>NC_133462.1:77323553-77953137 GCF_048565385.1 Saimiri boliviensis | reverse complement strand
GCCGTAGACGCTGGCGGTGGCCTTTGGCTGCCCCAAAAGGCGGCCCGCAGCCACGCCCGCCCGACTCCAGGCGTCACCGCGAGCCCTGCCGGCCGGCTGGGCCGCTCTTCCACGCTATGCCCTGGCACCGCCGGCCGCCGCGCTGCGCCACGCTGCGCCGCGCCTTCCGTCGGCCTCTCGGAGCCTCCCGTCGTCGCCGGCGGGGACGACAGGGTCTGCGCCGAGCGCTCGGGGTCCCGGGGCTTCCTCCGGGGCCTCCGCCTTGCCGCCGCCGCCGCCGCCGAGGGATACTTTGGGATCCGCCGCCGCCCCTCCGGCAAGGCCCCCTCGTGCCCCTGCCACTCAGAGCCGCCACGGCTGCCCAGGAACCCAGAGGCGGCCCAGCCCCGCGGGTTCTTTTTCTCCCAGCGCACCCACCACGCTCCCTGGTGCGGCTCAGGGGCCGGGGGGCGGGGCGGAGCCCTCGCTGTGTCCCGCGCTGGCGCTAGAGCCGGCAGCCTGACCCCGGGACCAGAGGGGCTGACGCACTCGCCCAAGGAGAGCAGAGGAGAGACGGGCGGAGAGACCGAAAGAAAGGGAGAGAAAGACAGAGAGTGACAGACGACAGCCAGAGCCGCAGAACGGGCGCCAGCTACAGGGGGCAGAACAGAAAGGGAGGGGGGGGGGTGAGGCAGCTAGAGAGCCACAGCGATAGAGCCTTGGAGAGCCAGCGCTCTGCTCTGACGGACAGGGCCTCTTGGAGCAGGCCGGGGTGGGGTGGAGGCTGCTTGGGCTGGCTCAGGACGGGCTGGCAGGGCCGCCCACGCGGGAGGACCGACGGCGCCCTGACACGCGTTTTTTCTCTTGGCTCGGTTGGGTGCGTTGGCTGCGCCTCTGCTAGGGTCCTTCCTCTGTTGGCTCCTCGCCGTCCACTGGCTGCGGTGGGCCCCGCCATCTGCAGGGAGACAGGGCCCGAGGCCTGCGTCTCTCTCTCCTGCCCTCGAGACTGGGGCTTAGGCGGAGTTGGCGGCGATGGGGATGCGGGCGCACAGAAACCGCTTTCCTGGTGGCTGGCGAAGGCGCCGTCCTTTTCCCCGGCACAGCAGCCCATGAGGTCTGGAGCAGAGGCCTTGGCTTGCGTCTGTGGGACCCGCTGGCCCTGCCCGCCTCTGCCTCTACCTACCCCGGGCGGGCTCCGGTCTCGGACGGTTGCGGCGGCGCCGGGTGAGTGAATTGCGTTCACCGGGCGTCCCGGGAGCGGGAAGACACCCTGGACGGCAGGGACCCCGGGCCTGCGCCTTGGGGGGTCGGGTCCCGGCCCTCGGTGCCCAGGCTGGAGCCCAGCTCCTGATGGGCGGCGGCCAGGCCGAAGAGGAGGCGTGCTGCTGCCCGGCCGCTGCTGGTGCCGGGCTGCGGCGGGGTCGCAGGCGGGACGGAAAACCGGGCGCTTGAGAAGCACGGCGACCGCAAAAAGGCCAGGGGCAGGCAGCGAAGAGCCGAAAGCCCACGGCACCCGGTGTTCCCCAGGCGGTCTCCCGTCCAGGTACTAACCAGGCCCGACCCTGCTTTGCTTCCGAGATCTGACGAGATCGGGCGCGTCCAGGGCGGCATGGCCGTAGACGCCAGCAGCGGGCCCCTGGCTGCCCCACGAGGCCGGCGCAGCCACGGCCGCCCGACGCCAGGCCTCACTGCCACCGCCTGGCCGCGGGGCTCGGGTCGGAGACCCCCCCGAGCCGCTCGCCCGCTGCCGGGCTCGGCCGCTCTCCGGGTCTACCGCCCCAGCTCTGCCCCGACGCGGGGCTCCGCTTTCCTGCGGCCTCCCCACGCCTCCCGATTTCGCTTGTCTTCGTCGTCACGACGGCCGGGCTCCTGATCCCAACACAGGGGCCGAGGGACACCCAGAGGGCCCCGCCGACTCCAACAACGCCACCACCACCGCCGCCGCCGCCGCCGCCACCGCCACCGCCACCGCCACCACGACGAACACAACCCCACCCCTCCCACACACACACACACACGAGCCCAGTGGCACGAGCACCCACGCAGGCCCAGGCACAGGCACGTAGACACAGACAGCTCGAAGGAGAGCCAGCGAGCGAGGGAGGGAACGGTAGAAACGGACACACGCGGAGAGACAGCGATACGGAGAGAGACGGAGAGGACCAGGAGGATGGAGACAGAGACACACAGACAGACCCAAGGGTGGGCCAGAAAGAGCGCAAGGTGGAAGGGGAAGACAAGAAAGAGAGACGCTGAGGGAATCAGAGAGCCAGAGCGCTTGAGCCTTGGAGAGGGAGCACTCTGCCGTGGTGGACCCGGCTCCCTGGAGCAGGCCCGGTAGGGTGCAGGGAGCTTGGGCTGGCCCCGAACAGAGTGGCAGGGCCGCGCGGGTCCGGGAGGACCGACGGAGCCCTGGGACGTGTTTTGCCGCGGCTGGGTTGGTTGCTTGCTTTGGGGGGTGCGTCTCGTAGGGTCCTTCCTCTGTTGGCTTCTCCCCGTCCTCCTGGTGCGGTGGGCCACCCCGGCCCCCACCCCCACCCCCGCCCCCAGATATGTAGCGCGCACCCGTCGGTCTGGCGGGAGGCGTGGCGCCCAGCGTGCCCACGGGGCCCGGGGCCTGGACCTCTCCGGTGCGCTCGGGACTAGAGTTTACACGAAGTGGGTGGCCGCGGGAATCCAAGCGCACGGGGACGATTTTCCCGGCGGCTGGCCAAACGGAAGAAGGAACCCAGGCGTTCTGGAGCGGAGGTCTCGGCTGGCGTCTGTGGCACCCGCTGCCCCCTGGCCGCCCCGGGCTTGGGGCGGCGCCGCGTGGGTCACTTGAACTGCCCGGGCGTCCCGGGAGAAAGAAAGCACCCGACGGGGCAGGGAAGCGGCGCCTGCCTGCGGATTCGGAGGTGGGGGTCGGGTCCCGTCCCTCCCGGCACCGGCGGAAGAGGCGGTAGACGCTGCCAGCAGCCTGGGGGGTGCTGCGATGGCCGATCCACCCGCTCCCACCCTGCCGCCCCCCCCCCCCCCCCCCGCGGAGGTCCCAGGCTGCGGCGGGGTCGCGGACGGGCGGAAAGAGGGGGAGCAGAGTCGGGGGCCGCTGGGGAAGCCCAGCGACAAAAGAGGGACAAAAGAAGGCAGGGAGCGGAAGAGCCAAAAGCCTACAGCACCCGGTATTCCCAGGCGGTCTCCCATCCAAGTACTAACCAGGCCCGACCCTGCTTAGCTTCCGAGATCAGACGAGATCGGGCGCGTTCAGGGTGGTATGGCCGTAGACGCTGGCGGTGGCCTTTGGCTGCCCCAAAAGGCGGCCCGCAGCCACGCCCGCCCGACTCCAGGCGTCACCGCGAGCCCTGCCGGCCGGCTGGGCCGCTCTTCCACGCTATGCCCTGGCACCGCCGGCCGCCGCGCTGCGCCACGCTGCGCCGCGCCTTCCGTCGGCCTCTCGGAGCCTCCCGTCGTCGCCGGCGGGGACGACAGGGTCTGCGCCGAGCGCTCGGGGTCCCGGGGCTTCCTCCGGGGCCTCCGCCTTGCCGCCGCCGCCGCCGCCGAGGGATACTTTGGGATCCGCCGCCGCCCCTCCGGCAAGGCCCCCTCGTGCCCCTGCCACTCAGAGCCGCCACGGCTGCCCAGGAACCCAGAGGCGGCCCAGCCCCGCGGGTTCTTTTTCTCCCAGCGCACCCACCACGCTCCCTGGTGCGGCTCAGGGGCCGGGGGGCGGGGCGGAGCCCTCGCTGTGTCCCGCGCTGGCGCTAGAGCCGGCAGCCTGACCCCGGGACCAGAGGGGCTGACGCACTCGCCCAAGGAGAGCAGAGGAGAGACGGGCGGAGAGACCGAAAGAAAGGGAGAGAAAGACAGAGAGTGACAGACGACAGCCAGAGCCGCAGAACGGGCGCCAGCTACAGGGGGCAGAACAGAAAGGGAGGGGGGGGGGTGAGGCAGCTAGAGAGCCACAGCGATAGAGCCTTGGAGAGCCAGCGCTCTGCTCTGACGGACAGGGCCTCTTGGAGCAGGCCGGGGTGGGGTGGAGGCTGCTTGGGCTGGCTCAGGACGGGCTGGCAGGGCCGCCCACGCGGGAGGACCGACGGCGCCCTGACACGCGTTTTTTCTCTTGGCTCGGTTGGGTGCGTTGGCTGCGCCTCTGCTAGGGTCCTTCCTCTGTTGGCTCCTCGCCGTCCACTGGCTGCGGTGGGCCCCGCCATCTGCAGGGAGACAGGGCCCGAGGCCTGCGTCTCTCTCTCCTGCCCTCGAGACTGGGGCTTAGGCGGAGTTGGCGGCGATGGGGATGCGGGCGCACAGAAACCGCTTTCCTGGTGGCTGGCGAAGGCGCCGTCCTTTTCCCCGGCACAGCAGCCCATGAGGTCTGGAGCAGAGGCCTTGGCTTGCGTCTGTGGGACCCGCTGGCCCTGCCCGCCTCTGCCTCTACCTACCCCGGGCGGGCTCCGGTCTCGGACGGTTGCGGCGGCGCCGGGTGAGTGAATTGCGTTCACCGGGCGTCCCGGGAGCGGGAAGACACCCTGGACGGCAGGGACCCCGGGCCTGCGCCTTGGGGGGTCGGGTCCCGGCCCTCGGTGCCCAGGCTGGAGCCCAGCTCCTGATGGGCGGCGGCCAGGCCGAAGAGGAGGCGTGCTGCTGCCCGGCCGCTGCTGGTGCCGGGCTGCGGCGGGGTCGCAGGCGGGACGGAAAACCGGGCGCTTGAGAAGCACGGCGACCGCAAAAAGGCCAGGGGCAGGCAGCGAAGAGCCGAAAGCCCACGGCACCCGGTGTTCCCCAGGCGGTCTCCCGTCCAGGTACTAACCAGGCCCGACCCTGCTTTGCTTCCGAGATCTGACGAGATCGGGCGCGTCCAGGGCGGCATGGCCGTAGACGCCAGCAGCGGGCCCCTGGCTGCCCCACGAGGCCGGCGCAGCCACGGCCGCCCGACGCCAGGCCTCACTGCCACCGCCTGGCCGCGGGGCTCGGGTCGGAGACCCCCCCGAGCCGCTCGCCCGCTGCCGGGCTCGGCCGCTCTCCGGGTCTACCGCCCCAGCTCTGCCCCGACGCGGGGCTCCGCTTTCCTGCGGCCTCCCCACGCCTCCCGATTTCGCTTGTCTTCGTCGTCACGACGGCCGGGCTCCTGATCCCAACACAGGGGCCGAGGGACACCCAGAGGGCCCCGCCGACTCCAACAACGCCAGCACCACCGCCGCCGCCGCCACCGCCACCGCCACCGCCACCACGACGAACACAACCCCACCCCTCCCACACACACACACACACACGAGCCCACTGGCACGAGCACCCACGCAGGCCCAGGCACAGGCACGTAGACACAGACAGCTCGAAGGAGAGCCAGCGAGCGAGGGAGGGAACGGTAGAAACGGACACACGCGGAGAGACAGCGATACGGAGAGAGACGGAGAGGACCAGGAGGATGGAGACAGAGACACACAGACAGACCCAAGGGTGGGCCAGAAAGAGCGCAAGGTGGAAGGGGAAGACAAGAAAGAGAGACGCTGAGGGAATCAGAGAGCCAGAGCGCTTGAGCCTTGGAGAGGGAGCACTCTGCCGTGGTGGACCCCGGCTCCCTGGAGCAGGCCCGGTAGGGTGCAGGGAGCTTGGGCTGGCCCCGAACAGAGTGGCAGGGCCGCGCGGGTCCGGGAGGACCGACGGAGCCCTGGGACGTGTTTTGCCGCGGCTGGGTTGGTTGCTTGCTTTGGGGGGTGCGTCTCGTAGGGTCCTTCCTCTGTTGGCTTCTCCCCCGTCCTCCTGGTGCGGTGGGCCACCCCGGCCCCCACCCCCACCCCCGCCCCCAGATATGTAGCGCGCACCCGTCGGTCTGGCGGGAGGCGTGGCGCCCAGCGTGCCCACGGGGCCCGGGGCCTGGACCTCTCCGGTGCGCTCGGGACTAGAGTTTACACGAAGTGGGTGGCCGCGGGAATCCAAGCGCACGGGGACGATTTTCCCGGCGGCTGGCCAAACGGAAGAAGGAACCCAGGCGTTCTGGAGCGGAGGTCTCGGCTGGCGTCTGTGGCACCCGCTGCCCCCTGGCCGCCCCGGGCTTGGGGCGGCGCCGCGTGGGTCACTTGAACTGCCCGGGCGTCCCGGGAGAAAGAAAGCACCCGACGGGGCAGGGAAGCGGCGCCTGCCTGCGGATTCGGAGGTGGGGGTCGGGTCCCGTCCCTCCCGGCACCGGCGGAAGAGGCGGTAGACGCTGTCAGCAGCCTGGGGGGTGCTGCGATGGCCGATCCACCCGCTCCCACCCTGCCGCCCCCCCCCCCCCCCCGCGGAGGTCCCAGGCTGCGGCGGGGTCGCGGACGGGCGGAAAGAGGGGGAGCAGAGTCGGGGGCCGCTGGGGAAGCCCAGCGACAAAAGAGGGGACAAAAGAAGGCAGGGAGCGGAAGAGCCAAAAGCCCTACAGCACCCGGTATTCCCAGGCGGTCTCCCATCCAAGTACTAACCAGGCCCGACCCTGCTTAGCTTCCGAGATCAGACGAGATCGGGCGCGTTCAGGGTGGTATGGCCGTAGACGCTGGCGGTGGCCTTTGGCTGCCCCAAAAGGCGGCCCGCAGCCACGCCCGCCCGACTCCAGGCGTCACCGCGAGCCCTGCCGGCCGGCTGGGCCGCTCTTCCACGCTATGCCCTGGCACCGCCGGCCGCCGCGCTGCGCCACGCTGCGCCGCGCCTTCCGTCGGCCTCTCGGAGCCTCCCGTCGTCGCCGGCGGGGACGACAGGGTCTGCGCCGAGCGCTCGGGGTCCCGGGGCTTCCTCCGGGGCCTCCGCCTTGCCGCCGCCGCCGCCGCCGAGGGATACTTTGGGATCCGCCGCCGCCCCTCCGGCAAGGCCCCCTCGTGCCCCTGCCACTCAGAGCCGCCACGGCTGCCCAGGAACCCAGAGGCGGCCCAGCCCCGCGGGTTCTTTTTCTCCCAGCGCACCCACCACGCTCCCTGGTGCGGCTCAGGGGCCGGGGGGCGGGGCGGAGCCCTCGCTGTGTCCCGCGCTGGCGCTAGAGCCGGCAGCCTGACCCCGGGACCAGAGGGGCTGACGCACTCGCCCAAGGAGAGCAGAGGAGAGACGGGCGGAGAGACCGAAAGAAAGGGAGAGAAAGACAGAGAGTGACAGACGACAGCCAGAGCCGCAGAACGGGCGCCAGCTACAGGGGGCAGAACAGAAAGGGAGGGGGGGGGGTGAGGCAGCTAGAGAGCCACAGCGATAGAGCCTTGGAGAGCCAGCGCTCTGCTCTGACGGACAGGGCCTCTTGGAGCAGGCCGGGGTGGGGTGGAGGCTGCTTGGGCTGGCTCAGGACGGGCTGCAGGGCCGCCCACGCGGGAGGACCGACGGCGCCCTGACACGCGTTTTTTCTCTTGGCTCGGTTGGGTGCGTTGGCTGCGCCTCTGCTAGGGTCCTTCCTCTGTTGGCTCCTCGCCGTCCACTGGCTGCGGTGGGCCCCGCCATCTGCAGGGAGACAGGGCCCGAGGCCTGCGTCTCTCTCTCCTGCCCTCGAGACTGGGGCTTAGGCGGAGTTGGCGGCGATGGGGATGCGGGCGCACAGAAACCGCTTTCCTGGTGGCTGGCGAAGGCGCCGTCCTTTTCCCCGGCACAGCAGCCCATGAGGTCTGGAGCAGAGGCCTTGGCTTGCGTCTGTGGGACCCGCTGGCCCTGCCCGCCTCTGCCTCTACCTACCCCGGGCGGGCTCCGGTCTCGGACGGTTGCGGCGGCGCCGGGTGAGTGAATTGCGTTCACCGGGCGTCCCGGGAGCGGGAAGACACCCTGGACGGCAGGGACCCCGGGCCTGCGCCTTGGGGGGTCGGGTCCCGGCCCTCGGTGCCCAGGCTGGAGCCCAGCTCCTGATGGGCGGCGGCCAGGCCGAAGAGGAGGCGTGCTGCTGCCCGGCCGCTGCTGGTGCCGGGCTGCGGCGGGGTCGCAGGCGGGACGGAAAACCGGGCGCTTGAGAAGCACGGCGACCGCAAAAAGGCCAGGGGCAGGCAGCGAAGAGCCGAAAGCCCACGGCACCCGGTGTTCCCCAGGCGGTCTCCCGTCCAGGTACTAACCAGGCCCGACCCTGCTTTGCTTCCGAGATCTGACGAGATCGGGCGCGTCCAGGGCGGCATGGCCGTAGACGCCAGCAGCGGGCCCCTGGCTGCCCCACGAGGCCGGCGCAGCCACGGCCGCCCGACGCCAGGCCTCACTGCCACCGCCTGGCCGCGGGGCTCGGGTCGGAGACCCCCCCGAGCCGCTCGCCCGCTGCCGGGCTCGGCCGCTCTCCGGGTCTACCGCCCCAGCTCTGCCCCGACGCGGGGCTCCGCTTTCCTGCGGCCTCCCCACGCCTCCCGATTTCGCTTGTCTTCGTCGTCACGACGGCCGGGCTCCTGATCCCAACACAGGGGCCGAGGGACACCCAGAGGGCCCCGCCGACTCCAACAACGCCACCACCACCGCCGCCGCCGCCACCGCCACCGCCACCGCCACCACGACGAACACAACCCCACCCCTCCCACACACACACACACACGAGCCCACTGGCACGAGCACCCACGCAGGCCCAGGCACAGGCACGTAGACACAGACAGCTCGAAGGAGAGCCAGCGAGCGAGGGAGGGAACGGTAGAAACGGACACACGCGGAGAGACAGCGATACGGAGAGAGACGGAGAGGACCAGGAGGATGGAGACAGAGACACACAGACAGACCCAAGGGTGGGCCAGAAAGAGCGCAAGGTGGAAGGGGAAGACAAGAAAGAGAGACGCTGAGGGAATCAGAGAGCCAGAGCGCTTGAGCCTTGGAGAGGGAGCACTCTGCCGTGGTGGACCCGGCTCCCTGGAGCAGGCCCGGTAGGGTGCAGGGAGCTTGGGCTGGCCCCGAACAGAGTGGCAGGGCCGCGCGGGTCCGGGAGGACCGACGGAGCCCTGGGACGTGTTTTGCCGCGGCTGGGTTGGTTGCTTGCTTTGGGGGGTGCGTCTCGTAGGGTCCTTCCTCTGTTGGCTTCTCCCCGTCCTCCTGGTGCGGTGGGCCACCCCGGCCCCCACCCCCACCCCCGCCCCCAGATATGTAGCGCGCACCCGTCGGTCTGGCGGGAGGCGTGGCGCCCAGCGTGCCCACGGGGCCCGGGGCCTGGACCTCTCCGGTGCGCTCGGGACTAGAGTTTACACGAAGTGGGTGGCCGCGGGAATCCAAGCGCACGGGGACGATTTTCCCGGCGGCTGGCCAAACGGAAGAAGGAACCCAGGCGTTCTGGAGCGGAGGTCTCGGCTGGCGTCTGTGGCACCCGCTGCCCCCTGGCCGCCCCGGGCTTGGGGCGGCGCCGCGTGGGTCACTTGAACTGCCCGGGCGTCCCGGGAGAAAGAAAGCACCCGACGGGGCAGGGAAGCGGCGCCTGCCTGCGGATTCGGAGGTGGGGGTCGGGTCCCGTCCCTCCCGGCACCGGCGGAAGAGGCGGTAGACGCTGCCAGCAGCCTGGGGGGTGCTGCGATGGCCGATCCACCCGCTCCCACCCTGCCGCCCCCCCCCCCCCCCGCGGAGGTCCCAGGCTGCGGCGGGGTCGCGGACGGGCGGAAAGAGGGGGAGCAGAGTCGGGGGCCGCTGGGGAAGCCCAGCGACAAAAGAGGGACAAAAGAAGGCAGGGAGCGGAAGAGCCAAAAGCCTACAGCACCCGGTATTCCCAGGCGGTCTCCCATCCAAGTACTAACCAGGCCCGACCCTGCTTAGCTTCCGAGATCAGACGAGATCGGGCGCGTTCAGGGTGGTATGGCCGTAGACGCTGGCGGTGGCCTTTGGCTGCCCCAAAAGGCGGCCCGCAGCCACGCCCGCCCGACCCCAGGCGTCACCGCGAGCCCTGCCGGCCGGCTGGGCCGCTCTTCCACGCTATGCCCTGGCACCGCCGGCCGCCACGCTGCGCCGCGCCTTCCGTCGGCCTCTCGGAGCCTCCCGTCGTCGCCGGCGGGGACGACAGGGTCTGCGCCGAGCGCTCGGGGTCCCGGGGCTTCCTCCGGGGCCTCCGCCTTGCCGCCGCCGCCGCCGCCGAGGGATACTTTGGGATCCGCCGCCGCCCCTCCGGCAAGGCCCCCTCGTGCCCCTGCCACTCAGAGCCGCCACGGCTGCCCAGGAACCCAGAGGCGGCCCAGCCCCGCGGGTTCTTTTTCTCCCAGCGCACCCACCACGCTCCCTGGTGCGGCTCAGGGGCCGGGGGGCGGGGCGGAGCCCTCGCTGTGTCCCGCGCTGGCGCTAGAGCCGGCAGCCTGACCCCGGGACCAGAGGGGCTGACGCACTCGCCCAAGGAGAGCAGAGGAGAGACGGGCGGAGAGACCGAAAGAAAGGGAGAGAAAGACAGAGAGTGACAGACGACAGCCAGAGCCGCAGAACGGGCGCCAGCTACAGGGGGCAGAACAGAAAGGGAGGGGGGGGGGTGAGGCAGCTAGAGAGCCACAGCGATAGAGCCTTGGAGAGCCAGCGCTCTGCTCTGACGGACAGGGCCTCTTGGAGCAGGCCGGGGTGGGGTGGAGGCTGCTTGGGCTGGCTCAGGACGGGCTGGCAGGGCCGCCCACGCGGGAGGACCGACGGCGCCCTGACACGCGTTTTTTCTCTTGGCTCGGTTGGGTGCGTTGGCTGCGCCTCTGCTAGGGTCCTTCCTCTGTTGGCTCCTCGCCGTCCACTGGCTGCGGTGGGCCCCGCCATCTGCAGGGAGACAGGGCCCGAGGCCTGCGTCTCTCTCTCCTGCCCTCGAGACTGGGGCTTAGGCGGAGTTGGCGGCGATGGGGATGCGGGCGCACAGAAACCGCTTTCCTGGTGGCTGGCGAAGGCGCCGTCCTTTTCCCCGGCACAGCAGCCCATGAGGTCTGGAGCAGAGGCCTTGGCTTGCGTCTGTGGGACCCGCTGGCCCTGCCCGCCTCTGCCTCTACCTACCCCGGGCGGGCTCCGGTCTCGGACGGTTGCGGCGGCGCCGGGTGAGTGAATTGCGTTCACCGGGCGTCCCGGGAGCGGGAAGACACCCTGGACGGCAGGGACCCCGGGCCTGCGCCTTGGGGGGTCGGGTCCCGGCCCTCGGTGCCCAGGCTGGAGCCCAGCTCCTGATGGGCGGCGGCCAGGCCGAAGAGGAGGCGTGCTGCTGCCCGGCCGCTGCTGGTGCCGGGCTGCGGCGGGGTCGCAGGCGGGACGGAAAACCGGGCGCTTGAGAAGCACGGCGACCGCAAAAAGGCCAGGGGCAGGCAGCGAAGAGCCGAAAGCCCACGGCACCCGGTGTTCCCCAGGCGGTCTCCCGTCCAGGTACTAACCAGGCCCGACCCTGCTTTGCTTCCGAGATCTGACGAGATCGGGCGCGTCCAGGGCGGCATGGCCGTAGACGCCAGCAGCGGGCCCCTGGCTGCCCCACGAGGCCGGCGCAGCCACGGCCGCCCGACGCCAGGCCTCACTGCCACCGCCTGGCCGCGGGGCTCGGGTCGGAGACCCCCCCGAGCCGCTCGCCCGCTGCCGGGCTCGGCCGCTCTCCGGGTCTACCGCCCCAGCTCTGCCCCGACGCGGGGCTCCGCTTTCCTGCGGCCTCCCCACGCCTCCCGATTTCGCTTGTCTTCGTCGTCACGACGGCCGGGCTCCTGATCCCAACACAGGGGCCGAGGGACACCCAGAGGGCCCCGCCGACTCCAACAACGCCACCACCACCGCCGCCGCCGCCACCGCCACCGCCACCGCCACCACGACGAACACAACCCCACCCCTCCCACACACACACACACACGAGCCCACTGGCACGAGCACCCACGCAGGCCCAGGCACAGGCACGTAGACACAGACAGCTCGGAGAGCCAGCGAGCGAGGGAGGGAACGGTAGAAACGGACACACGCGGAGAGACAGCGATACGGAGAGAGACGGAGAGGACCAGGAGGATGGAGACAGAGACACACAGACAGACCCAAGGGTGGGCCAGAAAGAGCGCAAGGTGGAAGGGGAAGACAAGAAAGAGAGACGCTGAGGGAATCAGAGAGCCAGAGCGCTTGAGCCTTGGAGAGGGAGCACTCTGCCGTGGTGGACCCGGCTCCCTGGAGCAGGCCCGGTAGGGTGCAGGGAGCTTGGGCTGGCCCCGAACAGAGTGGCAGGGCCGCGCGGGTCCGGGAGGACCGACGGAGCCCTGGGACGTGTTTTGCCGCGGCTGGGTTGGTTGCTTGCTTTGGGGGGTGCGTCTCGTAGGGTCCTTCCTCTGTTGGCTTCTCCCCGTCCTCCTGGTGCGGTGGGCCACCCCGGCCCCCACCCCCACCCCCGCCCCCAGATATGTAGCGCGCACCCGTCGGTCTGGCGGGAGGCGTGGCGCCCAGCGTGCCCACGGGGCCCGGGGCCTGGACCTCTCCGGTGCGCTCGGGACTAGAGTTTACACGAAGTGGGTGGCCGCGGGAATCCAAGCGCACGGGGACGATTTTCCCGGCGGCTGGCCAAACGGAAGAAGGAACCCAGGCGTTCTGGAGCGGAGGTCTCGGCTGGCGTCTGTGGCACCCGCTGCCCCCTGGCCGCCCCGGGCTTGGGGCGGCGCCGCGTGGGTCACTTGAACTGCCCGGGCGTCCCGGGAGAAAGAAAGCACCCGACGGGGCAGGGAAGCGGCGCCTGCCTGCGGATTCGGAGGTGGGGGTCGGGTCCCGTCCCTCCCGGCACCGGCGGAAGAGGCGGTAGACGCTGCCAGCAGCCTGGGGGGTGCTGCGATGGCCGATCCACCCGCTCCCACCCTGCCGCCCCCCCCCCCCCCCCGCGGAGGTCCCAGGCTGCGGCGGGGTCGCGGACGGGCGGAAAGAGGGGGAGCAGAGTCGGGGGCCGCTGGGGAAGCCCAGCGACAAAAGAGGGACAAAAGAAGGCAGGGAGCGGAAGAGCCAAAAGCCTACAGCACCCGGTATTCCCAGGCGGTCTCCCATCCAAGTACTAACCAGGCCCGACCCTGCTTAGCTTCCGAGATCAGACGAGATCGGGCGCGTTCAGGGTGGTATGGCCGTAGACGCTGGCGGTGGCCTTTGGCTGCCCCAAAAGGCGGCCCGCAGCCACGCCCGCCCGACTCCAGGCGTCACCGCGAGCCCTGCCGGCCGGCTGGGCCGCTCTTCCACGCTATGCCCTGGCACCGCCGGCCGCCGCGCTGCGCCACGCTGCGCCGCGCCTTCCGTCGGCCTCTCGGAGCCTCCCGTCGTCGCCGGCGGGGACGACAGGGTCTGCGCCGAGCGCTCGGGGTCCCGGGGCTTCCTCCGGGGCCTCCGCCTTGCCGCCGCCGCCGCCGCCGAGGGATACTTTGGGATCCGCCGCCGCCCCTCCGGCAAGGCCCCCTCGTGCCCCTGCCACTCAGAGCCGCCACGGCTGCCCAGGAACCCAGAGGCGGCCCAGCCCCGCGGGTTCTTTTTCTCCCAGCGCACCCACCACGCTCCCTGGTGCGGCTCAGGGGCCGGGGGGCGGGGCGGAGCCCTCGCTGTGTCCCGCGCTGGCGCTAGAGCCGGCAGCCTGACCCCGGGACCAGAGGGGCTGACGCACTCGCCCAAGGAGAGCAGAGGAGAGACGGGCGGAGAGACCGAAAGAAAGGGAGAGAAAGACAGAGAGTGACAGACGACAGCCAGAGCCGCAGAACGGGCGCCAGCTACAGGGGGCAGAACAGAAAGGGAGGGGGGGGGGTGAGGCAGCTAGAGAGCCACAGCGATAGAGCCTTGGAGAGCCAGCGCTCTGCTCTGACGGACAGGGCCTCTTGGAGCAGGCCGGGGTGGGGTGGAGGCTGCTTGGGCTGGCTCAGGACGGGCTGGCAGGGCCGCCCACGCGGGAGGACCGACGGCGCCCTGACACGCGTTTTTTCTCTTGGCTCGGTTGGGTGCGTTGGCTGCGCCTCTGCTAGGGTCCTTCCTCTGTTGGCTCCTCGCCGTCCACTGGCTGCGGTGGGCCCCGCCATCTGCAGGGAGACAGGGCCCGAGGCCTGCGTCTCTCTCTCCTGCCCTCGAGACTGGGGCTTAGGCGGAGTTGGCGGCGATGGGGATGCGGGCGCACAGAAACCGCTTTCCTGGTGGCTGGCGAAGGCGCCGTCCTTTTCCCCGGCACAGCAGCCCATGAGGTCTGGAGCAGAGGCCTTGGCTTGCGTCTGTGGGACCCGCTGGCCCTGCCCGCCTCTGCCTCTACCTACCCCGGGCGGGCTCCGGTCTCGGACGGTTGCGGCGGCGCCGGGTGAGTGAATTGCGTTCACCGGGCGTCCCGGGAGCGGGAAGACACCCTGGACGGCAGGGACCCCGGGCCTGCGCCTTGGGGGGTCGGGTCCCGGCCCTCGGTGCCCAGGCTGGAGCCCAGCTCCTGATGGGCGGCGGCCAGGCCGAAGAGGAGGCGTGCTGCTGCCCGGCCGCTGCTGGTGCCGGGCTGCGGCGGGGTCGCAGGCGGGACGGAAAACCGGGCGCTTGAGAAGCACGGCGACCGCAAAAAGGCCAGGGGCAGGCAGCGAAGAGCCGAAAGCCCACGGCACCCGGTGTTCCCCAGGCGGTCTCCCGTCCAGGTACTAACCAGGCCCGACCCTGCTTTGCTTCCGAGATCTGACGAGATCGGGCGCGTCCAGGGCGGCATGGCCGTAGACGCCAGCAGCGGGCCCCTGGCTGCCCCACGAGGCCGGCGCAGCCACGGCCGCCCGACGCCAGGCCTCACTGCCACCGCCTGGCCGCGGGGCTCGGGTCGGAGACCCCCCCGAGCCGCTCGCCCGCTGCCGGGCTCGGCCGCTCTCCGGGTCTACCGCCCCAGCTCTGCCCCGACGCGGGGCTCCGCTTTCCTGCGGCCTCCCCACGCCTCCCGATTTCGCTTGTCTTCGTCGTCACGACGGCCGGGCTCCTGATCCCAACACAGGGGCCGAGGGACACCCAGAGGGCCCCGCCGACTCCAACAACGCCACCACCACCGCCGCCGCCGCCACCGCCACCGCCACCGCCACCACGACGAACACAACCCCACCCCTCCCACACACACACACACACGAGCCCAGTGGCACGAGCACCCACGCAGGCCCAGGCACAGGCACGTAGACACAGACAGCTCGAAGGAGAGCCAGCGAGCGAGGGAGGGAACGGTAGAAACGGACACACGCGGAGAGACAGCGATACGGAGAGAGACGGAGAGGACCAGGAGGATGGAGACAGAGACACACAGACAGACCCAAGGGTGGGCCAGAAAGAGCGCAAGGTGGAAGGGGAAGACAAGAAAGAGAGACGCTGAGGGAATCAGAGAGCCAGAGCGCTTGAGCCTTGGAGAGGGAGCACTCTGCCGTGGTGGACCCGGCTCCCTGGAGCAGGCCCGGTAGGGTGCAGGGAGCTTGGGCTGGCCCCGAACAGAGTGGCAGGGCCGCGCGGGTCCGGGAGGACCGACGGAGCCCTGGGACGTGTTTTGCCGCGGCTGGGTTGGTTGCTTGCTTTGGGGGGTGCGTCTCGTAGGGTCCTTCCTCTGTTGGCTTCTCCCCGTCCTCCTGGTGCGGTGGGCCACCCCGGCCCCCACCCCCACCCCCGCCCCCAGATATGTAGCGCGCACCCGTCGGTCTGGCGGGAGGCGTGGCGCCCAGCGTGCCCACGGGGCCCGGGGCCTGGACCTCTCCGGTGCGCTCGGGACTAGAGTTTACACGAAGTGGGTGGCCGCGGGAATCCAAGCGCACGGGGACGATTTTCCCGGCGGCTGGCCAAACGGAAGAAGGAACCCAGGCGTTCTGGAGCGGAGGTCTCGGCTGGCGTCTGTGGCACCCGCTGCCCCCTGGCCGCCCCGGGCTTGGGGCGGCGCCGCGTGGGTCACTTGAACTGCCCGGGCGTCCCGGGAGAAAGAAAGCACCCGACGGGGCAGGGAAGCGGCGCCTGCCTGCGGATTCGGAGGTGGGGGTCGGGTCCCGTCCCTCCCGGCACCGGCGGAAGAGGCGGTAGACGCTGCCAGCAGCCTGGGGGGTGCTGCGATGGCCGATCCACCCGCTCCCACCCTGCCGCCCCCCCTCCCCCCCCCCGCGGAGGTCCCAGGCTGCGGCGGGGTCGCGGACGGGCGGAAAGAGGGGGAGCAGAGTCGGGGGCCGCTGGGGAAGCCCAGCGACAAAAGAGGGACAAAAGAAGGCAGGGAGCGGAAGAGCCAAAAGCCTACAGCACCCGGTATTCCCAGGCGGTCTCCCATCCAAGTACTAACCAGGCCCGACCCTGCTTAGCTTCCGAGATCAGACGAGATCGGGCGCGTTCAGGGTGGTATGGCCGTAGACGCTGGCGGTGGCCTTTGGCTGCCCCAAAAGGCGGCCCGCAGCCACGCCCGCCCGACTCCAGGCGTCACCGCGAGCCCTGCCGGCCGGCTGGGCCGCTCTTCCACGCTATGCCCTGGCACCGCCGGCCGCCGCGCTGCGCCACGCTGCGCCGCGCCTTCCGTCGGCCTCTCGGAGCCTCCCGTCGTCGCCGGCGGGGACGACAGGGTCTGCGCCGAGCGCTCGGGGTCCCGGGGCTTCCTCCGGGGCCTCCGCCTTGCCGCCGCCGCCGCCGCCGAGGGATACTTTGGGATCCGCCGCCGCCCCTCCGGCAAGGCCCCCTCGTGCCCCTGCCACTCAGAGCCGCCACGGCTGCCCAGGAACCCAGAGGCGGCCCAGCCCCGCGGGTTCTTTTTCTCCCAGCGCACCCACCACGCTCCCTGGTGCGGCTCAGGGGCCGGGGGGCGGGGCGGAGCCCTCGCTGTGTCCCGCGCTGGCGCTAGAGCCGGCAGCCTGACCCCGGGACCAGAGGGGCTGACGCACTCGCCCAAGGAGAGCAGAGGAGAGACGGGCGGAGAGACCGAAAGAAAGGGAGAGAAAGACAGAGAGTGACAGACGACAGCCAGAGCCGCAGAACGGGCGCCAGCTACAGGGGGCAGAACAGAAAGGGAGGGGGGGGGGTGAGGCAGCTAGAGAGCCACAGCGATAGAGCCTTGGAGAGCCAGCGCTCTGCTCTGACGGACAGGGCCTCTTGGAGCAGGCCGGGGTGGGGTGGAGGCTGCTTGGGCTGGCTCAGGACGGGCTGGCAGGGCCGCCCACGCGGGAGGACCGACGGCGCCCTGACACGCGTTTTTTCTCTTGGCTCGGTTGGGTGCGTTGGCTGCGCCTCTGCTAGGGTCCTTCCTCTGTTGGCTCCTCGCCGTCCACTGGCTGCGGTGGGCCCCGCCATCTGCAGGGAGACAGGGCCCGAGGCCTGCGTCTCTCTCTCCTGCCCTCGAGACTGGGGCTTAGGCGGAGTTGGCGGCGATGGGGATGCGGGCGCACAGAAACCGCTTTCCTGGTGGCTGGCGAAGGCGCCGTCCTTTTCCCCGGCACAGCAGCCCATGAGGTCTGGAGCAGAGGCCTTGGCTTGCGTCTGTGGGACCCGCTGGCCCTGCCCGCCTCTGCCTCTACCTACCCCGGGCGGGCTCCGGTCTCGGACGGTTGCGGCGGCGCCGGGTGAGTGAATTGCGTTCACCGGGCGTCCCGGGAGCGGGAAGACACCCTGGACGGCAGGGACCCCGGGCCTGCGCCTTGGGGGGTCGGGTCCCGGCCCTCGGTGCCCAGGCTGGAGCCCAGCTCCTGATGGGCGGCGGCCAGGCCGAAGAGGAGGCGTGCTGCTGCCCGGCCGCTGCTGGTGCCGGGCTGCGGCGGGGTCGCAGGCGGGACGGAAAACCGGGCGCTTGAGAAGCACGGCGACCGCAAAAAGGCCAGGGGCAGGCAGCGAAGAGCCGAAAGCCCACGGCACCCGGTGTTCCCCAGGCGGTCTCCCGTCCAGGTACTAACCAGGCCCGACCCTGCTTTGCTTCCGAGATCTGACGAGATCGGGCGCGTCCAGGGCGGCATGGCCGTAGACGCCAGCAGCGGGCCCCTGGCTGCCCCACGAGGCCGGCGCAGCCACGGCCGCCCGACGCCAGGCCTCACTGCCACCGCCTGGCCGCGGGGCTCGGGTCGGAGACCCCCCCGAGCCGCTCGCCCGCTGCCGGGCTCGGCCGCTCTCCGGGTCTACCGCCCCAGCTCTGCCCCGACGCGGGGCTCCGCTTTCCTGCGGCCTCCCCACGCCTCCCGATTTCGCTTGTCTTCGTCGTCACGACGGCCGGGCTCCTGATCCCAACACAGGGGCCGAGGGACACCCAGAGGGCCCCGCCGACTCCAACAACGCCAGCACCACCGCCGCCGCCGCCACCGCCACCGCCACCGCCACCACGACGAACACAACCCCACCCCTCCCACACACACACACACACACGAGCCCACTGGCACGAGCACCCACGCAGGCCCAGGCACAGGCACGTAGACACAGACAGCTCGAAGGAGAGCCAGCGAGCGAGGGAGGGAACGGTAGAAACGGACACACGCGGAGAGACAGCGATACGGAGAGAGACGGAGAGGACCAGGAGGATGGAGACAGAGACACACAGACAGACCCAAGGGTGGGCCAGAAAGAGCGCAAGGTGGAAGGGGAAGACAAGAAAGAGAGACGCTGAGGGAATCAGAGAGCCAGAGCGCTTGAGCCTTGGAGAGGGAGCACTCTGCCGTGGTGGACCCGGCTCCCTGGAGCAGGCCCGGTAGGGTGCAGGGAGCTTGGGCTGGCCCCGAACAGAGTGGCAGGGCCGCGCGGGTCCGGGAGGACCGACGGAGCCCTGGGACGTGTTTTGCCGCGGCTGGGTTGGTTGCTTGCTTTGGGGGGTGCGTCTCGTAGGGTCCTTCCTCTGTTGGCTTCTCCCCGTCCTCCTGGTGCGGTGGGCCACCCCGGCCCCCACCCCCACCCCCGCCCCCAGATATGTAGCGCGCACCCGTCGGTCTGGCGGGAGGCGTGGCGCCCAGCGTGCCCACGGGGCCCGGGGCCTGGACCTCTCCGGTGCGCTCGGGACTAGAGTTTACACGAAGTGGGTGGCCGCGGGAATCCAAGCGCACGGGGACGATTTTCCCGGCGGCTGGCCAAACGGAAGAAGGAACCCAGGCGTTCTGGAGCGGAGGTCTCGGCTGGCGTCTGTGGCACCCGCTGCCCCCTGGCCGCCCCGGGCTTGGGGCGGCGCCGCGTGGGTCACTTGAACTGCCCGGGCGTCCCGGGAGAAAGAAAGCACCCGACGGGGCAGGGAAGCGGCGCCTGCCTGCGGATTCGGAGGTGGGGGTCGGGTCCCGTCCCTCCCGGCACCGGCGGAAGAGGCGGTAGACGCTGCCAGCAGCCTGGGGGGTGCTGCGATGGCCGATCCACCCGCTCCCACCCTGCCGCCCCCCCCCCCCCCCGCGGAGGTCCCAGGCTGCGGCGGGGTCGCGGACGGGCGGAAAGAGGGGGAGCAGAGTCGGGGGCCGCTGGGGAAGCCCAGCGACAAAAGAGGGACAAAAGAAGGCAGGGAGCGGAAGAGCCAAAAGCCTACAGCACCCGGTATTCCCAGGCGGTCTCCCATCCAAGTACTAACCAGGCCCGACCCTGCTTAGCTTCCGAGATCAGACGAGATCGGGCGCGTTCAGGGTGGTATGGCCGTAGACGCTGGCGGTGGCCTTTGGCTGCCCCAAAAGGCGGCCCGCAGCCACGCCCGCCCGACCCCAGGCGTCACCGCGAGCCCTGCCGGCCGGCTGGGCCGCTCTTCCACGCTATGCCCTGGCACCGCCGGCCGCCGCGCTGCGCCACGCTGCGCCGCGCCTTCCGTCGGCCTCTCGGAGCCTCCCGTCGTCGCCGGCGGGGACGACAGGGTCTGCGCCGAGCGCTCGGGGTCCCGGGGCTTCCTCCGGGGCCTCCGCCTTGCCGCCGCCGCCGCCGCCGAGGGATACTTTGGGATCCGCCGCCGCCCCTCCGGCAAGGCCCCCTCGTGCCCCTGCCACTCAGAGCCGCCACGGCTGCCCAGGAACCCAGAGGCGGCCCAGCCCCGCGGGTTCTTTTTCTCCCAGCGCACCCACCACGCTCCCTGGTGCGGCTCAGGGGCCGGGGGGCGGGGCGGAGCCCTCGCTGTGTCCCGCGCTGGCGCTAGAGCCGGCAGCCTGACCCCGGGACCAGAGGGGCTGACGCACTCGCCCAAGGAGAGCAGAGGAGAGACGGGCGGAGAGACCGAAAGAAAGGGAGAGAAAGACAGAGAGTGACAGACGACAGCCAGAGCCGCAGAACGGGCGCCAGCTACAGGGGGCAGAACAGAAAGGGAGGGGGGGGGGTGAGGCAGCTAGAGAGCCACAGCGATAGAGCCTTGGAGAGCCAGCGCTCTGCTCTGACGGACAGGGCCTCTTGGAGCAGGCCGGGGTGGGGTGGAGGCTGCTTGGGCTGGCTCAGGACGGGCTGGCAGGGCCGCCCACGCGGGAGGACCGACGGCGCCCTGACACGCGTTTTTTCTCTTGGCTCGGTTGGGTGCGTTGGCTGCGCCTCTGCTAGGGTCCTTCCTCTGTTGGCTCCTCGCCGTCCACTGGCTGCGGTGGGCCCCGCCATCTGCAGGGAGACAGGGCCCGAGGCCTGCGTCTCTCTCTCCTGCCCTCGAGACTGGGGCTTAGGCGGAGTTGGCGGCGATGGGGATGCGGGCGCACAGAAACCGCTTTCCTGGTGGCTGGCGAAGGCGCCGTCCTTTTCCCCGGCACAG
Source organism: Saimiri boliviensis (assembly GCF_048565385.1). Lineage (NCBI taxonomy): Eukaryota > Metazoa > Chordata > Mammalia > Primates > Cebidae > Saimiri > Saimiri boliviensis. The sequence continues at coordinate 77,932,691 of NC_133462.1, read as the reverse complement.
CAGCCCATGAGGTCTGGAGCAGAGGCCTTGGCTTGCGTCTGTGGGACCCGCTGGCCCTGCCCGCCTCTGCCTCTACCTACCCCGGGCGGGCTCCGGTCTCGGACGGTTGCGGCGGCGCCGGGTGAGTGAATTGCGTTCACCGGGCGTCCCGGGAGCGGGAAGACACCCTGGACGGCAGGGACCCCGGGCCTGCGCCTTGGGGGGTCGGGTCCCGGCCCTCGGTGCCCAGGCTGGAGCCCAGCTCCTGATGGGCGGCGGCCAGGCCGAAGAGGAGGCGTGCTGCTGCCCGGCCGCTGCTGGTGCCGGGCTGCGGCGGGGTCGCAGGCGGGACGGAAAACCGGGCGCTTGAGAAGCACGGCGACCGCAAAAAGGCCAGGGGCAGGCAGCGAAGAGCCGAAAGCCCACGGCACCCGGTGTTCCCCAGGCGGTCTCCCGTCCAGGTACTAACCAGGCCCGACCCTGCTTTGCTTCCGAGATCTGACGAGATCGGGCGCGTCCAGGGCGGCATGGCCGTAGACGCCAGCAGCGGGCCCCTGGCTGCCCCACGAGGCCGGCGCAGCCACGGCCGCCCGACGCCAGGCCTCACTGCCACCGCCTGGCCGCGGGGCTCGGGTCGGAGACCCCCCCGAGCCGCTCGCCCGCTGCCGGGCTCGGCCGCTCTCCGGGTCTACCGCCCCAGCTCTGCCCCGACGCGGGGCTCCGCTTTCCTGCGGCCTCCCCACGCCTCCCGATTTCGCTTGTCTTCGTCGTCACGACGGCCGGGCTCCTGATCCCAACACAGGGGCCGAGGGACACCCAGAGGGCCCCGCCGACTCCAACAACGCCACCACCACCGCCGCCGCCGCCACCGCCACCGCCACCGCCACCACGACGAACACAACCCCACCCCTCCCACACACACACACACACACGAGCCCACTGGCACGAGCACCCACGCAGGCCCAGGCACAGGCACGTAGACACAGACAGCTCGAAGGAGAGCCAGCGAGCGAGGGAGGGAACGGTAGAAACGGACACACGCGGAGAGACAGCGATACGGAGAGAGACGGAGAGGACCAGGAGGATGGAGACAGAGACACACAGACAGACCCAAGGGTGGGCCAGAAAGAGCGCAAGGTGGAAGGGGAAGACAAGAAAGAGAGACGCTGAGGGAATCAGAGAGCCAGAGCGCTTGAGCCTTGGAGAGGGAGCACTCTGCCGTGGTGGACCCGGCTCCCTGGAGCAGGCCCGGTAGGGTGCAGGGAGCTTGGGCTGGCCCCGAACAGAGTGGCAGGGCCGCGCGGGTCCGGGAGGACCGACGGAGCCCTGGGACGTGTTTTGCCGCGGCTGGGTTGGTTGCTTGCTTTGGGGGGTGCGTCTCGTAGGGTCCTTCCTCTGTTGGCTTCTCCCCGTCCTCCTGGTGCGGTGGGCCACCCCGGCCCCCACCCCCACCCCCGCCCCCAGATATGTAGCGCGCACCCGTCGGTCTGGCGGGAGGCGTGGCGCCCAGCGTGCCCACGGGGCCCGGGGCCTGGACCTCTCCGGTGCGCTCGGGACTAGAGTTTACACGAAGTGGGTGGCCGCGGGAATCCAAGCGCACGGGGACGATTTTCCCGGCGGCTGGCCAAACGGAAGAAGGAACCCAGGCGTTCTGGAGCGGAGGTCTCGGCTGGCGTCTGTGGCACCCGCTGCCCCCTGGCCGCCCCGGGCTTGGGGCGGCGCCGCGTGGGTCACTTGAACTGCCCGGGCGTCCCGGGAGAAAGAAAGCACCCGACGGGGCAGGGAAGCGGCGCCTGCCTGCGGATTCGGAGGTGGGGGTCGGGTCCCGTCCCTCCCGGCACCGGCGGAAGAGGCGGTAGACGCTGCCAGCAGCCTGGGGGGTGCTGCGATGGCCGATCCACCCGCTCCCACCCTGCCGCCCCCCCCCCCCCCCCCGCGGAGGTCCCAGGCTGCGGCGGGGTCGCGGACGGGCGGAAAGAGGGGGAGCAGAGTCGGGGGCCGCTGGGGAAGCCCAGCGACAAAAGAGGGACAAAAGAAGGCAGGGAGCGGAAGAGCCAAAAGCCTACAGCACCCGGTATTCCCAGGCGGTCTCCCATCCAAGTACTAACCAGGCCCGACCCTGCTTAGCTTCCGAGATCAGACGAGATCGGGCGCGTTCAGGGTGGTATGGCCGTAGACGCTGGCGGTGGCCTTTGGCTGCCCCAAAAGGCGGCCCGCAGCCACGCCCGCCCGACTCCAGGCGTCACCGCGAGCCCTGCCGGCCGGCTGGGCCGCTCTTCCACGCTATGCCCTGGCACCGCCGGCCGCCGCGCTGCGCCACGCTGCGCCGCGCCTTCCGTCGGCCTCTCGGAGCCTCCCGTCGTCGCCGGCGGGGACGACAGGGTCTGCGCCGAGCGCTCGGGGTCCCGGGGCTTCCTCCGGGGCCTCCGCCTTGCCGCCGCCGCCGCCGCCGAGGGATACTTTGGGATCCGCCGCCGCCCCTCCGGCAAGGCCCCCTCGTGCCCCTGCCACTCAGAGCCGCCACGGCTGCCCAGGAACCCAGAGGCGGCCCAGCCCCGCGGGTTCTTTTTCTCCCAGCGCACCCACCACGCTCCCTGGTGCGGCTCAGGGGCCGGGGGGCGGGGCGGAGCCCTCGCTGTGTCCCGCGCTGGCGCTAGAGCCGGCAGCCTGACCCCGGGACCAGAGGGGCTGACGCACTCGCCCAAGGAGAGCAGAGGAGAGACGGGCGGAGAGACCGAAAGAAAGGGAGAGAAAGACAGAGAGTGACAGACGACAGCCAGAGCCGCAGAACGGGCGCCAGCTACAGGGGGCAGAACAGAAAGGGAGGGGGGGGGGTGAGGCAGCTAGAGAGCCACAGCGATAGAGCCTTGGAGAGCCAGCGCTCTGCTCTGACGGACAGGGCCTCTTGGAGCAGGCCGGGGTGGGGTGGAGGCTGCTTGGGCTGGCTCAGGACGGGCTGGCAGGGCCGCCCACGCGGGAGGACCGACGGCGCCCTGACACGCGTTTTTTCTCTTGGCTCGGTTGGGTGCGTTGGCTGCGCCTCTGCTAGGGTCCTTCCTCTGTTGGCTCCTCGCCGTCCACTGGCTGCGGTGGGCCCCGCCATCTGCAGGGAGACAGGGCCCGAGGCCTGCGTCTCTCTCTCCTGCCCTCGAGACTGGGGCTTAGGCGGAGTTGGCGGCGATGGGGATGCGGGCGCACAGAAACCGCTTTCCTGGTGGCTGGCGAAGGCGCCGTCCTTTTCCCCGGCACAGCAGCCCATGAGGTCTGGAGCAGAGGCCTTGGCTTGCGTCTGTGGGACCCGCTGGCCCTGCCCGCCTCTGCCTCTACCTACCCCGGGCGGGCTCCGGTCTCGGACGGTTGCGGCGGCGCCGGGTGAGTGAATTGCGTTCACCGGGCGTCCCGGGAGCGGGAAGACACCCTGGACGGCAGGGACCCCGGGCCTGCGCCTTGGGGGGTCGGGTCCCGGCCCTCGGTGCCCAGGCTGGAGCCCAGCTCCTGATGGGCGGCGGCCAGGCCGAAGAGGAGGCGTGCTGCTGCCCGGCCGCTGCTGGTGCCGGGCTGCGGCGGGGTCGCAGGCGGGACGGAAAACCGGGCGCTTGAGAAGCACGGCGACCGCAAAAAGGCCAGGGGCAGGCAGCGAAGAGCCGAAAGCCCACGGCACCCGGTGTTCCCCAGGCGGTCTCCCGTCCAGGTACTAACCAGGCCCGACCCTGCTTTGCTTCCGAGATCTGACGAGATCGGGCGCGTCCAGGGCGGCATGGCCGTAGACGCCAGCAGCGGGCCCCTGGCTGCCCCACGAGGCCGGCGCAGCCACGGCCGCCCGACGCCAGGCCTCACTGCCACCGCCTGGCCGCGGGGCTCGGGTCGGAGACCCCCCCGAGCCGCTCGCCCGCTGCCGGGCTCGGCCGCTCTCCGGGTCTACCGCCCCAGCTCTGCCCCGACGCGGGGCTCCGCTTTCCTGCGGCCTCCCCACGCCTCCCGATTTCGCTTGTCTTCGTCGTCACGACGGCCGGGCTCCTGATCCCAACACAGGGGCCGAGGGACACCCAGAGGGCCCCGCCGACTCCAACAACGCCACCACCACCGCCGCCGCCGCCACCGCCACCGCCACCGCCACCACGACGAACACAACCCCACCCCTCCCACACACACACACACACGAGCCCAGTGGCACGAGCACCCACGCAGGCCCAGGCACAGGCACGTAGACACAGACAGCTCGAAGGAGAGCCAGCGAGCGAGGGAGGGAACGGTAGAAACGGACACACGCGGAGAGACAGCGATACGGAGAGAGACGGAGAGGACCAGGAGGATGGAGACAGAGACACACAGACAGACCCAAGGGTGGGCCAGAAAGAGCGCAAGGTGGAAGGGGAAGACAAGAAAGAGAGACGCTGAGGGAATCAGAGAGCCAGAGCGCTTGAGCCTTGGAGAGGGAGCACTCTGCCGTGGTGGACCCGGCTCCCTGGAGCAGGCCCGGTAGGGTGCAGGGAGCTTGGGCTGGCCCCGAACAGAGTGGCAGGGCCGCGCGGGTCCGGGAGGACCGACGGAGCCCTGGGACGTGTTTTGCCGCGGCTGGGTTGGTTGCTTGCTTTGGGGGGTGCGTCTCGTAGGGTCCTTCCTCTGTTGGCTTCTCCCCGTCCTCCTGGTGCGGTGGGCCACCCCGGCCCCCACCCCCACCCCCGCCCCCAGATATGTAGCGCGCACCCGTCGGTCTGGCGGGAGGCGTGGCGCCCAGCGTGCCCACGGGGCCCGGGGCCTGGACCTCTCCGGTGCGCTCGGGACTAGAGTTTACACGAAGTGGGTGGCCGCGGGAATCCAAGCGCACGGGGACGATTTTCCCGGCGGCTGGCCAAACGGAAGAAGGAACCCAGGCGTTCTGGAGCGGAGGTCTCGGCTGGCGTCTGTGGCACCCGCTGCCCCCTGGCCGCCCCGGGCTTGGGGCGGCGCCGCGTGGGTCACTTGAACTGCCCGGGCGTCCCGGGAGAAAGAAAGCACCCGACGGGGCAGGGAAGCGGCGCCTGCCTGCGGATTCGGAGGTGGGGGTCGGGTCCCGTCCCTCCCGGCACCGGCGGAAGAGGCGGTAGACGCTGCCAGCAGCCTGGGGGGTGCTGCGATGGCCGATCCACCCGCTCCCACCCTGCCGCCCCCCCTCCCCCCCCCCGCGGAGGTCCCAGGCTGCGGCGGGGTCGCGGACGGGCGGAAAGAGGGGGAGCAGAGTCGGGGGCCGCTGGGGAAGCCCAGCGACAAAAGAGGGACAAAAGAAGGCAGGGAGCGGAAGAGCCAAAAGCCTACAGCACCCGGTATTCCCAGGCGGTCTCCCATCCAAGTACTAACCAGGCCCGACCCTGCTTAGCTTCCGAGATCAGACGAGATCGGGCGCGTTCAGGGTGGTATGGCCGTAGACGCTGGCGGTGGCCTTTGGCTGCCCCAAAAGGCGGCCCGCAGCCACGCCCGCCCGACTCCAGGCGTCACCGCGAGCCCTGCCGGCCGGCTGGGCCGCTCTTCCACGCTATGCCCTGGCACCGCCGGCCGCCGCGCTGCGCCACGCTGCGCCGCGCCTTCCGTCGGCCTCTCGGAGCCTCCCGTCGTCGCCGGCGGGGACGACAGGGTCTGCGCCGAGCGCTCGGGGTCCCGGGGCTTCCTCCGGGGCCTCCGCCTTGCCGCCGCCGCCGCCGCCGAGGGATACTTTGGGATCCGCCGCCGCCCCTCCGGCAAGGCCCCCTCGTGCCCCTGCCACTCAGAGCCGCCACGGCTGCCCAGGAACCCAGAGGCGGCCCAGCCCCGCGGGTTCTTTTTCTCCCAGCGCACCCACCACGCTCCCTGGTGCGGCTCAGGGGCCGGGGGGCGGGGCGGAGCCCTCGCTGTGTCCCGCGCTGGCGCTAGAGCCGGCAGCCTGACCCCGGGACCAGAGGGGCTGACGCACTCGCCCAAGGAGAGCAGAGGAGAGACGGGCGGAGAGACCGAAAGAAAGGGAGAGAAAGACAGAGAGTGACAGACGACAGCCAGAGCCGCAGAACGGGCGCCAGCTACAGGGGGCAGAACAGAAAGGGAGGGGGGGGGGGTGAGGCAGCTAGAGAGCCACAGCGATAGAGCCTTGGAGAGCCAGCGCTCTGCTCTGACGGACAGGGCCTCTTGGAGCAGGCCGGGGTGGGGTGGAGGCTGCTTGGGCTGGCTCAGGACGGGCTGGCAGGGCCGCCCACGCGGGAGGACCGACGGCGCCCTGACACGCGTTTTTTCTCTTGGCTCGGTTGGGTGCGTTGGCTGCGCCTCTGCTAGGGTCCTTCCTCTGTTGGCTCCTCGCCGTCCACTGGCTGCGGTGGGCCCCGCCATCTGCAGGGAGACAGGGCCCGAGGCCTGCGTCTCTCTCTCTCCTGCCCTCGAGACTGGGGCTTAGGCGGAGTTGGCGGCGATGGGGATGCGGGCGCACAGAAACCGCTTTCCTGGTGGCTGGCGAAGGCGCCGTCCTTTTCCCCGGCACAGCAGCCCATGAGGTCTGGAGCAGAGGCCTTGGCTTGCGTCTGTGGGACCCGCTGGCCCTGCCCGCCTCTGCCTCTACCTACCCCGGGCGGGCTCCGGTCTCGGACGGTTGCGGCGGCGCCGGGTGAGTGAATTGCGTTCACCGGGCGTCCCGGGAGCGGGAAGACACCCTGGACGGCAGGGACCCCGGGCCTGCGCCTTGGGGGGTCGGGTCCCGGCCCTCGGTGCCCAGGCTGGAGCCCAGCTCCTGATGGGCGGCGGCCAGGCCGAAGAGGAGGCGTGCTGCTGCCCGGCCGCTGCTGGTGCCGGGCTGCGGCGGGGTCGCAGGCGGGACGGAAAACCGGGCGCTTGAGAAGCACGGCGACCGCAAAAAGGCCAGGGGCAGGCAGCGAAGAGCCGAAAGCCCACGGCACCCGGTGTTCCCCAGGCGGTCTCCCGTCCAGGTACTAACCAGGCCCGACCCTGCTTTGCTTCCGAGATCTGACGAGATCGGGCGCGTCCAGGGCGGCATGGCCGTAGACGCCAGCAGCGGGCCCCTGGCTGCCCCACGAGGCCGGCGCAGCCACGGCCGCCCGACGCCAGGCCTCACTGCCACCGCCTGGCCGCGGGGCTCGGGTCGGAGACCCCCCCGAGCCGCTCGCCCGCTGCCGGGCTCGGCCGCTCTCCGGGTCTACCGCCCCAGCTCTGCCCCGACGCGGGGCTCCGCTTTCCTGCGGCCTCCCCACGCCTCCCGATTTCGCTTGTCTTCGTCGTCACGACGGCCGGGCTCCTGATCCCAACACAGGGGCCGAGGGACACCCAGAGGGCCCCGCCGACTCCAACAACGCCACCACCACCGCCGCCGCCGCCACCGCCACCGCCACCGCCACCACGACGAACACAACCCCACCCCTCCCACACACACACACACACACGAGCCCACTGGCACGAGCACCCACGCAGGCCCAGGCACAGGCACGTAGACACAGACAGCTCGAAGGAGAGCCAGCGAGCGAGGGAGGGAACGGTAGAAACGGACACACGCGGAGAGACAGCGATACGGAGAGAGACGGAGAGGACCAGGAGGATGGAGACAGAGACACACAGACAGACCCAAGGGTGGGCCAGAAAGAGCGCAAGGTGGAAGGGGAAGACAAGAAAGAGAGACGCTGAGGGAATCAGAGAGCCAGAGCGCTTGAGCCTTGGAGAGGGAGCACTCTGCCGTGGTGGACCCGGCTCCCTGGAGCAGGCCCGGTAGGGTGCAGGGAGCTTGGGCTGGCCCCGAACAGAGTGGCAGGGCCGCGCGGGTCCGGGAGGACCGACGGAGCCCTGGGACGTGTTTTGCCGCGGCTGGGTTGGTTGCTTGCTTTGGGGGGTGCGTCTCGTAGGGTCCTTCCTCTGTTGGCTTCTCCCCGTCCTCCTGGTGCGGTGGGCCACCCCGGCCCCCACCCCCACCCCCGCCCCCAGATATGTAGCGCGCACCCGTCCGTCTGGCGGGAGGCGTGGCGCCCAGCGTGCCCACGGGGCCCGGGGCCTGGACCTCTCCGGTGCGCTCGGGACTAGAGTTTACACGAAGTGGGTGGCCGCGGGAATCCAAGCGCACGGGGACGATTTTCCCGGCGGCTGGCCAAACGGAAGAAGGAACCCAGGCGTTCTGGAGCGGAGGTCTCGGCTGGCGTCTGTGGCACCCGCTGCCCCCTGGCCGCCCCGGGCTTGGGGCGGCGCCGCGTGGGTCACTTGAACTGCCCGGGCGTCCCGGGAGAAAGAAAGCACCCGACGGGGCAGGGAAGCGGCGCCTGCCTGCGGATTCGGAGGTGGGGGTCGGGTCCCGTCCCTCCCGGCACCGGCGGAAGAGGCGGTAGACGCTGCCAGCAGCCTGGGGGGTGCTGCGATGGCCGATCCACCCGCTCCCACCCTGCCGCCCCCCCCCCTCCCCCCCCGCGGAGGTCCCAGGCTGCGGCGGGGTCGCGGACGGGCGGAAAGAGGGGGAGCAGAGTCGGGGGCCGCTGGGGAAGCCCAGCGACAAAAGAGGGACAAAAGAAGGCAGGGAGCGGAAGAGCCAAAAGCCTACAGCACCCGGTATTCCCAGGCGGTCTCCCATCCAAGTACTAACCAGGCCCGACCCTGCTTAGCTTCCGAGATCAGACGAGATCGGGCGCGTTCAGGGTGGTATGGCCGTAGACGCTGGCGGTGGCCTTTGGCTGCCCCAAAAGGCGGCCCGCAGCCACGCCCGCCCGACTCCAGGCGTCACCGCGAGCCCTGCCGGCCGGCTGGGCCGCTCTTCCACGCTATGCCCTGGCACCGCCGGCCGCCGCGCTGCGCCACGCTGCGCCGCGCCTTCCGTCGGCCTCTCGGAGCCTCCCGTCGTCGCCGGCGGGGACGACAGGGTCTGCGCCGAGCGCTCGGGGTCCCGGGGCTTCCTCCGGGGCCTCCGCCTTGCCGCCGCCGCCGCCGCCGAGGGATACTTTGGGATCCGCCGCCGCCCCTCCGGCAAGGCCCCCTCGTGCCCCTGCCACTCAGAGCCGCCACGGCTGCCCAGGAACCCAGAGGCGGCCCAGCCCCGCGGGTTCTTTTTCTCCCAGCGCACCCACCACGCTCCCTGGTGCGGCTCAGGGGCCGGGGGGCGGGGCGGAGCCCTCGCTGTGTCCCGCGCTGGCGCTAGAGCCGGCAGCCTGACCCCGGGACCAGAGGGGCTGACGCACTCGCCCAAGGAGAGCAGAGGAGAGACGGGCGGAGAGACCGAAAGAAAGGGAGAGAAAGACAGAGAGTGACAGACGACAGCCAGAGCCGCAGAACGGGCGCCAGCTACAGGGGGCAGAACAGAAAGGGAGGGGGGGGGGTGAGGCAGCTAGAGAGCCACAGCGATAGAGCCTTGGAGAGCCAGCGCTCTGCTCTGACGGACAGGGCCTCTTGGAGCAGGCCGGGGTGGGGTGGAGGCTGCTTGGGCTGGCTCAGGACGGGCTGGCAGGGCCGCCCACGCGGGAGGACCGACGGCGCCCTGACACGCGTTTTTTCTCTTGGCTCGGTTGGGTGCGTTGGCTGCGCCTCTGCTAGGGTCCTTCCTCTGTTGGCTCCTCGCCGTCCACTGGCTGCGGTGGGCCCCGCCATCTGCAGGGAGACAGGGCCCGAGGCCTGCGTCTCTCTCTCCTGCCCTCGAGACTGGGGCTTAGGCGGAGTTGGCGGCGATGGGGATGCGGGCGCACAGAAACCGCTTTCCTGGTGGCTGGCGAAGGCGCCGTCCTTTTCCCCGGCACAGCAGCCCATGAGGTCTGGAGCAGAGGCCTTGGCTTGCGTCTGTGGGACCCGCTGGCCCTGCCCGCCTCTGCCTCTACCTACCCCGGGCGGGCTCCGGTCTCGGACGGTTGCGGCGGCGCCGGGTGAGTGAATTGCGTTCACCGGGCGTCCCGGGAGCGGGAAGACACCCTGGACGGCAGGGACCCCGGGCCTGCGCCTTGGGGGGTCGGGTCCCGGCCCTCGGTGCCCAGGCTGGAGCCCAGCTCCTGATGGGCGGCGGCCAGGCCGAAGAGGAGGCGTGCTGCTGCCCGGCCGCTGCTGGTGCCGGGCTGCGGCGGGGTCGCAGGCGGGACGGAAAACCGGGCGCTTGAGAAGCACGGCGACCGCAAAAAGGCCAGGGGCAGGCAGCGAAGAGCCGAAAGCCCACGGCACCCGGTGTTCCCCAGGCGGTCTCCCGTCCAGGTACTAACCAGGCCCGACCCTGCTTTGCTTCCGAGATCTGACGAGATCGGGCGCGTCCAGGGCGGCATGGCCGTAGACGCCAGCAGCGGGCCCCTGGCTGCCCCACGAGGCCGGCGCAGCCACGGCCGCCCGACGCCAGGCCTCACTGCCACCGCCTGGCCGCGGGGCTCGGGTCGGAGACCCCCCCGAGCCGCTCGCCCGCTGCCGGGCTCGGCCGCTCTCCGGGTCTACCGCCCCAGCTCTGCCCCGACGCGGGGCTCCGCTTTCCTGCGGCCTCCCCACGCCTCCCGATTTCGCTTGTCTTCGTCGTCACGACGGCCGGGCTCCTGATCCCAACACAGGGGCCGAGGGACACCCAGAGGGCCCCGCCGACTCCAACAACGCCACCACCACCGCCGCCGCCGCCACCGCCACCGCCACCGCCACCACGACGAACACAACCCCACCCCTCCCACACACACACACACACACGAGCCCACTGGCACGAGCACCCACGCAGGCCCAGGCACAGGCACGTAGACACAGACAGCTCGAAGGAGAGCCAGCGAGCGAGGGAGGGAACGGTAGAAACGGACACACGCGGAGAGACAGCGATACGGAGAGAGACGGAGAGGACCAGGAGGATGGAGACAGAGACACACAGACAGACCCAAGGGTGGGCCAGAAAGAGCGCAAGGTGGAAGGGGAAGACAAGAAAGAGAGACGCTGAGGGAATCAGAGAGCCAGAGCGCTTGAGCCTTGGAGAGGGAGCACTCTGCCGTGGTGGACCCGGCTCCCTGGAGCAGGCCCGGTAGGGTGCAGGGAGCTTGGGCTGGCCCCGAACAGAGTGGCAGGGCCGCGCGGGTCCGGGAGGACCGACGGAGCCCTGGGACGTGTTTTGCCGCGGCTGGGTTGGTTGCTTGCTTTGGGGGGTGCGTCTCGTAGGGTCCTTCCTCTGTTGGCTTCTCCCCGTCCTCCTGGTGCGGTGGGCCACCCCGGCCCCCACCCCCACCCCCGCCCCCAGATATGTAGCGCGCACCCGTCGGTCTGGCGGGAGGCGTGGCGCCCAGCGTGCCCACGGGGCCCGGGGCCTGGACCTCTCCGGTGCGCTCGGGACTAGAGTTTACACGAAGTGGGTGGCCGCGGGAATCCAAGCGCACGGGGACGATTTTCCCGGCGGCTGGCCAAACGGAAGAAGGAACCCAGGCGTTCTGGAGCGGAGGTCTCGGCTGGCGTCTGTGGCACCCGCTGCCCCCTGGCCGCCCCGGGCTTGGGGCGGCGCCGCGTGGGTCACTTGAACTGCCCGGGCGTCCCGGGAGAAAGAAAGCACCCGACGGGGCAGGGAAGCGGCGCCTGCCTGCGGATTCGGAGGTGGGGGTCGGGTCCCGTCCCTCCCGGCACCGGCGGAAGAGGCGGTAGACGCTGCCAGCAGCCTGGGGGGTGCTGCGATGGCCGATCCACCCGCTCCCACCCTGCCGCCCCCCCCCCTCCCCCCCGCGGAGGTCCCAGGCTGCGGCGGGGTCGCGGACGGGCGGAAAGAGGGGGAGCAGAGTCGGGGGCCGCTGGGGAAGCCCAGCGACAAAAGAGGGACAAAAGAAGGCAGGGAGCGGAAGAGCCAAAAGCCTACAGCACCCGGTATTCCCAGGCGGTCTCCCATCCAAGTACTAACCAGGCCCGACCCTGCTTAGCTTCCGAGATCAGACGAGATCGGGCGCGTTCAGGGTGGTATGGCCGTAGACGCTGGCGGTGGCCTTTGGCTGCCCCAAAAGGCGGCCCGCAGCCACGCCCGCCCGACTCCAGGCGTCACCGCGAGCCCTGCCGGCCGGCTGGGACGCTCTTCCACGCTATGCCCTGGCACCGCCGGCCGCCGCGCTGCGCCACGCTGCGCCGCGCCTTCCGTCGGCCTCTCGGAGCCTCCCGTCGTCGCCGGCGGGGACGACAGGGTCTGCGCCGAGCGCTCGGGGTCCCGGGGCTTCCTCCGGGGCCTCCGCCTTGCCGCCGCCGCCGCCGCCGAGGGATACTTTGGGATCCGCCGCCGCCCCTCCGGCAAGGCCCCCTCGTGCCCCTGCCACTCAGAGCCGCCACGGCTGCCCAGGAACCCAGAGGCGGCCCAGCCCCGCGGGTTCTTTTTCTCCCAGCGCACCCACCACGCTCCCTGGTGCGGCTCAGGGGCCGGGGGGCGGGGCGGAGCCCTCGCTGTGTCCCGCGCTGGCGCTAGAGCCGGCAGCCTGACCCCGGGACCAGAGGGGCTGACGCACTCGCCCAAGGAGAGCAGAGGAGAGACGGGCGGAGAGACCGAAAGAAAGGGAGAGAAAGACAGAGAGTGACAGACGACAGCCAGAGCCGCAGAACGGGCGCCAGCTACAGGGGGCAGAACAGAAAGGGAGGGGGGGGGGTGAGGCAGCTAGAGAGCCACAGCGATAGAGCCTTGGAGAGCCAGCGCTCTGCTCTGACGGACAGGGCCTCTTGGAGCAGGCCGGGGTGGGGTGGAGGCTGCTTGGGCTGGCTCAGGACGGGCTGGCAGGGCCGCCCACGCGGGAGGACCGACGGCGCCCTGACACGCGTTTTTTCTCTTGGCTCGGTTGGGTGCGTTGGCTGCGCCTCTGCTAGGGTCCTTCCTCTGTTGGCTCCTCGCCGTCCACTGGCTGCGGTGGGCCCCGCCATCTGCAGGGAGACAGGGCCCGAGGCCTGCGTCTCTCTCTCCTGCCCTCGAGACTGGGGCTTAGGCGGAGTTGGCGGCGATGGGGATGCGGGCGCACAGAAACCGCTTTCCTGGTGGCTGGCGAAGGCGCCGTCCTTTTCCCCGGCACAGCAGCCCATGAGGTCTGGAGCAGAGGCCTTGGCTTGCGTCTGTGGGACCCGCTGGCCCTGCCCGCCTCTGCCTCTACCTACCCCGGGCGGGCTCCGGTCTCGGACGGTTGCGGCGGCGCCGGGTGAGTGAATTGCGTTCACCGGGCGTCCCGGGAGCGGGAAGACACCCTGGACGGCAGGGACCCCGGGCCTGCGCCTTGGGGGGTCGGGTCCCGGCCCTCGGTGCCCAGGCTGGAGCCCAGCTCCTGATGGGCGGCGGCCAGGCCGAAGAGGAGGCGTGCTGCTGCCCGGCCGCTGCTGGTGCCGGGCTGCGGCGGGGTCGCAGGCGGGACGGAAAACCGGGCGCTTGAGAAGCACGGCGACCGCAAAAAGGCCAGGGGCAGGCAGCGAAGAGCCGAAAGCCCACGGCACCCGGTGTTCCCCAGGCGGTCTCCCGTCCAGGTACTAACCAGGCCCGACCCTGCTTTGCTTCCGAGATCTGACGAGATCGGGCGCGTCCAGGGCGGCATGGCCGTAGACGCCAGCAGCGGGCCCCTGGCTGCCCCACGAGGCCGGCGCAGCCACGGCCGCCCGACGCCAGGCCTCACTGCCACCGCCTGGCCGCGGGGCTCGGGTCGGAGACCCCCCCGAGCCGCTCGCCCGCTGCCGGGCTCGGCCGCTCTCCGGGTCTACCGCCCCAGCTCTGCCCCGACGCGGGGCTCCGCTTTCCTGCGGCCTCCCCACGCCTCCCGATTTCGCTTGTCTTCGTCGTCACGACGGCCGGGCTCCTGATCCCAACACAGGGGCCGAGGGACACCCAGAGGGCCCCGCCGACTCCAACAACGCCACCACCACCGCCGCCGCCGCCACCGCCACCGCCACCGCCACCACGACGAACACAACCCCACCCCTCCCACACACACACACACACACGAGCCCACTGGCACGAGCACCCACGCAGGCCCAGGCACAGGCACGTAGACACAGACAGCTCGAAGGAGAGCCAGCGAGCGAGGGAGGGAACGGTAGAAACGGACACACGCGGAGAGACAGCGATACGGAGAGAGACGGAGAGGACCAGGAGGATGGAGACAGAGACACACAGACAGACCCAAGGGTGGGCCAGAAAGAGCGCAAGGTGGAAGGGGAAGACAAGAAAGAGAGACGCTGAGGGAATCAGAGAGCCAGAGCGCTTGAGCCTTGGAGAGGGAGCACTCTGCCGTGGTGGACCCGGCTCCCTGGAGCAGGCCCGGTAGGGTGCAGGGAGCTTGGGCTGGCCCCGAACAGAGTGGCAGGGCCGCGCGGGTCCGGGAGGACCGACGGAGCCCTGGGACGTGTTTTGCCGCGGCTGGGTTGGTTGCTTGCTTTGGGGGGTGCGTCTCGTAGGGTCCTTCCTCTGTTGGCTTCTCCCCGTCCTCCTGGTGCGGTGGGCCACCCCGGCCCCCACCCCCACCCCCGCCCCCAGATATGTAGCGCGCACCCGTCGGTCTGGCGGGAGGCGTGGCGCCCAGCGTGCCCACGGGGCCCGGGGCCTGGACCTCTCCGGTGCGCTCGGGACTAGAGTTTACACGAAGTGGGTGGCCGCGGGAATCCAAGCGCACGGGGACGATTTTCCCGGCGGCTGGCCAAACGGAAGAAGGAACCCAGGCGTTCTGGAGCGGAGGTCTCGGCTGGCGTCTGTGGCACCCGCTGCCCCCTGGCCGCCCCGGGCTTGGGGCGGCGCCGCGTGGGTCACTTGAACTGCCCGGGCGTCCCGGGAGAAAGAAAGCACCCGACGGGGCAGGGAAGCGGCGCCTGCCTGCGGATTCGGAGGTGGGGGTCGGGTCCCGTCCCTCCCGGCACCGGCGGAAGAGGCGGTAGACGCTGCCAGCAGCCTGGGGGGTGCTGCGATGGCCGATCCACCCGCTCCCACCCTGCCGCCCCCCCCCCTCCCCCCCCGCGGAGGTCCCAGGCTGCGGCGGGGTCGCGGACGGGCGGAAAGAGGGGGAGCAGAGTCGGGGGCCGCTGGGGAAGCCCAGCGACAAAAGAGGGACAAAAGAAGGCAGGGAGCGGAAGAGCCAAAAGCCTACAGCACCCGGTATTCCCAGGCGGTCTCCCATCCAAGTACTAACCAGGCCCGACCCTGCTTAGCTTCCGAGATCAGACGAGATCGGGCGCGTTCAGGGTGGTATGGCCGTAGACGCTGGCGGTGGCCTTTGGCTGCCCCAAAAGGCGGCCCGCAGCCACGCCCGCCCGACTCCAGGCGTCACCGCGAGCCCTGCCGGCCGGCTGGGCCGCTCTTCCACGCTATGCCCTGGCACCGCCGGCCGCCGCGCTGCGCCACGCTGCGCCGCGCCTTCCGTCGGCCTCTCGGAGCCTCCCGTCGTCGCCGGCGGGGACGACAGGGTCTGCGCCGAGCGCTCGGGGTCCCGGGGCTTCCTCCGGGGCCTCCGCCTTGCCGCCGCCGCCGCCGCCGAGGGATACTTTGGGATCCGCCGCCGCCCCTCCGGCAAGGCCCCCTCGTGCCCCTGCCACTCAGAGCCGCCACGGCTGCCCAGGAACCCAGAGGCGGCCCAGCCCCGCGGGTTCTTTTTCTCCCAGCGCACCCACCACGCTCCCTGGTGCGGCTCAGGGGCCGGGGGGCGGGGCGGAGCCCTCGCTGTGTCCCGCGCTGGCGCTAGAGCCGGCAGCCTGACCCCGGGACCAGAGGGGCTGACGCACTCGCCCAAGGAGAGCAGAGGAGAGACGGGCGGAGAGACCGAAAGAAAGGGAGAGAAAGACAGAGAGTGACAGACGACAGCCAGAGCCGCAGAACGGGCGCCAGCTACAGGGGGCAGAACAGAAAGGGAGGGGGGGGGGGTGAGGCAGCTAGAGAGCCACAGCGATAGAGCCTTGGAGAGCCAGCGCTCTGCTCTGACGGACAGGGCCTCTTGGAGCAGGCCGGGGTGGGGTGGAGGCTGCTTGGGCTGGCTCAGGACGGGCTGGCAGGGCCGCCCACGCGGGAGGACCGACGGCGCCCTGACACGCGTTTTTTCTCTTGGCTCGGTTGGGTGCGTTGGCTGCGCCTCTGCTAGGGTCCTTCCTCTGTTGGCTCCTCGCCGTCCACTGGCTGCGGTGGGCCCCGCCATCTGCAGGGAGACAGGGCCCGAGGCCTGCGTCTCTCTCTCCTGCCCTCGAGACTGGGGCTTAGGCGGAGTTGGCGGCGATGGGGATGCGGGCGCACAGAAACCGCTTTCCTGGTGGCTGGCGAAGGCGCCGTCCTTTTCCCCGGCACAGCAGCCCATGAGGTCTGGAGCAGAGGCCTTGGCTTGCGTCTGTGGGACCCGCTGGCCCTGCCCGCCTCTGCCTCTACCTACCCCGGGCGGGCTCCGGTCTCGGACGGTTGCGGCGGCGCCGGGTGAGTGAATTGCGTTCACCGGGCGTCCCGGGAGCGGGAAGACACCCTGGACGGCAGGGACCCCGGGCCTGCGCCTTGGGGGGTCGGGTCCCGGCCCTCGGTGCCCAGGCTGGAGCCCAGCTCCTGATGGGCGGCGGCCAGGCCGAAGAGGAGGCGTGCTGCTGCCCGGCCGCTGCTGGTGCCGGGCTGCGGCGGGGTCGCAGGCGGGACGGAAAACCGGGCGCTTGAGAAGCACGGCGACCGCAAAAAGGCCAGGGGCAGGCAGCGAAGAGCCGAAAGCCCACGGCACCCGGTGTTCCCCAGGCGGTCTCCCGTCCAGGTACTAACCAGGCCCGACCCTGCTTTGCTTCCGAGATCTGACGAGATCGGGCGCGTCCAGGGCGGCATGGCCGTAGACGCCAGCAGCGGGCCCCTGGCTGCCCCACGAGGCCGGCGCAGCCACGGCCGCCCGACGCCAGGCCTCACTGCCACCGCCTGGCCGCGGGGCTCGGGTCGGAGACCCCCCCGAGCCGCTCGCCCGCTGCCGGGCTCGGCCGCTCTCCGGGTCTACCGCCCCAGCTCTGCCCCGACGCGGGGCTCCGCTTTCCTGCGGCCTCCCCACGCCTCCCGATTTCGCTTGTCTTCGTCGTCACGACGGCCGGGCTCCTGATCCCAACACAGGGGCCGAGGGACACCCAGAGGGCCCCGCCGACTCCAACAACGCCACCACCACCGCCGCCGCCGCCACCGCCACCGCCACCGCCACCACGACGAACACAACCCCACCCCTCCCACACACACACACACACACGAGCCCACTGGCACGAGCACCCACGCAGGCCCAGGCACAGGCACGTAGACACAGACAGCTCGAAGGAGAGCCAGCGAGCGAGGGAGGGAACGGTAGAAACGGACACACGCGGAGAGACAGCGATACGGAGAGAGACGGAGAGGACCAGGAGGATGGAGACAGAGACACACAGACAGACCCAAGGGTGGGCCAGAAAGAGCGCAAGGTGGAAGGGGAAGACAAGAAAGAGAGACGCTGAGGGAATCAGAGAGCCAGAGCGCTTGAGCCTTGGAGAGGGAGCACTCTGCCGTGGTGGACCCGGCTCCCTGGAGCAGGCCCGGTAGGGTGCAGGGAGCTTGGGCTGGCCCCGAACAGAGTGGCAGGGCCGCGCGGGTCCGGGAGGACCGACGGAGCCCTGGGACGTGTTTTGCCGCGGCTGGGTTGGTTGCTTGCTTTGGGGGGTGCGTCTCGTAGGGTCCTTCCTCTGTTGGCTTCTCCCCGTCCTCCTGGTGCGGTGGGCCACCCCGGCCCCCACCCCCACCCCCGCCCCCAGATATGTAGCGCGCACCCGTCGGTCTGGCGGGAGGCGTGGCGCCCAGCGTGCCCACGGGGCCCGGGGCCTGGACCTCTCCGGTGCGCTCGGGACTAGAGTTTACACGAAGTGGGTGGCCGCGGGAATCCAAGCGCACGGGGACGATTTTCCCGGCGGCTGGCCAAACGGAAGAAGGAACCCAGGCGTTCTGGAGCGGAGGTCTCGGCTGGCGTCTGTGGCACCCGCTGCCCCCTGGCCGCCCCGGGCTTGGGGCGGCGCCGCGTGGGTCACTTGAACTGCCCGGGCGTCCCGGGAGAAAGAAAGCACCCGACGGGGCAGGGAAGCGGCGCCTGCCTGCGGATTCGGAGGTGGGGGTCGGGTCCCGTCCCTCCCGGCACCGGCGGAAGAGGCGGTAGACGCTGCCAGCAGCCTGGGGGGTGCTGCGATGGCCGATCCACCCGCTCCCACCCTGCCGCCCCCCCCCTCCCCCCCCGCGGAGGTCCCAGGCTGCGGCGGGGTCGCGGACGGGCGGAAAGAGGGGGAGCAGAGTCGGGGGCCGCTGGGGAAGCCCAGCGACAAAAGAGGGACAAAAGAAGGCAGGGAGCGGAAGAGCCAAAAGCCTACAGCACCCGGTATTCCCAGGCGGTCTCCCATCCAAGTACTAACCAGGCCCGACCCTGCTTAGCTTCCGAGATCAGACGAGATCGGGCGCGTTCAGGGTGGTATGGCCGTAGACGCTGGCGGTGGCCTTTGGCTGCCCCAAAAGGCGGCCCGCAGCCACGCCCGCCCGACTCCAGGCGTCACCGCGAGCCCTGCCGGCCGGCTGGGCCGCTCTTCCACGCTATGCCCTGGCACCGCCGGCCGCCGCGCTGCGCCACGCTGCGCCGCGCCTTCCGTCGGCCTCTCGGAGCCTCCCGTCGTCGCCGGCGGGGACGACAGGGTCTGCGCCGAGCGCTCGGGGTCCCGGGGCTTCCTCCGGGGCCTCCGCCTTGCCGCCGCCGCCGCCGCCGAGGGATACTTTGGGATCCGCCGCCGCCCCTCCGGCAAGGCCCCCTCGTGCCCCTGCCACTCAGAGCCGCCACGGCTGCCCAGGAACCCAGAGGCGGCCCAGCCCCGCGGGTTCTTTTTCTCCCAGCGCACCCACCACGCTCCCTGGTGCGGCTCAGGGGCCGGGGGGCGGGGCGGAGCCCTCGCTGTGTCCCGCGCTGGCGCTAGAGCCGGCAGCCTGACCCCGGGACCAGAGGGGCTGACGCACTCGCCCAAGGAGAGCAGAGGAGAGACGGGCGGAGAGACCGAAAGAAAGGGAGAGAAAGACAGAGAGTGACAGACGACAGCCAGAGCCGCAGAACGGGCGCCAGCTACAGGGGGCAGAACAGAAAGGGAGGGGGGGGGGGGTGAGGCAGCTAGAGAGCCACAGCGATAGAGCCTTGGAGAGCCAGCGCTCTGCTCTGACGGACAGGGCCTCTTGGAGCAGGCCGGGGTGGGGTGGAGGCTGCTTGGGCTGGCTCAGGACGGGCTGGCAGGGCCGCCCACGCGGGAGGACCGACGGCGCCCTGACACGCGTTTTTTCTCTTGGCTCGGTTGGGTGCGTTGGCTGCGCCTCTGCTAGGGTCCTTCCTCTGTTGGCTCCTCGCCGTCCACTGGCTGCGGTGGGCCCCGCCATCTGCAGGGAGACAGGGCCCGAGGCCTGCGTCTCTCTCTCCTGCCCTCGAGACTGGGGCTTAGGCGGAGTTGGCGGCGATGGGGATGCGGGCGCACAGAAACCGCTTTCCTGGTGGCTGGCGAAGGCGCCGTCCTTTTCCCCGGCACAGCAGCCCATGAGGTCTGGAGCAGAGGCCTTGGCTTGCGTCTGTGGGACCCGCTGGCCCTGCCCGCCTCTGCCTCTACCTACCCCGGGCGGGCTCCGGTCTCGGACGGTTGCGGCGGCGCCGGGTGAGTGAATTGCGTTCACCGGGCGTCCCGGGAGCGGGAAGACACCCTGGACGGCAGGGACCCCGGGCCTGCGCCTTGGGGGGTCGGGTCCCGGCCCTCGGTGCCCAGGCTGGAGCCCAGCTCCTGATGGGCGGCGGCCAGGCCGAAGAGGAGGCGTGCTGCTGCCCGGCCGCTGCTGGTGCCGGGCTGCGGCGGGGTCGCAGGCGGGACGGAAAACCGGGCGCTTGAGAAGCACGGCGACCGCAAAAAGGCCAGGGGCAGGCAGCGAAGAGCCGAAAGCCCACGGCACCCGGTGTTCCCCAGGCGGTCTCCCGTCCAGGTACTAACCAGGCCCGACCCTGCTTTGCTTCCGAGATCTGACGAGATCGGGCGCGTCCAGGGCGGCATGGCCGTAGACGCCAGCAGCGGGCCCCTGGCTGCCCCACGAGGCCGGCGCAGCCACGGCCGCCCGACGCCAGGCCTCACTGCCACCGCCTGGCCGCGGGGCTCGGGTCGGAGACCCCCCCGAGCCGCTCGCCCGCTGCCGGGCTCGGCCGCTCTCCGGGTCTACCGCCCCAGCTCTGCCCCGACGCGGGGCTCCGCTTTCCTGCGGCCTCCCCACGCCTCCCGATTTCGCTTGTCTTCGTCGTCACGACGGCCGGGCTCCTGATCCCAACACAGGGGCCGAGGGACACCCAGAGGGCCCCGCCGACTCCAACAACGCCAGCACCACCGCCGCCGCCGCCACCGCCACCGCCACCGCCACCACGACGAACACAACCCCACCCCTCCCACACACACACACACACGAGCCCACTGGCACGAGCACCCACGCAGGCCCAGGCACAGGCACGTAGACACAGACAGCTCGAAGGAGAGCCAGCGAGCGAGGGAGGGAACGGTAGAAACGGACACACGCGGAGAGACAGCGATACGGAGAGAGACGGAGAGGACCAGGAGGATGGAGACAGAGACACACAGACAGACCCAAGGGTGGGCCAGAAAGAGCGCAAGGTGGAAGGGGAAGACAAGAAAGAGAGACGCTGAGGGAATCAGAGAGCCAGAGCGCTTGAGCCTTGGAGAGGGAGCACTCTGCCGTGGTGGACCCGGCTCCCTGGAGCAGGCCCGGTAGGGTGCAGGGAGCTTGGGCTGGCCCCGAACAGAGTGGCAGGGCCGCGCGGGTCCGGGAGGACCGACGGAGCCCTGGGACGTGTTTTGCCGCGGCTGGGTTGGTTGCTTGCTTTGGGGGGTGCGTCTCGTAGGGTCCTTCCTCTGTTGGCTTCTCCCCGTCCTCCTGGTGCGGTGGGCCACCCCGGCCCCCACCCCCACCCCCGCCCCCAGATATGTAGCGCGCACCCGTCGGTCTGGCGGGAGGCGTGGCGCCCAGCGTGCCCACGGGGCCCGGGGCCTGGACCTCTCCGGTGCGCTCGGGACTAGAGTTTACACGAAGTGGGTGGCCGCGGGAATCCAAGCGCACGGGGACGATTTTCCCGGCGGCTGGCCAAACGGAAGAAGGAACCCAGGCGTTCTGGAGCGGAGGTCTCGGCTGGCGTCTGTGGCACCCGCTGCCCCCTGGCCGCCCCGGGCTTGGGGCGGCGCCGCGTGGGTCACTTGAACTGCCCGGGCGTCCCGGGAGAAAGAAAGCACCCGACGGGGCAGGGAAGCGGCGCCTGCCTGCGGATTCGGAGGTGGGGGTCGGGTCCCGTCCCTCCCGGCACCGGCGGAAGAGGCGGTAGACGCTGCCAGCAGCCTGGGGGGTGCTGCGATGGCCGATCCACCCGCTCCCACCCTGCCGCCCCCCCCCTCCCCCCCCGCGGAGGTCCCAGGCTGCGGCGGGGTCGCGGACGGGCGGAAAGAGGGGGAGCAGAGTCGGGGGCCGCTGGGGAAGCCCAGCGACAAAAGAGGGACAAAAGAAGGCAGGGAGCGGAAGAGCCAAAAGCCTACAGCACCCGATATTCCCAGGCGGTCTCCCATCCAAGTACTAACCAGGCCCGACCCTGCTTAGCTTCCGAGATCAGACGAGATCGGGCGCGTTCAGGGTGGTATGGCCGTAGACGCTGGCGGTGGCCTTTGGCTGCCCCAAAAGGCGGCCCGCAGCCACGCCCGCCCGACTCCAGGCGTCACCGCGAGCCCTGCCGGCCGGCTGGGCCGCTCTTCCACGCTATGCCCTGGCACCGCCGGCCGCCGCGCTGCGCCACGCTGCGCCGCGCCTTCCGTCGGCCTCTCGGAGCCTCCCGTCGTCGCCGGCGGGGACGACAGGGTCTGCGCCGAGCGCTCGGGGTCCCGGGGCTTCCTCCGGGGCCTCCGCCTTGCCGCCGCCGCCGCCGCCGAGGGATACTTTGGGATCCGCCGCCGCCCCTCCGGCAAGGCCCCCTCGTGCCCCTGCCACTCAGAGCCGCCACGGCTGCCCAGGAACCCAGAGGCGGCCCAGCCCCGCGGGTTCTTTTTCTCCCAGCGCACCCACCACGCTCCCTGGTGCGGCTCAGGGGCCGGGGGGCGGGGCGGAGCCCTCGCTGTGTCCCGCGCTGGCGCTAGAGCCGGCAGCCTGACCCCGGGACCAGAGGGGCTGACGCACTCGCCCAAGGAGAGCAGAGGAGAGACGGGCGGAGAGACCGAAAGAAAGGGAGAGAAAGACAGAGAGTGACAGACGACAGCCAGAGCCGCAGAACGGGCGCCAGCTACAGGGGGCAGAACAGAAAGGGAGGGGGGGGGGGTGAGGCAGCTAGAGAGCCACAGCGATAGAGCCTTGGAGAGCCAGCGCTCTGCTCTGACGGACAGGGCCTCTTGGAGCAGGCCGGGGTGGGGTGGAGGCTGCTTGGGCTGGCTCAGGACGGGCTGGCAGGGCCGCCCACGCGGGAGGACCGACGGCGCCCTGACACGCGTTTTTTCTCTTGGCTCGGTTGGGTGCGTTGGCTGCGCCTCTGCTAGGGTCCTTCCTCTGTTGGCTCCTCGCCGTCCACTGGCTGCGGTGGGCCCCGCCATCTGCAGGGAGACAGGGCCCGAGGCCTGCGTCTCTCTCTCCTGCCCTCGAGACTGGGGCTTAGGCGGAGTTGGCGGCGATGGGGATGCGGGCGCACAGAAACCGCTTTCCTGGTGGCTGGCGAAGGCGCCGTCCTTTTCCCCGGCACAGCAGCCCATGAGGTCTGGAGCAGAGGCCTTGGCTTGCGTCTGTGGGACCCGCTGGCCCTGCCCGCCTCTGCCTCTACCTACCCCGGGCGGGCTCCGGTCTCGGACGGTTGCGGCGGCGCCGGGTGAGTGAATTGCGTTCACCGGGCGTCCCGGGAGCGGGAAGACACCCTGGACGGCAGGGACCCCGGGCCTGCGCCTTGGGGGGTCGGGTCCCGGCCCTCGGTGCCCAGGCTGGAGCCCAGCTCCTGATGGGCGGCGGCCAGGCCGAAGAGGAGGCGTGCTGCTGCCCGGCCGCTGCTGGTGCCGGGCTGCGGCGGGGTCGCAGGCGGGACGGAAAACCGGGCGCTTGAGAAGCACGGCGACCGCAAAAAGGCCAGGGGCAGGCAGCGAAGAGCCGAAAGCCCACGGCACCCGGTGTTCCCCAGGCGGTCTCCCGTCCAGGTACTAACCAGGCCCGACCCTGCTTTGCTTCCGAGATCTGACGAGATCGGGCGCGTCCAGGGCGGCATGGCCGTAGACGCCAGCAGCGGGCCCCTGGCTGCCCCACGAGGCCGGCGCAGCCACGGCCGCCCGACGCCAGGCCTCACTGCCACCGCCTGGCCGCGGGGCTCGGGTCGGAGACCCCCCCGAGCCGCTCGCCCGCTGCCGGGCTCGGCCGCTCTCCGGGTCTACCGCCCCAGCTCTGCCCCGACGCGGGGCTCCGCTTTCCTGCGGCCTCCCCACGCCTCCCGATTTCGCTTGTCTTCGTCGTCACGACGGCCGGGCTCCTGATCCCAACACAGGGGCCGAGGGACACCCAGAGGGCCCCGCCGACTCCAACAACGCCAGCACCACCGCCGCCGCCGCCACCGCCACCGCCACCGCCACCACGACGAACACAACCCCACCCCTCCCACACACACACACACACGAGCCCAGTGGCACGAGCACCCACGCAGGCCCAGGCACAGGCACGTAGACACAGACAGCTCGAAGGAGAGCCAGCGAGCGAGGGAGGGAACGGTAGAAACGGACACACGCGGAGAGACAGCGATACGGAGAGAGACGGAGAGGACCAGGAGGATGGAGACAGAGACACACAGACAGACCCAAGGGTGGGCCAGAAAGAGCGCAAGGTGGAAGGGGAAGACAAGAAAGAGAGACGCTGAGGGAATCAGAGAGCCAGAGCGCTTGAGCCTTGGAGAGGGAGCACTCTGCCGTGGTGGACCCGGCTCCCTGGAGCAGGCCCGGTAGGGTGCAGGGAGCTTGGGCTGGCCCCGAACAGAGTGGCAGGGCCGCGCGGGTCCGGGAGGACCGACGGAGCCCTGGGACGTGTTTTGCCGCGGCTGGGTTGGTTGCTTGCTTTGGGGGGTGCGTCTCGTAGGGTCCTTCCTCTGTTGGCTTCTCCCCGTCCTCCTGGTGCGGTGGGCCACCCCGGCCCCCACCCCCACCCCCGCCCCCAGATATGT
This sequence comes from Saimiri boliviensis, assembly GCF_048565385.1. Lineage (NCBI taxonomy): Eukaryota > Metazoa > Chordata > Mammalia > Primates > Cebidae > Saimiri > Saimiri boliviensis. The sequence goes on along the minus strand of NC_133462.1, from coordinate 77,908,623 downwards.
AGCGCGCACCCGTCGGTCTGGCGGGAGGCGTGGCGCCCAGCGTGCCCACGGGGCCCGGGGCCTGGACCTCTCCGGTGCGCTCGGGACTAGAGTTTACACGAAGTGGGTGGCCGCGGGAATCCAAGCGCACGGGGACGATTTTCCCGGCGGCTGGCCAAACGGAAGAAGGAACCCAGGCGTTCTGGAGCGGAGGTCTCGGCTGGCGTCTGTGGCACCCGCTGCCCCCTGGCCGCCCCGGGCTTGGGGCGGCGCCGCGTGGGTCACTTGAACTGCCCGGGCGTCCCGGGAGAAAGAAAGCACCCGACGGGGCAGGGAAGCGGCGCCTGCCTGCGGATTCGGAGGTGGGGGTCGGGTCCCGTCCCTCCCGGCACCGGCGGAAGAGGCGGTAGACGCTGCCAGCAGCCTGGGGGGTGCTGCGATGGCCGATCCACCCGCTCCCACCCTGCCGCCCCCCCCCCCCCCCGCGGAGGTCCCAGGCTGCGGCGGGGTCGCGGACGGGCGGAAAGAGGGGGAGCAGAGTCGGGGGCCGCTGGGGAAGCCCAGCGACAAAAGAGGGACAAAAGAAGGCAGGGAGCGGAAGAGCCAAAAGCCTACAGCACCCGGTATTCCCAGGCGGTCTCCCATCCAAGTACTAACCAGGCCCGACCCTGCTTAGCTTCCGAGATCAGACGAGATCGGGCGCGTTCAGGGTGGTATGGCCGTAGACGCTGGCGGTGGCCTTTGGCTGCCCCAAAAGGCGGCCCGCAGCCACGCCCGCCCGACTCCAGGCGTCACCGCGAGCCCTGCCGGCCGGCTGGGCCGCTCTTCCACGCTATGCCCTGGCACCGCCGGCCGCCGCGCTGCGCCACGCTGCGCCGCGCCTTCCGTCGGCCTCTCGGAGCCTCCCGTCGTCGCCGGCGGGGACGACAGGGTCTGCGCCGAGCGCTCGGGGTCCCGGGGCTTCCTCCGGGGCCTCCGCCTTGCCGCCGCCGCCGCCGCCGAGGGATACTTTGGGATCCGCCGCCGCCCCTCCGGCAAGGCCCCCTCGTGCCCCTGCCACTCAGAGCCGCCACGGCTGCCCAGGAACCCAGAGGCGGCCCAGCCCCGCGGGTTCTTTTTCTCCCAGCGCACCCACCACGCTCCCTGGTGCGGCTCAGGGGCCGGGGGGCGGGGCGGAGCCCTCGCTGTGTCCCGCGCTGGCGCTAGAGCCGGCAGCCTGACCCCGGGACCAGAGGGGCTGACGCACTCGCCCAAGGAGAGCAGAGGAGAGACGGGCGGAGAGACCGAAAGAAAGGGAGAGAAAGACAGAGAGTGACAGACGACAGCCAGAGCCGCAGAACGGGCGCCAGCTACAGGGGGCAGAACAGAAAGGGAGGGGGGGGGTGAGGCAGCTAGAGAGCCACAGCGATAGAGCCTTGGAGAGCCAGCGCTCTGCTCTGACGGACAGGGCCTCTTGGAGCAGGCCGGGGTGGGGTGGAGGCTGCTTGGGCTGGCTCAGGACGGGCTGGCAGGGCCGCCCACGCGGGAGGACCGACGGCGCCCTGACACGCGTTTTTTCTCTTGGCTCGGTTGGGTGCGTTGGCTGCGCCTCTGCTAGGGTCCTTCCTCTGTTGGCTCCTCGCCGTCCACTGGCTGCGGTGGGCCCCGCCATCTGCAGGGAGACAGGGCCCGAGGCCTGCGTCTCTCTCTCCTGCCCTCGAGACTGGGGCTTAGGCGGAGTTGGCGGCGATGGGGATGCGGGCGCACAGAAACCGCTTTCCTGGTGGCTGGCGAAGGCGCCGTCCTTTTCCCCGGCACAGCAGCCCATGAGGTCTGGAGCAGAGGCCTTGGCTTGCGTCTGTGGGACCCGCTGGCCCTGCCCGCCTCTGCCTCTACCTACCCCGGGCGGGCTCCGGTCTCGGACGGTTGCGGCGGCGCCGGGTGAGTGAATTGCGTTCACCGGGCGTCCCGGGAGCGGGAAGACACCCTGGACGGCAGGGACCCCGGGCCTGCGCCTTGGGGGGTCGGGTCCCGGCCCTCGGTGCCCAGGCTGGAGCCCAGCTCCTGATGGGCGGCGGCCAGGCCGAAGAGGAGGCGTGCTGCTGCCCGGCCGCTGCTGGTGCCGGGCTGCGGCGGGGTCGCAGGCGGGACGGAAAACCGGGCGCTTGAGAAGCACGGCGACCGCAAAAAGGCCAGGGGCAGGCAGCGAAGAGCCGAAAGCCCACGGCACCCGGTGTTCCCCAGGCGGTCTCCCGTCCAGGTACTAACCAGGCCCGACCCTGCTTTGCTTCCGAGATCTGACGAGATCGGGCGCGTCCAGGGCGGCATGGCCGTAGACGCCAGCAGCGGGCCCCTGGCTGCCCCACGAGGCCGGCGCAGCCACGGCCGCCCGACGCCAGGCCTCACTGCCACCGCCTGGCCGCGGGGCTCGGGTCGGAGACCCCCCCGAGCCGCTCGCCCGCTGCCGGGCTCGGCCGCTCTCCGGGTCTACCGCCCCAGCTCTGCCCCGACGCGGGGCTCCGCTTTCCTGCGGCCTCCCCACGCCTCCCGATTTCGCTTGTCTTCGTCGTCACGACGGCCGGGCTCCTGATCCCAACACAGGGGCCGAGGGACACCCAGAGGGCCCCGCCGACTCCAACAACGCCACCACCACCGCCGCCGCCGCCACCGCCACCGCCACCGCCACCACGACGAACACAACCCCACCCCTCCCACACACACACACACACGAGCCCACTGGCACGAGCACCCACGCAGGCCCAGGCACAGGCACGTAGACACAGACAGCTCGAAGGAGAGCCAGCGAGCGAGGGAGGGAACGGTAGAAACGGACACACGCGGAGAGACAGCGATACGGAGAGAGACGGAGAGGACCAGGAGGATGGAGACAGAGACACACAGACAGACCCAAGGGTGGGCCAGAAAGAGCGCAAGGTGGAAGGGGAAGACAAGAAAGAGAGACGCTGAGGGAATCAGAGAGCCAGAGCGCTTGAGCCTTGGAGAGGGAGCACTCTGCCGTGGTGGACCCGGCTCCCTGGAGCAGGCCCGGTAGGGTGCAGGGAGCTTGGGCTGGCCCCGAACAGAGTGGCAGGGCCGCGCGGGTCCGGGAGGACCGACGGAGCCCTGGGACGTGTTTTGCCGCGGCTGGGTTGGTTGCTTGCTTTGGGGGGTGCGTCTCGTAGGGTCCTTCCTCTGTTGGCTTCTCCCCGTCCTCCTGGTGCGGTGGGCCACCCCGGCCCCCACCCCCACCCCCGCCCCCAGATATGTAGCGCGCACCCGTCGGTCTGGCGGGAGGCGTGGCGCCCAGCGTGCCCACGGGGCCCGGGGCCTGGACCTCTCCGGTGCGCTCGGGACTAGAGTTTACACGAAGTGGGTGGCCGCGGGAATCCAAGCGCACGGGGACGATTTTCCCGGCGGCTGGCCAAACGGAAGAAGGAACCCAGGCGTTCTGGAGCGGAGGTCTCGGCTGGCGTCTGTGGCACCCGCTGCCCCCTGGCCGCCCCGGGCTTGGGGCGGCGCCGCGTGGGTCACTTGAACTGCCCGGGCGTCCCGGGAGAAAGAAAGCACCCGACGGGGCAGGGAAGCGGCGCCTGCCTGCGGATTCGGAGGTGGGGGTCGGGTCCCGTCCCTCCCGGCACCGGCGGAAGAGGCGGTAGACGCTGCCAGCAGCCTGGGGGGTGCTGCGATGGCCGATCCACCCGCTCCCACCCTGCCGCCCCCCCCTCCCCCCCCGCGGAGGTCCCAGGCTGCGGCGGGGTCGCGGACGGGCGGAAAGAGGGGGAGCAGAGTCGGGGGCCGCTGGGGAAGCCCAGCGACAAAAGAGGGACAAAAGAAGGCAGGGAGCGGAAGAGCCAAAAGCCTACAGCACCCGGTATTCCCAGGCGGTCTCCCATCCAAGTACTAACCAGGCCCGACCCTGCTTAGCTTCCGAGATCAGACGAGATCGGGCGCGTTCAGGGTGGTATGGCCGTAGACGCTGGCGGTGGCCTTTGGCTGCCCCAAAAGGCGGCCCGCAGCCACGCCCGCCCGACTCCAGGCGTCACCGCGAGCCCTGCCGGCCGGCTGGGCCGCTCTTCCACGCTATGCCCTGGCACCGCCGGCCGCCGCGCTGCGCCACGCTGCGCCGCGCCTTCCGTCGGCCTCTCGGAGCCTCCCGTCGTCGCCGGCGGGGACGACAGGGTCTGCGCCGAGCGCTCGGGGTCCCGGGGCTTCCTCCGGGGCCTCCGCCTTGCCGCCGCCGCCGCCGCCGAGGGATACTTTGGGATCCGCCGCCGCCCCTCCGGCAAGGCCCCCTCGTGCCCCTGCCACTCAGAGCCGCCACGGCTGCCCAGGAACCCAGAGGCGGCCCAGCCCCGCGGGTTCTTTTTCTCCCAGCGCACCCACCACGCTCCCTGGTGCGGCTCAGGGGCCGGGGGGCGGGGCGGAGCCCTCGCTGTGTCCCGCGCTGGCGCTAGAGCCGGCAGCCTGACCCCGGGACCAGAGGGGCTGACGCACTCGCCCAAGGAGAGCAGAGGAGAGACGGGCGGAGAGACCGAAAGAAAGGGAGAGAAAGACAGAGAGTGACAGACGACAGCCAGAGCCGCAGAACGGGCGCCAGCTACAGGGGGCAGAACAGAAAGGGAGGGGGGGGGGGTGAGGCAGCTAGAGAGCCACAGCGATAGAGCCTTGGAGAGCCAGCGCTCTGCTCTGACGGACAGGGCCTCTTGGAGCAGGCCGGGGTGGGGTGGAGGCTGCTTGGGCTGGCTCAGGACGGGCTGGCAGGGCCGCCCACGCGGGAGGACCGACGGCGCCCTGACACGCGTTTTTTCTCTTGGCTCGGTTGGGTGCGTTGGCTGCGCCTCTGCTAGGGTCCTTCCTCTGTTGGCTCCTCGCCGTCCACTGGCTGCGGTGGGCCCCGCCATCTGCAGGGAGACAGGGCCCGAGGCCTGCGTCTCTCTCTCTCCTGCCCTCGAGACTGGGGCTTAGGCGGAGTTGGCGGCGATGGGGATGCGGGCGCACAGAAACCGCTTTCCTGGTGGCTGGCGAAGGCGCCGTCCTTTTCCCCGGCACAGCAGCCCATGAGGTCTGGAGCAGAGGCCTTGGCTTGCGTCTGTGGGACCCGCTGGCCCTGCCCGCCTCTGCCTCTACCTACCCCGGGCGGGCTCCGGTCTCGGACGGTTGCGGCGGCGCCGGGTGAGTGAATTGCGTTCACCGGGCGTCCCGGGAGCGGGAAGACACCCTGGACGGCAGGGACCCCGGGCCTGCGCCTTGGGGGGTCGGGTCCCGGCCCTCGGTGCCCAGGCTGGAGCCCAGCTCCTGATGGGCGGCGGCCAGGCCGAAGAGGAGGCGTGCTGCTGCCCGGCCGCTGCTGGTGCCGGGCTGCGGCGGGGTCGCAGGCGGGACGGAAAACCGGGCGCTTGAGAAGCACGGCGACCGCAAAAAGGCCAGGGGCAGGCAGCGAAGAGCCGAAAGCCCACGGCACCCGGTGTTCCCCAGGCGGTCTCCCGTCCAGGTACTAACCAGGCCCGACCCTGCTTTGCTTCCGAGATCTGACGAGATCGGGCGCGTCCAGGGCGGCATGGCCGTAGACGCCAGCAGCGGGCCCCTGGCTGCCCCACGAGGCCGGCGCAGCCACGGCCGCCCGACGCCAGGCCTCACTGCCACCGCCTGGCCGCGGGGCTCGGGTCGGAGACCCCCCCGAGCCGCTCGCCCGCTGCCGGGCTCGGCCGCTCTCCGGGTCTACCGCCCCAGCTCTGCCCCGACGCGGGGCTCCGCTTTCCTGCGGCCTCCCCACGCCTCCCGATTTCGCTTGTCTTCGTCGTCACGACGGCCGGGCTCCTGATCCCAACACAGGGGCCGAGGGACACCCAGAGGGCCCCGCCGACTCCAACAACGCCACCACCACCGCCGCCGCCGCCACCGCCACCGCCACCGCCACCACGACGAACACAACCCCACCCCTCCCACACACACACACACACACGAGCCCACTGGCACGAGCACCCACGCAGGCCCAGGCACAGGCACGTAGACACAGACAGCTCGAAGGAGAGCCAGCGAGCGAGGGAGGGAACGGTAGAAACGGACACACGCGGAGAGACAGCGATACGGAGAGAGACGGAGAGGACCAGGAGGATGGAGACAGAGACACACAGACAGACCCAAGGGTGGGCCAGAAAGAGCGCAAGGTGGAAGGGGAAGACAAGAAAGAGAGACGCTGAGGGAATCAGAGAGCCAGAGCGCTTGAGCCTTGGAGAGGGAGCACTCTGCCGTGGTGGACCCGGCTCCCTGGAGCAGGCCCGGTAGGGTGCAGGGAGCTTGGGCTGGCCCCGAACAGAGTGGCAGGGCCGCGCGGGTCCGGGAGGACCGACGGAGCCCTGGGACGTGTTTTGCCGCGGCTGGGTTGGTTGCTTGCTTTGGGGGGTGCGTCTCGTAGGGTCCTTCCTCTGTTGGCTTCTCCCCGTCCTCCTGGTGCGGTGGGCCACCCCGGCCCCCACCCCCACCCCCGCCCCCAGATATGTAGCGCGCACCCGTCGGTCTGGCGGGAGGCGTGGCGCCCAGCGTGCCCACGGGGCCCGGGGCCTGGACCTCTCCGGTGCGCTCGGGACTAGAGTTTACACGAAGTGGGTGGCCGCGGGAATCCAAGCGCACGGGGACGATTTTCCCGGCGGCTGGCCAAACGGAAGAAGGAACCCAGGCGTTCTGGAGCGGAGGTCTCGGCTGGCGTCTGTGGCACCCGCTGCCCCCTGGCCGCCCCGGGCTTGGGGCGGCGCCGCGTGGGTCACTTGAACTGCCCGGGCGTCCCGGGAGAAAGAAAGCACCCGACGGGGCAGGGAAGCGGCGCCTGCCTGCGGATTCGGAGGTGGGGGTCGGGTCCCGTCCCTCCCGGCACCGGCGGAAGAGGCGGTAGACGCTGCCAGCAGCCTGGGGGGTGCTGCGATGGCCGATCCACCCGCTCCCACCCTGCCGCCCCCCCCCTCCCCCCCCGCGGAGGTCCCAGGCTGCGGCGGGGTCGCGGACGGGCGGAAAGAGGGGGAGCAGAGTCGGGGGCCGCTGGGGAAGCCCAGCGACAAAAGAGGGACAAAAGAAGGCAGGGAGCGGAAGAGCCAAAAGCCTACAGCACCCGGTATTCCCAGGCGGTCTCCCATCCAAGTACTAACCAGGCCCGACCCTGCTTAGCTTCCGAGATCAGACGAGATCGGGCGCGTTCAGGGTGGTATGGCCGTAGACGCTGGCGGTGGCCTTTGGCTGCCCCAAAAGGCGGCCCGCAGCCACGCCCGCCCGACTCCAGGCGTCACCGCGAGCCCTGCCGGCCGGCTGGGCCGCTCTTCCACGCTATGCCCTGGCACCGCCGGCCGCCGCGCTGCGCCACGCTGCGCCGCGCCTTCCGTCGGCCTCTCGGAGCCTCCCGTCGTCGCCGGCGGGGACGACAGGGTCTGCGCCGAGCGCTCGGGGTCCCGGGGCTTCCTCCGGGGCCTCCGCCTTGCCGCCGCCGCCGCCGCCGAGGGATACTTTGGGATCCGCCGCCGCCCCTCCGGCAAGGCCCCCTCGTGCCCCTGCCACTCAGAGCCGCCACGGCTGCCCAGGAACCCAGAGGCGGCCCAGCCCCGCGGGTTCTTTTTCTCCCAGCGCACCCACCACGCTCCCTGGTGCGGCTCAGGGGCCGGGGGGCGGGGCGGAGCCCTCGCTGTGTCCCGCGCTGGCGCTAGAGCCGGCAGCCTGACCCCGGGACCAGAGGGGCTGACGCACTCGCCCAAGGAGAGCAGAGGAGAGACGGGCGGAGAGACCGAAAGAAAGGGAGAGAAAGACAGAGTGACAGACGACAGCCAGAGCCGCAGAACGGGCGCCAGCTACAGGGGGCAGAACAGAAAGGGAGGGGGGGGGGTGAGGCAGCTAGAGAGCCACAGCGATAGAGCCTTGGAGAGCCAGCGCTCTGCTCTGACGGACAGGGCCTCTTGGAGCAGGCCGGGGTGGGGTGGAGGCTGCTTGGGCTGGCTCAGGACGGGCTGGCAGGGCCGCCCACGCGGGAGGACCGACGGCGCCCTGACACGCGTTTTTTCTCTTGGCTCGGTTGGGTGCGTTGGCTGCGCCTCTGCTAGGGTCCTTCCTCTGTTGGCTCCTCGCCGTCCACTGGCTGCGGTGGGCCCCGCCATCTGCAGGGAGACAGGGCCCGAGGCCTGCGTCTCTCTCTCCTGCCCTCGAGACTGGGGCTTAGGCGGAGTTGGCGGCGATGGGGATGCGGGCGCACAGAAACCGCTTTCCTGGTGGCTGGCGAAGGCGCCGTCCTTTTCCCCGGCACAGCAGCCCATGAGGTCTGGAGCAGAGGCCTTGGCTTGCGTCTGTGGGACCCGCTGGCCCTGCCCGCCTCTGCCTCTACCTACCCCGGGCGGGCTCCGGTCTCGGACGGTTGCGGCGGCGCCGGGTGAGTGAATTGCGTTCACCGGGCGTCCCGGGAGCGGGAAGACACCCTGGACGGCAGGGACCCCGGGCCTGCGCCTTGGGGGGTCGGGTCCCGGCCCTCGGTGCCCAGGCTGGAGCCCAGCTCCTGATGGGCGGCGGCCAGGCCGAAGAGGAGGCGTGCTGCTGCCCGGCCGCTGCTGGTGCCGGGCTGCGGCGGGGTCGCAGGCGGGACGGAAAACCGGGCGCTTGAGAAGCACGGCGACCGCAAAAAGGCCAGGGGCAGGCAGCGAAGAGCCGAAAGCCCACGGCACCCGGTGTTCCCCAGGCGGTCTCCCGTCCAGGTACTAACCAGGCCCGACCCTGCTTTGCTTCCGAGATCTGACGAGATCGGGCGCGTCCAGGGCGGCATGGCCGTAGACGCCAGCAGCGGGCCCCTGGCTGCCCCACGAGGCCGGCGCAGCCACGGCCGCCCGACGCCAGGCCTCACTGCCACCGCCTGGCCGCGGGGCTCGGGTCGGAGACCCCCCCGAGCCGCTCGCCCGCTGCCGGGCTCGGCCGCTCTCCGGGTCTACCGCCCCAGCTCTGCCCCGACGCGGGGCTCCGCTTTCCTGCGGCCTCCCCACGCCTCCCGATTTCGCTTGTCTTCGTCGTCACGACGGCCGGGCTCCTGATCCCAACACAGGGGCCGAGGGACACCCAGAGGGCCCCGCCGACTCCAACAACGCCACCACCACCGCCGCCGCCGCCACCGCCACCGCCACCGCCACCACGACGAACACAACCCCACCCCTCCCACACACACACACACACACGAGCCCACTGGCACGAGCACCCACGCAGGCCCAGGCACAGGCACGTAGACACAGACAGCTCGAAGGAGAGCCAGCGAGCGAGGGAGGGAACGGTAGAAACGGACACACGCGGAGAGACAGCGATACGGAGAGAGACGGAGAGGACCAGGAGGATGGAGACAGAGACACACAGACAGACCCAAGGGTGGGCCAGAAAGAGCGCAAGGTGGAAGGGGAAGACAAGAAAGAGAGACGCTGAGGGAATCAGAGAGCCAGAGCGCTTGAGCCTTGGAGAGGGAGCACTCTGCCGTGGTGGACCCGGCTCCCTGGAGCAGGCCCGGTAGGGTGCAGGGAGCTTGGGCTGGCCCCGAACAGAGTGGCAGGGCCGCGCGGGTCCGGGAGGACCGACGGAGCCCTGGGACGTGTTTTGCCGCGGCTGGGTTGGTTGCTTGCTTTGGGGGGTGCGTCTCGTAGGGTCCTTCCTCTGTTGGCTTCTCCCCGTCCTCCTGGTGCGGTGGGCCACCCCGGCCCCCACCCCCACCCCCGCCCCCAGATATGTAGCGCGCACCCGTCGGTCTGGCGGGAGGCGTGGCGCCCAGCGTGCCCACGGGGCCCGGGGCCTGGACCTCTCCGGTGCGCTCGGGACTAGAGTTTACACGAAGTGGGTGGCCGCGGGAATCCAAGCGCACGGGGACGATTTTCCCGGCGGCTGGCCAAACGGAAGAAGGAACCCAGGCGTTCTGGAGCGGAGGTCTCGGCTGGCGTCTGTGGCACCCGCTGCCCCCTGGCCGCCCCGGGCTTGGGGCGGCGCCGCGTGGGTCACTTGAACTGCCCGGGCGTCCCGGGAGAAAGAAAGCACCCGACGGGGCAGGGAAGCGGCGCCTGCCTGCGGATTCGGAGGTGGGGGTCGGGTCCCGTCCCTCCCGGCACCGGCGGAAGAGGCGGTAGACGCTGCCAGCAGCCTGGGGGGTGCTGCGATGGCCGATCCACCCGCTCCCACCCTGCCGCCCCCCCCCCTCCCCCCCCGCGGAGGTCCCAGGCTGCGGCGGGGTCGCGGACGGGCGGAAAGAGGGGGAGCAGAGTCGGGGGCCGCTGGGGAAGCCCAGCGACAAAAGAGGGACAAAAGAAGGCAGGGAGCGGAAGAGCCAAAAGCCTACAGCACCCGGTATTCCCAGGCGGTCTCCCATCCAAGTACTAACCAGGCCCGACCCTGCTTAGCTTCCGAGATCAGACGAGATCGGGCGCGTTCAGGGTGGTATGGCCGTAGACGCTGGCGGTGGCCTTTGGCTGCCCCAAAAGGCGGCCCGCAGCCACGCCCGCCCGACTCCAGGCGTCACCGCGAGCCCTGCCGGCCGGCTGGGCCGCTCTTCCACGCTATGCCCTGGCACCGCCGGCCGCCGCGCTGCGCCACGCTGCGCCGCGCCTTCCGTCGGCCTCTCGGAGCCTCCCGTCGTCGCCGGCGGGGACGACAGGGTCTGCGCCGAGCGCTCGGGGTCCCGGGGCTTCCTCCGGGGCCTCCGCCTTGCCGCCGCCGCCGCCGCCGAGGGATACTTTGGGATCCGCCGCCGCCCCTCCGGCAAGGCCCCCTCGTGCCCCTGCCACTCAGAGCCGCCACGGCTGCCCAGGAACCCAGAGGCGGCCCAGCCCCGCGGGTTCTTTTTCTCCCAGCGCACCCACCACGCTCCCTGGTGCGGCTCAGGGGCCGGGGGGCGGGGCGGAGCCCTCGCTGTGTCCCGCGCTGGCGCTAGAGCCGGCAGCCTGACCCCGGGACCAGAGGGGCTGACGCACTCGCCCAAGGAGAGCAGAGGAGAGACGGGCGGAGAGACCGAAAGAAAGGGAGAGAAAGACAGAGAGTGACAGACGACAGCCAGAGCCGCAGAACGGGCGCCAGCTACAGGGGGCAGAACAGAAAGGGAGGGGGGGGGGGTGAGGCAGCTAGAGAGCCACAGCGATAGAGCCTTGGAGAGCCAGCGCTCTGCTCTGACGGACAGGGCCTCTTGGAGCAGGCCGGGGTGGGGTGGAGGCTGCTTGGGCTGGCTCAGGACGGGCTGGCAGGGCCGCCCACGCGGGAGGACCGACGGCGCCCTGACACGCGTTTTTTCTCTTGGCTCGGTTGGGTGCGTTGGCTGCGCCTCTGCTAGGGTCCTTCCTCTGTTGGCTCCTCGCCGTCCACTGGCTGCGGTGGGCCCCGCCATCTGCAGGGAGACAGGGCCCGAGGCCTGCGTCTCTCTCTCCTGCCCTCGAGACTGGGGCTTAGGCGGAGTTGGCGGCGATGGGGATGCGGGCGCACAGAAACCGCTTTCCTGGTGGCTGGCGAAGGCGCCGTCCTTTTCCCCGGCACAGCAGCCCATGAGGTCTGGAGCAGAGGCCTTGGCTTGCGTCTGTGGGACCCGCTGGCCCTGCCCGCCTCTGCCTCTACCTACCCCGGGCGGGCTCCGGTCTCGGACGGTTGCGGCGGCGCCGGGTGAGTGAATTGCGTTCACCGGGCGTCCCGGGAGCGGGAAGACACCCTGGACGGCAGGGACCCCGGGCCTGCGCCTTGGGGGGTCGGGTCCCGGCCCTCGGTGCCCAGGCTGGAGCCCAGCTCCTGATGGGCGGCGGCCAGGCCGAAGAGGAGGCGTGCTGCTGCCCGGCCGCTGCTGGTGCCGGGCTGCGGCGGGGTCGCAGGCGGGACGGAAAACCGGGCGCTTGAGAAGCACGGCGACCGCAAAAAGGCCAGGGGCAGGCAGCGAAGAGCCGAAAGCCCACGGCACCCGGTGTTCCCCAGGCGGTCTCCCGTCCAGGTACTAACCAGGCCCGACCCTGCTTTGCTTCCGAGATCTGACGAGATCGGGCGCGTCCAGGGCGGCATGGCCGTAGACGCCAGCAGCGGGCCCCTGGCTGCCCCACGAGGCCGGCGCAGCCACGGCCGCCCGACGCCAGGCCTCACTGCCACCGCCTGGCCGCGGGGCTCGGGTCGGAGACCCCCCCGAGCCGCTCGCCCGCTGCCGGGCTCGGCCGCTCTCCGGGTCTACCGCCCCAGCTCTGCCCCGACGCGGGGCTCCGCTTTCCTGCGGCCTCCCCACGCCTCCCGATTTCGCTTGTCTTCGTCGTCACGACGGCCGGGCTCCTGATCCCAACACAGGGGCCGAGGGACACCCAGAGGGCCCCGCCGACTCCAACAACGCCACCACCACCGCCGCCGCCGCCACCGCCACCGCCACCGCCACCACGACGAACACAACCCCACCCCTCCCACACACACACACACACGAGCCCACTGGCACGAGCACCCACGCAGGCCCAGGCACAGGCACGTAGACACAGACAGCTCGAAGGAGAGCCAGCGAGCGAGGGAGGGAACGGTAGAAACGGACACACGCGGAGAGACAGCGATACGGAGAGAGACGGAGAGGACCAGGAGGATGGAGACAGAGACACACAGACAGACCCAAGGGTGGGCCAGAAAGAGCGCAAGGTGGAAGGGGAAGACAAGAAAGAGAGACGCTGAGGGAATCAGAGAGCCAGAGCGCTTGAGCCTTGGAGAGGGAGCACTCTGCCGTGGTGGACCCGGCTCCCTGGAGCAGGCCCGGTAGGGTGCAGGGAGCTTGGGCTGGCCCCGAACAGAGTGGCAGGGCCGCGCGGGTCCGGGAGGACCGACGGAGCCCTGGGACGTGTTTTGCCGCGGCTGGGTTGGTTGCTTGCTTTGGGGGGTGCGTCTCGTAGGGTCCTTCCTCTGTTGGCTTCTCCCCGTCCTCCTGGTGCGGTGGGCCACCCCGGCCCCCACCCCCACCCCCGCCCCCAGATATGTAGCGCGCACCCGTCGGTCTGGCGGGAGGCGTGGCGCCCAGCGTGCCCACGGGGCCCGGGGCCTGGACCTCTCCGGTGCGCTCGGGACTAGAGTTTACACGAAGTGGGTGGCCGCGGGAATCCAAGCGCACGGGGACGATTTTCCCGGCGGCTGGCCAAACGGAAGAAGGAACCCAGGCGTTCTGGAGCGGAGGTCTCGGCTGGCGTCTGTGGCACCCGCTGCCCCCTGGCCGCCCCGGGCTTGGGGCGGCGCCGCGTGGGTCACTTGAACTGCCCGGGCGTCCCGGGAGAAAGAAAGCACCCGACGGGGCAGGGAAGCGGCGCCTGCCTGCGGATTCGGAGGTGGGGGTCGGGTCCCGTCCCTCCCGGCACCGGCGGAAGAGGCGGTAGACGCTGCCAGCAGCCTGGGGGGTGCTGCGATGGCCGATCCACCCGCTCCCACCCTGCCGCCCCCCCCCTCCCCCCCCGCGGAGGTCCCAGGCTGCGGCGGGGTCGCGGACGGGCGGAAAGAGGGGGAGCAGAGTCGGGGGCCGCTGGGGAAGCCCAGCGACAAAAGAGGGACAAAAGAAGGCAGGGAGCGGAAGAGCCAAAAGCCTACAGCACCCGGTATTCCCAGGCGGTCTCCCATCCAAGTACTAACCAGGCCCGACCCTGCTTAGCTTCCGAGATCAGACGAGATCGGGCGCGTTCAGGGTGGTATGGCCGTAGACGCTGGCGGTGGCCTTTGGCTGCCCCAAAAGGCGGCCCGCAGCCACGCCCGCCCGACTCCAGGCGTCACCGCGAGCCCTGCCGGCCGGCTGGGCCGCTCTTCCACGCTATGCCCTGGCACCGCCGGCCGCCGCGCTGCGCCACGCTGCGCCGCGCCTTCCGTCGGCCTCTCGGAGCCTCCCGTCGTCGCCGGCGGGGACGACAGGGTCTGCGCCGAGCGCTCGGGGTCCCGGGGCTTCCTCCGGGGCCTCCGCCTTGCCGCCGCCGCCGCCGCCGAGGGATACTTTGGGATCCGCCGCCGCCCCTCCGGCAAGGCCCCCTCGTGCCCCTGCCACTCAGAGCCGCCACGGCTGCCCAGGAACCCAGAGGCGGCCCAGCCCCGCGGGTTCTTTTTCTCCCAGCGCACCCACCACGCTCCCTGGTGCGGCTCAGGGGCCGGGGGGCGGGGCGGAGCCCTCGCTGTGTCCCGCGCTGGCGCTAGAGCCGGCAGCCTGACCCCGGGACCAGAGGGGCTGACGCACTCGCCCAAGGAGAGCAGAGGAGAGACGGGCGGAGAGACCGAAAGAAAGGGAGAGAAAGACAGAGAGTGACAGACGACAGCCAGAGCCGCAGAACGGGCGCCAGCTACAGGGGGCAGAACAGAAAGGGAGGGGGGGGGGTGAGGCAGCTAGAGAGCCACAGCGATAGAGCCTTGGAGAGCCAGCGCTCTGCTCTGACGGACAGGGCCTCTTGGAGCAGGCCGGGGTGGGGTGGAGGCTGCTTGGGCTGGCTCAGGACGGGCTGGCAGGGCCGCCCACGCGGGAGGACCGACGGCGCCCTGACACGCGTTTTTTCTCTTGGCTCGGTTGGGTGCGTTGGCTGCGCCTCTGCTAGGGTCCTTCCTCTGTTGGCTCCTCGCCGTCCACTGGCTGCGGTGGGCCCCGCCATCTGCAGGGAGACAGGGCCCGAGGCCTGCGTCTCTCTCTCCTGCCCTCGAGACTGGGGCTTAGGCGGAGTTGGCGGCGATGGGGATGCGGGCGCACAGAAACCGCTTTCCTGGTGGCTGGCGAAGGCGCCGTCCTTTTCCCCGGCACAGCAGCCCATGAGGTCTGGAGCAGAGGCCTTGGCTTGCGTCTGTGGGACCCGCTGGCCCTGCCCGCCTCTGCCTCTACCTACCCCGGGCGGGCTCCGGTCTCGGACGGTTGCGGCGGCGCCGGGTGAGTGAATTGCGTTCACCGGGCGTCCCGGGAGCGGGAAGACACCCTGGACGGCAGGGACCCCGGGCCTGCGCCTTGGGGGGTCGGGTCCCGGCCCTCGGTGCCCAGGCTGGAGCCCAGCTCCTGATGGGCGGCGGCCAGGCCGAAGAGGAGGCGTGCTGCTGCCCGGCCGCTGCTGGTGCCGGGCTGCGGCGGGGTCGCAGGCGGGACGGAAAACCGGGCGCTTGAGAAGCACGGCGACCGCAAAAAGGCCAGGGGCAGGCAGCGAAGAGCCGAAAGCCCACGGCACCCGGTGTTCCCCAGGCGGTCTCCCGTCCAGGTACTAACCAGGCCCGACCCTGCTTTGCTTCCGAGATCTGACGAGATCGGGCGCGTCCAGGGCGGCATGGCCGTAGACGCCAGCAGCGGGCCCCTGGCTGCCCCACGAGGCCGGCGCAGCCACGGCCGCCCGACGCCAGGCCTCACTGCCACCGCCTGGCCGCGGGGCTCGGGTCGGAGACCCCCCCGAGCCGCTCGCCCGCTGCCGGGCTCGGCCGCTCTCCGGGTCTACCGCCCCAGCTCTGCCCCGACGCGGGGCTCCGCTTTCCTGCGGCCTCCCCACGCCTCCCGATTTCGCTTGTCTTCGTCGTCACGACGGCCGGGCTCCTGATCCCAACACAGGGGCCGAGGGACACCCAGAGGGCCCCGCCGACTCCAACAACGCCACCACCACCGCCGCCGCCGCCACCGCCACCGCCACCGCCACCACGACGAACACAACCCCACCCCTCCCACACACACACACACACGAGCCCAGTGGCACGAGCACCCACGCAGGCCCAGGCACAGGCACGTAGACACAGACAGCTCGAAGGAGAGCCAGCGAGCGAGGGAGGGAACGGTAGAAACGGACACACGCGGAGAGACAGCGATACGGAGAGAGACGGAGAGGACCAGGAGGATGGAGACAGAGACACACAGACAGACCCAAGGGTGGGCCAGAAAGAGCGCAAGGTGGAAGGGGAAGACAAGAAAGAGAGACGCTGAGGGAATCAGAGAGCCAGAGCGCTTGAGCCTTGGAGAGGGAGCACTCTGCCGTGGTGGACCCGGCTCCCTGGAGCAGGCCCGGTAGGGTGCAGGGAGCTTGGGCTGGCCCCGAACAGAGTGGCAGGGCCGCGCGGGTCCGGGAGGACCGACGGAGCCCTGGGACGTGTTTTGCCGCGGCTGGGTTGGTTGCTTGCTTTGGGGGGTGCGTCTCGTAGGGTCCTTCCTCTGTTGGCTTCTCCCCGTCCTCCTGGTGCGGTGGGCCACCCCGGCCCCCACCCCCACCCCCGCCCCCAGATATGTAGCGCGCACCCGTCGGTCTGGCGGGAGGCGTGGCGCCCAGCGTGCCCACGGGGCCCGGGGCCTGGACCTCTCCGGTGCGCTCGGGACTAGAGTTTACACGAAGTGGGTGGCCGCGGGAATCCAAGCGCACGGGGACGATTTTCCCGGCGGCTGGCCAAACGGAAGAAGGAACCCAGGCGTTCTGGAGCGGAGGTCTCGGCTGGCGTCTGTGGCACCCGCTGCCCCCTGGCCGCCCCGGGCTTGGGGCGGCGCCGCGTGGGTCACTTGAACTGCCCGGGCGTCCCGGGAGAAAGAAAGCACCCGACGGGGCAGGGAAGCGGCGCCTGCCTGCGGATTCGGAGGTGGGGGTCGGGTCCCGTCCCTCCCGGCACCGGCGGAAGAGGCGGTAGACGCTGCCAGCAGCCTGGGGGGTGCTGCGATGGCCGATCCACCCGCTCCCACCCTGCCGCCCCCCCCCTCCCCCCCCGCGGAGGTCCCAGGCTGCGGCGGGGTCGCGGACGGGCGGAAAGAGGGGGAGCAGAGTCGGGGGCCGCTGGGGAAGCCCAGCGACAAAAGAGGGACAAAAGAAGGCAGGGAGCGGAAGAGCCAAAAGCCTACAGCACCCGGTATTCCCAGGCGGTCTCCCATCCAAGTACTAACCAGGCCCGACCCTGCTTAGCTTCCGAGATCAGACGAGATCGGGCGCGTTCAGGGTGGTATGGCCGTAGACGCTGGCGGTGGCCTTTGGCTGCCCCAAAAGGCGGCCCGCAGCCACGCCCGCCCGACTCCAGGCGTCACCGCGAGCCCTGCCGGCCGGCTGGGCCGCTCTTCCACGCTATGCCCTGGCACCGCCGGCCGCCGCGCTGCGCCACGCTGCGCCGCGCCTTCCGTCGGCCTCTCGGAGCCTCCCGTCGTCGCCGGCGGGGACGACAGGGTCTGCGCCGAGCGCTCGGGGTCCCGGGGCTTCCTCCGGGGCCTCCGCCTTGCCGCCGCCGCCGCCGCCGAGGGATACTTTGGGATCCGCCGCCGCCCCTCCGGCAAGGCCCCCTCGTGCCCCTGCCACTCAGAGCCGCCACGGCTGCCCAGGAACCCAGAGGCGGCCCAGCCCCGCGGGTTCTTTTTCTCCCAGCGCACCCACCACGCTCCCTGGTGCGGCTCAGGGGCCGGGGGGCGGGGCGGAGCCCTCGCTGTGTCCCGCGCTGGCGCTAGAGCCGGCAGCCTGACCCCGGGACCAGAGGGGCTGACGCACTCGCCCAAGGAGAGCAGAGGAGAGACGGGCGGAGAGACCGAAAGAAAGGGAGAGAAAGACAGAGAGTGACAGACGACAGCCAGAGCCGCAGAACGGGCGCCAGCTACAGGGGGCAGAACAGAAAGGGAGGGGGGGGGGGTGAGGCAGCTAGAGAGCCACAGCGATAGAGCCTTGGAGAGCCAGCGCTCTGCTCTGACGGACAGGGCCTCTTGGAGCAGGCCGGGGTGGGGTGGAGGCTGCTTGGGCTGGCTCAGGACGGGCTGGCAGGGCCGCCCACGCGGGAGGACCGACGGCGCCCTG
Organism: Saimiri boliviensis; assembly: GCF_048565385.1. Taxonomy (NCBI): domain Eukaryota; kingdom Metazoa; phylum Chordata; class Mammalia; order Primates; family Cebidae; genus Saimiri; species Saimiri boliviensis. Next base: position 77,890,948 of record NC_133462.1, on the reverse strand, counting down.
ACACGCGTTTTTTCTCTTGGCTCGGTTGGGTGCGTTGGCTGCGCCTCTGCTAGGGTCCTTCCTCTGTTGGCTCCTCGCCGTCCACTGGCTGCGGTGGGCCCCGCCATCTGCAGGGAGACAGGGCCCGAGGCCTGCGTCTCTCTCTCCTGCCCTCGAGACTGGGGCTTAGGCGGAGTTGGCGGCGATGGGGATGCGGGCGCACAGAAACCGCTTTCCTGGTGGCTGGCGAAGGCGCCGTCCTTTTCCCCGGCACAGCAGCCCATGAGGTCTGGAGCAGAGGCCTTGGCTTGCGTCTGTGGGACCCGCTGGCCCTGCCCGCCTCTGCCTCTACCTACCCCGGGCGGGCTCCGGTCTCGGACGGTTGCGGCGGCGCCGGGTGAGTGAATTGCGTTCACCGGGCGTCCCGGGAGCGGGAAGACACCCTGGACGGCAGGGACCCCGGGCCTGCGCCTTGGGGGGTCGGGTCCCGGCCCTCGGTGCCCAGGCTGGAGCCCAGCTCCTGATGGGCGGCGGCCAGGCCGAAGAGGAGGCGTGCTGCTGCCCGGCCGCTGCTGGTGCCGGGCTGCGGCGGGGTCGCAGGCGGGACGGAAAACCGGGCGCTTGAGAAGCACGGCGACCGCAAAAAGGCCAGGGGCAGGCAGCGAAGAGCCGAAAGCCCACGGCACCCGGTGTTCCCCAGGCGGTCTCCCGTCCAGGTACTAACCAGGCCCGACCCTGCTTTGCTTCCGAGATCTGACGAGATCGGGCGCGTCCAGGGCGGCATGGCCGTAGACGCCAGCAGCGGGCCCCTGGCTGCCCCACGAGGCCGGCGCAGCCACGGCCGCCCGACGCCAGGCCTCACTGCCACCGCCTGGCCGCGGGGCTCGGGTCGGAGACCCCCCCGAGCCGCTCGCCCGCTGCCGGGCTCGGCCGCTCTCCGGGTCTACCGCCCCAGCTCTGCCCCGACGCGGGGCTCCGCTTTCCTGCGGCCTCCCCACGCCTCCCGATTTCGCTTGTCTTCGTCGTCACGACGGCCGGGCTCCTGATCCCAACACAGGGGCCGAGGGACACCCAGAGGGCCCCGCCGACTCCAACAACGCCACCACCACCGCCGCCGCCGCCACCGCCACCGCCACCGCCACCACGACGAACACAACCCCACCCCTCCCACACACACACACACACGAGCCCAGTGGCACGAGCACCCACGCAGGCCCAGGCACAGGCACGTAGACACAGACAGCTCGAAGGAGAGCCAGCGAGCGAGGGAGGGAACGGTAGAAACGGACACACGCGGAGAGACAGCGATACGGAGAGAGACGGAGAGGACCAGGAGGATGGAGACAGAGACACACAGACAGACCCAAGGGTGGGCCAGAAAGAGCGCAAGGTGGAAGGGGAAGACAAGAAAGAGAGACGCTGAGGGAATCAGAGAGCCAGAGCGCTTGAGCCTTGGAGAGGGAGCACTCTGCCGTGGTGGACCCGGCTCCCTGGAGCAGGCCCGGTAGGGTGCAGGGAGCTTGGGCTGGCCCCGAACAGAGTGGCAGGGCCGCGCGGGTCCGGGAGGACCGACGGAGCCCTGGGACGTGTTTTGCCGCGGCTGGGTTGGTTGCTTGCTTTGGGGGGTGCGTCTCGTAGGGTCCTTCCTCTGTTGGCTTCTCCCCGTCCTCCTGGTGCGGTGGGCCACCCCGGCCCCCACCCCCACCCCCGCCCCCAGATATGTAGCGCGCACCCGTCGGTCTGGCGGGAGGCGTGGCGCCCAGCGTGCCCACGGGGCCCGGGGCCTGGACCTCTCCGGTGCGCTCGGGACTAGAGTTTACACGAAGTGGGTGGCCGCGGGAATCCAAGCGCACGGGGACGATTTTCCCGGCGGCTGGCCAAACGGAAGAAGGAACCCAGGCGTTCTGGAGCGGAGGTCTCGGCTGGCGTCTGTGGCACCCGCTGCCCCCTGGCCGCCCCGGGCTTGGGGCGGCGCCGCGTGGGTCACTTGAACTGCCCGGGCGTCCCGGGAGAAAGAAAGCACCCGACGGGGCAGGGAAGCGGCGCCTGCCTGCGGATTCGGAGGTGGGGGTCGGGTCCCGTCCCTCCCGGCACCGGCGGAAGAGGCGGTAGACGCTGCCAGCAGCCTGGGGGGTGCTGCGATGGCCGATCCACCCGCTCCCACCCTGCCGCCCCCCCCCTCCCCCCCCGCGGAGGTCCCAGGCTGCGGCGGGGTCGCGGACGGGCGGAAAGAGGGGGAGCAGAGTCGGGGGCCGCTGGGGAAGCCCAGCGACAAAAGAGGGACAAAAGAAGGCAGGGAGCGGAAGAGCCAAAAGCCTACAGCACCCGGTATTCCCAGGCGGTCTCCCATCCAAGTACTAACCAGGCCCGACCCTGCTTAGCTTCCGAGATCAGACGAGATCGGGCGCGTTCAGGGTGGTATGGCCGTAGACGCTGGCGGTGGCCTTTGGCTGCCCCAAAAGGCGGCCCGCAGCCACGCCCGCCCGACTCCAGGCGTCACCGCGAGCCCTGCCGGCCGGCTGGGCCGCTCTTCCACGCTATGCCCTGGCACCGCCGGCCGCCGCGCTGCGCCACGCTGCGCCGCGCCTTCCGTCGGCCTCTCGGAGCCTCCCGTCGTCGCCGGCGGGGACGACAGGGTCTGCGCCGAGCGCTCGGGGTCCCGGGGCTTCCTCCGGGGCCTCCGCCTTGCCGCCGCCGCCGCCGCCGAGGGATACTTTGGGATCCGCCGCCGCCCCTCCGGCAAGGCCCCCTCGTGCCCCTGCCACTCAGAGCCGCCACGGCTGCCCAGGAACCCAGAGGCGGCCCAGCCCCGCGGGTTCTTTTTCTCCCAGCGCACCCACCACGCTCCCTGGTGCGGCTCAGGGGCCGGGGGGCGGGGCGGAGCCCTCGCTGTGTCCCGCGCTGGCGCTAGAGCCGGCAGCCTGACCCCGGGACCAGAGGGGCTGACGCACTCGCCCAAGGAGAGCAGAGGAGAGACGGGCGGAGAGACCGAAAGAAAGGGAGAGAAAGACAGAGAGTGACAGACGACAGCCAGAGCCGCAGAACGGGCGCCAGCTACAGGGGGCAGAACAGAAAGGGAGGGGGGGGGGTGAGGCAGCTAGAGAGCCACAGCGATAGAGCCTTGGAGAGCCAGCGCTCTGCTCTGACGGACAGGGCCTCTTGGAGCAGGCCGGGGTGGGGTGGAGGCTGCTTGGGCTGGCTCAGGACGGGCTGGCAGGGCCGCCCACGCGGGAGGACCGACGGCGCCCTGACACGCGTTTTTTCTCTTGGCTCGGTTGGGTGCGTTGGCTGCGCCTCTGCTAGGGTCCTTCCTCTGTTGGCTCCTCGCCGTCCACTGGCTGCGGTGGGCCCCGCCATCTGCAGGGAGACAGGGCCCGAGGCCTGCGTCTCTCTCTCCTGCCCTCGAGACTGGGGCTTAGGCGGAGTTGGCGGCGATGGGGATGCGGGCGCACAGAAACCGCTTTCCTGGTGGCTGGCGAAGGCGCCGTCCTTTTCCCCGGCACAGCAGCCCATGAGGTCTGGAGCAGAGGCCTTGGCTTGCGTCTGTGGGACCCGCTGGCCCTGCCCGCCTCTGCCTCTACCTACCCCGGGCGGGCTCCGGTCTCGGACGGTTGCGGCGGCGCCGGGTGAGTGAATTGCGTTCACCGGGCGTCCCGGGAGCGGGAAGACACCCTGGACGGCAGGGACCCCGGGCCTGCGCCTTGGGGGGTCGGGTCCCGGCCCTCGGTGCCCAGGCTGGAGCCCAGCTCCTGATGGGCGGCGGCCAGGCCGAAGAGGAGGCGTGCTGCTGCCCGGCCGCTGCTGGTGCCGGGCTGCGGCGGGGTCGCAGGCGGGACGGAAAACCGGGCGCTTGAGAAGCACGGCGACCGCAAAAAGGCCAGGGGCAGGCAGCGAAGAGCCGAAAGCCCACGGCACCCGGTGTTCCCCAGGCGGTCTCCCGTCCAGGTACTAACCAGGCCCGACCCTGCTTTGCTTCCGAGATCTGACGAGATCGGGCGCGTCCAGGGCGGCATGGCCGTAGACGCCAGCAGCGGGCCCCTGGCTGCCCCACGAGGCCGGCGCAGCCACGGCCGCCCGACGCCAGGCCTCACTGCCACCGCCTGGCCGCGGGGCTCGGGTCGGAGACCCCCCCGAGCCGCTCGCCCGCTGCCGGGCTCGGCCGCTCTCCGGGTCTACCGCCCCAGCTCTGCCCCGACGCGGGGCTCCGCTTTCCTGCGGCCTCCCCACGCCTCCCGATTTCGCTTGTCTTCGTCGTCACGACGGCCGGGCTCCTGATCCCAACACAGGGGCCGAGGGACACCCAGAGGGCCCCGCCGACTCCAACAACGCCACCACCACCGCCGCCGCCGCCACCGCCACCGCCACCGCCACCACGACGAACACAACCCCACCCCTCCCACACACACACACACACGAGCCCACTGGCACGAGCACCCACGCAGGCCCAGGCACAGGCACGTAGACACAGACAGCTCGAAGGAGAGCCAGCGAGCGAGGGAGGGAACGGTAGAAACGGACACACGCGGAGAGACAGCGATACGGAGAGAGACGGAGAGGACCAGGAGGATGGAGACAGAGACACACAGACAGACCCAAGGGTGGGCCAGAAAGAGCGCAAGGTGGAAGGGGAAGACAAGAAAGAGAGACGCTGAGGGAATCAGAGAGCCAGAGCGCTTGAGCCTTGGAGAGGGAGCACTCTGCCGTGGTGGACCCGGCTCCCTGGAGCAGGCCCGGTAGGGTGCAGGGAGCTTGGGCTGGCCCCGAACAGAGTGGCAGGGCCGCGCGGGTCCGGGAGGACCGACGGAGCCCTGGGACGTGTTTTGCCGCGGCTGGGTTGGTTGCTTGCTTTGGGGGGTGCGTCTCGTAGGGTCCTTCCTCTGTTGGCTTCTCCCCGTCCTCCTGGTGCGGTGGGCCACCCCGGCCCCCACCCCCACCCCCGCCCCCAGATATGTAGCGCGCACCCGTCGGTCTGGCGGGAGGCGTGGCGCCCAGCGTGCCCACGGGGCCCGGGGCCTGGACCTCTCCGGTGCGCTCGGGACTAGAGTTTACACGAAGTGGGTGGCCGCGGGAATCCAAGCGCACGGGGACGATTTTCCCGGCGGCTGGCCAAACGGAAGAAGGAACCCAGGCGTTCTGGAGCGGAGGTCTCGGCTGGCGTCTGTGGCACCCGCTGCCCCCTGGCCGCCCCGGGCTTGGGGCGGCGCCGCGTGGGTCACTTGAACTGCCCGGGCGTCCCGGGAGAAAGAAAGCACCCGACGGGGCAGGGAAGCGGCGCCTGCCTGCGGATTCGGAGGTGGGGGTCGGGTCCCGTCCCTCCCGGCACCGGCGGAAGAGGCGGTAGACGCTGCCAGCAGCCTGGGGGGTGCTGCGATGGCCGATCCACCCGCTCCCACCCTGCCGCCCCCCCCCTCCCCCCCCGCGGAGGTCCCAGGCTGCGGCGGGGTCGCGGACGGGCGGAAAGAGGGGGAGCAGAGTCGGGGGCCGCTGGGGAAGCCCAGCGACAAAAGAGGGACAAAAGAAGGCAGGGAGCGGAAGAGCCAAAAGCCTACAGCACCCGGTATTCCCAGGCGGTCTCCCATCCAAGTACTAACCAGGCCCGACCCTGCTTAGCTTCCGAGATCAGACGAGATCGGGCGCGTTCAGGGTGGTATGGCCGTAGACGCTGGCGGTGGCCTTTGGCTGCCCCAAAAGGCGGCCCGCAGCCACGCCCGCCCGACTCCAGGCGTCACCGCGAGCCCTGCCGGCCGGCTGGGCCGCTCTTCCACGCTATGCCCTGGCACCGCCGGCCGCCGCGCTGCGCCACGCTGCGCCGCGCCTTCCGTCGGCCTCTCGGAGCCTCCCGTCGTCGCCGGCGGGGACGACAGGGTCTGCGCCGAGCGCTCGGGGTCCCGGGGCTTCCTCCGGGGCCTCCGCCTTGCCGCCGCCGCCGCCGCCGAGGGATACTTTGGGATCCGCCGCCGCCCCTCCGGCAAGGCCCCCTCGTGCCCCTGCCACTCAGAGCCGCCACGGCTGCCCAGGAACCCAGAGGCGGCCCAGCCCCGCGGGTTCTTTTTCTCCCAGCGCACCCACCACGCTCCCTGGTGCGGCTCAGGGGCCGGGGGGCGGGGCGGAGCCCTCGCTGTGTCCCGCGCTGGCGCTAGAGCCGGCAGCCTGACCCCGGGACCAGAGGGGCTGACGCACTCGCCCAAGGAGAGCAGAGGAGAGACGGGCGGAGAGACCGAAAGAAAGGGAGAGAAAGACAGAGAGTGACAGACGACAGCCAGAGCCGCAGAACGGGCGCCAGCTACAGGGGGCAGAACAGAAAGGGAGGGGGGGGGGTGGTGAGGCAGCTAGAGAGCCACAGCGATAGAGCCTTGGAGAGCCAGCGCTCTGCTCTGACGGACAGGGCCTCTTGGAGCAGGCCGGGGTGGGGTGGAGGCTGCTTGGGCTGGCTCAGGACGGGCTGGCAGGGCCGCCCACGCGGGAGGACCGACGGCGCCCTGACACGCGTTTTTTCTCTTGGCTCGGTTGGGTGCGTTGGCTGCGCCTCTGCTAGGGTCCTTCCTCTGTTGGCTCCTCGCCGTCCACTGGCTGCGGTGGGCCCCGCCATCTGCAGGGAGACAGGGCCCGAGGCCTGCGTCTCTCTCTCCTGCCCTCGAGACTGGGGCTTAGGCGGAGTTGGCGGCGATGGGGATGCGGGCGCACAGAAACCGCTTTCCTGGTGGCTGGCGAAGGCGCCGTCCTTTTCCCCGGCACAGCAGCCCATGAGGTCTGGAGCAGAGGCCTTGGCTTGCGTCTGTGGGACCCGCTGGCCCTGCCCGCCTCTGCCTCTACCTACCCCGGGCGGGCTCCGGTCTCGGACGGTTGCGGCGGCGCCGGGTGAGTGAATTGCGTTCACCGGGCGTCCCGGGAGCGGGAAGACACCCTGGACGGCAGGGACCCCGGGCCTGCGCCTTGGGGGGTCGGGTCCCGGCCCTCGGTGCCCAGGCTGGAGCCCAGCTCCTGATGGGCGGCGGCCAGGCCGAAGAGGAGGCGTGCTGCTGCCCGGCCGCTGCTGGTGCCGGGCTGCGGCGGGGTCGCAGGCGGGACGGAAAACCGGGCGCTTGAGAAGCACGGCGACCGCAAAAAGGCCAGGGGCAGGCAGCGAAGAGCCGAAAGCCCACGGCACCCGGTGTTCCCCAGGCGGTCTCCCGTCCAGGTACTAACCAGGCCCGACCCTGCTTTGCTTCCGAGATCTGACGAGATCGGGCGCGTCCAGGGCGGCATGGCCGTAGACGCCAGCAGCGGGCCCCTGGCTGCCCCACGAGGCCGGCGCAGCCACGGCCGCCCGACGCCAGGCCTCACTGCCACCGCCTGGCCGCGGGGCTCGGGTCGGAGACCCCCCCGAGCCGCTCGCCCGCTGCCGGGCTCGGCCGCTCTCCGGGTCTACCGCCCCAGCTCTGCCCCGACGCGGGGCTCCGCTTTCCTGCGGCCTCCCCACGCCTCCCGATTTCGCTTGTCTTCGTCGTCACGACGGCCGGGCTCCTGATCCCAACACAGGGGCCGAGGGACACCCAGAGGGCCCCGCCGACTCCAACAACGCCACCACCACCGCCGCCGCCGCCACCGCCACCGCCACCGCCACCACGACGAACACAACCCCACCCCTCCCCCACACACACACACACGAGCCCACTGGCACGAGCACCCACGCAGGCCCAGGCACAGGCACGTAGACACAGACAGCTCGAAGGAGAGCCAGCGAGCGAGGGAGGGAACGGTAGAAACGGACACACGCGGAGAGACAGCGATACGGAGAGAGACGGAGAGGACCAGGAGGATGGAGACAGAGACACACAGACAGACCCAAGGGTGGGCCAGAAAGAGCGCAAGGTGGAAGGGGAAGACAAGAAAGAGAGACGCTGAGGGAATCAGAGAGCCAGAGCGCTTGAGCCTTGGAGAGGGAGCACTCTGCCGTGGTGGACCCGGCTCCCTGGAGCAGGCCCGGTAGGGTGCAGGGAGCTTGGGCTGGCCCCGAACAGAGTGGCAGGGCCGCGCGGGTCCGGGAGGACCGACGGAGCCCTGGGACGTGTTTTGCCGCGGCTGGGTTGGTTGCTTGCTTTGGGGGGTGCGTCTCGTAGGGTCCTTCCTCTGTTGGCTTCTCCCCGTCCTCCTGGTGCGGTGGGCCACCCCGGCCCCCACCCCCACCCCCGCCCCCAGATATGTAGCGCGCACCCGTCGGTCTGGCGGGAGGCGTGGCGCCCAGCGTGCCCACGGGGCCCGGGGCCTGGACCTCTCCGGTGCGCTCGGGACTAGAGTTTACACGAAGTGGGTGGCCGCGGGAATCCAAGCGCACGGGGACGATTTTCCCGGCGGCTGGCCAAACGGAAGAAGGAACCCAGGCGTTCTGGAGCGGAGGTCTCGGCTGGCGTCTGTGGCACCCGCTGCCCCCTGGCCGCCCCGGGCTTGGGGCGGCGCCGCGTGGGTCACTTGAACTGCCCGGGCGTCCCGGGAGAAAGAAAGCACCCGACGGGGCAGGGAAGCGGCGCCTGCCTGCGGATTCGGAGGTGGGGGTCGGGTCCCGTCCCTCCCGGCACCGGCGGAAGAGGCGGTAGACGCTGCCAGCAGCCTGGGGGGTGCTGCGATGGCCGATCCACCCGCTCCCACCCTGCCGCCCCCCCCCTCCCCCCCCGCGGAGGTCCCAGGCTGCGGCGGGGTCGCGGACGGGCGGAAAGAGGGGGAGCAGAGTCGGGGGCCGCTGGGGAAGCCCAGCGACAAAAGAGGGACAAAAGAAGGCAGGGAGCGGAAGAGCCAAAAGCCTACAGCACCCGGTATTCCCAGGCGGTCTCCCATCCAAGTACTAACCAGGCCCGACCCTGCTTAGCTTCCGAGATCAGACGAGATCGGGCGCGTTCAGGGTGGTATGGCCGTAGACGCTGGCGGTGGCCTTTGGCTGCCCCAAAAGGCGGCCCGCAGCCACGCCCGCCCGACTCCAGGCGTCACCGCGAGCCCTGCCGGCCGGCTGGGCCGCTCTTCCACGCTATGCCCTGGCACCGCCGGCCGCCGCGCTGCGCCACGCTGCGCCGCGCCTTCCGTCGGCCTCTCGGAGCCTCCCGTCGTCGCCGGCGGGGACGACAGGGTCTGCGCCGAGCGCTCGGGGTCCCGGGGCTTCCTCCGGGGCCTCCGCCTTGCCGCCGCCGCCGCCGCCGAGGGATACTTTGGGATCCGCCGCCGCCCCTCCGGCAAGGCCCCCTCGTGCCCCTGCCACTCAGAGCCGCCACGGCTGCCCAGGAACCCAGAGGCGGCCCAGCCCCGCGGGTTCTTTTTCTCCCAGCGCACCCACCACGCTCCCTGGTGCGGCTCAGGGGCCGGGGGGCGGGGCGGAGCCCTCGCTGTGTCCCGCGCTGGCGCTAGAGCCGGCAGCCTGACCCCGGGACCAGAGGGGCTGACGCACTCGCCCAAGGAGAGCAGAGGAGAGACGGGCGGAGAGACCGAAAGAAAGGGAGAGAAAGACAGAGAGTGACAGACGACAGCCAGAGCCGCAGAACGGGCGCCAGCTACAGGGGGCAGAACAGAAAGGGAGGGGGGGGGGTGAGGCAGCTAGAGAGCCACAGCGATAGAGCCTTGGAGAGCCAGCGCTCTGCTCTGACGGACAGGGCCTCTTGGAGCAGGCCGGGGTGGGGTGGAGGCTGCTTGGGCTGGCTCAGGACGGGCTGGCAGGGCCGCCCACGCGGGAGGACCGACGGCGCCCTGACACGCGTTTTTTCTCTTGGCTCGGTTGGGTGCGTTGGCTGCGCCTCTGCTAGGGTCCTTCCTCTGTTGGCTCCTCGCCGTCCACTGGCTGCGGTGGGCCCCGCCATCTGCAGGGAGACAGGGCCCGAGGCCTGCGTCTCTCTCTCCTGCCCTCGAGACTGGGGCTTAGGCGGAGTTGGCGGCGATGGGGATGCGGGCGCACAGAAACCGCTTTCCTGGTGGCTGGCGAAGGCGCCGTCCTTTTCCCCGGCACAGCAGCCCATGAGGTCTGGAGCAGAGGCCTTGGCTTGCGTCTGTGGGACCCGCTGGCCCTGCCCGCCTCTGCCTCTACCTACCCCGGGCGGGCTCCGGTCTCGGACGGTTGCGGCGGCGCCGGGTGAGTGAATTGCGTTCACCGGGCGTCCCGGGAGCGGGAAGACACCCTGGACGGCAGGGACCCCGGGCCTGCGCCTTGGGGGGTCGGGTCCCGGCCCTCGGTGCCCAGGCTGGAGCCCAGCTCCTGATGGGCGGCGGCCAGGCCGAAGAGGAGGCGTGCTGCTGCCCGGCCGCTGCTGGTGCCGGGCTGCGGCGGGGTCGCAGGCGGGACGGAAAACCGGGCGCTTGAGAAGCACGGCGACCGCAAAAAGGCCAGGGGCAGGCAGCGAAGAGCCGAAAGCCCACGGCACCCGGTGTTCCCCAGGCGGTCTCCCGTCCAGGTACTAACCAGGCCCGACCCTGCTTTGCTTCCGAGATCTGACGAGATCGGGCGCGTCCAGGGCGGCATGGCCGTAGACGCCAGCAGCGGGCCCCTGGCTGCCCCACGAGGCCGGCGCAGCCACGGCCGCCCGACGCCAGGCCTCACTGCCACCGCCTGGCCGCGGGGCTCGGGTCGGAGACCCCCCCGAGCCGCTCGCCCGCTGCCGGGCTCGGCCGCTCTCCGGGTCTACCGCCCCAGCTCTGCCCCGACGCGGGGCTCCGCTTTCCTGCGGCCTCCCCACGCCTCCCGATTTCGCTTGTCTTCGTCGTCACGACGGCCGGGCTCCTGATCCCAACACAGGGGCCGAGGGACACCCAGAGGGCCCCGCCGACTCCAACAACGCCACCACCACCGCCGCCGCCGCCACCGCCACCGCCACCGCCACCACGACGAACACAACCCCACCCCTCCCACACACACACACACACGAGCCCACTGGCACGAGCACCCACGCAGGCCCAGGCACAGGCACGTAGACACAGACAGCTCGAAGGAGAGCCAGCGAGCGAGGGAGGGAACGGTAGAAACGGACACACGCGGAGAGACAGCGATACGGAGAGAGACGGAGAGGACCAGGAGGATGGAGACAGAGACACACAGACAGACCCAAGGGTGGGCCAGAAAGAGCGCAAGGTGGAAGGGGAAGACAAGAAAGAGAGACGCTGAGGGAATCAGAGAGCCAGAGCGCTTGAGCCTTGGAGAGGGAGCACTCTGCCGTGGTGGACCCGGCTCCCTGGAGCAGGCCCGGTAGGGTGCAGGGAGCTTGGGCTGGCCCCGAACAGAGTGGCAGGGCCGCGCGGGTCCGGGAGGACCGACGGAGCCCTGGGACGTGTTTTGCCGCGGCTGGGTTGGTTGCTTGCTTTGGGGGGTGCGTCTCGTAGGGTCCTTCCTCTGTTGGCTTCTCCCCGTCCTCCTGGTGCGGTGGGCCACCCCGGCCCCCACCCCCACCCCCGCCCCCAGATATGTAGCGCGCACCCGTCGGTCTGGCGGGAGGCGTGGCGCCCAGCGTGCCCACGGGGCCCGGGGCCTGGACCTCTCCGGTGCGCTCGGGACTAGAGTTTACACGAAGTGGGTGGCCGCGGGAATCCAAGCGCACGGGGACGATTTTCCCGGCGGCTGGCCAAACGGAAGAAGGAACCCAGGCGTTCTGGAGCGGAGGTCTCGGCTGGCGTCTGTGGCACCCGCTGCCCCCTGGCCGCCCCGGGCTTGGGGCGGCGCCGCGTGGGTCACTTGAACTGCCCGGGCGTCCCGGGAGAAAGAAAGCACCCGACGGGGCAGGGAAGCGGCGCCTGCCTGCGGATTCGGAGGTGGGGGTCGGGTCCCGTCCCTCCCGGCACCGGCGGAAGAGGCGGTAGACGCTGCCAGCAGCCTGGGGGGTGCTGCGATGGCCGATCCACCCGCTCCCACCCTGCCGCCCCCCCCCCCCCCCCGCGGAGGTCCCAGGCTGCGGCGGGGTCGCGGACGGGCGGAAAGAGGGGGAGCAGAGTCGGGGGCCGCTGGGGAAGCCCAGCGACAAAAGAGGGACAAAAGAAGGCAGGGAGCGGAAGAGCCAAAAGCCTACAGCACCCGGTATTCCCAGGCGGTCTCCCATCCAAGTACTAACCAGGCCCGACCCTGCTTAGCTTCCGAGATCAGACGAGATCGGGCGCGTTCAGGGTGGTATGGCCGTAGACGCTGGCGGTGGCCTTTGGCTGCCCCAAAAGGCGGCCCGCAGCCACGCCCGCCCGACTCCAGGCGTCACCGCGAGCCCTGCCGGCCGGCTGGGCCGCTCTTCCACGCTATGCCCTGGCACCGCCGGCCGCCGCGCTGCGCCACGCTGCGCCGCGCCTTCCGTCGGCCTCTCGGAGCCTCCCGTCGTCGCCGGCGGGGACGACAGGGTCTGCGCCGAGCGCTCGGGGTCCCGGGGCTTCCTCCGGGGCCTCCGCCTTGCCGCCGCCGCCGCCGCCGAGGGATACTTTGGGATCCGCCGCCGCCCCTCCGGCAAGGCCCCCTCGTGCCCCTGCCACTCAGAGCCGCCACGGCTGCCCAGGAACCCAGAGGCGGCCCAGCCCCGCGGGTTCTTTTTCTCCCAGCGCACCCACCACGCTCCCTGGTGCGGCTCAGGGGCCGGGGGGCGGGGCGGAGCCCTCGCTGTGTCCCGCGCTGGCGCTAGAGCCGGCAGCCTGACCCCGGGACCAGAGGGGCTGACGCACTCGCCCAAGGAGAGCAGAGGAGAGACGGGCGGAGAGACCGAAAGAAAGGGAGAGAAAGACAGAGAGTGACAGACGACAGCCAGAGCCGCAGAACGGGCGCCAGCTACAGGGGGCAGAACAGAAAGGGAGGGGGGGGGGGTGAGGCAGCTAGAGAGCCACAGCGATAGAGCCTTGGAGAGCCAGCGCTCTGCTCTGACGGACAGGGCCTCTTGGAGCAGGCCGGGGTGGGGTGGAGGCTGCTTGGGCTGGCTCAGGACGGGCTGGCAGGGCCGCCCACGCGGGAGGACCGACGGCGCCCTGACACGCGTTTTTTCTCTTGGCTCGGTTGGGTGCGTTGGCTGCGCCTCTGCTAGGGTCCTTCCTCTGTTGGCTCCTCGCCGTCCACTGGCTGCGGTGGGCCCCGCCATCTGCAGGGAGACAGGGCCCGAGGCCTGCGTCTCTCTCTCCTGCCCTCGAGACTGGGGCTTAGGCGGAGTTGGCGGCGATGGGGATGCGGGCGCACAGAAACCGCTTTCCTGGTGGCTGGCGAAGGCGCCGTCCTTTTCCCCGGCACAGCAGCCCATGAGGTCTGGAGCAGAGGCCTTGGCTTGCGTCTGTGGGACCCGCTGGCCCTGCCCGCCTCTGCCTCTACCTACCCCGGGCGGGCTCCGGTCTCGGACGGTTGCGGCGGCGCCGGGTGAGTGAATTGCGTTCACCGGGCGTCCCGGGAGCGGGAAGACACCCTGGACGGCAGGGACCCCGGGCCTGCGCCTTGGGGGGTCGGGTCCCGGCCCTCGGTGCCCAGGCTGGAGCCCAGCTCCTGATGGGCGGCGGCCAGGCCGAAGAGGAGGCGTGCTGCTGCCCGGCCGCTGCTGGTGCCGGGCTGCGGCGGGGTCGCAGGCGGGACGGAAAACCGGGCGCTTGAGAAGCACGGCGACCGCAAAAAGGCCAGGGGCAGGCAGCGAAGAGCCGAAAGCCCACGGCACCCGGTGTTCCCCAGGCGGTCTCCCGTCCAGGTACTAACCAGGCCCGACCCTGCTTTGCTTCCGAGATCTGACGAGATCGGGCGCGTCCAGGGCGGCATGGCCGTAGACGCCAGCAGCGGGCCCCTGGCTGCCCCACGAGGCCGGCGCAGCCACGGCCGCCCGACGCCAGGCCTCACTGCCACCGCCTGGCCGCGGGGCTCGGGTCGGAGACCCCCCCGAGCCGCTCGCCCGCTGCCGGGCTCGGCCGCTCTCCGGGTCTACCGCCCCAGCTCTGCCCCGACGCGGGGCTCCGCTTTCCTGCGGCCTCCCCACGCCTCCCGATTTCGCTTGTCTTCGTCGTCACGACGGCCGGGCTCCTGATCCCAACACAGGGGCCGAGGGACACCCAGAGGGCCCCGCCGACTCCAACAACGCCACCACCACCGCCGCCGCCGCCACCGCCACCGCCACCGCCACCACGACGAACACAACCCCACCCCTCCCACACACACACACACACGAGCCCACTGGCACGAGCACCCACGCAGGCCCAGGCACAGGCACGTAGACACAGACAGCTCGAAGGAGAGCCAGCGAGCGAGGGAGGGAACGGTAGAAACGGACACACGCGGAGAGACAGCGATACGGAGAGAGACGGAGAGGACCAGGAGGATGGAGACAGAGACACACAGACAGACCCAAGGGTGGGCCAGAAAGAGCGCAAGGTGGAAGGGGAAGACAAGAAAGAGAGACGCTGAGGGAATCAGAGAGCCAGAGCGCTTGAGCCTTGGAGAGGGAGCACTCTGCCGTGGTGGACCCGGCTCCCTGGAGCAGGCCCGGTAGGGTGCAGGGAGCTTGGGCTGGCCCCGAACAGAGTGGCAGGGCCGCGCGGGTCCGGGAGGACCGACGGAGCCCTGGGACGTGTTTTGCCGCGGCTGGGTTGGTTGCTTGCTTTGGGGGGTGCGTCTCGTAGGGTCCTTCCTCTGTTGGCTTCTCCCCGTCCTCCTGGTGCGGTGGGCCACCCCGGCCCCCACCCCCACCCCCGCCCCCAGATATGTAGCGCGCACCCGTCGGTCTGGCGGGAGGCGTGGCGCCCAGCGTGCCCACGGGGCCCGGGGCCTGGACCTCTCCGGTGCGCTCGGGACTAGAGTTTACACGAAGTGGGTGGCCGCGGGAATCCAAGCGCACGGGGACGATTTTCCCGGCGGCTGGCCAAACGGAAGAAGGAACCCAGGCGTTCTGGAGCGGAGGTCTCGGCTGGCGTCTGTGGCACCCGCTGCCCCCTGGCCGCCCCGGGCTTGGGGCGGCGCCGCGTGGGTCACTTGAACTGCCCGGGCGTCCCGGGAGAAAGAAAGCACCCGACGGGGCAGGGAAGCGGCGCCTGCCTGCGGATTCGGAGGTGGGGGTCGGGTCCCGTCCCTCCCGGCACCGGCGGAAGAGGCGGTAGACGCTGCCAGCAGCCTGGGGGGTGCTGCGATGGCCGATCCACCCGCTCCCACCCTGCCGCCCCCCCCCTCCCCCCCCGCGGAGGTCCCAGGCTGCGGCGGGGTCGCGGACGGGCGGAAAGAGGGGGAGCAGAGTCGGGGGCCGCTGGGGAAGCCCAGCGACAAAAGAGGGACAAAAGAAGGCAGGGAGCGGAAGAGCCAAAAGCCTACAGCACCCGGTATTCCCAGGCGGTCTCCCATCCAAGTACTAACCAGGCCCGACCCTGCTTAGCTTCCGAGATCAGACGAGATCGGGCGCGTTCAGGGTGGTATGGCCGTAGACGCTGGCGGTGGCCTTTGGCTGCCCCAAAAGGCGGCCCGCAGCCACGCCCGCCCGACTCCAGGCGTCACCGCGAGCCCTGCCGGCCGGCTGGGCCGCTCTTCCACGCTATGCCCTGGCACCGCCGGCCGCCGCGCTGCGCCACGCTGCGCCGCGCCTTCCGTCGGCCTCTCGGAGCCTCCCGTCGTCGCCGGCGGGGACGACAGGGTCTGCGCCGAGCGCTCGGGGTCCCGGGGCTTCCTCCGGGGCCTCCGCCTTGCCGCCGCCGCCGCCGCCGAGGGATACTTTGGGATCCGCCGCCGCCCCTCCGGCAAGGCCCCCTCGTGCCCCTGCCACTCAGAGCCGCCACGGCTGCCCAGGAACCCAGAGGCGGCCCAGCCCCGCGGGTTCTTTTTCTCCCAGCGCACCCACCACGCTCCCTGGTGCGGCTCAGGGGCCGGGGGGCGGGGCGGAGCCCTCGCTGTGTCCCGCGCTGGCGCTAGAGCCGGCAGCCTGACCCCGGGACCAGAGGGGCTGACGCACTCGCCCAAGGAGAGCAGAGGAGAGACGGGCGGAGAGACCGAAAGAAAGGGAGAGAAAGACAGAGAGTGACAGACGACAGCCAGAGCCGCAGAACGGGCGCCAGCTACAGGGGGCAGAACAGAAAGGGAGGGGGGGGGGTGAGGCAGCTAGAGAGCCACAGCGATAGAGCCTTGGAGAGCCAGCGCTCTGCTCTGACGGACAGGGCCTCTTGGAGCAGGCCGGGGTGGGGTGGAGGCTGCTTGGGCTGGCTCAGGACGGGCTGGCAGGGCCGCCCACGCGGGAGGACCGACGGCGCCCTGACACGCGTTTTTTCTCTTGGCTCGGTTGGGTGCGTTGGCTGCGCCTCTGCTAGGGTCCTTCCTCTGTTGGCTCCTCGCCGTCCACTGGCTGCGGTGGGCCCCGCCATCTGCAGGGAGACAGGGCCCGAGGCCTGCGTCTCTCTCTCCTGCCCTCGAGACTGGGGCTTAGGCGGAGTTGGCGGCGATGGGGATGCGGGCGCACAGAAACCGCTTTCCTGGTGGCTGGCGAAGGCGCCGTCCTTTTCCCCGGCACAGCAGCCCATGAGGTCTGGAGCAGAGGCCTTGGCTTGCGTCTGTGGGACCCGCTGGCCCTGCCCGCCTCTGCCTCTACCTACCCCGGGCGGGCTCCGGTCTCGGACGGTTGCGGCGGCGCCGGGTGAGTGAATTGCGTTCACCGGGCGTCCCGGGAGCGGGAAGACACCCTGGACGGCAGGGACCCCGGGCCTGCGCCTTGGGGGGTCGGGTCCCGGCCCTCGGTGCCCAGGCTGGAGCCCAGCTCCTGATGGGCGGCGGCCAGGCCGAAGAGGAGGCGTGCTGCTGCCCGGCCGCTGCTGGTGCCGGGCTGCGGCGGGGTCGCAGGCGGGACGGAAAACCGGGCGCTTGAGAAGCACGGCGACCGCAAAAAGGCCAGGGGCAGGCAGCGAAGAGCCGAAAGCCCACGGCACCCGGTGTTCCCCAGGCGGTCTCCCGTCCAGGTACTAACCAGGCCCGACCCTGCTTTGCTTCCGAGATCTGACGAGATCGGGCGCGTCCAGGGCGGCATGGCCGTAGACGCCAGCAGCGGGCCCCTGGCTGCCCCACGAGGCCGGCGCAGCCACGGCCGCCCGACGCCAGGCCTCACTGCCACCGCCTGGCCGCGGGGCTCGGGTCGGAGACCCCCCCGAGCCGCTCGCCCGCTGCCGGGCTCGGCCGCTCTCCGGGTCTACCGCCCCAGCTCTGCCCCGACGCGGGGCTCCGCTTTCCTGCGGCCTCCCCACGCCTCCCGATTTCGCTTGTCTTCGTCGTCACGACGGCCGGGCTCCTGATCCCAACACAGGGGCCGAGGGACACCCAGAGGGCCCCGCCGACTCCAACAACGCCACCACCACCGCCGCCGCCGCCACCGCCACCGCCACCGCCACCGCCACCGCCACCACGACGAACACAACCCCACCCCTCCCACACACACACACACACGAGCCCAGTGGCACGAGCACCCACGCAGGCCCAGGCACAGGCACGTAGACACAGACAGCTCGAAGGAGAGCCAGCGAGCGAGGGAGGGAACGGTAGAAACGGACACACGCGGAGAGACAGCGATACGGAGAGAGACGGAGAGGACCAGGAGGATGGAGACAGAGACACACAGACAGACCCAAGGGTGGGCCAGAAAGAGCGCAAGGTGGAAGGGGAAGACAAGAAAGAGAGACGCTGAGGGAATCAGAGAGCCAGAGCGCTTGAGCCTTGGAGAGGGAGCACTCTGCCGTGGTGGACCCGGCTCCCTGGAGCAGGCCCGGTAGGGTGCAGGGAGCTTGGGCTGGCCCCGAACAGAGTGGCAGGGCCGCGCGGGTCCGGGAGGACCGACGGAGCCCTGGGACGTGTTTTGCCGCGGCTGGGTTGGTTGCTTGCTTTGGGGGGTGCGTCTCGTAGGGTCCTTCCTCTGTTGGCTTCTCCCCGTCCTCCTGGTGCGGTGGGCCACCCCGGCCCCCACCCCCACCCCCGCCCCCAGATATGTAGCGCGCACCCGTCGGTCTGGCGGGAGGCGTGGCGCCCAGCGTGCCCACGGGGCCCGGGGCCTGGACCTCTCCGGTGCGCTCGGGACTAGAGTTTACACGAAGTGGGTGGCCGCGGGAATCCAAGCGCACGGGGACGATTTTCCCGGCGGCTGGCCAAACGGAAGAAGGAACCCAGGCGTTCTGGAGCGGAGGTCTCGGCTGGCGTCTGTGGCACCCGCTGCCCCCTGGCCGCCCCGGGCTTGGGGCGGCGCCGCGTGGGTCACTTGAACTGCCCGGGCGTCCCGGGAGAAAGAAAGCACCCGACGGGGCAGGGAAGCGGCGCCTGCCTGCGGATTCGGAGGTGGGGGTCGGGTCCCGTCCCTCCCGGCACCGGCGGAAGAGGCGGTAGACGCTGCCAGCAGCCTGGGGGGTGCTGCGATGGCCGATCCACCCGCTCCCACCCTGCCGCCCCCCCCCTCCCCCCCCGCGGAGGTCCCAGGCTGCGGCGGGGTCGCGGACGGGCGGAAAGAGGGGGAGCAGAGTCGGGGGCCGCTGGGGAAGCCCAGCGACAAAAGAGGGACAAAAGAAGGCAGGGAGCGGAAGAGCCAAAAGCCTACAGCACCCGGTATTCCCAGGCGGTCTCCCATCCAAGTACTAACCAGGCCCGACCCTGCTTAGCTTCCGAGATCAGACGAGATCGGGCGCGTTCAGGGTGGTATGGCCGTAGACGCTGGCGGTGGCCTTTGGCTGCCCCAAAAGGCGGCCCGCAGCCACGCCCGCCCGACTCCAGGCGTCACCGCGAGCCCTGCCGGCCGGCTGGGCCGCTCTTCCACGCTATGCCCTGGCACCGCCGGCCGCCGCGCTGCGCCACGCTGCGCCGCGCCTTCCGTCGGCCTCTCGGAGCCTCCCGTCGTCGCCGGCGGGGACGACAGGGTCTGCGCCGAGCGCTCGGGGTCCCGGGGCTTCCTCCGGGGCCTCCGCCTTGCCGCCGCCGCCGCCGCCGAGGGATACTTTGGGATCCGCCGCCGCCCCTCCGGCAAGGCCCCCTCGTGTCCCTGCCACTCAGAGCCGCCACGGCTGCCCAGGAACCCAGAGGCGGCCCAGCCCCGCGGGTTCTTTTTCTCCCAGCGCACCCACCACGCTCCCTGGTGCGGCTCAGGGGCCGGGGGGCGGGGCGGAGCCCTCGCTGTGTCCCGCGCTGGCGCTAGAGCCGGCAGCCTGACCCCGGGACCAGAGGGGCTGACGCACTCGCCCAAGGAGAGCAGAGGAGAGACGGGCGGAGAGACCGAAAGAAAGGGAGAGAAAGACAGAGAGTGACAGACGACAGCCAGAGCCGCAGAACGGGCGCCAGCTACAGGGGGCAGAACAGAAAGGGAGGGGGGGGGGGTGAGGCAGCTAGAGAGCCACAGCGATAGAGCCTTGGAGAGCCAGCGCTCTGCTCTGACGGACAGGGCCTCTTGGAGCAGGCCGGGGTGGGGTGGAGGCTGCTTGGGCTGGCTCAGGACGGGCTGGCAGGGCCGCCCACGCGGGAGGACCGACGGCGCCCTGACACGCGTTTTTTCTCTTGGCTCGGTTGGGTGCGTTGGCTGCGCCTCTGCTAGGGTCCTTCCTCTGTTGGCTCCTCGCCGTCCACTGGCTGCGGTGGGCCCCGCCATCTGCAGGGAGACAGGGCCCGAGGCCTGCGTCTCTCTCTCCTGCCCTCGAGACTGGGGCTTAGGCGGAGTTGGCGGCGATGGGGATGCGGGCGCACAGAAACCGCTTTCCTGGTGGCTGGCGAAGGCGCCGTCCTTTTCCCCGGCACAGCAGCCCATGAGGTCTGGAGCAGAGGCCTTGGCTTGCGTCTGTGGGACCCGCTGGCCCTGCCCGCCTCTGCCTCTACCTACCCCGGGCGGGCTCCGGTCTCGGACGGTTGCGGCGGCGCCGGGTGAGTGAATTGCGTTCACCGGGCGTCCCGGGAGCGGGAAGACACCCTGGACGGCAGGGACCCCGGGCCTGCGCCTTGGGGGGTCGGGTCCCGGCCCTCGGTGCCCAGGCTGGAGCCCAGCTCCTGATGGGCGGCGGCCAGGCCGAAGAGGAGGCGTGCTGCTGCCCGGCCGCTGCTGGTGCCGGGCT
Source organism: Saimiri boliviensis (assembly GCF_048565385.1). Classification (NCBI taxonomy): domain Eukaryota; kingdom Metazoa; phylum Chordata; class Mammalia; order Primates; family Cebidae; genus Saimiri; species Saimiri boliviensis. The sequence goes on along the minus strand of NC_133462.1, from coordinate 77,870,995 downwards.
GCGGCGGGGTCGCAGGCGGGACGGAAAACCGGGCGCTTGAGAAGCACGGCGACCGCAAAAAGGCCAGGGGCAGGCAGCGAAGAGCCGAAAGCCCACGGCACCCGGTGTTCCCCAGGCGGTCTCCCGTCCAGGTACTAACCAGGCCCGACCCTGCTTTGCTTCCGAGATCTGACGAGATCGGGCGCGTCCAGGGCGGCATGGCCGTAGACGCCAGCAGCGGGCCCCTGGCTGCCCCACGAGGCCGGCGCAGCCACGGCCGCCCGACGCCAGGCCTCACTGCCACCGCCTGGCCGCGGGGCTCGGGTCGGAGACCCCCCCGAGCCGCTCGCCCGCTGCCGGGCTCGGCCGCTCTCCGGGTCTACCGCCCCAGCTCTGCCCCGACGCGGGGCTCCGCTTTCCTGCGGCCTCCCCACGCCTCCCGATTTCGCTTGTCTTCGTCGTCACGACGGCCGGGCTCCTGATCCCAACACAGGGGCCGAGGGACACCCAGAGGGCCCCGCCGACTCCAACAACGCCACCACCACCGCCGCCGCCGCCACCGCCACCGCCACCGCCACCACGACGAACACAACCCCACCCCTCCCACACACACACACACACGAGCCCACTGGCACGAGCACCCACGCAGGCCCAGGCACAGGCACGTAGACACAGACAGCTCGAAGGAGAGCCAGCGAGCGAGGGAGGGAACGGTAGAAACGGACACACGCGGAGAGACAGCGATACGGAGAGAGACGGAGAGGACCAGGAGGATGGAGACAGAGACACACAGACAGACCCAAGGGTGGGCCAGAAAGAGCGCAAGGTGGAAGGGGAAGACAAGAAAGAGAGACGCTGAGGGAATCAGAGAGCCAGAGCGCTTGAGCCTTGGAGAGGGAGCACTCTGCCGTGGTGGACCCGGCTCCCTGGAGCAGGCCCGGTAGGGTGCAGGGAGCTTGGGCTGGCCCCGAACAGAGTGGCAGGGCCGCGCGGGTCCGGGAGGACCGACGGAGCCCTGGGACGTGTTTTGCCGCGGCTGGGTTGGTTGCTTGCTTTGGGGGGTGCGTCTCGTAGGGTCCTTCCTCTGTTGGCTTCTCCCCGTCCTCCTGGTGCGGTGGGCCACCCCGGCCCCCACCCCCACCCCCGCCCCCAGATATGTAGCGCGCACCCGTCGGTCTGGCGGGAGGCGTGGCGCCCAGCGTGCCCACGGGGCCCGGGGCCTGGACCTCTCCGGTGCGCTCGGGACTAGAGTTTACACGAAGTGGGTGGCCGCGGGAATCCAAGCGCACGGGGACGATTTTCCCGGCGGCTGGCCAAACGGAAGAAGGAACCCAGGCGTTCTGGAGCGGAGGTCTCGGCTGGCGTCTGTGGCACCCGCTGCCCCCTGGCCGCCCCGGGCTTGGGGCGGCGCCGCGTGGGTCACTTGAACTGCCCGGGCGTCCCGGGAGAAAGAAAGCACCCGACGGGGCAGGGAAGCGGCGCCTGCCTGCGGATTCGGAGGTGGGGGTCGGGTCCCGTCCCTCCCGGCACCGGCGGAAGAGGCGGTAGACGCTGCCAGCAGCCTGGGGGGTGCTGCGATGGCCGATCCACCCGCTCCCACCCTGCCGCCCCCCCCCTCCCCCCCCGCGGAGGTCCCAGGCTGCGGCGGGGTCGCGGACGGGCGGAAAGAGGGGGAGCAGAGTCGGGGGCCGCTGGGGAAGCCCAGCGACAAAAGAGGGACAAAAGAAGGCAGGGAGCGGAAGAGCCAAAAGCCTACAGCACCCGGTATTCCCAGGCGGTCTCCCATCCAAGTACTAACCAGGCCCGACCCTGCTTAGCTTCCGAGATCAGACGAGATCGGGCGCGTTCAGGGTGGTATGGCCGTAGACGCTGGCGGTGGCCTTTGGCTGCCCCAAAAGGCGGCCCGCAGCCACGCCCGCCCGACTCCAGGCGTCACCGCGAGCCCTGCCGGCCGGCTGGGCCGCTCTTCCACGCTATGCCCTGGCACCGCCGGCCGCCGCGCTGCGCCACGCTGCGCCGCGCCTTCCGTCGGCCTCTCGGAGCCTCCCGTCGTCGCCGGCGGGGACGACAGGGTCTGCGCCGAGCGCTCGGGGTCCCGGGGCTTCCTCCGGGGCCTCCGCCTTGCCGCCGCCGCCGCCGCCGAGGGATACTTTGGGATCCGCCGCCGCCCCTCCGGCAAGGCCCCCTCGTGCCCCTGCCACTCAGAGCCGCCACGGCTGCCCAGGAACCCAGAGGCGGCCCAGCCCCGCGGGTTCTTTTTCTCCCAGCGCACCCACCACGCTCCCTGGTGCGGCTCAGGGGCCGGGGGGCGGGGCGGAGCCCTCGCTGTGTCCCGCGCTGGCGCTAGAGCCGGCAGCCTGACCCCGGGACCAGAGGGGCTGACGCACTCGCCCAAGGAGAGCAGAGGAGAGACGGGCGGAGAGACCGAAAGAAAGGGAGAGAAAGACAGAGAGTGACAGACGACAGCCAGAGCCGCAGAACGGGCGCCAGCTACAGGGGGCAGAACAGAAAGGGAGGGGGGGGGGTGAGGCAGCTAGAGAGCCACAGCGATAGAGCCTTGGAGAGCCAGCGCTCTGCTCTGACGGACAGGGCCTCTTGGAGCAGGCCGGGGTGGGGTGGAGGCTGCTTGGGCTGGCTCAGGACGGGCTGGCAGGGCCGCCCACGCGGGAGGACCGACGGCGCCCTGACACGCGTTTTTTCTCTTGGCTCGGTTGGGTGCGTTGGCTGCGCCTCTGCTAGGGTCCTTCCTCTGTTGGCTCCTCGCCGTCCACTGGCTGCGGTGGGCCCCGCCATCTGCAGGGAGACAGGGCCCGAGGCCTGCGTCTCTCTCTCCTGCCCTCGAGACTGGGGCTTAGGCGGAGTTGGCGGCGATGGGGATGCGGGCGCACAGAAACCGCTTTCCTGGTGGCTGGCGAAGGCGCCGTCCTTTTCCCCGGCACAGCAGCCCATGAGGTCTGGAGCAGAGGCCTTGGCTTGCGTCTGTGGGACCCGCTGGCCCTGCCCGCCTCTGCCTCTACCTACCCCGGGCGGGCTCCGGTCTCGGACGGTTGCGGCGGCGCCGGGTGAGTGAATTGCGTTCACCGGGCGTCCCGGGAGCGGGAAGACACCCTGGACGGCAGGGACCCCGGGCCTGCGCCTTGGGGGGTCGGGTCCCGGCCCTCGGTGCCCAGGCTGGAGCCCAGCTCCTGATGGGCGGCGGCCAGGCCGAAGAGGAGGCGTGCTGCTGCCCGGCCGCTGCTGGTGCCGGGCTGCGGCGGGGTCGCAGGCGGGACGGAAAACCGGGCGCTTGAGAAGCACGGCGACCGCAAAAAGGCCAGGGGCAGGCAGCGAAGAGCCGAAAGCCCACGGCACCCGGTGTTCCCCAGGCGGTCTCCCGTCCAGGTACTAACCAGGCCCGACCCTGCTTTGCTTCCGAGATCTGACGAGATCGGGCGCGTCCAGGGCGGCATGGCCGTAGACGCCAGCAGCGGGCCCCTGGCTGCCCCACGAGGCCGGCGCAGCCACGGCCGCCCGACGCCAGGCCTCACTGCCACCGCCTGGCCGCGGGGCTCGGGTCGGAGACCCCCCGAGCCGCTCGCCCGCTGCCGGGCTCGGCCGCTCTCCGGGTCTACCGCCCCAGCTCTGCCCCGACGCGGGGCTCCGCTTTCCTGCGGCCTCCCCACGCCTCCCGATTTCGCTTGTCTTCGTCGTCACGACGGCCGGGCTCCTGATCCCAACACAGGGGCCGAGGGACACCCAGAGGGCCCCGCCGACTCCAACAACGCCACCACCACCGCCGCCGCCGCCACCGCCACCGCCACCGCCACCACGACGAACACAACCCCACCCCTCCCACACACACACACACACACGAGCCCACTGGCACGAGCACCCACGCAGGCCCAGGCACAGGCACGTAGACACAGACAGCTCGAAGGAGAGCCAGCGAGCGAGGGAGGGAACGGTAGAAACGGACACACGCGGAGAGACAGCGATACGGAGAGAGACGGAGAGGACCAGGAGGATGGAGACAGAGACACACAGACAGACCCAAGGGTGGGCCAGAAAGAGCGCAAGGTGGAAGGGGAAGACAAGAAAGAGAGACGCTGAGGGAATCAGAGAGCCAGAGCGCTTGAGCCTTGGAGAGGGAGCACTCTGCCGTGGTGGACCCGGCTCCCTGGAGCAGGCCCGGTAGGGTGCAGGGAGCTTGGGCTGGCCCCGAACAGAGTGGCAGGGCCGCGCGGGTCCGGGAGGACCGACGGAGCCCTGGGACGTGTTTTGCCGCGGCTGGGTTGGTTGCTTGCTTTGGGGGGTGCGTCTCGTAGGGTCCTTCCTCTGTTGGCTTCTCCCCGTCCTCCTGGTGCGGTGGGCCACCCCGGCCCCCACCCCCACCCCCGCCCCCAGATATGTAGCGCGCACCCGTCGGTCTGGCGGGAGGCGTGGCGCCCAGCGTGCCCACGGGGCCCGGGGCCTGGACCTCTCCGGTGCGCTCGGGACTAGAGTTTACACGAAGTGGGTGGCCGCGGGAATCCAAGCGCACGGGGACGATTTTCCCGGCGGCTGGCCAAACGGAAGAAGGAACCCAGGCGTTCTGGAGCGGAGGTCTCGGCTGGCGTCTGTGGCACCCGCTGCCCCCTGGCCGCCCCGGGCTTGGGGCGGCGCCGCGTGGGTCACTTGAACTGCCCGGGCGTCCCGGGAGAAAGAAAGCACCCGACGGGGCAGGGAAGCGGCGCCTGCCTGCGGATTCGGAGGTGGGGGTCGGGTCCCGTCCCTCCCGGCACCGGCGGAAGAGGCGGTAGACGCTGCCAGCAGCCTGGGGGGTGCTGCGATGGCCGATCCACCCGCTCCCACCCTGCCGCCCCCCCCCCTCCCCCCCCCGCGGAGGTCCCAGGCTGCGGCGGGGTCGCGGACGGGCGGAAAGAGGGGGAGCAGAGTCGGGGGCCGCTGGGGAAGCCCAGCGACAAAAGAGGGACAAAAGAAGGCAGGGAGCGGAAGAGCCAAAAGCCTACAGCACCCGGTATTCCCAGGCGGTCTCCCATCCAAGTACTAACCAGGCCCGACCCTGCTTAGCTTCCGAGATCAGACGAGATCGGGCGCGTTCAGGGTGGTATGGCCGTAGACGCTGGCGGTGGCCTTTGGCTGCCCCAAAAGGCGGCCCGCAGCCACGCCCGCCCGACTCCAGGTGTCACCGCGAGCCCTGCCGGCCGGCTGGGACGCTCTTCCACGCTATGCCCTGGCACCGCCGGCCGCCGCGCTGCGCCACGCTGCGCCGCGCCTTCCGTCGGCCTCTCGGAGCCTCCCGTCGTCGCCGGCGGGGACGACAGGGTCTGCGCCGAGCGCTCGGGGTCCCGGGGCTTCCTCCGGGGCCTCCGCCTTGCCGCCGCCGCCGCCGCCGAGGGATACTTTGGGATCCGCCGCCGCCCCTCCGGCAAGGCCCCTCGTGCCCCTGCCACTCAGGAGCCGCCACGGCTGCCCAGGAACCCAGAGGCGGCCCAGCCCCGCGGGTTCTTTTTCTCCCAGCGCACCCACCACGCTCCCTGGTGCGGCTCAGGGGCCGGGGGGCGGGGCGGAGCCCTCGCTGTGTCCCGCGCTGGCGCTAGAGCCGGCAGCCTGACCCCGGGACCAGAGGGGCTGACGCACTCGCCCAAGGAGAGCAGAGGAGAGACGGGCGGAGAGACCGAAAGAAAGGGAGAGAAAGACAGAGAGTGACAGACGACAGCCAGAGCCGCAGAACGGGCGCCAGCTACAGGGGGCAGAACAGAAAGGGAGGGGGGGGGGGTGAGGCAGCTAGAGAGCCACAGCGATAGAGCCTTGGAGAGCCAGCGCTCTGCTCTGACGGACAGGGCCTCTTGGAGCAGGCCGGGGTGGGGTGGAGGCTGCTTGGGCTGGCTCAGGACGGGCTGGCAGGGCCGCCCACGCGGGAGGACCGACGGCGCCCTGACACGCGTTTTTTCTCTTGGCTCGGTTGGGTGCGTTGGCTGCGCCTCTGCTAGGGTCCTTCCTCTGTTGGCTCCTCGCCGTCCACTGGCTGCGGTGGGCCCCGCCATCTGCAGGGAGACAGGGCCCGAGGCCTGCGTCTCTCTCTCCTGCCCTCGAGACTGGGGCTTAGGCGGAGTTGGCGGCGATGGGGATGCGGGCGCACAGAAACCGCTTTCCTGGTGGCTGGCGAAGGCGCCGTCCTTTTCCCCGGCACAGCAGCCCATGAGGTCTGGAGCAGAGGCCTTGGCTTGCGTCTGTGGGACCCGCTGGCCCTGCCCGCCTCTGCCTCTACCTACCCCGGGCGGGCTCCGGTCTCGGACGGTTGCGGCGGCGCCGGGTGAGTGAATTGCGTTCACCGGGCGTCCCGGGAGCGGGAAGACACCCTGGACGGCAGGGACCCCGGGCCTGCGCCTTGGGGGGTCGGGTCCCGGCCCTCGGTGCCCAGGCTGGAGCCCAGCTCCTGATGGGCGGCGGCCAGGCCGAAGAGGAGGCGTGCTGCTGCCCGGCCGCTGCTGGTGCCGGGCTGCGGCGGGGTCGCAGGCGGGACGGAAAACCGGGCGCTTGAGAAGCACGGCGACCGCAAAAAGGCCAGGGGCAGGCAGCGAAGAGCCGAAAGCCCACGGCACCCGGTGTTCCCCAGGCGGTCTCCCGTCCAGGTACTAACCAGGCCCGACCCTGCTTTGCTTCCGAGATCTGACGAGATCGGGCGCGTCCAGGGCGGCATGGCCGTAGACGCCAGCAGCGGGCCCCTGGCTGCCCCACGAGGCCGGCGCAGCCACGGCCGCCCGACGCCAGGCCTCACTGCCACCGCCTGGCCGCGGGGCTCGGGTCGGAGACCCCCCCGAGCCGCTCGCCCGCTGCCGGGCTCGGCCGCTCTCCGGGTCTACCGCCCCAGCTCTGCCCCGACGCGGGGCTCCGCTTTCCTGCGGCCTCCCCACGCCTCCCGATTTCGCTTGTCTTCGTCGTCACGACGGCCGGGCTCCTGATCCCAACACAGGGGCCGAGGGACACCCAGAGGGCCCCGCCGACTCCAACAACGCCACCACCACCGCCGCCGCCGCCACCGCCACCGCCACCGCCACCACGACGAACACAACCCCACCCCTCCCACACACACACACACACACGAGCCCACTGGCACGAGCACCCACGCAGGCCCAGGCACAGGCACGTAGACACAGACAGCTCGAAGGAGAGCCAGCGAGCGAGGGAGGGAACGGTAGAAACGGACACACGCGGAGAGACAGCGATACGGAGAGAGACGGAGAGGACCAGGAGGATGGAGACAGAGACACACAGACAGACCCAAGGGTGGGCCAGAAAGAGCGCAAGGTGGAAGGGGAAGACAAGAAAGAGAGACGCTGAGGGAATCAGAGAGCCAGAGCGCTTGAGCCTTGGAGAGGGAGCACTCTGCCGTGGTGGACCCGGCTCCCTGGAGCAGGCCCGGTAGGGTGCAGGGAGCTTGGGCTGGCCCCGAACAGAGTGGCAGGGCCGCGCGGGTCCGGGAGGACCGACGGAGCCCTGGGACGTGTTTTGCCGCGGCTGGGTTGGTTGCTTGCTTTGGGGGGTGCGTCTCGTAGGGTCCTTCCTCTGTTGGCTTCTCCCCGTCCTCCTGGTGCGGTGGGCCACCCCGGCCCCCACCCCCACCCCCGCCCCCAGATATGTAGCGCGCACCCGTCGGTCTGGCGGGAGGCGTGGCGCCCAGCGTGCCCACGGGGCCCGGGGCCTGGACCTCTCCGGTGCGCTCGGGACTAGAGTTTACACGAAGTGGGTGGCCGCGGGAATCCAAGCGCACGGGGACGATTTTCCCGGCGGCTGGCCAAACGGAAGAAGGAACCCAGGCGTTCTGGAGCGGAGGTCTCGGCTGGCGTCTGTGGCACCCGCTGCCCCCTGGCCGCCCCGGGCTTGGGGCGGCGCCGCGTGGGTCACTTGAACTGCCCGGGCGTCCCGGGAGAAAGAAAGCACCCGACGGGGCAGGGAAGCGGCGCCTGCCTGCGGATTCGGAGGTGGGGGTCGGGTCCCGTCCCTCCCGGCACCGGCGGAAGAGGCGGTAGACGCTGCCAGCAGCCTGGGGGGTGCTGCGATGGCCGATCCACCCGCTCCCACCCTGCCGCCCCCCCCCCTCCCCCCCCGCGGAGGTCCCAGGCTGCGGCGGGGTCGCGGACGGGCGGAAAGAGGGGGAGCAGAGTCGGGGGCCGCTGGGGAAGCCCAGCGACAAAAGAGGGACAAAAGAAGGCAGGGAGCGGAAGAGCCAAAAGCCTACAGCACCCGGTATTCCCAGGCGGTCTCCCATCCAAGTACTAACCAGGCCCGACCCTGCTTAGCTTCCGAGATCAGACGAGATCGGGCGCGTTCAGGGTGGTATGGCCGTAGACGCTGGCGGTGGCCTTTGGCTGCCCCAAAAGGCGGCCCGCAGCCACGCCCGCCCGACTCCAGGCGTCACCGCGAGCCCTGCCGGCCGGCTGGGCCGCTCTTCCACGCTATGCCCTGGCACCGCCGGCCGCCGCGCTGCGCCACGCTGCGCCGCGCCTTCCGTCGGCCTCTCGGAGCCTCCCGTCGTCGCCGGCGGGGACGACAGGGTCTGCGCCGAGCGCTCGGGGTCCCGGGGCTTCCTCCGGGGCCTCCGCCTTGCCGCCGCCGCCGCCGCCGAGGGATACTTTGGGATCCGCCGCCGCCCCTCCGGCAAGGCCCCCTCGTGCCCCTGCCACTCAGAGCCGCCACGGCTGCCCAGGAACCCAGAGGCGGCCCAGCCCCGCGGGTTCTTTTTCTCCCAGCGCACCCACCACGCTCCCTGGTGCGGCTCAGGGGCCGGGGGGCGGGGCGGAGCCCTCGCTGTGTCCCGCGCTGGCGCTAGAGCCGGCAGCCTGACCCCGGGACCAGAGGGGCTGACGCACTCGCCCAAGGAGAGCAGAGGAGAGACGGGCGGAGAGACCGAAAGAAAGGGAGAGAAAGACAGAGAGTGACAGACGACAGCCAGAGCCGCAGAACGGGCGCCAGCTACAGGGGGCAGAACAGAAAGGGAGGGGGGGGGGGTGAGGCAGCTAGAGAGCCACAGCGATAGAGCCTTGGAGAGCCAGCGCTCTGCTCTGACGGACAGGGCCTCTTGGAGCAGGCCGGGGTGGGGTGGAGGCTGCTTGGGCTGGCTCAGGACGGGCTGGCAGGGCCGCCCACGCGGGAGGACCGACGGCGCCCTGACACGCGTTTTTTCTCTTGGCTCGGTTGGGTGCGTTGGCTGCGCCTCTGCTAGGGTCCTTCCTCTGTTGGCTCCTCGCCGTCCACTGGCTGCGGTGGGCCCCGCCATCTGCAGGGAGACAGGGCCCGAGGCCTGCGTCTCTCTCTCCTGCCCTCGAGACTGGGGCTTAGGCGGAGTTGGCGGCGATGGGGATGCGGGCGCACAGAAACCGCTTTCCTGGTGGCTGGCGAAGGCGCCGTCCTTTTCCCCGGCACAGCAGCCCATGAGGTCTGGAGCAGAGGCCTTGGCTTGCGTCTGTGGGACCCGCTGGCCCTGCCCGCCTCTGCCTCTACCTACCCCGGGCGGGCTCCGGTCTCGGACGGTTGCGGCGGCGCCGGGTGAGTGAATTGCGTTCACCGGGCGTCCCGGGAGCGGGAAGACACCCTGGACGGCAGGGACCCCGGGCCTGCGCCTTGGGGGGTCGGGTCCCGGCCCTCGGTGCCCAGGCTGGAGCCCAGCTCCTGATGGGCGGCGGCCAGGCCGAAGAGGAGGCGTGCTGCTGCCCGGCCGCTGCTGGTGCCGGGCTGCGGCGGGGTCGCAGGCGGGACGGAAAACCGGGCGCTTGAGAAGCACGGCGACCGCAAAAAGGCCAGGGGCAGGCAGCGAAGAGCCGAAAGCCCACGGCACCCGGTGTTCCCCAGGCGGTCTCCCGTCCAGGTACTAACCAGGCCCGACCCTGCTTTGCTTCCGAGATCTGACGAGATCGGGCGCGTCCAGGGCGGCATGGCCGTAGACGCCAGCAGCGGGCCCCTGGCTGCCCCACGAGGCCGGCGCAGCCACGGCCGCCCGACGCCAGGCCTCACTGCCACCGCCTGGCCGCGGGGCTCGGGTCGGAGACCCCCCCGAGCCGCTCGCCCGCTGCCGGGCTCGGCCGCTCTCCGGGTCTACCGCCCCAGCTCTGCCCCGACGCGGGGCTCCGCTTTCCTGCGGCCTCCCCACGCCTCCCGATTTCGCTTGTCTTCGTCGTCACGACGGCCGGGCTCCTGATCCCAACACAGGGGCCGAGGGACACCCAGAGGGCCCCGCCGACTCCAACAACGCCACCACCACCGCCGCCGCCGCCACCGCCACCGCCACCGCCACCACGACGAACACAACCCCACCCCTCCCACACACACACACACACGAGCCCACTGGCACGAGCACCCACGCAGGCCCAGGCACAGGCACGTAGACACAGACAGCTCGAAGGAGAGCCAGCGAGCGAGGGAGGGAACGGTAGAAACGGACACACGCGGAGAGACAGCGATACGGAGAGAGACGGAGAGGACCAGGAGGATGGAGACAGAGACACACAGACAGACCCAAGGGTGGGCCAGAAAGAGCGCAAGGTGGAAGGGGAAGACAAGAAAGAGAGACGCTGAGGGAATCAGAGAGCCAGAGCGCTTGAGCCTTGGAGAGGGAGCACTCTGCCGTGGTGGACCCGGCTCCCTGGAGCAGGCCCGGTAGGGTGCAGGGAGCTTGGGCTGGCCCCGAACAGAGTGGCAGGGCCGCGCGGGTCCGGGAGGACCGACGGAGCCCTGGGACGTGTTTTGCCGCGGCTGGGTTGGTTGCTTGCTTTGGGGGGTGCGTCTCGTAGGGTCCTTCCTCTGTTGGCTTCTCCCCGTCCTCCTGGTGCGGTGGGCCACCCCGGCCCCCACCCCCACCCCCGCCCCCAGATATGTAGCGCGCACCCGTCGGTCTGGCGGGAGGCGTGGCGCCCAGCGTGCCCACGGGGCCCGGGGCCTGGACCTCTCCGGTGCGCTCGGGACTAGAGTTTACACGAAGTGGGTGGCCGCGGGAATCCAAGCGCACGGGGACGATTTTCCCGGCGGCTGGCCAAACGGAAGAAGGAACCCAGGCGTTCTGGAGCGGAGGTCTCGGCTGGCGTCTGTGGCACCCGCTGCCCCCTGGCCGCCCCGGGCTTGGGGCGGCGCCGCGTGGGTCACTTGAACTGCCCGGGCGTCCCGGGAGAAAGAAAGCACCCGACGGGGCAGGGAAGCGGCGCCTGCCTGCGGATTCGGAGGTGGGGGTCGGGTCCCGTCCCTCCCGGCACCGGCGGAAGAGGCGGTAGACGCTGCCAGCAGCCTGGGGGGTGCTGCGATGGCCGATCCACCCGCTCCCACCCTGCCGCCCCCCCCCTCCCCCCCCGCGGAGGTCCCAGGCTGCGGCGGGGTCGCGGACGGGCGGAAAGAGGGGGAGCAGAGTCGGGGGCCGCTGGGGAAGCCCAGCGACAAAAGAGGGACAAAAGAAGGCAGGGAGCGGAAGAGCCAAAAGCCTACAGCACCCGGTATTCCCAGGCGGTCTCCCATCCAAGTACTAACCAGGCCCGACCCTGCTTAGCTTCCGAGATCAGACGAGATCGGGCGCGTTCAGGGTGGTATGGCCGTAGACGCTGGCGGTGGCCTTTGGCTGCCCCAAAAGGCGGCCCGCAGCCACGCCCGCCCGACTCCAGGCGTCACCGCGAGCCCTGCCGGCCGGCTGGGCCGCTCTTCCACGCTATGCCCTGGCACCGCCGGCCGCCGCGCTGCGCCACGCTGCGCCGCGCCTTCCGTCGGCCTCTCGGAGCCTCCCGTCGTCGCCGGCGGGGACGACAGGGTCTGCGCCGAGCGCTCGGGGTCCCGGGGCTTCCTCCGGGGCCTCCGCCTTGCCGCCGCCGCCGCCGCCGAGGGATACTTTGGGATCCGCCGCCGCCCCTCCGGCAAGGCCCCCTCGTGCCCCTGCCACTCAGAGCCGCCACGGCTGCCCAGGAACCCAGAGGCGGCCCAGCCCCGCGGGTTCTTTTTCTCCCAGCGCACCCACCACGCTCCCTGGTGCGGCTCAGGGGCCGGGGGGCGGGGCGGAGCCCTCGCTGTGTCCCGCGCTGGCGCTAGAGCCGGCAGCCTGACCCCGGGACCAGAGGGGCTGACGCACTCGCCCAAGGAGAGCAGAGGAGAGACGGGCGGAGAGACCGAAAGAAAGGGAGAGAAAGACAGAGAGTGACAGACGACAGCCAGAGCCGCAGAACGGGCGCCAGCTACAGGGGGCAGAACAGAAAGGGAGGGGGGGGGGGGTGAGGCAGCTAGAGAGCCACAGCGATAGAGCCTTGGAGAGCCAGCGCTCTGCTCTGACGGACAGGGCCTCTTGGAGCAGGCCGGGGTGGGGTGGAGGCTGCTTGGGCTGGCTCAGGACGGGCTGGCAGGGCCGCCCACGCGGGAGGACCGACGGCGCCCTGACACGCGTTTTTTCTCTTGGCTCGGTTGGGTGCGTTGGCTGCGCCTCTGCTAGGGTCCTTCCTCTGTTGGCTCCTCGCCGTCCACTGGCTGCGGTGGGCCCCGCCATCTGCAGGGAGACAGGGCCCGAGGCCTGCGTCTCTCTCTCCTGCCCTCGAGACTGGGGCTTAGGCGGAGTTGGCGGCGATGGGGATGCGGGCGCACAGAAACCGCTTTCCTGGTGGCTGGCGAAGGCGCCGTCCTTTTCCCCGGCACAGCAGCCCATGAGGTCTGGAGCAGAGGCCTTGGCTTGCGTCTGTGGGACCCGCTGGCCCTGCCCGCCTCTGCCTCTACCTACCCCGGGCGGGCTCCGGTCTCGGACGGTTGCGGCGGCGCCGGGTGAGTGAATTGCGTTCACCGGGCGTCCCGGGAGCGGGAAGACACCCTGGACGGCAGGGACCCCGGGCCTGCGCCTTGGGGGGTCGGGTCCCGGCCCTCGGTGCCCAGGCTGGAGCCCAGCTCCTGATGGGCGGCGGCCAGGCCGAAGAGGAGGCGTGCTGCTGCCCGGCCGCTGCTGGTGCCGGGCTGCGGCGGGGTCGCAGGCGGGACGGAAAACCGGGCGCTTGAGAAGCACGGCGACCGCAAAAAGGCCAGGGGCAGGCAGCGAAGAGCCGAAAGCCCACGGCACCCGGTGTTCCCCAGGCGGTCTCCCGTCCAGGTACTAACCAGGCCCGACCCTGCTTTGCTTCCGAGATCTGACGAGATCGGGCGCGTCCAGGGCGGCATGGCCGTAGACGCCAGCAGCGGGCCCCTGGCTGCCCCACGAGGCCGGCGCAGCCACGGCCGCCCGACGCCAGGCCTCACTGCCACCGCCTGGCCGCGGGGCTCGGGTCGGAGACCCCCCCGAGCCGCTCGCCCGCTGCCGGGCTCGGCCGCTCTCCGGGTCTACCGCCCCAGCTCTGCCCCGACGCGGGGCTCCGCTTTCCTGCGGCCTCCCCACGCCTCCCGATTTCGCTTGTCTTCGTCGTCACGACGGCCGGGCTCCTGATCCCAACACAGGGGCCGAGGGACACCCAGAGGGCCCCGCCGACTCCAACAACGCCACCACCACCGCCGCCGCCGCCACCGCCACCGCCACCACGACGAACACAACCCCACCCCTCCCACACACACACACACACACGAGCCCACTGGCACGAGCACCCACGCAGGCCCAGGCACAGGCACGTAGACACAGACAGCTCGAAGGAGAGCCAGCGAGCGAGGCAGGGAACGGTAGAAACGGACACACGCGGAGAGGCAGCGATACGGAGAGAGACGCAGAGGACGAGGAGGATGGAGGACAAGGATGATGGTTCAAACTGCGAACCTCAGGTGATCCTCCCGCCTCAGCCTCCCAAAATGTTGGTGTTTCTGGCATGCGCCACTTCGGCCATCCCTCCATCCCTTTCTTTATGGCAGTTAACAAGGTAGGTAAATTGTCTTCTTTTTAATATTTTGTCTGTTTCCTTGTTGATTTTCTGTCTTCCCACCAAACTCTAACTTCTATGTTTTTATCCTTCTTATTTGCTCTTAATATACTTTCTGGCACAATGTTAGTGCTCAGTAAGTTCTTCTTTTTTTAAGAGACAGGGTGTTGTTATGTCACCCAGTCTGGAGTGTGGTGACTATTTAACTGGCATGCTCCCAACTCACTGCAACCTCAAACTCCTGGGCTCAAACAATCCTCTTGCCTCAGTATCCTAAGAAGCTGGCACTACGGGCATACCATCACATCTGACTAACTGAAAAAAAATTGCTATATATAAAGTCTTGCTATGCTGCCCAGGCTACTCTTGAACTCCTTGACTCAAGGGATCCTCCAGCCTCAGCCTCCCAAAGTGCATGGAAATGATTACACATGCTGGAAATGGCTCAGCTTTGTCCTCAAACAAATGGTTATTGGTTGTAAGCGAACTTATTATATGTTTAGTTCCAAAAGAAAAAATAATAAAATAACTTGTACAAAATGCTGGAGATATATCTTCAAAGATTTTTGTCTACAAATTATGAAGGAAATGAAGACTTCATGTTAATTATAAACCGAGAATTAAAGTAAATAAATGCATTGACAAACATACCAAGTCTTTGGAACTATTGATAAGAATACAGCTTATTACAGATCGTTTCTTTAAGAGACTATATGGGGTTTGATTTTCCTTTGACAACATTTTCAAAAAAGTTGATGGTACAAGACCATTAAAGTCACTATCACTATCTCCTGCTGAAGCCCCAGTCAAATCTTAACCCCACCCCACTTAGTCACTTGCAAAAATCACTTACAATTAAAACCAAGTTCTTAACTGTTGCTCCGGGTAAGAGAGACAATTAGAAATTGAGGAAAGAAAGAAATCACTTTAGAGTAATAAGAAACTGGTCGGGCATGATGGCTCATACCTGTAATCCCAGCGATTTGGGAGGCCCAGGCAGGTGGATCATGAGGTCAAGATTTCAAAACCAGTCTGGCCAACATGATGAAACCTTGTCTCTGGCCAAAAATTAGCTGGGCATGGTGGCAGGCACCTGTAATCCCAGCTACTTGGGAGTTTGAGGCAAGAGAATTGCCTGAACCCTGAAGGTGGAGATTACAGTGAGCCAATATCACACCATTGCACTCAAGCCTGGGCAACAAGAGCGAAACTCTGTCTCAAAAAAAATAAAAATAAAAATAAAAAATAAAAAATAAAAAATTAGCCAGGAGTAGTGTATACCTGTAATCCCAGCTCGGGAGGCTGAGGCAAGAAAATTGCTCAAACCAGGGAGGTGGAGGTTCAAGATTACACCACTGTACTCCAGCTGAGCAAAGGAGTGAGACTCCATCTCAGAAAAAAAAAATTAATAATAAGGAATTAGCACACTCCTGTGGTCCCAGTTACTCAGGAGGCTGAGGTGGTAGGATCGCTTGGGCCAAGGAGGTTGCAGCTACAGTGAGCTATAATCATGCCTGTGAATAGCCCCTGCACTCCAGCCTGGGTGACATAGCAAGACCCTGTCTGAAAAGAATAAGGAGCTTTGAAGGTTATGTGTGTGTGTGTGTGTGTGTGTGTGTGTGTGTGTGTGTGTGTGTGTTTTGAGACACAGTCTCATTTTGTTGCCCAGGCTTGTATGCAATGACCCAATCTCAACTTACTTTCCACCTCCCAAGTTCAAGTGATTCTCCTGCCTCATCCTCCTGAGTAGCTGGAATTACAAGTGCATGCCACCACGTCCAGCTAAATTTTGTATTTTAAGTAGAGACAGGATTTCATCTTGTTGGCCAGGCTGGTCTCTAACTCTGGATTTCAAGTGATCCACCCACCTTGGCCTCCCAAATTGCTGGGATTACAGGTGTGGGCCACCATACTGGCCTATTATTTTTGAGACAGAGTCTTGCTCTGTCACTCAGCCTGTTGTGCAGTGGCACCATCATGGCTCACTGTAGCCTCTGCCTCCCACACTCAGACAATCCTCCAACCTCAGCCTCTCAAGTAGCTGGTACTATAGGTGCACACCACCACACCCAGCTAATTTTTAGGTTTTTTGTTTTTGTTGAGACAAGGTTTCACCATGTTCACCAGGCTGGTCTTGAACTCCTGGGCTCACTCAGTCCTCCCACCTGGACCTCCAAAAGTACTGGGATTGCTGGCATTAGCCACTGTGCCCAGCAAAGGGTTCTTCTTTTAAAAATACATATGGTAGTCTGGGTGTGGTGGCTCATGCCTGTAATCCCAGTGCTTTAGGAGTCTGAGGTGGAGGATCACCTGAGTCCAGGAGTTACAGAACAGTCTAGGCAATATAGTGAGACTTATCTCTACAAAAAAATCTAAGAATTAGTTGGGTGTAGGGACCCATGCCTGAAGCCCCAGCTACTCCAGAGACTTAGGAGGGAGGATTATGTATAGTGACCCATGCCTGCAGTCCCAGCTACTCTAGAGGCTGAGGAGGGAGGATTGCTTGAGCCCAGAAGGTTGAGGTGGTGGGAATCTGAGTTACCAGCTGCAAACTCACTGGTAACAACCCCAGCTGCTTTTACATCAAGTTCCACTCACCCTGGAAGCTGACCAGTAATGGTGCTTAACAGGCTGCCTAGAAGAGTCTCTAGGGTGCTCTCTAGGGGTCAAGAGCTGGTATAACCTCTTAGAGGACAGGAACTTGGTAAAGGTTACTGAATGAATGAATCCAACCAGACTGTCTCAGAATATGACACTCAAGTAGGTATCTAATCTTCCCCATTGTGTAGACAGCATGATCCGCTCTGAAAGCTGGAGAAAGTACCTGGTGGCTTGAAGGTTTCAAAGGTCATCAATCCAGTGGCCTTCTGATTTGAATGGTCTCCCTCCACTGTCTTTCCCCATTCTCTGCTCCATTCAGCTCACTGGGCCATTAGCTCCCCCTCCCTCTAGCATTGATAGCCCCTTGCCCCCAGGGTCCAAGGATGAAACAGATATTGTACTTCCGGTGATACAGTCCAGGAAGGCTCAAGAGGAGATGTCATGTGGTTAAAGCATCCCATGAAAGTGGCTGGGAAATCCTGGTCCTGTTCTACTTCTATGGTGGAAAGTTTACTCCTACATTCACTGAACAAACCAGATTGTTCCTCTCTTGCTTATAAGAAGTCG
Source organism: Saimiri boliviensis (assembly GCF_048565385.1). Lineage (NCBI taxonomy): Eukaryota > Metazoa > Chordata > Mammalia > Primates > Cebidae > Saimiri > Saimiri boliviensis. The sequence continues at coordinate 77,854,019 of NC_133462.1, read as the reverse complement.
ACAGGTCTGTTCAAATTTATTCTACAAATACTTATTCAGCATTTACCATATTCCAGGTACCATGCTAGGTATTAGTGATATTGCATCTACAGCTTTGGGGGTAGGAGACATTAATTAAATGCATGCACACAGATGTAATTAAACTGACTGTTTGCTATGAGGGAAGAGCATGAGAATTTTTAGAATAGAAGCCTGGAGGATCTGTTATCTACAGGTCTGGGAAGCTTCCCTGAGGAAGTGATGCTGAGCTGCCCATCCAAGGGTCAATAGAGTGAAATGAACAGAGGGGGCGATAAGGAAGAGCATGCTTGGTAGAAGGATCTGTGAAGAAGCAAAGTCCTGAAGGCGAGGAAAGCTCGTGGTGTTTGGAGTGCGGAAAGACCTGGATGCTGATGTGAGAGAGGGTGGGGAGGAAGGGCTCTGGATGAAGGGGTTGCTGGACTCGGCAGGTCGGGACTGTGGTAGGGATTTAAGCTAAACAGATTTAAACAGGCTGCTAAATGGAGAATGGATTGAGGGAGGCGAAAGCATTCAGAGAGGAGGCAGAGGAGTGGTTTTGACTTGGAGAAAGGGAAGTGGATGGATCTAAGGAGCATACTGGATTTGGAATTGAAAGGACTTGATGAAGGATTGGAGGCGGAGGACTCCCAGGATTCTGGCTTGCACACGTCTCTCTTTCCCACTTACAACAAATGACCCTTTACAGTCACGTCCTGTTGTGATGACCTGCTTTTTGCCAGCTAAAACTAACTGTTTTTCTCAGGATAAAAGCTGTTCAGGCTTTATGTTAGCTTCTTGAGCAGGAGAGACTCCATCTTAGCTTCTTCATTTTAGCTATTTTCCCACCATTAAGTATGTAACTATAATATGTAGCTGGGGCAGGCTGACATTGGGCACCTCCAGGAATGCGTTTGTTGATAATAGGCCGAGTTAAGGGGTACCAGCACAGCCTGGGAATGCAGGTGCTGTCCAGCGCACAGACCCCCCATTATCTATAAGTTGTATGTCTTTCATGATGGCTTTACCCCTCTGACACTGTTTTATTTCTCATGTACTAGTTTATCTTTTAACATTTTGCTTACTCTGCTTTTGTGAAAAATTTGCTTCAGCTAGGTTACCCCTCCCTTTTAAAACTAGGATATAAAAGACCACCTAACTTTTTCTTAGGGGCCGAGAGAATTTTGGGCGTTAGCCACCTCTCAGTCGCCCGCATAATAAAGGACTCATAATTCAATCTAGAGTGTGGCGCATTCCTTGACTCCCTCGGGTACAACACCGTCCCCAGTGTAGCCTCATTAAGGTCGGGGACGTTGTCTTGTCCTCTCCGTTCTAGGTGCACAGTCAATGGATCCATCCTCGGTGCCGCCTGGACGGCTGCTCTCCTCCGCCCCGGGGAAGGCCTGCAGGTCCCAGGTCGCTCGCGAGGTGGCAGAGCAGGAAAACCAGCTGTGCACTTTTCCCGCGGCCTGAACCGCGCCTCCTGCCGCCGGCAGCTTTGACTCTCTAGGGGAATTTTTCCCCCATTTCAAATTCCCAGGAAACAGCTCTTTCCACAGCCTTTCGGAACTGCTTCAGTGGAGGGTGTGACGGGACCAGGGAACTTCTCTTGGGGGCCGCGGCCTGAACGGATTCAGTCATTTTGCAGCGAGGGCCTCTTTCTTTTCGGCTGCGACAGTTCTGCAGGAGCTTTCGTGTCGTGTGGCCGGCCTTTCGCAGGGCTTGCTTCGGAGCCGACAGGACCAGCAGGGCATCTCTCCTAGCACAGGGCTGCAGCCCAGGCACCAAAGACCGAGAGAGCCTAAGGGAGCCCTTCCCAGTTACGTCCGGGGGAGGCTGGGGAGAGCCCAGAGAACGCCTCACCCAGAGCCGAAAACACGGGTTTAGACCTGGGAAAGCTGGGTTAGAACACGAGAAAGAGATGGGCATGGCCAGGGAGCGAGAGGCTGGTTCTAAAAGGCCAGGAGCAACAGGCTCAAAATACCCTTGCAGGATGTAGGTGAAAGACTGAGATTTACGGGCTGGACACGGTCACTCACACCTGTAATCCTAGCACTTTGGGAGGCTGAGGTGAGAGGATCACTTGAAATCAGGAGTTCGAGTCCAGCCTGGCCAACGTGGTGAAACCTCCTTTCTACTAAAAATACAAAAATTAGCCAGGTGTGGTGGCCGAGCACCTGTTACATCAGCTACTCGGGAGGCTGAGGTAGGAGAATCGCTTGAACCTGGGAGGCACAGGTTGCAGTGAGCCGAGATCGCACCACTGCACCCCAGCCTGGGTGACAGAGTGAGATGCTCTAAAAAAAAAAAAAACCAAAAAAAAAAACTGGGATTTAGCAAGGAAATACAGCTCTCCGCATGAGGAAAGTGAGGAAAGAACAAAACAAAGACTGGGGACAAATGAATAGAACAAGGACCTAGTGAGGAACACAGAAAGCTGAAGGGCACTTAAAGGGACACATTGCCATGAGAAGTGGAAATCAGAATCCAGAGCTATCTCACCTAATGTCAGTGACATGGTTTGGCTGTGTCCCCACCCGTATCTCATCTTGAATACTAGCTCCCATAATTCCCACATGTTGTGGGAAGGACCAGCCGGACATAAGCAAGTCATGGGGGTGGGTCTTTCCCATGCTATTCTCATGATAGTGACTAAGTCTCACAAGATCTGATGGTTTTATAAAGGGGGGTTTCCCTGCAGAAGCTCTCTTCTTTTGTCTGCCACCATGTGAGACCTACCTTTCATCTTCCCCTATGATTGTGAAGCTTCCCCAGCCACGTGGAACTGTGAGAAAGATTAATGCTCTTTCTTTGGTAAATCGCCCAGTCTCTTTTCTTCCTCACCCCTCCACTCCTGCTTCTACTCCTACTTTCTGGCCTCTTGCTCATTAGACAGTAGGAAGCACTAGTGGTTCCCAGTTTCAGGAACGTCAGTACACTGACCTCATGTATATCTCCCTCAACCTCTGTCTCATACCAGAAGTGCCATAATTTAATTTCATGGTTGTATCTAGGTTTATGATCATTATTTTAGCATAAATTACATATTTGATTAATATTATTGTTTTCTTTTTCTTTTTTTGGGGGGGACAGGGTCTCACTCTGTCACCCAGGCTGGAGTGCAATGGCACGATCTTGGCTCACTGCAACCTCCACCTCCCAAGTTCAAGTGATTCTCCTGCCTCAGCCTCCTGAGTAGCTGGGATTACAGGCACGTGCCACCGTGCCCAGCTGATTTTTTGTATTTTTAGTAGAGACGGGGTTTCAACATTTTGGCCAGGCTGGTCTCGAACTCCTGACCTTGTGATCCACCCGCCTCGGCCTCCCAAATTGCTGGGATTACAGGCGTGAGCCACCGTGCCCAGCTATTGTTTTATTTTTCAACAAACATGCGATGAGGATCTACTTGGTGAATGCCCATCCATCATTTAATTCCATCACACATACTCTGGGAGGATAATACATTTACCTGTTATCAGTCATTTCCTCCTTAATTTTGATCCCTGGTTTCCATGGGTCACCTCTAACTGGTCTTCTGTAATAGATCCATACTTTAGTGCCCTGGTCAGGACTGCCTGATAGTATCTGTTCTCTGAGTCTATTGGCAGACATTACCTGGCCTTGTCCTTGACCACTCCTTACCTTGTACTTCAAGTACTCCGGCCGCCTTGCATAGCCTGCAGTTGTCTGATGCATCATTCTGTATCACACACCTGCATCTTTGCTTGTTGCCCCCATTGCTTGAGATATTTCTTGACCTGTTGTACTAGTCAGGATTCCCCAAAGAAGCAGAACGTGTAGTGTGGGGTGGGGTGGGGTTGGGGGGGGAGTGTTTGTATTTGTTGAGACAAGGTCTTGCTCTCTCACTCAGGCTAGAGTGCAGTGGCACACTGGTGTGATCTCGACTCACTGCAACCTCCACCTCCTGGGCTCAAGTGATCCCCCACCTAAGCCTCCTGAGTAACTGGGACTACAAGCATGTGCCACCATGCCTGGCTACTTTTTGTTTTGTTTTGTTTTTGTGGATGGAGATGAAGCTTTGCCATTTGCCCAGATTGGTCTTGAACTCCTAGGCTCCTGCAATCTACCCACCTTGGCCTCCCAAAGTGCAGTATTATAGGTGTGAGCCACTGACCCAGCACTGTATTTTTTTTTAATTATAGGAATTGCCTCATGCTGTTTACAAGCTGGGGAACCAGGAAAGCTGGTGGTGTAGTTCAATCTGAGTCCAAAGACCTGAGAACCAGGAAGGCCAATGTCCAAGGGCAGGAGAATATGGCTGTCTGAGCTCAAATAGAGAAAGCAAATTTGCCCTCTTTCCATCCTTCTGTTCTATTGAGGCCATCAAGGGATGATGGCCACCTACATGGATGAGGGCAGACTTTCTTTACTCAGTCTACTGATGAGTTCATCTCTTTCAGAAACATCCTCACAGACACATCGGAAACTGATAATGTTTTGTTAGTTATCTGCACATCCAATGGACACATTAAACTACCATCACAAATTCACTCCTTGTCGATTTGACACCCATATGCATTGCATCTCCTTAAACCATACTTAATCCTCAAATAAAGACAATAACAAGATCATAATTCTGACTAACATGACATATCTATCTCGTACCAATTCCTTCCCCAGAAGAGGAGATAAACCTCTTGAGTGATGTTTACTGTTCTCCAGATAAATACAATGATGTAAAATGAACTTAAATACAGATATAAAGTCAATATCTTATATTACATAATAAAGGAATAAGAGAAGAAAGAAAATGAAGATATTTGCCTAAAATATGTGTACATATAACAAACATATAACAAATCGAAGAGGTTATACTCATGTCAGTTACAGTTCTCATTTCCGTAACTGGTCATGTGGTCTTACTTGGTATTGATCACTACCTTCTTCTACTACCCATTCTGTATTCCATTTGCCTTCAGCAAGCACCTCAGCCAGTCAAGGTTTGTTACCTGGTGGGGTGACACAAACCATCATTACTGAAGTATCTGGGTCATTCGTAGTCCTGCCTGGATTGTACTGTTGTAGTTTTCCATTGCCCTTAATCACGGGGTGTGGTAATACTAAGAGATGCCCTAAGAGATCTCCTGTACTCCAGACATACTCTTCCTTACCTCCATTGTGGAGTGGAGGTCCAATTTCCCCTCTGGAAGTTTCAATCAGTCACCCCAACCAACACAGTAACTCTCTTCTTAGCCTATTGACTCAGAGGCATAAAGAGCCCAAAGAGGCTGGGTGGCAGTCTTAGCTTCCAGTTGAATGGAGTCATTGTTGTGTCTCTTAGTGGAAGCATTCCTCCCTCCAGAACTAAGACCTCTGGGCCAGCAGAGCATAAAATTGCAGGAACAGGAAGCAAAAATTTTGCTAGTGGGTCACTAGGGGTAATGATGACTGGTGCCATTTCTATTTCCACCCCTTGATTCCTGGACCCTTGAATATTGGCCCTCAGAGAAACAGCACCATATATTGAATGCTGCTTCAGAGCACATATAGCCTCCTGAATAGCCTTGCCCTGGCATCACAAGGCATTACCACCTAGCTGGAGTGATAACTGAGACTTCAAAAGACCATTCCAGATGCTTCAGGATGGTGGGGAATGTGATAAGACCAGTGAATTCCATGAGCACGGGTTCATTGCCAAACTTCTTTTGCTGCGAATTGAGTTTCTTGATCAGAAACAATGCTGTATAGAATACCACGATGGTGGATAAGGCATTCTGTAAGTCCACAGATGGTAGTTTTGGCAACACATTGCATGCAAAGAAAACAAATCCATATCCAAAGTACGCGTCTCTTCTAGTGAGGACGAAACACTGCTCCTTCCATAGTAGAAGTGGTCCAGTAGTAATCAATTTGTCACTAGGTAGCTGACTGACCTGTTTTCTTCTTTCTTTCTTTTTTTTTTTTTTTTTTTTTGAGATGAGTTTCATTCCATCACTCAGGCTGGAGTAAAGTAGTGTGATTATGGCTCACTGCAACTTCTGCATCCTGGGTTCAAGTGATCCTCTCACTTCAGCCTCCCAAGTAGCTGGGACCACAGGCATGTGCCACCATGCCCAGCTAATTTTTTGTATACTTGGTCAGGATAGGGTTTTGCCATGTTGGCCAGGCTGGTCTCGAACTCCTGGCCTCAAGTGATCTACCTGCCTCGGCCTCCCAAAGTGCTGGGATTATAGACATGAGCCACCATGTCCAGTGTGCTTGATCTATTTTCACCCAACCAATTCCTAGTCATTTGTTAGGACTCAAGTTAGTTGTCATCACCACCAGGAAGCCTTCCCTGACTACCTAGATAGGTACAGTATGTGCCATACTCTGTGCTAGCCACTGGGGGATCCAAAGATAAATAAGTCACAGTCCAGAGCCTAGAAGTGCCCCCAGTCTAGAGCCTAGAAGTGCCCCCAGAGGAGAGGGAGGTGTGGTAAGCGCTATGATGGAGTATGCACGGGTGCATGGGAACACTGAGGAAGGGCTCCCAGCCCAGCTGGAGTGAAGAAGGGACCCAGAGGAGGTGACACATCAGTTGAATTAGGCAAGGGAGGGAACGGAGGAAGCGGGGAGAATGTTCCAGACCAAGAATTCCTGCTGAGAGCAATTGTAACACATCTCGGCAGCTGCAAGTCGTTCAACATGAGCTAAGCAGAAAAGGAGGAAGCAATAAGAGATAAATGCCCTCAATAAAGGTCATTTCACAAATGACCTTCCACAGGAGTCCTTGCCTCTCTCATTTATTCTGACCAATGCAAATTATCATTTAAAATAGATGTGATCCCACCTTCCCCCATTTACAGTCTTTTGGGGGGCTTCCTAATGCCTTCAGGATAAAGCCCAAAATCTTGGGTATGTCTTTATTGACAGCATGAGAATGGATTAATACAATGGGTATGGAGTTTCTGTGCTGCGATATGAAAAGTTCTGGAGCTGGATGGCGGCACTGGTTATACGACAAAATGAGTGTACTTAATGCCATTGAATGCTACATTTAAACAGGGTTGTGATTTTTAAAAACCAGAAAATGGTTATGATGGTACCTTAGTCCATTTTCCATTGCTTATAACAAAATACCCCAAACTGGGTAAATTATAAAATGAAACTTATTTCTTACAGTTTTGGAGGCTGGGAAGTCCAAGGTTGAGGGGACAAATCTAGTGAGAGCTTTTCTGCGGGTGGGGACTCTGCAGAGTCCTCAGGTGGTGCAGGGCAGCACATGGCAAGGGGGCCGAGTGTGCTAGTTCAGATCCCTCTTCCTCCCCTTTAAGCCACTCATCTCTGACCCTCTGGTTCCTGTTCCCATTGGATCTGAACGCTGGTCTTGGTGGTTGTAAAAGGAGGCTGAGTAACACTGAAGGTGGCCTCGCAGTGTTGTAGTCTGGCATATCGTTTCCACAATGGTTCAAAATCATCATAATAAGCCACAGTTCCATTCCTGTGATAACCCATTAATCCATGAATACATAAATCCATTCATGAGAGCAGAGCCCCCTTGACCTCTTAAAGGCCCACCTCTCAATCCTGCCATACTGGGGATTAAACTCTCACATGAATTTTGGGGGGACAAATAGTCAAACCATAGCAGATGGTAAACTTCATATTCTGTGTATTTTACCACAATTTATTTAAAAAGCCATTAGAGCCACAGATCATGATTTGGGAATCTTTAGACTGTAAAGGTGACAACTGAAGTCATGATCTCACCCAGAGAGAGAACAGTGCAAAACTATTCGTTGTAGGGTTCACAGAGTAAAAGGAAGATGCGAAGTGTCCTGAGACATCAGAAGGAAAACGGGCAGCGGTGAATGAAGGAGAGCTCATCTTAGGGTCAGAAGCTACTACAGACACATCCAGAATGAGAAGGACTAAGAGGAATCCTGTATTTAGAAACAGAGAGAGCGTTTATGACCTAGGTGGGGGCAGCTTCAGGAATGAGGTGGGGTAGAATCCAGATTGCAATGGCATGAAGAGTGTGTGGGCTGAGGAAGTAGAAAAGAGTGCAGCATCCTGGAAGCGTGGCTGTGACAGAGGGAGAGGGAAGACGGTGATAAAGACAGATACAGCTGGCTATCCTCAGTTGTTGACAAGATCACTAGCTTTGCAACTTGCTCCAGTGTCATGCTCACTCAAGCATCCTTTTGGATATATCCAGATTCCAATGCCCACGTGGACATCTAGCCACCAGACAGAGTAATGACTTGAGGAATTAGCATTCTAGTTGATACACATTCTCTCAAGAATTTGGTTAGCTCAAGTTTAGATTTGACAAGATCAAGCTTTTGAAAATGCAAAGCTTAAGACATTGAACTGTTTGGAGATCCCCACATGTCCACATTGCATCTCTCTCCTATGTCTTTCTTAAACTGTCCTCCCTCCCTGAAATGCCATCCCTCAGACACACACAACTTATTTTATTTTTATTTTATTATTATTATTTTTGGTAGAGATGGAGTCTTCCTATGTTGTCCAGGCTGGTCTTGAACTCTTGGGCTCAAGTGATCCTCCTGCCTTGGCCTCCCAAAGTACTCGGTTTACAGGCATGAGCCACTACACCCAGCTACAACTTGTTTTATTCTTACACATTATTTGAGGCTCATAGTTTTGCTCCAGTTTCCCTCACTGAACAGCTTCTTGTTTCTGCAGCCCTTGCTGCCAGCATATGTGTAGATGTTCAGTAACGGCTTACGGAATTAGTGAATAGATGGCAAAGAAAGATGAGGTTGAAAAGTCCTAATGAATAAAAGGGCAAAAAATCCATTCTTTGATGAGCAGTATTTATTGAACATTTGCCAGGCACACAGCAGGTATGACTGGTGTACAAAAAGATAGGGACCCTCTCCTTGAAGAGCGTATACATGGGAGCTCTTTTATCACACCTTGCATGGTTGAAAGGGGAATAGTAGTTATATTTGGCCTCTGTGCTTTCAAAATTATTTGTTCATACTTGAGGCTGGCATATTGTGCACAATAAATCTTTGTTGAACAGATGAATGAGCCTTTATTATAAAACTTATAATACGATTTTTTAGTTTTTATGTGTGATTTTCTCCTCCACATCATGAGCTCTTGGAAGCTAGGAACTATGCCTTACTTGTGTTTGTTAACAGAATATAGCACAGAGCTTTGTACATAGTTAAGTGTCAAAAATGTTTACTGGCTAAAAGAATGGATTACTAATAAGGTAAGAGCAATGCACACACAGCCACACATACATGTATTTTACATTGTCTTTTCCCCCTGATTTTTTGTTGTTGTTTTTTTCTTTTCTTTTCTTTTGCATAGGAAACCAGGTTAAAAATCCATTTATTGTTATTGGTTTTTAATGGGCCTGAACGTTTTTGCAGGCATCCTCCGCAGTTTGCTCTGGCTGTGGCAAACAGACCTCATTGCGTCAATAGAAGTTCCGAAGGATCCAGGAGGAAGCACATCAGCTGGCGTGTTGGGGCACTTGGTTCTCGTAAAGCCTGTGACTATGATGGCACATAGCATTTCTTTGAAAGGGCAGGTGCTTGTTGATAGACAGAACAGCATTGCACCTGGAAGGTGAGAGTGTGGGAAGTTGAGCTGAGGCTGCCCAGCTGAACTCTGCTTAACTTCATTAAGTTCCCCAATGAGTATATTAAATTTACCAATATGTACACAAACAGGAGGTACACAGGCAATGTCTAGTCTAGATTTCCCCTCCTCTAGCCCTCTTATACAGCAAAAAAAAAAAAAAAAAAAAAAGACCTCCTCTGCCACTTTCCTTTCCATATTTGTCCTGCAGGGGAAATCGGTTTGTTTAAGCAAGGATGAGGTTTTCCAGCATAGTTAAGAGGGAAGAATAAATATTTTAAATTTTATTCGCCTTTAGCAATGGAATATGCTTGTCAAAAAACATAAGACACATCCTCAGAACTGCAGGGGATGTCATTTCAGAGGTTCTAGATATTGCCACAGGGGCTACCATGGTGACTGTAAAACTGGTTGGATCACAGCAAAGATGACAGCCCTTCCTGCCTGCTCCTTGACCAGCTCAGCTCATGGTGGCCTTGTCCTCTGGGAAGCAGCCTTCCAGCCTCCACACTTTCATGTTTTCCCCACCCTGGGTAGGAGCACTAATAGCTCATGATTCTTATTTTGGCGTATGTTCTTACTGTCCCTCTGCTTTGATGGCTAACACCAAGCACATGGTCCAAGGTCAGCCAGCGAGATAATGCCCTTGGTAATGGTTCTTTCTTCTAGGTCTTCCAGTGTTTGGCCTCAACTCCATAAACAGCAATGGGAAAGCCTCACATTTTCATCATCTGCAGCCTGATTTCTGTTGAACCAGCCTGATTTCTTTCCTGCTCCCTTCGGCGGGTAGGGGGTTGTCCGAAAGCATGTTCTGTTTATTCCCAAGGAAACAAGCTGGCTTCCTCTCCAGCTATTTTTCTGCTTTTCATTATTTGTAAATTTCAACTCTCCAGCAAATTTATGAACTATTATTAGTAGCTATGTGGAAACTTCATATCTGAAATGTTTTCTGATAAAAGAATGGGCACATTCTTTGTTAAAAATTACTTAGCTTGTTTCTCCCTGTTCTAGCTGCTTTCCTCTTTGTTCCCCAGCTCACTGCCAGATGCAGTCTTTTCACAACTTTGCAAAACTGCTGTTTACTTTGACACAGTGTTAACAGTTATTAATTTTAGGTGGTGGGAATATAGGTTTTAGTTACGGGATTATTTAGACTTTTCTGTAATTTTTATATTTATCAGAAAAGAACAACCCTACAATGAATGGCTTTTTGTCCTCTTTCACGAGGTTCTGTTGGTGGTTCTGTCACTATCTCAGTTCCCAAGCTGTTAGCAGGACCGTGCTGTTTCCTCTGTGCACAACGAGATCTCAGCGTTCCAGGGCGGTGTCTCTCCCACCTAACAGCCGAGACTTGCCAACCATTCTTGCTGGACTGGGAAATGATTCTACAGATTAGAAAACAAAGTAAGGAGATACAGGGTCCCCAAGGACCTCTCTATTCAACTCTACCTCGAATTACTAGCTTTGTTCCAATGGCGTTGCTCCAGTTCCCAGAGAGAATATAACCAGGCTCTTGAGGTGGGCTGACCCCACTAAAGCGGCTGGGGTGGTCTGAACCAAAATGTCACATCATTTGACATTTGAGGGAGTTGAAGGTACAGGATGAAGGTGTTGATTCCAGAGCTTCATGGTTTAGCTAGACTTGGATACACCCTTGTTTGCCATCTTTTAGCCAACAAACTGCATCCCTGTGTGCACTTTCAGCATCTGCATTTGCAGCCGCAGTTCTCAAGCTTGCGTGGGTATCAGAATCACCCAGACAACTTGTTAAAATGCAGATTTGTGGACCCCACCCCTAGAGTTGCTGATTCAATAATAATGGAATGAGGCCTGAGGCTTTCTTTTTTTTTCTTTTTCTCTCTTTTTTTTGTTTGTTTATTTGAGACCAGTGTTTCACTCTTGCTGCCCAGGCTGGAGTGCAGTGGCAGGATCTCGGTTCACCACAACCTCCGCGTGCCAGGTTCAAGCAATTCTCCTGCCTCAACCTCCCAAGTTGCTGGGATTACAGGAACCTGCCACTATGCTTGGCTAGTTTTTGTATTTTTAGTAGAGACGAGGTTTCATCATATTGGTCAGGCTGGTCTCGAACTCCTGACCTTGGTGATCCACCTGCCTGAGCCTCCCGAAGTACTGGAATTCAAGTGTGAGCCACTCCGCCCGGCCCAGGCTTTGCATTTCTAACAAGTTTTGGGGGGATGCTGATGCTGCTGATTGGGGTCAACACTCTAAGAGCCACTGATTTAGGAGATAGGACTGGTGGTTGTACCTTAACTGTGGGCTGGGGTGAAAATAAAGGTCAAGAGGGGAAGAGATGTGGTGGTTTTATACAGTTCTGTGGGTCTTTTGGTTTTTGTTTTCAAAGACAAGGTGGCTGTCTGTCACCCAGGCAGGAGTGTAGTGGCTTGATCATAACTCACTGCAGCCTAGAATTCCTGGACTCAAGGGATCCTCCTGCCTCAGCCTCCTGAATAACGACTGGTCTCAAACCCTTGGGCTCAAATAATCCTCCCATCGTGCTGGACTTACAGCCATGAGCCACTGTGCCCACTGTGCCTGACCCAGTTTTGCGTTTTTACATATGCTTATAACTTAACAGTACACGATATCCATTACTCTGCGTTCCGACAGTTATGGGAGAAAAAGGCACTGTTTGAAGGGGCTCATCAGTGTGTAACCCAACCCAGAGCTATATTCTCTGGTCTTATAGTGACCTTGTCCATGCCCCTGGTTGGAAATCAACTTGAAATGTGCATCTCTAGATTTTCTTTTTTTAAGTTTACTAATATGTGTCTCAACAATATACAGCAAAACTGGTGTTTAAAGCCATGTTTTGGGGTGTCCTAATTCTACCTACCCATCTCACTTGCTGTTCTCACTGCAGCTGTGCTCTACAAACTGTGCTTATCTGGTTGTCATCTGTCCATGCCGCCCTCCCCGCTCATCAGGACCGCTCTCTGGGAGCTTCAGAGCAATCCTCCATGCACTGTGGACCAGCTGGCTGTGTCCCAGGAGTTCTTGGGGCCCTGTCTGTCTCCCAAAGTGATTTAAAGTTTGAGTTACTAGTGACGTTAATGGAACTGCTCAGGAAATAGAAAATCCCCAATACATATGTCCTGCATGTTTAAAGAAAAGGAAGAGCTTAGGGGTGGGGAGAAGCATTCTTTGTTTTTATTGCTTAGTGCATTTCCCAAAATGATCCCCGCTTCTAACATTTATCCCTGGGAGGAAAATCCCCAAATAAGTTGTAATAATCTGAAATCTTAGCCAGCAGGAACAAAGGGAAAAATATTGGTAATCTGCTATCTTTTTTATTATGTAACAGTAAAACTTTATTTTTGCAATGAGACTTTATTTTTAGGGTGGTGAATAGTCTCTGTAGAGGGTTATGGCTTAATTTTTGTCCTCTCTGTAAGATGATAATGCATTATGCACATACTGCACTGCATTAACATTTCTGCTATTATTAACTTCTCATATATGAGAAAGTTAAACAGTATATATCTTAAAATATTGTTTTTTCTTATGTTGTACACTTTGAGAGTGTTTGAGAAAAACCTTCTGTCCTCCCTAAAGTTACATAATTTTTTTCCACATGGTTAAATTAGAGACTTCATTACTTTTTCCCTCCCAGAAATCTTAGATCTGGGGACATTTTTTATGAATGATGGAGAAAATTTGTTGCCTTATCTGGAGAGAGAGAGATGTAACTATTGGCTATAGGAAAAAAAATTAATGGTAGTCAGTATTCCCTGTACTAGGTTACATTTGTGTTTTAACGCATTTCGCCATTAGATGGTAGCACAGTAATAGACATAACAATTTAGGGGTGGAGGCACAGTCTCGTCCCCCATTTTAAATAAGATCATGAAAGTTTAAGTTGGTTTAGTAGAACCATCAGATGGTCTTTGTCAACCCCAATACTGTAGATTTGGGCCAGAGACCTTGGTCCTAAGACTCTGTGGCAAGTCAGATTGAGGGTGAATGTTATAAACAGAAGCTTTGCTTTCAGGATGCCCAGTTACCTCCAGATCTGGGATAATTATCATTTAAGCCTAAGAATGCTTGGATGGGGTTGGGGGTGTTGTTTTGAGACTCCTTAGCACTGATTTTTTCAGCTTCTCTTTGTCTCCTCTCCTCCCCTCTCCTCCCCTCCCCTCCCCTCCCCCATCCCTCCCTTCCTTCCTCCCTCTCCCTCTCCCTCTCCCTCTCTCTGTCTCTTTCTCTTTCTCTCTTTCTTTTTTCTTTCTTTCTTCTCCTCCTCTCTCTCTCTGTTTCTTTCTTTCTTTTGATAGAGTCTCACTCCATCACCCAGGCTGGAGTACAGTGGTGCAGTCACAGCTCACTGCAGCCTCAAACTCCTGGGCTCAAGCGATCCTCCCACTTCAGCCTTGGAGTAGCTGGGACAATGGGCACACATCCTCACACCTGGCTAAGTTCTCTAAATTTGGATGTAAAAATATATAATTTATTATTACCTCATGACATAGCTGCTGTTTATCCAACATTCAAATTAAATACATTTCTTTGAATTAGTATTTAATTTTCTCTTCCTTGTATCTATACTTTCATAAATTGAGGTTTAAAAAACAAGCAAGGCCAGTGTTTGGCACTTCTCTCCCACATAATTTGTGACCTGGGAGAGGGAAAAATGGCTCTTCTCCAGTCTGTCAGTTTCAAGGGTCAGCTGCCCTTTGACATCAATGTCTTCCTGTCTTCTGCAGTGTTGTAAGGTATCATTGTCAGGAATTCTGTATCCCAAGAGGACAAAAGAAAACCAGGTCAAGGGAACTTGCATGGAAAGGTAAACATTTTTGAGAATGGCAAGTTTGGCTTAATTTTTAACATAATTGAAAGATGCTGTAACAGTATTAGAAAGCTAATGGGGCTATACATGGCTGGTAGAAATAGACAAGAATCCAGTTTGACCTAGTTTCCATAAAGATAATGAGTCCAAGAAGAAAATAGCGGATTTGATTTACAAATGTTTTCCTATTTTAGGAATTAAGGTGATAGATTATCAGTGAGGCTCCACGGGTCCTAGACTTGCTAGAGCAATTCATTCCACCTCCGTGGGGCCCTGCATCCTTGCCCCCAGCACAGTTAATGCTCCTTTAGGAGCTTGGCAATGCCAATCCCTCATCCACTGGCCCATTACCACAGGGTATTTCACTATTAACTAACAGGCTTCTCTCTCTTCCCCTACCCTCTCCAGGGACCATCACAACTGTCATAGTCCGTAACTGGCCAAGTCTGGGGCTCTCATCAATCCTCCTAGTCTGGGTACATCCCCACTACTACAGGGAGAGTTGCCAGGCCAGATAAGCAAAGAACGTAGACTGCCTATTGAGGGCAGCTTTGCCACCGTGGGCCACTCTCTAGCCACCCAACCTGTGTCCCTATTCTGAGGAACACAGACCCACTTATCTCTCTCACCTGTTAGAAAATTACTTTTCCTGGCCAAGCACGGTGGCTCACACCTGTAATCCCAGCACTTTGGGAAGTCAAGGTGGGTGGATCACCTGAGGTCAGGAGTTCACGACTAGCCTGGCCAACATAGTGAAACTACTAAAATTACAAAAATTAGTCGGCTGTGGTGGCAGGTGCTTATAATCCCGGCTAGTTGGGAGGCCAAATCAGGAAAATTGTTGGAACCTGGGAGGTGGAGGTTGCAGTGAGCCAGGACTGCACAATTGCACTCCAGCCTGGGCAACAAGAGGAGCAAAACTCCGAAGAAAGAAAGAGGAAAAAAGAGAAAAAGAAAGAAGAAGAAAGGAAAGAAAGAAAGGAAGGAAGGAAGGAAAGAAAAGAAAGAAAAGAAAGAAAGGAGGGAAGGAGAGAGGCAAGGAGGGAGGGAAAGAAAGAAAGAAGGAAAGAAGGAAGGAAGGAAAGAAAGAAAAAAGAAAAGAAAAGACAAAAAGAAAGAGAAATTACCTTTCCTGAGGCCGGGTGCAGTGTCTCATGCCTATAATCCCAGCAGTTCAGGAGTCCGAAGCAGGTAGATCACCTGAGGTCAGGAGTTCGAGACCAGTCTGGCCAATATGGTGAAACCCCATCTCTACCAAAAATATATTTTTAAAAAGAAAAAAGAAAATTATTACTTTTCCTAGAAAACAGCTGCTTCCTCCAGGCCCTGTGAAGTCTGTTGTCTTTTTCTTCAGCATACTTTTGCTGACTACTCCTGGGGAAATTCCTAGGTGAAATGAAGCCTCCATCCATCCACCCTCTTTTTTTTTTTTTTCTGAGACGGAGTTTCGCTCTTGTTGCCCAGGCTGGAGTGCAATGGCGCAATCTCGGCTCACCGCAACCTCCGCCTCCTGGGTTCAGGCAATTCTCCTGCCTCAGCCTCCTGAGTAGCTGGGATTACAGGCATGCACCACCATGCCCAGCTAATTTTTTGTATTTTTAGTAGAGACGGGGTTTCACCATGTTGACCAGGATGGTCTCGATCTCTTGACCTTGTGGTCCACCCGCCTTGGCCTCCCAAAGTGCTGGGATTACAGGCTTGAGCCACCGCGCCCGGCCATCCACCCTCTTTTTATCATGGCTCTGAGACACTTATCATCCAGCCATGTCATATGAAGGATCTGGATGTAGAAATATATAGCAGTATGATTTACTGCATTTATAACTCCATGAGTGCTATGCTGTTAAATGTCAGTAACCAGAGTTGGCTGGGTAAGAGAGGAAAAATCTCTAACTTGCAGCAGTTGCTTATTTCCATGGTGTAAATACTCTGGGATCTGCATTTGGGGAACTCCTGTAAAAGTAGCCTTGACAGAGGAGGTAGGTGGAGAAGGAGAAAACAGGGCTGCATTTAGGAAAGAATTACACTTCACAAGAGCTAGGACCAACATATGGAGGCCTCATGGCAGAGAGAGCAGGCTGGGAGACATTCTAAATTCAATCCAAGCCTTGGGAGCTGAGATGGACTGGATAATTATAACAGGGAGAGCCTAGTAAGAACTGTGTCTCCTTAGCTCTGCTCCTTCCTATAGGATGGGCATGGGAAGTGCCGGAAAGCCTCTTCTTTAAATGCATATTAAAGTGTTAATATTCTGGATTCTTGGCCCAGATGTCAAATTTATTTATTTATTTATTTATTTTTGAGACAGACCCTGTCTTGCTCTGTCATCCTGACTGACATGCAGTAGTGCAATCATGGGTCACTGCAGACTCGACCTCCTGGTCTCAAGTGATCCTCCCACTTCAGCCTCCCAAAGTGCTGGGATTAGAAGTGTCAGCTACTACACCTAGCCCCTAATCTAGCCTTACTTCCTTTCTTTTTCTTTCTCTCTCTCTTTCCTTTCTTTTTCTTTCTCTCCCTCCGTCCCTTTCTCCCTCCAGCTCTCTCTCTTTTTCTCTTTCTTTCCTTTCTTTCTCTCTTTCCTTTCTTTCTTTCTTTCATTGGTCTCTTATTCTGTTACCCAGGCTGGAGTACATTGGCATTGGCATGATCATGGCTTACTGCAACCTCAAATTCCTGGGCTCAAGCAATCCTCCCACCTCAGCTGGGACTACAGGCATGTACCACCACGCCCAGCTGTTTTTAAATTTTTTTTTTTTTTTTAAGAGAAGGGGTCTCATTTTGTTACCCAGGCTGGTCTTGAACTCCTGGCCTCTAGTGATCCTCTCTCCTCAGCCTCCCAAGTTGCTGAGATTATAGGTGTGCTCCCCAGGCTAAGCTCAGACACTTAATTCCTCAAATGAGTCTGTATTTTGTGATTTAAAATGCCCATAGAATGATCTAATATCTTAGAGTGAGCAGAAAAAATCTTTAAGTTCTCATAATTTTTATCTAATGGCAGGAAAAAGATTTCCACACGGAATAAATTTTGAAGGAGCAGCAGGTAACAAAAATAAAGTTGTTTTTTGGTCCATCCCATGAGCAGTGCTGGTCCAACAAATAGATTTGGTGGTTAATGGTGAGCGTCAGGCCTCCTAAGACTAACTTAATTTGCAGGGTTCCTTACTGTGGGCCCAGTGGGAGCAGAGCCATCTGGGAGGAGCGGGGGGAGCCCAACTCATTCTGTGGGAGGGGTTGCTTCAACAGACTTTGGATTGAGGTAAAGGCTGAATTTAAAAATATATCTTTTAATAAGATAATACATTTGCAGACAGAAGTATTACCCATGTTGAAAATTTATGGGACAGATTCCTACTCTCATTTGTTTTTTTGTTGTCATTATTGTGGTTTGGTTTGGTTTTGAAACAGGGTCTCACTCTGTTGCCCAGGCTGGAGTGCAGTGGCACGATCACTGCTCACTGCAGCCTTGACCTCCCCACGTTCAGGTTATCCTCCTGCCTCAGCCTACTGAGTAGCTGGGACTACAGGCTTGCACCACCACGCTCAGCTTATTTTTGTACTTTTTGTAGGGACAGGGTTTGCCATGTTGCCCAGGCTGGTCTTGAACTCCTGGACTCAAGTGATCCACTTATCTCAGCCTCCCAAAGTGCTGGGATTACAGGCATGAGCCACCATGCCTGGCCCCCACTCTCATTTGTGATTTGTGAAGAATTTTCTCCCAGCTGGTCATATGACTAGTGAAGAATGAGAATTTTCTGCCAGAGTCTCCTCGAGAAGCCCACACTAGAATCTACGACACTAACCACATTTCATCCTGTGATGTTTCAGAAGGAATTAGAATGAGTTATAGCCATGCTTGTGGGCAGACAGTGGGTCCAGTTTGGAGAATCTGACCCCAATGACAAGTCCAGCTCCTTAGGGATTCTTTTTTTAAATTTTTAATTGTTAGTTTTTTGTAGAGATGGGGTCTCACTATGTTGCCTAGGTTCATCTCAAACTCCTGGCATCAAATGATCCTCCCAACTTGGCTTCCCAAAGTGCTGGGATCACAGGCATGAGCCATCATGCCCAGCCCTCCTTAGGGATCTTGATAAAAGATGTTAATAGAAAACTGAATTAAGGTGCAACATACTTATATATTCTGCCAGGTTCCTTGAAGCTCCAGAAATCTTTGATTCTGTGTCTTCTTGGCTGCAGCACAGTCTAAGAGTCAGAATTCTTTTGTCATTCTCCAGGCAGTGTAATGTTTGCACTGTGTGTGTGTGTGTGTGTGTGTGTGTGTGTGTGTGCACATGCGCGCACCCGTGTTCGCGCCTGTGTCTGTTCTGTGAGCTGCCATGGCCACAGGCTGCAGCTGGTGTTGACGGTGCAGAAGCGCTGAGTCACTGGCTGTTTAGCGAGCCTTACATCACGTTCCATTGTCCTTTCTTCCTTTCTAGGCTTTGAGAGCCCTTTCAGTGTTATTATTTTGTTTTGTTTTTGCTTGGGGCCTCTCCCTGGTAGGAAATCAGGGTGTAAAAACTGAGAGGATGCTGGGGCTCCTGAACAAAGCTGTGCAGAAGGACAATGGGTCCCTGCAGGCTGCTGAGGACACCCAGCAACCCAGATTCACATGCTGGAGGCACACAAAGGCCCTGGGGCCTCAGGGTGGGCTCTGGCTCACATTTTTCTGCAGCTCTCCCTGATGTGCTGGTTTCAACTGGAGCTGATGAGTTAAAAAAACCTCTTTATACATTCTGAATCCAACGTTCTTCATGCCCGTTTTAGCACAAGTGTAACAGGTGGTGCTAATTATCGGTGTGACATAAATTCTTGGAGAGGTGGTCTCTGGAGAGGGCTATACAGATTTCTTTAAATGACTATTTTGACCCAACAAGCTTTTCATTTTATTACCGGTTTTTTGCTATTAAAAATACCTATTTATTACGAAAACGTTGCAGAAAAACCAAAACATCAAAAGGATGAAGCAAAGGTTATTGACATTCCACCATCTAGAGATGATCTTTTCCATCCTTTACATATCTTCTGTCTGTTCAAGAACCAGTCTGGGACCTTGTACTGGCACGGATTCTGCATAGTGATGATCACATGTTTCACCTTATCCTAGTGAGTTCTCCCGCCCTCTTGGTGAGGTCAAAGTCTGCTTTCCTCAACACCACATTAGCATATCTTCAACCCACAGCCGATGTTGGTGCTGAGTACTCGCAAAATATGCTGGAACTTTTCAGGGGTCACTAGAGACGTGGTGGCAGCACGAGAGGCAGTGTGTAGGTCTCCTGTGGAGGAGAATCTGCTTTTTTTTTTTAATGCTTTCTGGGAAGCCCTAGGACCAGATAAGAACTATCTGGACCAGTGGTTCTCAATCTTGAGCTCACATCAGAATCTCCTGGAAGGCTTGTCAAAGGAGATTGCTGGGCTTCACCCCTGGAGTTTCCGTAGGGGCGGGGTGGTGGACAAGTTCCCAGGCGAATGCTGTTCATGTTGATTCACTACTGAGAACCGCGGATCTGGGGGAATGGATGAACAATTAGCTTCCTCCAAGCCTCTCCCAGTGTTCCTTGGCTACTTGTCTTTTTCCCTTAGAGCATTTATTTTGTTTCCAAATTCTTTGCTTGTAACCACTCCCTATGCTGTCTTCTCATGGTGTCACTCATGCATACAAAGGACAGAAATGTTTTCCTAACGGAGGGCTGGAATCCAAAGGCTTCGAGAAGGCCCCCAGTACCTGTGAGAGTAGAAGCCAGGCTGATGTGTCCTTCTCTGTCACTGCAGCGCAGTCTCCTGAAGAGCTGGCTTAAAAGGAAATGCACAGATGCCGGGACTATTTGTTAAAGGAAATGACACATTATCCTCTTCCCAACATCTGGTCATTCCTGAAACACAGTCAAGCCCCGATAATACTGTTGACTCACTAGAAGCCTGTGTCTTCTTTCCAGAGGGTGGTGGAGACAAACCAAGAGGATAGAATCTATTTTTGTGTTGGCCTAAGGGGATGCCTTGAGGAGGGGGAAAGGGTCACCCACATTGCTATTCTGTTCTGGAAGCCAGGAATGCAGACTTCCTTCCTGTCCAGCCCTGAGCAACAATCTCTTTCTTTCTTAAGTCTCCGATCTTCCACACAGAGCTGGGAAGATTTTTAAATGTCATGGTGGACTGGAATGGCTGGACACCAGCATAGATGGACTGGTTAAACGGGAAGAGGAGATTTGGCAGGATGCAGGGTGTTGAGGTTCAGCAAAGGCAAGAGAGCTGTGTTGTGTCGAATAATTGTCACAGTGTGAGTTGGGGCTCAGAGGGACTCTGGCTGCATCTGGCTGCCTCCTGATTGGGAAATGCATTCATTTTTTTTTTTTTTTTTTTTTTCGTCTCTAAGGCATCTTCTAGGGGCTAAACATGGAGAAAAATAAGAGGGGTGTGAGTAGGGTGCCTGGTTAATTAACCTGGAGGACTTGCCCAGGTTGACTTTGCACAAGTAAGGAGAAGTAATTTCCTGAAACCTACCTGGAGATCCAAGGGGAGCCCCCGCTCCAGCATCTCAACCAGTGGAGTAAGCGAAGTTGAGTTCTGACAGAAGGAAGTCTTGTTTTCATTAAACTAATGGAGGGCCTTTGGATTAGGGAGGGGAAAGGGAGAGGTGGGGAGGGCACCTCTGCCTTCAGATCTAAGGGCATTTATTGTGCCAGGCCTTTGTCTTGTTCCAGCCAGGGCACTCTGGTGAAGGCATCCTGGGAATTTGGCCTGCAAACAGAAAGGGCATTTCCTTGTGTGGGTTTCCTGTTTAGGTCTGCGTAGAAACCCGAAGGATCACTTGGCCTCATAAATCCTCTAGACATTACTAGTGTAGATGCTCTGGCCAGATGCCATGGGAAAATCGCACAGAAATAGAAGAAGGGAGGAAAGCACATTTACTCTCAGGATGCTGAGTGGGTTTCAGGCTCCCTGACTTCAGATCTGTAAACAGAGGGGGTTGAGCTAGAGGGTATGATTATTCATGTCCCCTCTAGCTTTGACAATCTCAGGTTCCATTTCCCTCTCAAGGGTCTTTGGGAGCTGGCACTGTGCAGCTCACCAAACAGAAGCATGAAGAAAATTTCAACTGAAAAATTAGAAAGTTGCCCTAGAATATCCTTTAGGCTCCTTCACAGAAAGAAGGTGCTTTTGAATTCTTGTATTTCCCAGACTTTCCTAGATGCTTAGCATATTCCAAAAATGACAGCTACCAGGGTCAGGAGTATTGTGGAGTCTCATGGGTGGGTTTTGGCACAAAGCAAGTTTGCAGAGTCGGCAGTGAATAAGGTGTTTGTTAGGAGACATCACCCATTTCAGGTTTCTTTTTTACTTCCTGCTTCTCTCAATTTCTGCATATGGCAAATTGCAGTTTGGTATTCATTCACACTTGTTGGTTTAATGGAAGAGGCCATGTTTTCATTCTTAACCTGTGGCTGAATTCAAATTCTGCACAGACTCCACTTGGAGATTGGCCAGACTTTAGGTGAGTTGGGAAAGTCATGGGGCAAAAACGGAATTTCTTATGGAAGTTTCCTGTGTCAACCCAAGCTTTGTTCTAATAAGAACATGCTCATCGTCTTCAACAATGCCTCTTGTGTTACCTTATTTTCTCATTTATCCTTATTTGCATCATTTAAAAAATGTGTTATATAGAACTGTCTTTTTTGGAAGGAAAACAATGAAATGATATTGAGTAATATTAAATTAATTCCCTGTAGTCCAACAATGCTGTGTTTAAGTAAATTAATTGGATTTTTGGGGCCAGGCACGGTGGCTCACGCCTGTAATAATCCCAGCACTTTGGGAGGCTGAGGCGGGTGGAACACGAGGTCAAGAGATCGAGACCATCCTGGTCAACAAGGTGAAACCCCGACTCTACTAAAAATACAAAAATTAGCTGGGCATGGTGGTGCGTGCCTGCAGTCCCAGCTACTCGGGAGGCTGAGGCAGGAGAATTGTTTGAACCCAGGAGGCGGAGGTTGTGGTGAGCCGAGATCGCACCATTGCACTCTAGCCTGGGTAACAAGAGCGAAACTCTGTCAAAATAATAATAATAATAATAATTAATTAATTAATTAATTGGATGTTTTACTTAAGCAGGGGTAAACCCACTCATACAGCAACATTTCTCAGACAAGACTGCCCCCTTATAATTCAGCATGGCTCTACCCTCAATTCTCTCCGGTATGAATTGTGGTATTTGTCTATGAACCTAGTGCTCTCAAAATGTCCTTACAGTTAAATACATCCACAAAGGAGAATCACTTCCAAAGTCCCATTCTGTTATTTCTTTTCCAATTTTTGCTTTTATGTGTCTGAAATTCAGAATTCTTCTTTTCCTCCCATCAACTCTGAACTATTTCTTCAATAATGAAGTGGGTGGAAGAAGGAGTATGATAGAAGTTCTAAGCTTTCTGGTTCAGCGCTCCTTAGAACACTCATTCTGAGAAATATGCTTTAAAAGAGAGTTCAGAGTTCCGGTCCCGCAGGGAGCGCGGGGAGGCGCAGGCGCAGGCGGAGAGACGCAGAGCGCCGCGAGCTCCCCCTGGGCCCTCCAAGACCTCCGGCCGCGGCCGGCGGGTGAGCTGGGGTGTCCCCGGGACAGGCCGTGCCCTCTGCCCTTCAGACACCGGAGGCCTCCGCTGTGGCTGCCCACTGGCCAGGCCCAGGCCTTGAAGCCGTGGCGAACCTCTCTACCCGACCGCACTTCGGTGACTGATGGCGGCGGCGGCGGCTTCTCCCAGCCGGTACCCCAGCCTGGACCCCGATGACCACTGGGTCTCCCGGCCCAAGTGTGCCAGGCCTCGATGAAGCCCCAGCTGAGCCGCCCGGAGGCAAGGCCTTTGGGTCGCGGCGGGAGTGGCGGGCCAGGAAACATGGCGGCCGCTCGAATGCTGCGCAGTGGAGGCCATTAGGTCATGGAGGGCCTGGGAAGGCGGCCTAAGAACGCTTGCAGGCTCGGCCGTCTCTGTAGGCCACCCAGCCGTGCAGATCCGGGTCCTCAGTGACCACTCTGTCCCCATTGGGCGAGACAGCGGACAAAGGCCTTAACGGGCCTGGAAGGTGAGCGAAGTTCCGAATGACAACGGGCGGAACGGTTAGCGGCCATCAGGGGGTTAGTCTTCATTCTACCAGATCTTGCTGTCGGAAGAGAGAAATGGTAGAATGACAGGCCACGTTAGGCCCGTTGGAAATGCCCGCCAGCCTCTGGGAAGATTTACTGGCCGTTTATGGAAGGCCTGTGTATATAATATGAAAAAGCTGCTCTCAATTCCACCCCAACCTTTTAATGAAAAACATTTGTCACATCTAGCCCTTCTAGATGTAAAGAGGTTGCCGACGTGTGATAAAGTAGAGTTAGGAAACCACACATCTTGTAAATTCTCATTTGTTTAAAAGAAATAATAGAAAATACATGTCTTCTGTAAATGACTTTTGGAAATGGAGTTGTTAGATGGCGCCTGGAAGCTATAGGTCCACGTTTGTTCAGTGAGTTAGATGACATGGAGCTGGAAGACCGGAGAAGGAGGAGAAGGTTCTATGCTAGACTGGTCATATTTAGAAGACATTTTCATATTCTAGCCATTGTTTTGTGCACATTTTATTCCTCACTACTGTGTATATAGTGGCCAATGCTAAACTTTTTGAAACGTCTGTTCTTTTTAGGTGTTCTGAAGTAACTGATGTTAAAAATAAAGGTAGTAAAATCACATTTTGTAAATATATGTTTGTTACAATTTGTAGGAAATGTTTTTTGGGGGGAATGGCCAAATCACCTGTTGAGTAATACTCACTGTGTGTGCAGCGGTTCAGGGGAGGAGGGAGAAGAGGGAGGTGCAGACAGTTCTATGACACCCCGCTTACAGCAAGGAAAGATGAATTACCATCTCTGTGCATTTTGTTTTACCTCCCTGTGCATATAGTGTACATAAAGGACAAACAAGTCCTAACGTTAACAACATCTAGTCTTTCTAGATGTGAAAGCGGTTGCCAGTGTATGACAGAAGTAGAGTTAGTAACCTAATGTTTTGTACATTTTGTTTTACAAGTCTAGGAAAGACTGTCTTCTGAAAATTTGAGCATTCTTGCCCACTGAGTTGAGGGAGATGGGAAGGGTTATAGGCCGGAATGTTCACATTTGGAAGACTCTTTCAAATTATAACTGTTGTTACATGTTTGCAGTTTATTCAAGACTTCTGTGTATATAGTGGACAAATTAACTCCTTTCTTGAAACATCTAGTTTATCTAGGTGTTTAGAAGTGCCTGATGTATGTTAAATATAGAGGTAGTAAAATACCACTTTGTAAATATCTTTTTGCTAAAATTCATAGGAAATACTTTTGGAAATTGAATTGTGAAGCCACCTTTGTGAGCAGTATAGTACTGTCTATACTTGTTCAATGATTTAAAGGAGGTGGGAGGGAAGAAATTGAAAAAGGTAATATTCTAGTGTGTTCACACTTCGACATTTCAGACACTATTTTTGTGTAGATTTTGTGCATTTTCTTTTGCTCTCTAAATAGTGTATATAATGGACAATGAGTCCTAATTTTTCTTTCTTTTTTTTTTTTTTTTTTGAGATGGAGTTTCACTCTTGTTGCCCAGGCTGGAGTGCAATGGTGCGATCTCGGCTCACCGCCACCTCCACCTCCTGGGTTCAGGCAATTCTCCTGCCTCAGCCTCCTGAGTAGCTGGGATTACAGGCACGCGCTACCACGCCCAGCTAATGTTTTGTATTTTTAGTAGAGACGGGGTTTCACCATGTTGACCAGGATGGTCTCTATCTCTTGACCTCGTGATCCACCTGCCTCGGCCTCCCAAAGTACTGGGATTACAGGCTTGAGCCACTGCGCCCGCTGAGTCCTAATTTTTCAACATTTAGTCTCTAGATGTTAAATGAGGTTGCCAGTGTTTGACAAACTATTTAGAAGTAAAATCAGCATATTTTGTATTCTTTGTGATAAAATTCATAGGAAAACTTGTCTTCTGTAAACGACTTTTGCACTGGAATTTGTTCATCATCTCTTAAGCATTACACGTGCCTGTTATTTGTCCACTGGATTGAAGGCAGAGAAGAAAGAGGGGAGGGAATGATTCAAGGCCAAAATGGTCACATTTAGAAGATAGACCTCACAGAAAAGAAATGAAAAAAAAAAAAAAAAAAAGATACCTCAGATGATAACCATTGTTATGTGTGTGCAATTTTAGTTAACAGTGCTGTGTACATGTGGACAAGTTACATAAAATATCTAGTCTTTCTAGATATTTGGAAGTGCTTGGTATATTTAAAAGTAATAGTAGAATAACACTTTTTGTAAATAGCTTTTAAAAAGTGTTGGGAAATGCTGTTGGGAAGTGGAATTGTGGAACCCCCTGGAAGGTGGGAGGGAAGAAATTGCAAAAGGTGTTTTGCCATTGTTTATTAGAAAATTTCAGCTTAATCCATTGCCTATGAGTTACATGCACTTCATTTAACTTTGCTATACTGTATATATTATGTATATACTGGACAAATGAGTCCCAGTTTTATAATATCTAGTCTCTAGGTATTAAAGAGGTTGCCATTGTATGACAGAAGTAGAGTTAGTAAACTAACACATCCTGTACACTTTGTTAAAATTCATGGAAAGGCTGTTTTCTGAGAAAGACTTCCGGAAGTGAAGTAACATCAGCTCTAAGTGACACATGTGCCTGTATCTACCAGGTTGTTGGTGGTGAAGAGTTGGAAGGAATGAGAGTCCTAGACCGAAATGTTCCTATTTAGAAGACACTTTCAGCTATAACCATTGTTAAATGCATGTAGTTTATTCAACACTATTATGTATATAGCGGACAAACTTAAGTCCTAGTTTTCTAGTCTTTCTAGATGTTTAGAAGTGCACAAAGTCTGTTAAAAGTAGAGGTAGTAAATAACAAACACGTTTTATAGCTATCTTTTGATATATCATCTTTTGGAAATTGGTCAATTCTCTGAGCAGTATGTTATGATATTTGCGCAGGTTCAGGGAGAAGGAGGAGTGTAAAGGGCTTTCCACCAGTGTGTTTATGATGAGGCACATTGATCACTGTCCCTTATGTCTGCATTTTCATTAACTGTGCTGTGTATATTGTGTATATAAGCAGACATAAGAGTCCTAATTTTACATCTAGTTGATGTTAAGTATGACAGAAGTAGAGTTAGTAAATTCAATAAGTTGAGTATACCTTGTGTTAAAGATCATAGGGAAGACTTCTTGAAAACAGAAGTGAAATTGTTGAAATCCCCCGTAAGCTGTCCATGGGGTTGGCAGAGGTCGGGAAAGGAAGTAGGTTCTAGGCCAGAATGTTCCTTTTTAGAAGACACTCAAATTACAGTCTGTGTTATGTGTATACACCATTTATTCAATGCTACTCTATATATAATGGAAAACTTAAATCTGGTTGGTAATATCTAGTCTTTCTAGGTGTTTAAAAGTGCACAACATAGGTTAAAAGAATAGGGCTAAAGTAACACCCCTCTAAGCATTTGTTTTATTACTTCCTTAGGAGTGGTTGGTTGCATCTGGGAATGGCATTGTTAAAATTTGATGCTTAGGAGCCTATGCTGACTATTTATTGGGTGGTGATGGGTTGGGGAGGAGGAGATATGCAGGGAGAAGGGTTCTGTGCCCCTGAGATTAGTTCAGCTGGTCTAACCATTGTTCTATATGTTCATTTTAGTTGATACTATGTATTAAAGGATAAACAAGTCAATGCTCAGAGTATGTTAAAAATAAATATAGTAAAGCAGTCCCTTTATGAATGTCCTTTTGTTAGTTTTTAAGAAGACCTGTCTTCTGGGAGTGACCTTTATTATTAGTCAACCTCTTGGAGCCAGGCATCCTATACTTAAGTCACCAGGGATGGTGGAAGAAGGAGAAGACAGGGTGAAGGGAAGGGCTCTTTGCTAGTATCTCCATATTTAGAAGATGGTTTTAGATGATAACCATAGGTCTGTATAAGTGTTTTTAGTAAAGTGCCTGTGTTTATTGTGGACAAAGTTCAGTATTTTGCAACATCTAAGCTTTATGAATGTCTAGGGTGACAACATAGAGCTAGTGAATTAGCCAATTTGTAAATACCTTTGTTGTAATTGATAGAAAAGATGCATCTTGGACATGGAATTGTTAAACCACCTCTGAGCAGTGTATGTCAGGACTTGTTCATTAGTTGGCAGCAGAGGGACAGAAGGAACAATAAAGGGAGAGATGTATGCAGATGTGTCCATATTTACATTTTGAAGATAGCCATTAAGTATGCATCTCTTGTGTCTGTACTATAGCAATATATTAAATAATTCAATGGAAATATACCTTGCTAATATTTTAATGATACAGATCTGCTAATGAGCTCTCTTAGAAGCATTATACTTAGTGTATTCTGTTGCCATATACTTCATTTTAAATTGAGCATTAAGGGAATGCAGTATTTAAATCAGAACTCTGCCGATGCTTTTATCTAGAGGTGTGTTGTCCTTTTTGTCTTCTATGAAAATTTTGTCCCAAGAAAGACAGGATTACATTTTTTTTTAACAGACTGAGTTGGTATAGTGTATTGTTGATTATCAAAATGCTCATATAGCTTTGGGATTTTGAATCGATAAATATTCATGATGTATGAAAAATCACGGTACATACTCTACAATCTCAGTCCCATAAAATTGGATCTGTGCCTACAGACGCACAGGACCTAGAAAAATGTGTCAAACTATAAACTGCTTGTGATTGTGACTGTTCTTTGCTTCTTGTGTTTTTCAGTTTCCTCTAATGTACTTTTAAAAGTAAAGATTATTTTAAAAACAAAACAAAAAAAGGGGAGTTCTGTGGTCATACAGGGGTTGGGAAATGTATGTTTGCATTCTGCTGTGTTAAAAGCTCTGAAAAGGCCGGGCGCGGTGGCTCAAGCCTGTAATCCCAGCACTTTGGGAGGCCGAGGCGGGTGGATCACAAGGTCGAGAGATCGAGACCAACCTGGTCAACATGGTGAAACCCCGTCTCTACTAAAAATACAAAAAAAATTAGCTGGGCATGGTGGCGTGTGCCTATAATCCCACGTACTTGGGAGGCTGAGGCAGGAGAATTGCCTGAACCCAGGAGGCGGAGGTTGCGGTGAGCCGAGATCGCGCCATTGCACTCCAGCCTGGGTAACAAGAGCGAAACTCCGTCTCAAAAAAAAAAAAAAAAAAAGCTCTGAAAATTCATGCAATAAAGAAACATGTTAGCTGAGTGTGGTAGCATGTGCCTGTAATCCCAGCTACTTGGGAGACTGAGGCAGGAGAATTGCTTGAACCCAGGAGGTAGAAGTAAAGAAACTTGTTCGACTTTACCTCAGCATTTTCCAAACTTATCTGATTAAGAAAATATATTTTTATATTATGTGTATAGCAGATATTAACAAATGGGGGAATAAGTGTTCTATGTGACACTTTTGAGAAATGCTTCCTGCCGAAAAACAAGAGTTTATTATCTTATATTTAGTACTGTGGATAAATATATGTATTTATATTATATAATATGAATATTTATAATATATGTTGTATATTATAAGGTATAAATCTTTATAGTATAGTATATAATGTTATATAATATAAACAAATATTCTATTGCATGTAATATTTATATAAAATATATTGCAACAGCTGGGGCTGCAAAAAAAATTTTTAAAAGAAAGTATAAATATTATATTTATAGTGATAATATAAATATATAAATGTTTAAAATATATATTTATATTATAATAAATATATATAATTCTATATTACATCATATATAATTATGTATTTTATGTAATATAAATATATAATTATAATTTTGTTTACTTATTTATTTATTTATTTATTTGGTTTTTTTTTTGAGATGGAATTTCGCACTTGTTACCCGGGCTGGAGTGCAATGTAATGGCGTGATCTCGGCTCACCGCAACCTCTGCCTCCTGGGTTCAGGCAATTCTCCTGCCTCAGCCTCCTGAGTAGCTGGGATTACAGGCACGCACCACCATGCCCAGCTAATTTTTTGTATTTTTTAGTAGAGACGGAGTTTCACCATGTTGACCAGGATGGTCTCGATCTCTTGACCTCATGATCTACCCACCTCGGCCTCCCAAAGTGCTGGGATTACAGGCATGTACTTATTTATTTTTTTGAGATGCACTCTCGCTCTGTCTCCCAGGCTGGAGTGCACTGCCAGGATCTCTGCTCACTGCAACCTCCATCTCCGGGGTTCATGCAATCCTCCTGCGTCAGCTTCCTGAGTAGCTGAAACTACAGGTTCCCACCACAATGCCCAGTTAATTAATTTTTTTGTATTTTTAGTAGAGACAGGGTTTCACCATGTTGCCCAGGCTGGTCTCAAACTCTTGACCTTAAGTGATCTCCTGCCTCAGCCTCCCAAAGTGCTGGGATTACAGGCATGAGCAACTGTGCCCAGCCTATAATTATAATTTATATTTATAATTTATATTCATAATATTTATATATTAATATTTACATTATATATAAATAAAGTGGAGGAATATATATGACATATGATAAACATTTCCATTCCATTTTCATGTATACATACTGTGTATGTGATATGGTTTGGATCTGTGTCCCCACCCAAATCCCATTTTCAATTGTAATCCCCCATGTTGGAGGTGTTTAAATCATGGGAGCAAATTTCTCACGAATGATTTAGTACCATCCCCTTGGTACTGTCCTTGCAATAATGAGTGATTTTTTTTTGCAGAATCTGGTAATTAAAGGTGTGAAGCACCTCCCCAGAGCTCGTGCTGTGGCTATGTGAAGTGCCTGCTTCCTCTTCACCTTCTGCCATGATTGTAAGTTTCCTGAAGCCTCTCCAGAAGTTGAGCAGATGCCAGCATCATGCTTCCTGTACAGCCTGCAGAATTGTGAGCTAATTAAACCTCCTTTTCTTTATCAATCACTCAGTCTCAGGTATTTATAGCAATGCCAGAACAGCCTAACACAATGTGTATATACTGTATGTGTGTGCATATCAATCATATACTAGAAATGTTGCTGCTCTTTTCAGAATTTTACTTGGCAATAGACTAGGATAAACATAGCTGTGAAAAGATTTTTATAAAAAAAAATTAGAAACACATCATTTCAGTTGTGGCTATTGGTGTTTGATAGATGACAGGTGGTTCTTTTTTTCTTTCTATTTTTGTTTTCCCACAGATCTTCCACAATGAACATGAATTATTTCTGTTAGATGCAGAAACAAAGTAAATTTTCATTTTTGAAAAGAGTCTATGTACAAGGTTCTTTTCGTTTGGTCTTCATAAGGAGAAGCCATCAGATGCATTCTCCCACTTCCTAGTCATTGATCTGAGTTTGCTTGGGGTTCTATGGCACCCACCTACTAAGGTCCTATATGGCTATTTCTGGAGCACACACATCCTTTTCAGTATTAAGAGAGAGTAAAGCAATTACCACGTAGTGGGAGGATTAGTAAGAGATCAGGAAATGGCCTCATCAAGTCCGCCAAACTCAGTTGTTCCTGGACTATGTGTTCAAGAAGAAACAGTTGGTCTACCAGCCAGAATTCTTGGTTGCCAACAAAAGAAATCTCAGTTGGAAAGTGGGTTTATTGGAAAAGTATCTTATGGTTCAAGGAATCAGAGCAAGGCAGGAGAACCAGGTGATGAAACTGGAAAAAAATCAAGGGAGGGCTCATGAACTAGCACTGTGAGAGGCCAAGGCAGAAGGATCACTGGAGCTCAGGAGTTGAAGACCAGCCTGGGCAACACAGAGAGACGTCATCAATTCAAAAAAAAATTAAAAATTGACCAGGCATGATGGCACATGTCTGTAGTCACAACTACTAGGGTGGCTGAGGCAGGATGATTGTTTAAGCCCCAGGTCGAGGCTATAGTGAGCTATGATCACACCACTGCACTCCAGGCTGGGTGACAGAGTGAGACTATTTGAAAAAAAAAAAAAAATTAAGGCGGCAAGGCACAGGGATGGTCTACTTGGGATGCTGCCACTGGTGCTGTCACTGCCGAGCACTTGGCATCACCCTGCTGGGCTCTGGCACCCCTGCACTCTCATTGCTGAGCTGCTGGATCCTCAACTCCAGCATAGACACTGCCAAAAACTTCTGCCTCCCCACAGGCTTCCTGTCCTCCTGGGGCCACTGATCAGCTGAACCCAGGTAATACACTGGTTTTCTCTCTTTGCTGGGGCAGAGAGAGAAACCCTCTACCCTCTTTGGCTTCTGAAGTAGGAACTGGAGTCCTGCCTCCCTTTTTTGGCTGCTTCCTTCCAAAGGGAAAAGATGTTTAAAGGCTGGGTAGCCAGAATGACCAATAAGCATAACATTGAGGGATTTGGTAAAGGGGCTGCTAGGATCTTGGAGAGGCAGGGAAAACATGGCCAGCCATGCTCAGAAGTGATCGCCTTTGCCCAGGGCCACATGCAGTGTAATTTTATTTCTACTGGGAATCCTGAGATGGGAAAGGTTCTCCCAGATTTCTTGATCAGTTGGTTGAAAGTCTGCCCCTCAGAAGAACTGACCTCTCTGCATAAAAACCATACTAAATAACAAAATAAGAATGACCATTTTTTAAGAAACCTGGGGACAGACAAAGGATGCCCACCCGACCATAAGCGCTGGGGTTTCTCAGTCACTCTGTCAGCCACATGGATTGTCTGTTGGACCCTGACCAGGGAAAATGAAGGGGAAACAGCACTTGATGGATTGTTTTTTTCTCTGAAGAACTTACAGTTTAGGGAAGCAGATTAAATAGACTGATACTATCTTAGAGAAGGGCCCTATAAGTGCAGGGAATGAGAAATGAGTGAAAAATGTAAACATGGATTTTTTATTGACTTCCTTATTCGGGAACATATCTTTCTGCTTGCAAATGTCCAAATGTTGGGGCTAAGTCTAGAGGCTAAAAGATGAAATCCAAGGAGAGAGTCAGGGTGGCTATTGCTGCTGTCCGAGTCTTAGACGCCAGGTACATACCCAAAACTGTACTGTGTAGGGAAAAACTGGTAGGGTTAACTGCGACAGAGTTTGAAGTCTTTCTTTTTTTTTCTTTTTTTTTTTTTTTTTTACTTATGTCCAGGTGACCCCTAAGACCTCCAGCCTCGCGGTCCTGTCACCACACCCAGTTTAGGATTCATTCCTGGGCTCCAGAAACTGCGTAACTGCCAGTTCCTCAGGAAATGGGGGTGGGTCCCCAATAAAAGTCCCAAGGATGCCCTGAGCTGTGTGTCCCCAGGGCCTGCGCTGGTGGAAGCCCAGTGCAGGGCTCTGTTTCTTCATTTCACTGCAGACATGTAGGATTTTCTTTTCTTTTCTTTTCTTTTTTTTTTTTGAGCATAGGTAGAGGAGTACAGGGAAGCTGGAGAATTAGGCAGGGGCCAACCTGGGCAAGGCCCCATGGCATATGAAAAGGCTTTAGGCTTTTATTCTCAGCAATGAGGAGCCCCTGGAGGGATTTAAGAAAAGGAAAGGACAGTATGGGTTTTTTTTGTTTTCGTTTTTAGAAAATAGAATAAGAAAAAGAATAAAGAAGAGGAAGAAAGAAAGAGGAAGAGGGAGAGAGAATAGGGGTATTGCTTTGTTGCCCGGGCTAGAATGCAGTCTAAATATGGATATGCCTATAATTGTGCTTAGTAATGGAGACATGAAAGAAGATGAGGGAAGAGAATAACAAACAAGGAGCCAATCAATATTTCATTTAAACTTCTAAGTTGATATGATGTGGTACTAAGAGTGTATATTTTGTGTATTTAAAGTGGAGAGTTCTAGAAATGTTAATTAAGTTTACTTGTTGCAGATCTGAGTTCAAGTCCTGGATATCGTTATTAATTTTCTGTCTCATTAATCTGTCAGATATTAATGTTGAAGTCTCCCACTATTATTGTGTGGGAGTCTGTCTCTTTATAAGTCTTGTATATCTGGGTATTCCTGTATTGGGTGTGTATATGTCTTCTTGTTGCATTGATCCTTTTATCATTATATGATGTCCTTCTTTGCTTTTTTTGATCTTTGTTGTTTTAATGACTATTTTATCAGAGGCAAAAATTGTAACTTCTGCTTTTTATTTATTTATTTTTGCTCTCCGTTTGGTTGGTAAGTCTTTCTCCATCCCTTTGTTTTGAGTCTTTGTGTATACTTACATATTAGATGGGTCTGAATGCAGCATACCAATGGGTTTTAGTTTTTTATCCAAATTGCCTGTTTCTGGATTGGGAGATTTAATCAATTTAAATTTAGAATTAATAATGATATATGTGAGTTTAATACTGCCATTTAATATTTGCTGGCTGTTTTGCCCATTGGTTGATGTAAATTCTTCATTATATTGGTACTCTTTACTTTTTGGTATTTTTTAGAAAGGCTGATACTGTTTGTTCCTTTCTATGTGTAGTGGTTCTTTCAGAAGCTCTTGTAAAGCAGGCCTGGTGGTGATGAAATCTCTGAGTGCTTGCTTATTCACAAAAAACTTTATTTTTCCTTCACTTATGAAGCTTAGTTTGGCTGGATGTGAAAGTCTGGGTTGAAAGTTCTTTTCTTTAAGGATGTTGAATATTGGTCCCCACTCTCTTCTGGCTTGTAGGGTTTCTGCTGAGAGATCTGCTGTAAGTCTGATAGGCTTCCCTTTGTGGGTAACCTGACTTTTCTCTCTGGCTGCCCTTAGTATTTTCTCCTTCATTTCAACCCTTATGAATCTAACGATTATGTGCCTAGGAGTTGCTCTTCTTGAGGAGTATCTTTGTGGTGTTCTCTGTGTTATCTGGAGTTGAATATTATCGTGCCTTACTAGGTTAGGAAAATTTTCCTGAATAATATCCTGAAGCGTATTTTCCAGCTTGGATTCATTCTCTTCGTCACATTCAAGTACACCTATCAAGCGTAGATTAGGTCTTTTCACATGGTCCCATATTTCTTGGAGACTTTGCTCGTTCCTTTTTATCCTTTTTTTTCTAATCTTGTCTTCTAGTTTTATTTCATTGAGTTGGTCTTCGACCTCTGATATCCCTTCTTCTGCCTGATCAATTCGGCTGTTAAAACTTGTGCATACTTCACGGAGTTCTCGTATTGTGTTTTTCAGCTCCATCAATTCACTTATATTCCTCTCTAAATTGTGTATCCTGTTAACATTTCATCAAACCTTTTTTCAAAGTTCTTAGTTTCTTTGGATTGGGTTAGAACAAGTTCTTTTAATTCACAGAAGTTTCTCATTATCCACATTTTGAAGCCTGCTTCTGTAATTGGAACACACTCGTTCTCCATCAGGCCTTGTTCTGTTGCTGATAAGGAACTGTGATCCCCTGCTGAGGGAGAGGCGTTCTGATCTTGGATATTCTCAGCCTTTTTTGGCTGTTTTCTTCCCTTCGTTATAAATTTATCCATCTGTGGTCTTTGTATTTACCGTCTTTGTAATTGGGTTTCTGAGTGGACGTCCAACTTATTGATTCTCAGCGTCGAAATCTGAGCAACCCACTGCGCCGACTAAAGCAGCGGTGTTAAGATTGATGGTGCTTTTCTGACTCTGCACAAGAACTGAAGCTCCAAGGCACTGGCAAAACCGCCTCACCGGTCACAAGAGTCGCGCTGGCAACCCGTGGGGCTCCTCCGCTGGGAATCTCCTGGTACGTGAGCAGCAAGAATTCATATGAAAGTGTGGCATCCTCTTGTTCTCTGCGCTTTCACTGGAGCTACAGTCCCGAGCTGCTAGTGGTCACCCATCTTAAATCTCTCCCCGGGTTTTTCATCAAAGTCTTTCAAGTAAAACTGGAAAGCAATGACTAAGAAAGGAGAGGTGGGGCGCGGTGGCTCACACCTGTAATCCTAGTGCTCTGGGAGGCCAAGGCGAGTGGATAACATGAAGTTAGGAGTTCAAGACCAGCCTGGCCAGCATGGTGAAACCCCATCTCTACTAAAAATACAAAATAAATAAATAAATAACCAGGCATGGTGGCAGGTGCCTATAATCCCAGCTACTTGGGAAGCTGAGACAGGAGAATCACTTGAACCTGGGAGGTGGAGTTTGCAGTGAGCTGAGATCATGCCACTGCATTCCAGCCTGGGCAACAGAGCAAGATTCCATAAAGGGAAAACAAACACAAAAACAAAAACAGGCAGAAGAACTAATATGGATCTGCTTGCCTCAGAGTAAGTGAGGTATAATTTGAGAACTCCACAATGCTGACCTTATGTAATCTTTACATCATTATGCTTTTCTACAGTGAGTTCCTTCTTGGTTGTCAGGATATCTGCACAGCTTTATCATTGACTGAGGCCTTTTGAGGATTGTCTATACAGTAGTCCCCCCGCCTTATTGACGGTTTCACTTTCCAGAGTTATAGTTACCTCTGGTCAACTGCAGTCTAAAAGTATTAAGTGGCAGGACATGGTGCCTCACACCTACAATCTCAGCATTTTGAGAGGCAGAGGCAGGAGTATTGCTTGAGCTCAGGAGTTCAAGACCAGCCTGGGCAATATAGTGAGACCCTGTCTCTACAAATAAAAATGAAAAATAGCCAGGTGTGGTGGTGCATGCCTGTAGTACCAGCTACTCAGGAGGCTGAGGCAGGAGGAACACTTGAGCCCAGGAGTTCAAGGATGCAGTGACCCATGATCACACCACTGCACTCCAGCCTGGGTAACAGAGCAAGACCCTGTCTCAGCAAACAAACAAAAACCCAGAAAGATTAAATGGAAAATTCTAGAAATGAACCATTCGTAAGTTTTAAACTTTGTGCTATTCTGAGTAGCATGATGAAATCTCAGGCTGTCCTACTCCATTTCTGCCCAGGATGCAAATCCTACCTTTGTATCTACACAAAATCGTTTATCCTTCTTGGTTATCAGATTTTAAAAAAACAGTATTTGTGAGGTTTGGTTCTATCTGCAGCTTCAGGCACCCACTGGCAATCTTGGAATGTATCCCTTTTAGATAAGAGGGGACTACTGTATATTCTTTGAGAAGGCGTTTCTAAGCTTGGGTACTTAGATTCTTCAGTTGTATGAGGATCAGGAATATGCCTCCCAGAAATGCAACCAAGACAACAAACCCAAGTACAAGTCTTCGGATAGAATGCATTCTTTTTTTTTTTTTTTTTTTTTTTTTTTGAGACGGAGTTTCGCTCTTGTTACCCAGGCTGGAGTGCAATGGCGCGATCTTGGCTCACCGCAACCTCCGCCTCCTGGGTTCAGGCAATTCTCCTGCCTCAGCCTCCTGAGTAGCTGGGATTACAGGCACGTGCCACCATGCCCAGCTAATTTTTAGTATTTTTAGTAGAGACGGGGTTTCACCATGTTGACCAGGTTGGTCTCGATCTCTCGACCTCGTGATCCACCCACCTTGGCCTCCCAAAGTGCTGGGATTACAGGCGTGAGCCACCGCGCACGGCCTAGAATGCATTCTTTTTTTTTTTTTTTTTTTTTTTTTTTTGAGACGGAGTTTCGCTCTTGTTACCCAGGCTGGAGTGCAATGGCGCGATCTCGGCTCACCGCAACCTCCGCCTCCTGGGCTCAGGCAATTCTCCTGCCTCAGCCTCCTGAGTAGCTGGGATTACAGAATGCATTCTTATGCAGTGGATCTTATTCTTCCTGGGAACACATGCTAGAAAGAGAAGACCAAATCTTTAGGAAAGCAAGAAAGTACTACACTTCAGAGTGCAACTGCATGCAAGTACTCAGTCACCGGAACTGAATCGTACCTAGAACCAAATTTCACTGACATAAACAAAGTTTAATGATCAGTGTACAAGGACATCTGAGTCATGAAAATGGAAGAAATGATTAAGGACTTAAAGGATCTCTTGAAATTGGAAGGCTATCTGTTCATAGGAAATTTGAGACAAAGCACATGGTGTCTCTCCTGTAACCCCAGCATTTTTCCAGGGAAATTTTTGAAGGAAAATTATAGACTGAGAGAATAGAGTGAAGACAGAGAGGGATGGTGGAAGGGATGCTCCATTTTTCTCTTCACTGTAGAGGCTGTTGATTGGGAACAGGTGGTAGGAAGTGGACTGGAATTTCTAATAACCAATATAGGGATAGCGTCATTTCACCTTTGGCTGTGTCCCAGGTGAATAGACAGTGAAAGAGAAACATAAGTTCTCATAAAAGAGTCTGATATAGCAAAACTGGAACAGGGAGGGTGGAGGCAGAGACAGGGCTGGAGCTCTGTGTGACACTTCAAGTCTCAGGCCTGGGCCCAAGAGATGAGTTTGGACACCGAACGAACATCTTTGTTGTCAGTTATATTAAAGCGTGGTGTCTGGCTGGGCACAGTGCTGCATGCCTGTAGTTCCAGCTACTTGCAAGGCTGAGGTGGGAAGACTGCTTGAGCCTGGGAGTTCAAATCTAGCCTAGGCAACAAAGTGAGACCCTGCCTAAAAAAAAAAAAAAAAAAAAAAAAAGGATGGTGTCTGTAACCAGACAACTGTCTTTAATCATAGCTCTACACCTCTTACCAGTGACTTCGGAGAAATTACCTAACCTTTCTGTGCCCCTGTTTATCTGTTTATCATTTGTAAAGGGGCAAGAAGGACATGAGGTTTTCATGCCTCATAAGGTTTTCATGAATGTTAAATACATTAATTAATTAATAATGTGCTTAGCACATAATAAGTGTAACCAAGTAATTGCTCAATAAGCATTAGGCTTCATTGTTATTATAGGTGGTTAGAATATGCCAGAATAAGGGAAACATTTTTCACCTACAAGACTTTCATGGGACATCCAGGTAAACTTTCATTCAGATTAAGCTCAGAAAATGTCACAGCCATTACTTTAATCTGACTGAAGTACATGAAGCATCTCTGTGGTGGAAATACTTAACTTACATCTACAATATTAACAGATTGCTGGTGTTAAAATCTTATTAGTGGCAAATGCTTTGTTTCACTGAAGCATTTCCTAAGCAGTGGCGCAGCATGGTTGAAATGTGGCAATCCTGGGACTTAGTCTTAAGAGCCTTGAGGCTGGTTACAGTGGCTCATGCCTGTAATCCCAGTGCTTTTGGACACTGAGGAGAGAGGATTGCTTGAGACCAGAAGTTTGAGGCTACATGGAGTTAATGACCATGCCACTGTGCTCCAGCATGGTGACAGAGCAAGACCCTGTCAAAAAAAATTTTTTGAAAATTGAGTCCTCAGAAATGAGTGGTACTGTGGTGTCTTGTAGCATTTCTCATACAGGTGTGTCAGTCACTGGGATTTGGGGGCAACTTGAGCATTTTAAAATGTATGTTTTCAGGCCAGATGTGATGGCTCATGCCTATAGTCCCAGCACTTTGGGAGGCTGAGGTGGGAGGATTCCTTGATCCCAGGAGTTTGAGACTAGCCTGGGCAACACAGTGAGACCCTGTCTCTACAAGAATGTTTTTTTTTTTTAAATTAGCTGGGCGAGCCGGGCGCAGTGGCTCACGCCTGTAATCCCAGCACTTTGGGAGGCCGAGGCGGGCAGATCACAAGGTCAAGAGATCGAGACCATCCTGGCCAACATGGTGAAACCCCATCTCTACTAAAATAACAAAAATTAGCACGGTGTGGTGGTGCACGCCTGTAGTCCTAGCCACTCGGGAGGCTAAGGCAGGAGAATTGCTTGAACCCAGGAAGCAGAGGTTGCAGTGAGCCGAGATTGCGCCACTGCACTCCAGCCTGGTGCCTGGAGACAGAGCAAGACTCTATCTCAAAAAAAAAAAAAAAAAAAAAAAAAGGCCGGGCGCAGTGGCTGAAGCCTGTAATCCCAGCACTTTGGGAGGCGGAGGCTGGTGGATCACAAGGTCAAGAGATCGAGACCATCCTGGTCAACATGGTGAAACCCCGTCTCTACTAAAAATACAAAAAAGTAGCTGGGCATGGTGGCACATGCCTGTAATCCAAGCTACTCGGGAGGCTGAGGCAGGAGAATTGCCTGAACCCAGGAGGCGGAGGTTGCGGTGAGCCGAGATTACGCCATTGCACTCCAGCCTGGGTAACAAGAGCGAAACTCCGTCTCAAAAAAAAAAAAAAAAAAAATAGCTGGATGAAAAATCAGCAGTAAGATGGCTGAATAGGAACAGCTCCAGAGTATAGTTCACAGCAAGAGCAATGCAGAAGGTGAGTAATCCCCACATTTCCAATCGAGGTACCAAGTTCCCCTCAATGGCACTGGTTGGACAGTTAGTGTAGCCCAAGGGGGGCAAACAGAGGCAGGGTGGCCACTGCCTCACCCAAGAAGGCCGAAGAGCCAGAGGACCACGCCCACCTCCTACCCAAGGGAGACCATCTGGGACTCTTCTGGACACTCTGGCACTCTGGCTCAGATATGGCACTTTTCCCATGGTCTTTACAACCCACAGACCAGGAGATTCCCGCCGGTGCCAACAAACTCCAGCACTGCAGGGTTCCAGCACAAAACTGGGCAGCTGTTTTAGCCTGTGCCTGGAATGCCTGCAACCCAGAACCACTCATTATGCTAAAAAAAAAAAGGAGGGGGAGCCGAAAGCAGCGAGCCAAGTGATCTGGCTCAGTGGGTGCCACCCCACAAAGACCAGCAAACTGAAACCCACTGGTGTGAGATTTACACAACCAGCACAGCAGTTTGAGCTGAAACTGGGATGGTCGAACACAGTGGGGGGAGGTGAAACCCCGTCTCTACTAAAAATACAAAAAATTAGCTGGGCATGGTGGCACGTGCCTGTAATCCCAGCTACTCAGGAGGCTGAGGCAGGAGAATTGCCTGAACCCAGGAGGTGGAGGTTGCGGTGAGCTGAGATCGTGCCATTGCACTCCAGCCTGGGTAACAAGAGCAAAACTCCGTCTCAAAAAAAAAAAAAAGAAAACCCTTCAAAAAAATCAGTGAATCCAGGAGCTGGTTTTTTGAAAAGATCAACAAAATAGACCACTAGCCAGACTAATAAAAAAGAAAAGAGAGAAGAATCGAATAGATGCAATAAAAAATGATAAAGGGGATATCACCACCAATTCCACAGAAATACAAACTATCATCAGAGATTACTACAAACACCTCTATGCACATAAACCGGTAAATCTAGAAAAATATTGATAAATTTCTGGGCACTTACACCCTCCCAAGACTAAACCAGAAAGAAGTTGAATCCCTGAATAGACCAATAACAGTGTCTGAAGTTCAGGTAGCAATTAATAGCCTACCAACCCAAAACAGTACAGGACCAGACGGGTTCACAGCTGAATTCTACCGGACGTACAAAGAGGAGCTTTGTATGTCTAGTAGATGTACAAAGAAGACATTTATGTGGCCAAGAAACATATGAAATATGCTCATCATCACTGGCCATTAGAGAAATGCAAATCAAAACCACACTGAGATACCATCTCCCTCCAGTTAAAAAGGCGATTATTTAAAAATCTGGAGATGCTGGGTGCAGTGGCTCACGCCTGTAATCCCAGCACTTTGGGAGGCCAAGACAGGTGGATCACAAGGTCAAGAGATTGAGACCATCCTGGTCAACATGGTGAAACCTTGTCTCTACTAAAAATACAAAAAATTAGCTGGGCATGGTGGCGCGTGCCTGTAATCCCAGCTACTCAGGAGGCGGAGGCAGGAGAATTGCCTGAACTTAGGAGGCAGAGGTTGCGGTGAGCCAAGATTGCGCCATTGCACTCCAGCCTGGGTAACGAGCAAAACTCCGTCTCAAAAAAAAAAAAAAAAAAAAAAAAAAATCTGGAGACAACAGATGCTGGAGAGGATGTGGAGAAATAGGAAAGCTTTTACACTGTTGGTGTGAGAGAAGATTAATTCAACCATTGTGGAAAACAATGTAGCGATTCCTCAAGGATCAATCTAGTAGTAGAAATACCATTTAACCCAGCAATCCCATTACTGGGTATATACCCAAAGGATTATAAATTGTCCTATTATAAAGATACATCTACATGTACATTCATTTCGGCACTGTTTACAATAGCAAAGACTTGGAACCAACCCAAATGCCCATCAATGATAGACTGACTAAAGAAAATGTGGCACATATACACCATGGAATACTATGCAGCCATGAAAAAGGGTAAATTCATGTTCTTTGCCGGGACATGGATGAATCTGGAAACCATCATTCTCAGCAAACTGACACAAGTACAGGAAACTAAGTACCTCATGTTCTCATTCATAGGTAGGTGTTGAACAATGAGAACACATGGACGCAGGAAGGGGAACATCATGCACTGGGGCCTTTTGGGGGTAGGGATGGGGCTAGGGAAAGAATAGCAGGGAGTGGGGGGATTGGGGAGGGAGAGCATTAGGGTAAATATCTAATATAGGTGATAGGGGTTGGATGTAGCAAACCCTCATGGCATGTATATACCTATATAACAATCCTACACGACCTGCACCTGTACCCCAGAACTTAAAATGTAATAAAAATAAATAAATAATTAAATAATTAAATTAGCTGGGCACGGTGGTGTGCTCCTGCAGTCCCAGCTACTCAGGAGGCTAAGGCTGGAGGATTGCTTGAGCCCAGGAGTTGAAGGATACAGTGAGCTATGATGGCGCCACTGCACTTCAGACTGGGTGACAGAGCAAGACCCTGTCTCATAAAAAATAAAGAAATAAAATTTATGTTTTTATAGAATAAAACTTCATTTCTTAAATTAGTTTTTTCTCAAACTGGGGCTTGTAGATCTTTTTTTTCTTTATGAGGTGTTGGTGCGTTCCTGAAATTTGAGGAATGTTGACATAACAGAAGGGACATGGGCTTTGAAATCCAACAGATCCATGTTCAAATTCTGCCTCTCCTACGTATTCCCTGGGAGAACCTGGGCGAGTCACTCAGCCCCACTGAGCCTTGCCTTTGTCATCTGGAAAATGGTGATAATAGCACAATCTTGCTATGAGGAGCGTATATAAATGTAGGTGCTCAGCAAAAGTTCCCTCCCATTCTCTTGCCCATTGTCTTCTCTCCTAAAGAAAGAGGAGAGGAGTTATTCTGCCTTCTTGAATGAAAGCAAAGAGAAACTCAGCTGAGATACTCAACAGGTTTATACTGGAGACTGAGTGATTCAGACAGAGATGGCGTGGTAGACTGAATAATGCCCCTCAACTCCTAATCACTGGAACCTGCGAATATTATATAGTCACGTCCTAATCACTGGAACCTGCGAATATTATATAGCAAAAAAGGATGTTGCAGGAGTGATTAAATTATAGATCTTGCGACAGAGAGATTATGCTGGATTAGCCAGGTGAACCTTAAATAAGAGGGAGGAAGGGGAAGATTGGACAGACAGAAGAGTAGAAGGCAATGTGGCCAGGGACTCAGAGACTGGAGTGATGTGGCCACAAGCCGAGGAAAGGAGCAGCCACCAGAAGCTGGGAGAAAAGGCAAAGAGCAAATTCTTCCCCAGAGCCTTGGGAGGGAGCTCTGCCCTGCCCACACCTTGATTTCAGCTCTGTGAAACTGACTTCAGGCTTCTGGCCCCCAGAACCGTGGGAGAATATATTTGTTTTAGGTTTTCACATTCGTGGCAATGTCTTAGAGCAGCCATAGGAAACTAAAGCAAACAGTTGCTCATGAATGCAAACAAAATAATGAGAGAGGGTGGAAATGATTGTGCTCACTGGCAGAAATTTAAGAACTCCCGAGCAAACATTTTGATTCTGTTGTCTAGTCCTTGGCTTCAAGGCCGACAGGTGCGTAGAAGAGAAAATCCTTTCTAATAATATAGAATTTTCACATGCTTGAAACCTGTAGTGGGCCATACTGGAGGTTTGTTTGTTTATTTGTTTGAAGTGAACTAGAATAGAATGAAAAGCCTGACACTATGCTGTTATCGTAAACCAAAGGCTTGCCCATGTTAAGCTGTTGCACATGGTCTTCCATGCACTCTCCTTTCTCCTCTTACCACTCTTAGTGAGGTGAGTGCTAACATTCTCCCATGGCATCTTGTGCTTTCATTATTGTGGTCCTTATCACCCTGCAATACATTATTGCCCATTTATTCCGCAAGTGTTCTTCTGGTCCTGCTGTGTCTCAGGCACTTTACTGGGTGCTGGTCCTTTCAAGTATCTCCTCCTTGGACAGTGATTTCCCTAAGGAATAGGATTTTATTGTTGTTGTGTTGTTTGTTTGTTTGTTTGAGATGGGGTCTCGTTCTGTCACCCAGGCTGGAGTGTAGTGGCATGAACATGGCTCACTCCAGCCTTGACCTCCTGGCCTCAAGCAATCCTCCCACCTCAGCCCTACGACCCAAGTAGCTAGGACTATAGGCACATACCACCATGCCTGGCTAATTTTTAAATTTTTTGTAGTGACAGGGTCTCCCTATATTGAACTCCTGGGCTCAAAAGATCCTCCCATCTTGGCCTCCCAAAGTGCTGGGATTACAGGCTTGAGCCACAGTGCCTGGTCCAGGAATTATGTTTTAACATTTGTATCTCAAGTGCCCCAGGCAGTGCCTGACATTCCAAAAGGTGCTTGAATTGCTATGAGTGGTTTTAGAATTATTCTTTTTTTTGTTTGTTTCTGATTTGTTTTTTTGTTTTTGCTTTGAGATGGAGTCTCACTCTGTCGCCCAGGCTGG
The DNA here is from genome assembly GCF_048565385.1 of Saimiri boliviensis. NCBI lineage: Eukaryota > Metazoa > Chordata > Mammalia > Primates > Cebidae > Saimiri > Saimiri boliviensis. The sequence continues at coordinate 77,810,105 of NC_133462.1, read as the reverse complement.
AGTGCACTGATGCGATCTCGGCTTACTGCAACCTCTGCCTCTAGGATTCAAGTGATTCTTCTGTCTCAGCCTCCTGAGTAGCTGGGACTACAGGCATGTGCCACCACACCCAGCTAATTTTGTATTTTTATAGAGATAGTGTGTTGGCCAGGCTGGTCTCAAACTCCTGACCTCAGGTAATCCACCAGCCTCGGCCTCCCAAGGTGCTGGGATTAGGCATGAGCCACCGTGCCCTGTCTAGAATTATTCTTTTAAACAATTTCAAATGGTGGTTGGGGGCAAGTCATCTGGTGTGGCCCTGTTAGGTGTGGGACAGGACATTGCTTTATGGGAACTGGCCTGACAGGCATAGGTTTTCTAGAAGCGTAGTCATAGAAATCCTCTATTTGGGCTTTTAAATTGTAGTGGTCCCTCACTAAAGTTGCAAGTCTTTTTTTTTTTTTTCTCTCTCTCTCTCTTCTCTTTTCTCTCTTCTCCAGGTCACCCTTCTGCCATACCATCCTGGACTGGCTAGAGGAGAAATTACTTGACTGAGGAAGATATGGAAGGAGTACTTTGTGAACATTGGAAGCAGGCCTAATTGCAGGACCAGCTGGAGAAGATAGCCTAAAATAAATTTCAGTCATACAGGAATTTTAAAAAGAAAAGGATGCCTTCCTTTCCTAACTTAACGGTCTTCTGCTAACTTACTGTAATATCACCATGTCCTTAAAACATCAAACATGAGAGCCAAATTATGTTCAGCAGTGTGTTAGGCAACGATCACATATGTATAATATAGACGATGATATCATGGCTGACTCAATATAATTACACCCTTGCTCATAAACCCTATCTTTCTCTCTAGGCATTCAAAGCACATGACAGACATGATCATGTTGCTTTTCCCAACACATTTGCCAGGTAGACAGGAAGCAGGTATCATTATTGTCTTCATCTCAAGTAGATAAAGATAGCTTTCCTGGGAACTATTTGCTCAAAGCCCCATTGGCAATAAGAACTACTGGAAAGAAAATGGCTGGAGTCCTAATTTAAAAAACAGACTTCCTGCTGAGGCAACCTCAGGTCACAATACTGGGCTGTTTCTAATTTCAGGGATTCTTAGATGGGGGCACAACGGGTTAGTTATTTTCCTTTATTTGTGGGTGTTTAATAAATTCAATGCAACTATTGGCACTTCCCGAGTGTTCAGCACCTATGGGGAACTTCAGCAAGTATTTTCTTTCCAAGATGGCAGTGGCATTACCAAGCGTAGCTCAATGAAGTAGGACTGGCAACAAAATCTGGAACATCAATATGCTTCTACAACGTTTTGCCATTAGAGGCAATTCTACTATCATTGAAAACATTTAGACTTGTAGAGGCCTGAGTTCAAGTACCAGCTCTGACATTAACTTGGTTGAATACTTTTTTGTTTTTTGTTTTTTTTGAGATGGAGTTTCGCTCTTGTTGCCCAGGCTGGAGTGCAATGGCGCGATCTCGGCTCACCGCAACCTCCGCCTCCTGGGTTCAGGCAATTCTCCTGCCTCAGCCTCCTGAGTAGCTGGGATTATAGGCACACACCACCATGCCCAGCTAATTTTTAGTATTTTTAGTAGAGACGGAGTTTCACCATGTTGACCAGGATGGTCTTGATCTCTTGACCTCATTATCCACCCGCCTCGGCCTCCCAAAGTGCTGAGATTACAGGCTTGAGCCACCGCGCCCGGCCGGTTGAATACTTTTAAACAAGCTTTTAACCTCTCTGGTTCTCATTTTTCTTGTCCACAAAATGGGAACAATATTTACTTTACTCGAAGACACTAAGTATAAAAAGAGATCATATATATGTTTCATAAACATTGAAATGCTATAGAAACAAGGCATTACAAAGATTGGACCACTACAATTACAGGCCCTAATACAAGTTATATTTTCTATCATTGGGGCCTATTTCCAATGGGTCATCTATGCAAAGAACGTGTCTTCAAAACTGTAAATTAGGCCAGGCCCAGTGGCTCATGCCTCTAATCCTAGTACTTTCGGAGGCCAAGGTGGGCATATTACCTGAGGTGAGGAGTTGAAGACCAGCCTGGCCCACATGGTGAAACCCCGTCTCTACTAAAAATACAAAAATTAGCTGGACATGGTGGGCATACCTGTAATCCCCACTATTTGGGAGGCTGCAGCAGGAAAATTGCTTGAGCTAGGGAGGCGGAGGTTGCATTGGGCCAAGATGGCACCCCTGCACTCCAGCCTGGGTGACAGAACAAGACTCTGTTTAAAAAAAAAAAAAAAAAACTGTAAGTTATTATCTCCCTGGAAAATCAGGAGAAAAGAAAATTAAGAGGAGAAAGGAGGCCTAGGGCTATAGGTCTATCAGAATTTAAGGAATGTGACAAATATGAACTCCATGCCTATGTGGTGGAATTCAAGTCTAGAGACACTGTACAGTGCAGGAAGTTTGGAAAGTAAAGCTTTCCTGTGCCCTCTGGAATGTAGATTTTTTTGTCCACAATCTACAAGGTGAAGAATTCCATAGAAAGTATGTATTTAATTAATTGTAACCAGAACTTAGTTGTGGGTAAGCCAGATTCTGTTGTGCAACATTATTGCTTCTTCAACCTAGATATGAGCATACTTTAACCCAAGCACAAACCCACAAGATTTGAACTCCTAACCTTTAAAACACAAGGCAGCTACTTTGACCACCAGGCATCCCGGTTCTTGTTTACCAGGACTGAGAGTTCTCATCAGACAGAGTTCCATTTATTCCATGACCCTGGCAGAATAACACTGAGAAATCCGAAGGCATATGCATTTTGAAATAGTGTCTGTGGCACCAAAAGGATCCTGGAGCTCTGAATCAGCCCCTTACCTCATGGCAAAATTTACAGGCTTGCAGAGTTAAATGAAAATCAGACTGGAATGCAGGGACTTCTATTTTTCTATAATCACATGTTGTGAGGAGAAGAAGGGCAATTTTCTTGAACATTCCTCTAAAACCAGTGCACTTGCAGTGGTTTTTTCTTTTTCCTTTTCTTTTTTTTTTTCTTTTTTTTTTTTTTTTTGGTTTACAAAACTATCCAGACCCAGGGCTCTCTGCCATCTCTGGGTGCCAGCACTCTGGACCACGGGGGCCGTTTGTCCAGGGAATGTAATTAAAATAAATAATTATTACTTTCACTTGGCACGTGTGAGCCTCTTCTCAAAGCAGTCAAGAGAGTGAACTTTAATATTTCGTTCCTTCTCTGAGGTAATTTAATGATCACATAAGAAAAATGATTCTCTGAAAATATAATCTTAGAATTTGGCTCCACCTCCAAGTTGAAAGAATTTTGTAAGGAAAGAATGAAAAAACACTCAAGAAATATGTCTACTACTCACATTTGACTGTGAAAAGTCTATATACTGTGACCTGAAAAGGAAAGATAAACATAGTCCATGAAATTCTGTGGCAAAAGAAATGAAAATGTCCTTAAGAAAAATAAAACAAAAAACTGGAATTCTCTGCAGGTTTAAAGGCAACCTTTGCCAAAATCTGCTTTCTGGAAACTTCCATCTAGACCTGGCTGCTACCATCAGTCTTGGCTGCAGGACAGAAGCTTGGAATACTGTGGTTTGGAGTGTGTGAATGTTAAAATCAGACATTGTCCCTTTTTCTTAATGACAACAACAAGCCTTTGGTCTTGGCTATATACACGCTGCGTTTCCGGTACTGCCTTGTTCGTTTTTTCACCAGAGGTCAGAACTACTGAGGGGATCTTGACATTTTTCAGTTTGTTTGCTTATTGATCACTGTTCTCCCCTTTCTTACAATGTCATTGAGAAGCTAATAGGCTCCATTTCCACGCTGAAATGAAGAAATGACTGAGCAAGTATGAAATGATGCCTGGAAGGCCACACAGCAAGTTGGAAGAAGATTCTGGATGAGAAACTTGAAATTTCCATGTCCTCCCCAGGTCTGTAAATCCAGTCCACTAAGCTAAGTTTTTCTAAGACACTGAGGCCCAAAGATGCATACTGAACCGCAGGCATAAGGTGTGACTTCAAACTAAGAGTCAACACTATGCAGAGTGACTAGAAACAGAATGCTGTAATAAAATAATTATTACCTGCCGGGGCAGAGCCAAGCTTAAAATCATCTTGCAGTGGATTATTCTAATTTACAACATATTACATATAATTCAGATAGAACAAGGTAATGTGCAACCTAATCCCATCTATGAAAAGATTGCAGAACAAACAAATATAAAATATAGAAACTGTGTCTCATGTTGCATGTCATATGTCACATACATAAGAATTAAAAATATCGGAATCAGTTATTATTCCATCATGGAGAACTCTTTTCAAGAAGCACCTACTGAATTTGGAAGTCATTCTCTTTAACAAAAAACGGGTAGTCTGTGTAACCTGCTGTATTACACAGCAGCAGCAACAACAACTGAAAAAGCTGTTGCCAGGCAAAAGGCATATACCGAAGTCATTTTTATGGGATCTTAGAGTTAAGCAGATCTCACTATGTTTCATTGGAAGGTAGAATCATTCAAGAGGAAACTGTGAATATGCATAGCTAGAACCATAGACTGTTACAAAGAGCCTACTTAAAGGAGAAGAGATGGGCTGATCAATTGGGAATGCTCTGCAATTAAAGGCATACCTTGTTTAACTTCTTTTTTAAAAGAGTTGAGGCTCTCACTGTGTTGCCCAGACTGGTCTTGAACTCCTGGGCTCAAGGGATCCTCTTACCTTGACCTCCCAAAGTGCTGGGATTACTGGTATGAGCCACCATGCCCAGCCTGTGGATCACCTGAGGTCAGGAGTTTGATATCAGCCTGACCAACATAGTGAAACCCCATCTCTACTAAAAATACAAAAATTAGCTGGGTGTGGTGGCTCACACCTTTAATCCCAGCTACTTGGGAGGCAGGAGAATCACTTGAACCAGGGAGGTGGAGGTTGCAGTGAGGTAAGATTGTTCCACTGCACTCCAGCCTGGGCGACAGAGTGAGGCTCTGTCTCAAAAAGAATTAAATAGATAAATAAAGTGAGAGATGTGCAACTCTTTCTTTACTTGAACACTTAGTTGCCACTGTAGGGTTATTAATTGACCTGATTTTAATATTGTTGTATTGCAGGGAATAGGGAGAACCTTGGGGAGAGGGAGAGAAATGGGGGAGCAGCCAGTCAGTGGGAGGAGCCAGCTGGTAGAGCAATCAGAACACACACACTTGTTGATCAATTTCATCTTATATGGGTGCTGCCCATGGCTCCCCAAAACAATTACAACAGTAACATTAAAGATCACTGATCACCGATCACTGTAACAGCAATAAGATTTGAGATGAACACTATGGAAACTGCTTTTTGCTAAACAATAAGTTGAATAGTAATCAAAAAACATAGAAAGATTTTAGTTCAAAATGATTGTTTCTTTCTCTACCAGGACTTAAAAAAAATTAGTTATCTATTATGAGTTTATTTGTCTATGTACACAGGTATCAATGTCTAAAAAATTCATGACTTTAAACTTCCACTGATGAGGCAGGTAGAAGATAAAGATGAATTCTGAACTGTTAAAAAAGAAAAAAGAAATGGCCACAGCCGCCCTGTGATGATAGTTAATTTCAGGTGTCAACTTGACTGGATTAAGGAAATATAGAAACCTCTAAAAGTTATTTTGGGGTGTGTCTGTAAGGGTTTTTCTAGAGGAGAGTGGACGAGATGGGGAAGATCCACCCTTCATATGGGCAGACACCATCCAATCCTCCAGGGGCCTGGAGAAATCAAAACAGAAAAGGCAAATGTTATGCTGTCTGCTGGAGCTGAAATACACTTCTCCTCTCATATCCTTGGATAATAGCTTCAGACTCTCCAGTCTTTGGACTCGAGGACTAGAACTAGTGGCCTTCTCTGTTCTCAGGTCTCTGACTTCATCTGGAGAGTTACATCATCCCCTTCCCTGGTTCTGAGGTCTGTACACTTGGACTGAGCCATGCTACCAGCATCTCAGAGTCTCCAGGTTGAAAGCCTATTGTGGGACTTCTCGGCATTCATAATCATGTAAACCAATCTTCCTAATAAATCCCCTCTCATTTATCTTTCTACCCTATTGGTTCTGTCTCTCTGAAGAACCCCAACGAATATACATGCTAAACTTCAGCAACCACCACCCTGATCAGTCAGCAGCCATCAGTGTCAAGACCCTCTACCAGCAATATTATGACTTTCTGAAGACTTGATTATCATTAGCATTTTTAGCATTAAAGTATTTTTAAAGTATGTACATTTTTAGACATAATGCTATTGTACACTTAATAGACTACAGTATAGTATAAACATAACTTTTATATGCACTAGGAAACAAAACATTCCATATGACTGAGTTTATTGCAATATTAGCTTCATTGCAGTGGTCTGGAACCAAACCTGCAATATCTCCAAGGTATGCCTATATGAAATTCTTTATAGGACTTACTGATAAAGGAAAGTGTGGGATATGGGGCAATGTGTGTGACAGAAAAAGATCAGTAGATGACCAGTGGCAGTGGAAGGATCAAAAAGGAACAAGAGAGATTTCTGTCCATCATGCTTGTCTAAAATGAAAACCAGAGCCACATTGTGTGTCATTTACAGCTTCATGTTTGCGTGTATTTGTCTAAGTTCACTGTTTATAGTTTTTTTATGATGTTGGCATATCATAAAAGTAGTAATTTTATACATTTGTATTGATTTTATAAATCAGATTAAAACCGACTGTTATTATTAGAGGTTAATATTAGAAATTTTAAAGATACAGGTAAAATGCATGCATTAACCCTTATTCTCAAGTTATTTTAAAGAGTAATTAAAGGGATTTTGAAACACAAAAAAAGGCATAAACCACAGGGACAAAGACGAAAGGAGAATGCAAAAACAAAATTTTGGATGCCTGAAAGCACTGGGACAAATGATAACTGAATTAGAAGACCTGAGAGTGCCAAATTTTATAACAGTGTTTGGGAAGCTGAGAACAGCCCAATTTACCCTGAAGAACTCCCACAGTCTTAGGAATTGGTAATGAGGTTCTTAAAGTGAGGTTGAAACTGAGTGAAAATTAGCAGATTAGAGGAAAGTCTAGCTTAAAAACTGTTAGATTAATGAATTAATGAATAAAAATGGTATATCTATACGATGGAATACTATTCAGCAATAAAAAATTTCTGATTCATGTTACAATATGTATGAACCTTGGAAACATTATGCTAAATGAAAGAAGCCAGTCACAAAAGACCACATACAGTATTACTCCGTTTATATGGAATGTCCAGAATAGACAGATTTATTGAAACAGAAAGGACAAGCCGGGTGCAGTGGCTCAGGCCTATAATCCTAGTACTTTGGGAGGCTGAGGTGGGTGGATTATCTGAGGTCAGGAGTTCAAGACCAGCCTGACCAACATGGTGAAACCCAATCTTAAAACAAACAAACAAACAAAAAAAAAAACAGAAAGGACAGTCAACTCTTGAACAACATAGATGTGAATTATATAAGTCCACCTATATGTGGATTTTCTTCTGCCTCTACCACCCCTTGGACACTAAAACAAACCCCTCCTCTTTCTTTTCCTCCTCAGCCTTCTCAATGAGAAGAAAATGAAGATGAATACTTTTATGATTATTCACTTCCATTTTATTTTTTATTTTTCTGTAAGTTACTGGGGTATGGGTGGTGTTTGGTTACATGAGTAAGTTATTTAGTAGTGATTTGTGAGATTTTGGTGCACCCATCACCTGAGCAGTATACACTGTACCGTTTTTGTAGTCTTTTTTTTTTTTTTTTTTGGAGACAGAGTTTCGCTCTTGTTACCCAGGCTGGAGTGCAATGGCGCGATCTCGGCTCACCGCAACCTCCGCCTCCTGGGTTCAGGCAGTTCTCCTGCCTCAGCCTCCTGAGTAGCTGGGATTACAGGCACACGCCACCATGCCCAGCTAATTTTTTGTATATTTAGTAGAGACGGGGTTTCACCATGTTGACCAGGATGGTCTCGATCTCTTGACCTCGTGATCCACCCGCCTCAGCCTCCCAAAGTGCTGGGATTACAGGCTTGAGCCACCGCGCCCGGCACAAAAGCTCTTTAGTTTTATTAAGTCCCAGCTATTTATCTTTGTTTTTATTGCATTTGCTTTGGGGTACTTGGTCATCAAGTTCTTGCCTAAACCCATGTCTAGAAGGATTTTTCCAATGTTATTTTCTAGAATTTTTATAGTTTCAGGTCTTAGATGTAAGTCCTTAATCCATCTTGAGTTTGTTTTTTTTTTAAGGTGAGAGATGATCCAGTTTCATTCTCCTACATGTGGCTAGCCAATTATCCCAGCACCATTTGTTGAAAAGGGTGTCATTTCCCCACTTTATGTTATTGTTTGCTTTGTCAAAGATCAGTTGGCTGTAAGTATTTGGTTTATGTGCATAAAGGTGTTCATAGTAGCCTTGAGTGATCTTTTGCATTTCAGTGGTGTCAATTGTAATATCTCTCATTTCATTTCTTATTGAGGTTATTTGGATTTTTTGTCTTGTTTTCTTGGTTAATCTTGCTAATGGTCTATCAATGTTATTTATCTTTTCAAAGAACTGGCTTTTTGTTTCATTTATCTTTTGTATTTTTTTGTTTTAATTTCATTAAGTTCTGCTCTGATCTTGATTATTTCCTTTCTTCTGCTGAGTTTGGGTTTGGCTTGTTCTTGTTTCTCTTGTTCCTTGAGATGTGACCATAGAATGTCAGTTTGTGTACTTTCAGTCTTTTTGATGTAGGCATTTAGGACTATGAACTTTCCTCTTAGCACCACCTTTGCTGAATCCCAGGGTTTGGTTTTGTTTTGTGGTGGTGGTTGTTGTTTTTTTGTTTTGTTTTGTTTTGTTTTTTTGAGACGGAGTTTTGCTCTTGTTAACCAGGCTGGAGTGCAATGGTGCGATCTCGGCTCACCGCAACCTCCGCCTCCTGGGTTCAGGCAATTCTCCTGCCACAGCCTCCTGAGTAGCTGAGATTACAGGCACGAGCCACCATGCCCAGCTAATTTTTTGTGTGTTTTTAGTAGAGACGGGGTTTCACCTTGTTGACCAGGATGGTCTTGATCTCTCGACCTCGTGATCCACCCGCCTCGGCCTCCCAAAGTGCTGGGATTACAGGCTTGAGCCACCACGCCCGGCTGTTGTTGTTTTTGAGACAGAGTCTCACTCTGTAACCCAGGCTAGAATGCAGTGGCTCAATCTTGGCTCACTTCAACCTTCGCCTCCCAGATTCAAGCAATTCTCATGCCTCAGCCTCCCCAGTACCTGGGATTACAGGCGCATGCTACCATGCCAGACTAATTTTTGTATTTTTAGTAGCGACAGTGTTTCACCATTTGGTCAGGCTGGTCTCAAACTCCTGACCTCGTGATCCGCCCACCTCGGCCTCCGAAAGTACTGAGATTACAGGCATGAACCACCACACCTAGCCAACCCAGGGGTTTTGATAGGTTGTTTCATTATTGTCGTTCAATTTAAAGACTTTTTAAAATTTCTATTGTGATTTCATTTTTCACCCAGTGCTCATTCAGGAGCAGATTATTTCATTTCCAGGTATTTGTATGGTTTTGAAGGTTCCTTTTGAAGTTGATTTCCAGTTTTATTCCACTATGGGCTGAGAGAGTACTTGATATATAATTTCAATTTTCTTAAATTTATTTATTTATTTATTTTTGAGACAGAGTTTCACTCTTGTTACCCAGGCTGGAGTGCAATGGCATGATCTCGGCTCACCGCAACCTCCGCCTCCTGGGTTCAGGCAATTCTCCTGCCTCAACCTCCTGAGTAGCTGGGATTACAGGCACGCACCACCATGCCCAGCTAATTTTTAGTATTTTTAGTAGAGACGGGGTTTCACCATGTTGACCAGGATGGTCTTGATCTCTTGACCTCGTGAGCCACCTGCCTCGGCCTCCCAAAGTGCTGGGATTACAGGCTTGAGCCACCGCGCCCGGCTGCTTCTTAAATTTATTGAGGCTCTTTTTGTGACCTATCATATGGTCTGTCTTGGAGAAAGTTCCATGTTGTGTTGAATAGAATGTGTATTCTGCGGTTGTTGGATGAAATGTTCTGTATGTATCTATTTTTTTTTTTTTTTTTTTTTTTTTTTGAGACGGAGTTTCGCTCTTGTTACCCAGGCTGGAGTGCAATGGCGTGATCTCGGCTCACCGCAACCTCCGCCTCCTGGGTTCAGGCAATTCTCCTGCCTCAGCCTCCTGAGTAGCTGGGATTACAGGCACGTGCCGCCATGCCCAGCCAATTTTTTGTATTTTTAGTAGAGACGGGGTTTCACCATGTTGACCAGGATGGTCTCGATCTCTTGACCTTGTGATCCACCCGCCTCGGCCTCCCAAAGTGCTGGGATTACAGGCTTGAGCCACCGCGCCTGGCCTGTATGTATGTATTAAGTCCATTTGTTCCAAGGTGTAGTTTAAAGCCATTGTTTCTTTGTTGATTTTCTGTTTTGATGACCTGTCTAGTGCTGTCAGGAGCATATTGAAGTCCCCCACTATTATTGTGTTGCTGTCTATCTCATTTCTTAGGTCTAGTAGCAATTGTTTTATAAATTGGGAGCTCCAGTGTTAGGTGCATATATGTTTAGGGTTGTGTTATTTTCCTGTTGGAAAAGGCCTTTTACCATTATATAACGTCCCTCTTTGTCTTTTTAAACTGCTATTGCTTTAAAGTTTGTTTTGTTTTATATAATAATAGCTACCCCTCCTTGTTTTTGGTGTCCATTTACGTGAAATGCCTTTTTCCACTCCTTACTTTATGTGAGTCCTTTTGTGTTAGGTGAGTCTCTTGAAGGCAGCAGATGGTTAGTGAATTCTTATCCATTCTACAGTTCTGTATAGTTTAAGTGGAGCATTTAGGTAATATCTTGTCATATTTTCAGAGTTGGTTTTCTGGTTCTTTCTCATTTGGTTAGGCTCTAGGGAAGGCCTAGGGCTGAAGGCTCTTCTTCAGATTCTTTTGTCCCATGAGTAATCCCTTGATACAGTACTCTCCCCCTTTTCCTATGGATGTGGCTTCCTGAAAGCCGAGCTGCAGCGATCATCTCTCTTCTGGGTCTAGCCACCCAGCAAGTCTACCAGGCTTTGGGCTGGTACTGGGAGTTGTATGTACAGAGTCCTGTGATATGAACCATCTATGGGTCTCTCCGCTGTGGATACCAGCACCGGTTCTGGTGGAGGTGGAGGGGGCAGGGGGGTGAAATGGACTCTGTGAGGGTTCTTAGCTTTGGTGGTTTAATGCTCTATTTTTGTGCTGGTTGGCTTCCTACCAGGAAATGATACTTTCCAGAGACCATAAGCTGTGGTAGTATGGAGAGGAATTGGTGGTGGGTAGGGCCATAGAACTCCCAAAAGTATATGCCCTTTGTCTTCAGCTACCAAGGTGGGTAGAGAAGAACCGTCAGGTGGGGACAGGGCTAGGCATGTCTGGGCTCAGACTGTACTTGGGCAGGTCTTGCTGTGGCTGCTGTGGAGGATCAGGGTGAGGTTCCCAGGTTACTGGAATTGTGTGCCTAGGAGGATTATGGCTGCCTCTTCCAAGTCATCAGGTTTTCAGGGAAGTGGGGGAAAGCTGGCAGTCACAGGTCTCGCCCAGCTCCCACACAATCCAAAGGGCCGGTCTCACTCCCACTGTGTCCCCGCTAACAGCACCAAGACTGTTTCCAGACAGTGGGCAAGCAGAGTTGAGAACTTGCCCCAGGCTACCTGCCTCCTGGCTGTGAAAGAAAAGGACTCTAGTTCTTCCCCCATCTGTGGAGTCGGCACCCTGGATTTGCATCTCCCCCAGCCCCAAGTTCTGGCCAGAAGGCTTCTCACCAGGTTCAAATTGTTACAAAGTTCAGCTGGAGACTTTCTTCTCCCTGTAATGTTTTCCTTGTCTCTGGACACCCTCCCAAAGGATCCCTGTGGTACTAGGCAGGAATGGGCTACTTGGGGACCCAGGGAGCTCCCAGAGCCTTTCCTGCTGCTTCCTCTACCTCTGTATTTCACTTGACTCTCTAAATTGACTCAGCTTCAGGTAAGGTTAGAAACTTTTCCTGCAAACTAGACTTTCAGTTTCCCCAGTGGGGGTATGTGCTCAGGAGTGGAGGATCTCCTTTTCCCATTTCCACGGTTTGGGCACTCACGGTATTTGGGGTGTCTGCTGGGTCCTACAGGAGCAGTCTGCTTCCTTTTGAGGGTCTGCGGGTCCTCTCAAGATTCCTGGTTTATTTCTGCAGGTATTCTGGAGCTAAAATTCACAATGTGAGCCTCCACACACTGCTCTGTCCATTCGAGTCAGAGCTACAATCTAGTTCTGCCTCCCATTTGCTATGATGATCCCTTCTATTTTGATTAACTTCCACTTAATGAATAGTAAATATATTTTCTCTTCCTTATGATTTTCTTAATAAAATTTTCTTTACTTACTGTAATTGTAAGCATATAGTATATAATATATACATGTTAATTGTTATCAGTAAGGCTTCCAGTCAACAGAAGATTATTAGTAGTTAAATTTTGGGGGTGTCCTAAGTTATACATAGATTTGCAGCTTCACAGGGAGTCAGTGCCCTTAAGCCCCATGTTGTTTCAGGATCAACTGTAGATTAATGGTTGCCTGGGGCTGGGAGAGGGGAGAATGATGAGTTTCTTCTAATGAGTATGAGTTTCCTTTTGGAGATAAAATTTAAAAATTCTAAAATTGATTGTGGTTATGGGTGCAAAACTCTATGACTATAACTAAAAACCATTAAACTAAACCACTGATCATTTTTTAAAAAATAAGAAAATGATAAACTTCATCAAAAATGAGCCAAAGGGCTAGGTACAGTGGCTCACACCTGTAATACCAGCACTTTGGGAGGCTGAGGCAGGTGGAGGCCAGGAGTTTAAGACCTGCCTGATAAAAAAAAAAAATACAAAAATATGAGCTGGGCATGGTGGGGCCTGCCTGTAATCCCAGCTACGTGGGCGGCTGAGGAAGGAGAACTGCTTGAACTCGGGAGGTGGAGGATGAAGTGAGCCGAGATCATGCCATTGCACTCCAGCCTGAGCAACAAGGGTAAAACTCTGTCTCAAAAAAGAACAACAAAAAAAAGCCAAAGATCTTAACGGGCACCTCACCATAGAAGACACACAGATAACAAATAAGCATATGAAAAGAAGCTCAACATCATACCTCATCAGGGAAATGCAAATTAAAACAAGACACCACTGTACACCTATTAGAATGGCCAAAACCCAGAACACTGACAACGTCAAATGCTGATGCAGATGTGGAGCAACAGAAACGCTCCCTCTTTGCTGGCTAGAATGCAAAATGGTTCAGCCACTTTGGAAGACAGTTTGGCAGTTTCTTAAAAAACTCAACATACTCTTAACATACAATCCAGCACTTACACTCCTTGGTATTTACCCAAGTGAGTTTAAAAAAAAAGACTATGTCCACACAAAACCTGCACACAGGTGTTGATTTATTTATACTTGCCAAAATTCAGACACAACCAAATGTCTTTTTGTAGATGAAAGGATAAATAAATAGGTATATCCAAACAGTGGAATATTTTTCAGGACTAGAAGAAAATGAATTAACAAACCATGAAAAGACATGGAGGAAAGTTAAGTGCATGTTACTACATGAAAGAAGCCAATCTGAATGGCTATAGGCTGTGTAATTCCAACTACATGACATTTTGGAAAAGACAAAACTATGGAAACAGTAAAAAGATCATTGATGATTGTCGGGGAGGGAGGGACAATACAGAACATGGAAGATTTTTTTAGAGCAGTGAAACTGCTCTGTATGACACTATAATGGTGGATGTCATCATACATTTCTTCAAACCCATAGAATGTAGCATACCAGGAGTGAACCCTAATGTAAACTCTGGACTTTGTGTCATAGTGATGTGTCATCAATGTAGGTTCATCAGTTGTAAGAAATGTACCACTCTGGTGGAAGATGTTGATAGTAGGAAAGGCTATATGTGTGCATGGCTAGAAGATATGTGGGAACTCTGTAACCATTCCAGTCTCTCTCTCTCTTTTTTTTTTTAATGTAGAATCTTACTCGGTCACTCAAGCTGAAGTGTGGGGGCTCAATCACACCTCACTGCAGCCTTGACTTCCCAATTCAAGTGATCCTCCCACCTCAGCCTCCCAAGTAGCTGGGATTACAGGCACATGCCACCATGCCTGGATGATTTTTTTTTTTTTTTTTTAGTAGAGACGGGGTCTTGCTATGCTGCCTAGGCTGGTCTCATATTCCTAGGCTCCAGCGATCCACCTGCCTCAGCCTCCCAAAGTGCTGAGATTACAGGCATGAACCACTGTGCCTGGCCTCCACTCATTTTTGCTATGAATCTAAACTGCTCTAAAATATAGTCTATTTATGAAAGTTAACTAAATAAAAGAGAAAAAGTCGATGGATATAGCCCCTGCCCTAATGTAATATACTTACTAGTATGTATTATTCTTGAAAAGAAAAAAATCCATAAATACTTTTAAAACATTTTAAAAAGTTGATCCTAAAACCCATTGTACTGGCTGAGGGCAAACCAGACAAGCAGTCTCCTTACAAAACAGTGCCCAATACACCCTGTTCCTGCCCAGATGCACCACAAGGGGCCCTTACAGTGCAGTACTCTTCATCTAGTTAACTGAGAGTAGGGATGGCTTTGAGAGCATCCAACTACATAGAGTAAAAAAGGGTCTTTGCGCTGGAGGCTCTTAAGAGAAGTCAGGCACAAATCCATTGTTTTATAAATGAAAATACTGGAGCTCAGAAAAATTAAAGATAGAGTAACTTCGGTGGTAGAATGTGTTTTTGATGCATTATCTCACAAAAAGAAGTTGGTGACATTAATGTCCCTGATTTAGAGAGGAAGGAAATGAGAGGCTAAGAAATTTGTTCAAGTTCCTACAGCTATTTAAGTGACAGAATCAACTCTAGCTTTAGAGCATATGGTCTATACCCTATGCTAGAGTTTTCCTTCAGCGCTTCTTTTCATAAAATGGATATACTTGGTGATTGCATTATTACTTGATCATTTGTTTTGAATTTTACCCCTACTCAGAAAAGTTCATTTTTTTCCTTGTTTGTTTTCTAGGCTTCCTTTTCAGAACAAATCATTCCACTTTATAGTGCTGTAACAGTCCTCTTATTAGAGAAACTATTTTTTTTCTATCACAGCATTCTAAAGCTTCAATGCCAACAGCCACTCCAATCTCCCCTTTATACATGTCCCAAATGTATAACCTAAAAGGACTTATGTGAAAATCTGATGTTTCATTCTTTTGTTTATTTACTACTTCATTCAACAACAATTCAATAGTATTGGGCATTGACTCTTAGATAGGCTTTGGACGTACAATGAGTGTAACAGACATGATCCTTGCAGCCATGGAGCAGATAGTATAAGGGAGGAAGGTAGACATTAAATGAGCATGATCAATGCTTAGAATTTTAAGCCATATTAAGCGCTATGAGGAAAATAAGTGAAAAACCATGAGAGACTACAAGAGAGGACTGGATTTTGATTAGGGGACCAAGAAAGGCCTCTTTGAAAAGGGTGGGGCACACGCAGCATTTCAGGAAAATGAATTGCATATGCGAAAGATCTGAGACAAGAAGGTGTTTACATGGTTAAGAACCAAAAACAACTTATGTGGCTAGAGTGTAGTAAGTAAGGAGCATGGTAGGAGATGAGCTTGGAGATTTAAACTTAAATCTGATCAGGAAGGTGCTTGCAGTCCATATAAGGACTTCTTATATGGGAGGAGGGAAATGGGCTTCTCTTTCTCTGATCCCACAAGAAAGTTTTCAGAACATTTTTCACAAAAATAAATTCTCTTCAGAGGAACCAGGTGGGTATCTAAACTTCCTTTGAAGTAGGCTTTTTGCTTTGCCACAGGACTGTCAAAAGTCTTAGCCTTTTAGTCACTAACCATACAAGGATGTTTTATAACATCCTTAACAAGGCTTAAATTATGTTTCAAAGAGGGAGGGGCAGGAAAAGAGGAAGGGATGACAAGTAGCAATTCAGTTGCAGTAATCCATTTGAGAGAGACTAAGGACTTGGAGAAATAGGAACAGACTTGAGAAATATTTTGATAGTGGAATCAGCAGTACTTGGTAGTGGGCTGGCTGTTATAAGCAAAGGAGAAGGCATTTGAAAAGATCACTCCTAGATTTGTGGCTTTAGCAAATGAACAGATGGTAGTAACATATATTTAGATAAGTAAATGGGAGGAGTAAGATCAAGAGTTCAGATAAGTTAAATTTGAGTTGCCTCAGATATGTGAGTAGGCAGTTGGCTACACAAGTCTGGAGCTCAGAAAAAAAGGCCTGGAATGAAGATTAAAATGTGGGCGTTAACAGCATTTTGGCGATATTTAAAGCCACAGGACTGGGCCGGGTGCAGTGACTCACTCCTGTAATCCCAACACTTTGGGAAGCAGAGGTAGATAGATTATTTGAGGTCAGAAGTTCAAGACCAGCCTGGCCAACATAGAAAAACTCTGTCTCTACTAAAAATACAAGCTGGGCATGGTGGCTCGTGCCTGTAATCCCAGCTATTCAGGAGGCTGAGACAGGAGAATTGTTTGAACTCAGGAGGTAGAGGTTACAGTGAGCCGAGATCACACCACTGCACTCCAGCCTAGGCAACACAGTGAGACTCTGTCTCAAAAAATAAAATAACATAAAATGAAATGAAATAAAAATAAAGCTACAGGACTGGATGAGATTACTTGAGGGAAACTGTAGAGAGGAGAAAGAAACTGCCAAATGTCTCTAATATGTAGAGGCAGTGGAGAGGAGTTAGCTGTGAGACTTAGATTAGCCTGGACATACGAGAACAGAGAGGACAGCGTGGTGACAAAAAGACCAAGGGCAGAGTGTTTCATTAATGGTGCAAGCAGCTATGCCCAATGCTTCTGAGAGGTTAAGTTGAGGTTGGGAACGTTTCTACTGTATTTGGTATTGTTGCAGTAGTGTGCTGAAACTGATTCCCATCAGTGCAGCGAATCTATGTGGTTATCTTTTCCCAATTCTGTATTTAGTGATGACACATTGGTAGCCATGGTGGGAGTATTTACACTATGGAAGTTAGCAACCATTTCTATGGTTTGTTTTTTTTGGGAGAGCTGGTTGTAAATATGTACCAACATGCCACTGGCAATATGACTCCCATTTGTAATAAAGTGAAGGGGGAAATGACCTTCTCGGCTCTCTGGTCTCATCAGAAAGTTTTTATGAAAATAAATTCTCTTCAGAAGAACCAGCTGGGTGTCTGAACTTCTTTGAAGTGGGCTTCTACCTTTGCCACAGGACTCTCTAAAGTCTTAGACTTTTAGTCACTAACCTTCACAAATTTGATGCAGAACAACAGGAAAAAAAAAAAAAAAGGTGGTCATATGAAGAATTACTTCCAACTCTGAGATGCTATAATTCTGTGTTGGTTGCAAGGAATTCCAGGAAGCACAGCAGTAAACCACATTTCATTTACTCCTAGGCTTATTTACTTGGTAAAAATAATCATTAGAAAATTCCGGAATCCAAGGGCTAAGAAATGACATTTTCCTCATCTTTTTTATTTTTGAAAAATGTTTACTAGTCTATAAAAATGTAGATAAGAAAATTAACTGAGGCTGGGCACAGTGGCTCATACCTATAATCCCAGCACTTTGGGAGGCCAAGGCAGGCAGATTACTTGAGCCCAGGAGTTCGAGACCAGCCTTGCCATCATGGCAAAACCCTGTCTTTACTGAAAATACAAAAATTAGCTGGGTGTGGTGGTACATGCCTGTAATCTCAGCTACTCAGGAGGCTGAGGCAGGAGAATCACTTGAACTCAAGATCATGCCCTCAAGCCTGGGCAACAGAGTAAGACTATGTCCTTAAAAAAAAAATTACCGTAATTGAAAGGTGGAAAGTTTTATATTTTCAATACTATGACAACTGAATTAGATCATTTAATAGTCAAGCGAATTCCTCACTAGGTAATCAGGTGTTAAGAAAAAATCATTAAAATAATTGTGCTTTTGACATTATTTTAGTTGCGGCATATAGTCACAGTCTAAATCCTGTTCTCATCCAAAGGTGAACTACAGATTGAACTGAATTTCTTGCAAAGTCTTCAATTTATGAAGAAGTCGGCATGCAAACCTAGTCTATACGGCTCCAAAAGTTTGTTCTTAGCTATGATAAAGTTACTACAAACACTTAGCAATGATAAAGTTTATCAAGCTTAAAATTAAGTAAACACATCTGTGGCCCAGATTTGAAACAGAAATACAAAGCTGTGAGATGAGCAGAAGCCACTTGCTTTGGGGCTCTGAATCTGAATCAGGCAATATTAGCTATACTTTGGCTCTTCCTGAGTAAATTAAAATAAAAGAGTTCCATGCCGAGATGGGAGGCTGAAAGCCAGACTCACTGCTTGAAGCCGGAGGCAAGGCAGGCTTCTCCTACTCCAGAAAGGAAGCAGAAATGGAAGCTATTTCTGCCGGAAGCTACAGCTTTTAGCAAACTTTGGATGTAGGCAAGAGGGAGGACACAGATACAACCTTGTGACTAGGAAAGAAGGCAGTTCGTTTGGTGCCTAAATCTGTGTTGTCCTGAATATGACTGTGGGCTGGATCTTCGAATCACCGTTAGTAAGTCGGGTCTGAACTGGAACCTCAGGGAGCAAGTACAAAATGAAGGGAATTGCAAAGCCACTGGACAGGGCGGAGAAAGCACAGTGGGAGTGGAGAAAAGAAGAGAAAGAGAGAGACAGAGAATGCAAGCCTAGTCTCAAAATGAGCTCATCACCCAAAATCCAATGCTTTGAAAGCCAAAACAAACAAAAGAACATAAATTTACTCCTGTTGAAATTAATTTTCTAGAACAATCCGAAAAAAAGGTTTAAATATGCCTACAATGTGCAAAAAGACATATGCAGGAAAAATTTTTTTTTCTTTTTTATTGAAACAGAGTCTCTGTCACTAGGCTGGAGTGCAGTGGCACCATCTTGGCTCACTGCAACCTCCGCCTCCTGAGTTCAAGTGATTCTCCTGCCTCAGCCTCCTGAGTAGCTGGCACTACAGGCACACGCCACCACACCCAGCTAATTTTTTGTTTGTTTGTTTGTTTTGTATTTTTAGTAGAGAAGGGGTTTCATCGTGTTGGCCAGGATGGTCTCTATCTCTTGACCTTGTGATCAGCCCACCTCGGCCTCCCAAAGTGTTGGAATTACAGGCATGAGCCACCGCACCCAGCCAACTTACATTTTTTTAAAAGAGCAAGACCTTACGAAAAAAAAGCCAACATAAATGAAATCAGAATGGATGTATAGTAAAAAGAACAATTAGAAATATTGGAAATGAGCCGGGCGTGGTGGCTCAAGCCTGTAATCCCAGCACTTTGGGAGGCTGAGGCGGGTGGATCACGAGGTCAAGAGATCAAGACCATCCTGGTCAACATGGTGAAACCCCGTCTCTACTCAAAATACAAAAAATTAGCTGGGCATGGTGGCATGTGCCTGTAATCCTAGATACTCAGGAGGCTGAGGCAGGAGAATTGCCTGAACCCAGGAGGCGGAGGCTGCGGTGAGCCGAGATCACGCCATTGCACTCCAGCCTGGGTAACAAGAGCGAAACTCCGTCTCAAAAAAAAAAAAGAAATATTGGAAATGAAAAATAATATAGTCATTAAAATAAAAATATAATAGATGAGATAAGCTGTAGGCTGGCAATAGTTAAAGAGAAAGTTACTGGTTTGAAGATGATGCTGAGGATTTTTGCCTAAGAAGCAGGACAGAGAGACAAAGAGGTAAAAAATGTGAGACAGCTGTTAAGAGAGAGGGAGGATCAATTGATAGGCTAATATCAGTATCAAATCAGGGAAAAAAGGAATATTTAAGAGTTTAGATGTTCTTAGAGTATGGAATAGTTATGTATGCAAGTTAACATATAAGGACAACTGCTAAAGAAGATACCATGTCTAGCTCCTAAAGTAACAGCAGAAGAAAAAGGGAATATAGAAAATATTTTCAACACAAGAGAAGGAATGAAAAGGGAAAAAATAAGCAAAGAATGATAAACATAAAATGAAAAAAAGTTAAAAATAAGTTGAAACATTATCATTAGCCTCAGCAACCATAAACCTGTTAAAAATTGACTATAAAACAGAAGTTTTAAGAATGGATTTTTTTTTTAAACCGTCTCACTCAGTCGCCCAGGCTGGAGTGCGTCGATGTGATCTCTGCTCGCTGCAACCTCTGCCTCCTGAATTCAAACGATTCTCCTGCCTCAACCTCTTAAGTAGCTGGGATTACAGGCACCCACAACCATGCCTGGCTAATTTTGGTATTTTTAGTAGAGATGGGGTTTCATTCTGTTGGTCAGGTTGGTCTCGAACTCCTGACCTCAAGTGATCTGCCCACCTGGGCCTCCGAAAGTAAGAATGATTTTTTTTAAAAAATCCCAAATCAGGCCAGGCAAGGTGGCTCATGTCCATAATCCCAGCACTTTGGGAGGCCAAGGTAGGTGGATCACCTGAGGTCAGGAGTTCAAGACCAGAGACCAGCCTAGCTAACACAGTGAAACACGTCTCTACTAAAAATACAAAAATCAGCCAGGGGTGGTGGTGCATGCCTGTGGTCCCAGCTACTCGGGAGGCTGAGGCAGGAGAACTGCATGAACCCAGGAGGCGGAGATTATAGTGAGCCAAGATTGTTCTTCTAGAAACTTTTTTTTTTTGGTATATATTTTTAAAATAGAGACAGGGTCTCCCTGTGTTTCCCAGGCTGATCTTGAACTCCTGGGCTCAAGCAGTCCTCCCACCTCAGCCTTCCGAATTTCTGGGATTACAGGTATGAGCCACCACACCCGGCCTATCAAAGAAACTTTCTAATCATGTTTATGAACTTCATTATAGGTAACTTACTGGGAAATTGAGGAGTTGTTAGGTACCTAAAATAGCACATTTGCTGGAAGTAGGATTAAGAATGTGTCTGCTGTTTCTTTAAAACCTCTAGAAGGTAGGCTCTTGAATGTGTATAATGCCATTCTGCCTTTGTGGATGAGGCAATCAAAGCAAAGGTATTAGTGTTGTGCCTAGGTCTCTGAAAGTGTTTTGATTTACTTTTTCTTCTTCTTTGAGCACCCAGATTATACTTTAACAAGATTGAGCTTCTGTGGAAACCTAGCCTGTGGCAAAATTTCTGCTGCCCACACCCTGTGTGAGACCACAGTGAGTATTTAAGGGGCTCTGGCAGCAGGACCTGGTAAATTAATGATCGCTGCAAACTTAAAAGGCCCAACCCTGGAATTCTCTCTCTTGAAGAGCCACACTGCCTGCCTGCCTGTGCTCCAACCATTAGCTCACAGTGCCCAAAATATGGAGGGGAAAAAAAAAAAAAAAGGAAGCCAGGAGGGAGTTGTCTTTGTGGGACAAGAATTTCAGCTAGCACTAGGTAATCATAATTTTCCAACCATTTTGACATGCATTATATAAAGGAACCAATTCCCAGATAAAACAAAAAACAAAGTGCTTTTGACTCTAGAAGTGCAAACTGAGGATAAATTAGAGCTGACTTTTCTTTTTAACTTTTTATTTATACAGAATGTTGGATTTGTTTAACTAATTTCTATTTCCACGAAGCCACAAATCTAGTGTGTTATTTCCTTTACTATCTATTCATTTTTATTTCTGCTAATTTTCATATGTTTAAAATGTTTTCAGTAGGCTGAAAATACTTACAAATCATATGCACATATGCATATGTACAATACATCACTTTCATAGGACCAATCAAATCTGGCATTCTTTGTAGCTCACAGTGGTTCACAGTTTCAAGGCTTTTCACCCTGTTTTGAACTGCAACTTAACATTCACAAAATAGGTTGTTCAAAGTTAAAGGTTCTGCTTACAGGCACTTGCCTTTGACTGGATACATCTAGATTAAGTCCTGAGTAAAATGTAGGAAATAACTTTTGTCTCATCTCCATTTATATCAGGACTAATGAAGAAAATGCACTTAGTAGGTGCCAATGCTGCCCAGTGTAGAAATAACATAGGTGATATGAATGTGGTGATTTTTTTTTTTTTTTTTTTTTTTTTTTTTTGAGACAGTGTCTTGCTCTGTCATCAGGCTGGAGTGCAGTTGCGATCTTGGCTCACTGCAACCTCGGCCTTCTGGGTTCGAGTGTTTCTCCTGCCTCAGCCTCCTGAGCAGCTGGGATTACAGGCGTGTGGCACCACACCCAGCTAATTTTTGTATTTTTACTAGAGACAGGGTTTTCCCATGTTGGCCAGGCTGGTCTCAAACTCCTGGCCTCAGGTGATCTGCCTGCCTCAGCCTCCCAAAGTGCAGGCGTGAGCCACCGCGCCTGGCCCACTGATTTATTTTCTATTACTATAGTTCTGTCTTTTCCAGAATGTTATATAAATAGAATCCAACAATACGAGTCTTCGTGGTTCTTTCACTTATCATGATGTATTTGAGATGCATTTCTGCTGGAATGCCTTTCAATTGTCCATTCCTTTTCCTTACTGAGCAGTATTCTATGGTATAGATAGACCACAGTTTGTATATCCCTTCTCCAGTGAAGGACGCTTAAGTTGTGATGTGGTTTGGATTTGTGTCCCTGCCCAAATTTCATGTAGAATGTAATCTCCGGTGTTGGAGAAAGGGCCTAGTAGGTGTTGATTGGATCGAGGGGCAGATTTGCCCCTTGCTGTTCTCGTGATAGTGAGTGAGTTCTCACGAGATCTGGTTGTTTAAAAGTGTGTGGCACCTCCCCCTTCCCTCTCTTCCTCCTGCTCCAGCCGCTCAGGATGTGCTTGCTTCCCCTCTACCGTCGTCATGATTAAAAGTTTCTTGAAGCCTCCGCAGCCACGCCACCTGCACAGTCTGCAGAACTGTGAGCCATTTAAACTTCTTTTTTTGATAAATTACCCAATCTCAGGTGGTTCTTTATAGCAGTGTGAGAATGGACTGTCCAGTTTTTGGTAATTACAAATAGAACTGCTGTAAACATTCATATACAGGTTTTCTAGTGAACATACATTTTCATTTCTCTTAGGGTAAATAAGAGTGGCATAAAAGTGTTTTTTTTTTTGTTTGTTTGTTTGTTTTTTAAGAAAAAGAGCTCGGCTTCTCTAGAAGGTTTTTTGTTTTTGTTTTTTTAAGACAGGGTCTCACTGTGTCGCCCAGGCTGGAGTACAGTGGCACGACCTTGCTCACTGCAACCTTCCACCTCCTGGGTGCAGGCGGTTCTTGTGTCTTGGCCTCCCGAGTAGCTGAGATTACAGACATGCGCCGTCACACCCAGCTAATTTTTGTGTTTTTAGTAGAGATGGGTGTTTGCCATTTTGGTCAGGCTGGTCTCAAACTCCTAGCCTCAGGTGAGCTGCTGCCTCAGGCTCCCAAAGTGCTGGGATTATAGGCGTGAGCCATCATACCTGGCCTGGTATCAAGGTTTTTTTTTTTTTTTTTTTTTTTATTCTTTTTTTTTTTTTTGAGACGGAGTTTCGCACTTGTTACCCAGGCTGGAGTGCAATGGCGCGATCTCGGCTCACCGCAACCTCCGCCTCCTGGGCTCAGGCAATTCTCCTGCCTCAGCCTCCTGAGTAGCTGGGATTACAGGCACGTGCCACCATGCCCAGCTAATTTTTTTTTGTATTTTTAGTAGAGTCGGGGTTTCACCATGTTGACCAGGATGGTCTCGATCTCTTGACCTCGTGATCCACCCGCCTCGGCCTCCCAAAGTGCTGGGATTACAGGCTTGAGCCACCGCGCCCGGCCGGTATCAAGGTTTTAAGGTATATGTTTAACTTTATAAAATTTGCCAAACTGTTTTCCAAAGTAGATGTACCACTTTATATTCCCATCAACACTGTATGAGAGATCCAGTTTCTCCATGATCTCACCAGCATTCATATTATCATTGTTTTGTATTTTAGCTCTTCTACAAGATGTGTAGGAGTTTGTGCTTTTAATTTGCAATTCACTAATGACTAGTGATGTCAAACACCTTCTCATATGATTTCTTTGCTATCCATATACCTCCTTTAGTGAAATATCCAAGTCTTTTGCTATATATATATATATGGCAAAATGTATTTATATTTATATTTTTTGAGATGGGGTCTCACTCTGTCACCGAGGCTTGAGTACAGTGACACAGTCTCAGCTCAGGGCAACCTGTGCTTCCCAGGCTCAAGTGATCCTTCTACCTCAGTCTCCTGAGTAAATGGGACCACAGGCGTGTGTTATCATGCTCGGCTAGTCTTTTAATTTTTTGTACAGATGAGGTCTCACTATATTATCCA
This sequence comes from Saimiri boliviensis, assembly GCF_048565385.1. Taxonomy (NCBI): domain Eukaryota; kingdom Metazoa; phylum Chordata; class Mammalia; order Primates; family Cebidae; genus Saimiri; species Saimiri boliviensis. The sequence goes on along the minus strand of NC_133462.1, from coordinate 77,785,760 downwards.
GGCTAGTCTAAAATTCCTGGGCTCAAATGACCCTCCCATCTTGGCCTCCCAAAGTGCTGAGATTATGGTCAAGAGCCACTGTGCCTGACCACTGTTTTCAAATTTGATTATTTTCTAATTGTTGAGTTTAGAAAGGTTGTTTTTATGTTTTTGTTTTTGTTTCTGTTAGGAAATGGATATCCGTCATTTGTTTGATAGGTGGTTTGAAAATATTTTCTCTTAGTCTCTCAGTGTATGCCTTGTATTTTGAAAAAACTATTTAGAACAGCTTTAGCACAGCAAAATGAGTGGAAGGTATAGAGATTTCCCATTTAAACCTGCCCCTTACATGCATAGCCTCTCCCAGTGCATTTCCACACCTTCCACTGTAATGGTGCATTTGCTGCAACTGATCAGTCTCCACTGACACATCATTCTTCCTCAAAGTCCTGAGTTTACATTAGGGCTCACTCTTGGTGTCTTACATTCTATGGAATTGGACGAAGATCCAGTGGCATGTATCTGCCATTATAGTGTCATATGAAGTATTCCACTGCCCTAAAAATCCTCTTTACCTCCCCCTCCTTCCCCACCAACCCCAAGCCACCAGTGGTCTTTTTACTGCCTCCATAATTTTACCTTTTCCAAAATGTCACATAGTTGGAATTATACAGCATATAGCCTTCCAGATTGGCTTCTTTAACTCAGTAACATGCACTTAACTTTCCTCCATGTCTTTTCATGGTTTGTTATCTCATTTCCTTCTAGTGCTGAATAATATCCCATTGTCTGGATGTTTATTCATCCATTCATTTACCCAAGGACATCTTGGTTGCTTCTGAATTTTGGCAACTATGAATAAATCAACACCTGTGTGCAGGTTTTGTGTGGAGATGATTTTTTTTTTTTAAATAACTTGGGTAAATACCAAGGAGTGTGAGTGCTGGATTGTATGTTAAGAGTATGTTGAGTTTTGTAAGAAATTGCCAAACTGTCTTCCAAAGTGGCTGAACCATTTTGCATTCCAGCCAGCAAAGAGGGAGTGTTTCTGTTGCTCCACATCCTCCTCAGCCTTTGGTGTTATCAGTGTTCTGGGTTTTGGCCATTCTAATAGTTGTATAGTCGTGTCTCGTTTTAATTTGCATTTCCTGATGAGATATGATGCTGAGATTTTCATATGCTTATTTGCCTCCTGTGTATCTTCTTTTGTGGGTTGTTTGCTAAGCTCTTTGGCCTAATTTTAAATTGGGTTGTTTTCTTATCGTTGCTTTTTAAGAGTTATTTTTATATTTTGGATTACAGCCCTTTATCAGACACATATTTTGCGAATATTTTCTCTCCATCTGTGGCTTGGCTTTTCCTTTCCTTGACATTATGTTTGACAGAGTAAAAAATTTTAATATTAGTGAAGTCCAGCTTATTGATTCTTTCTTTCATGGATTATGACTTTGATGTTTTATCTAAAAAGTTGTTTCCAAACCCAAAGTCATCAGATTTTCTCATATGTTATCTTCTAGAAATTTACAGTTTTGTGTTTTATGTTTAGATCTGTGATCCATTTTGAGTTAATTTTTGTGTAGGGTATAAGGTCTTTGTCTAGATACATTATTTTGCATGTTGATGTCCAGTTATTCCAACATCGTTTGTTGATAAGATTATCATTTTTTTCCATTATATGTCCTTTGCTAGTTTGTCCATGACAAATTAGGATTGCACTGAATTTATAGATCAAGTTAGCAAAAACAGACAACTTGACAATGTTGAGTCTTCTTATCCCTTAACAAGGACTATTTATTTAGTTCTTTGATTTCTTTCAACAAGGTTTTGCAGTTTTCCTCATATAAAGTTTGTATATGTTTCATTAGATTTATACCTAATTGTTGCATTGTTTTGGGTGCTGATGTAATTTTGCAGTTTTCCTCATATAAAGTTTGTATATGTTTCATTAGATTTATACCTAATTGTTGCATTGTTTTGGGTGCTGATGTAAATGGTATTGTGTTTCTATCTTCAAATTCCACTTATTTGCCAGTATAGAGGGAAAGATTGACTTTGTGTATTAAACTTATACCCTGCAACCTTGTTATAATTGCAGAAAAAGTTCTGGGAGTTTTTGTTTGTTTTAAGAGGTAAAGTCTAATTGTGTTGCCCAGGCTGGCCTCAAACTCCTGGGCTCAAGTAATCCTCCCACCTCAGCCTCCCAAGTAGGTGGGACTACAGGCATGAGGCACCACACCTGGCTAATTCCAAGAGTTTGGGGGCAATTCTTTCAGATTTTCTACATAGACAATCATGTCATTTACAACAAAGACAGTTTTATTTCTTCCTTCCTATCACTCCACTTTTAACTTGCTTTCCTTGTCTTATTCCATTAGCTAGGACTTCCAGTATGATGTTGAAAAGGAGTAGTATGGCTAGGTGCAGTAGTTCATGCCTGTAATTCCAGCATTTGGGGAGGCTGAGACAGGAGGATCACTTGAGCCCTGGATTTCAAGACTGGCCTGGGCATAGGAGACCTATCTTTCCAAAAAAAAAAAAAAAAAAAACCTTTTTAAAATTAGCTGGGTATGGTATTGCGTACCTGTGGTCCTAGCTTCTCAGGAGGCTGAGATGGAAGGATCACTTGAGTCTAGGAGGTTGAAGCTCCAGTGAACCATGTTCATACCACTGCACTTTTGCCTGGATGACAGAACAAGACCCTGTGGAAAAAAAAAGAAGAAAGGAAGGAAGGGAGGGAGGGAAGGAAAGAAAAAGAGAGAGAGAAAGAAAGAAAGAGAAAGAAGGAAGGAAGGAAGGAAGGAAGGAAGGAAACCAGTGGTAGGTGAAGGGACATCTTTGTATTGATCCTGATCTTAGTGGGAAAGCTTTTTCTTCTCATCATTAAGTATGATGTTAGCTGTAGGGTTTTTTTTTTTTTTTTTTTTTTTTTTTTTTAATAGTCCCTGTCAAGGATGAATGGGTGTTGGATTTGATCTAATGTTTTTCTATATCTATTGATATGATAGTTAGTTTTATTCTTTATCTTGTTGAGATGATAGATTATATTAGTTGATTTTTTTAATGTTGAATCATCTTTGCACACCTGAGTTAAATTCTACCTGGTCATAGTGTATAATTCTTTTTCTACATTTGATTTGCTAATATTTTGTTAAGGATTTTTGTATCTGTGTTCATGAGAGATACTGGTCTGCAGTTTTCTTGTAATGTCTTTTCTGATTTTGGTTTAGGGTGATACTAGCTTCACAGTCTTCCGTCTGCTTCTGTCTTCTGAAAAAGATTGTAAAGAATTAGTATAATTTCTTCCTTAAATATTTGGTCACCCATTTCCTTTAATCTGTATGTGTCTTTATATTTAAAGTGGATTTCTTGTAGACATCCTATAGTTGGATCTTGTTTTTTGACCCACACAGACATCTCTGTCTTTTGATTGGTATATTTATATCACTGATCTTCAAAGTGATCATTGATATAGTTGGATTAAGATTTGCCATATTAGTTACTGTTTTCTACTTGTTGCCCTTTTCTCTGTTCCTACTTTTGTCTTTTGTGTTTACAATCAAGCATTTTATAAAACGATTTCACTTTCTCTCCTTTCTTAGCGTATCAGTTATGCTTCTTTTTACTTGTTTAGTGTTTGCCCTAGAGTTTGCAATATTAATTTATCACTACTCTAAATCCACCTGCAAATAAAAGTATACTGCTTCATGAATGGTGTGAATAGTTTATAACAAAATAATCCAAATTCCTTCTTCCTGTTTTTTTGTATCATTACTATCATTCATTTCATTTATATATAAGCATCAACACACACACATACACACACACACACACACACACACAGAGACATATGCATGCATCTATACTTGAATACGTTATTGATGTTGTTCTTTGGACAAATGGTTGTTAGATCAATTAAAAATAAGAAAAATAGGCCGGGCGCGGTGGCTCAAGCCTGTAATCCCAGCACTTTGGGAGGCCGAGGCAGGTGGATCACAAGGTCAAGAGATTGAGACCATCCTGGTCAACATGGTGAAACCCTGTCTCTACTAAAAATACAAAAAATCAGCTGGGCATGGTGGCGCGTGCCTGTAATCCCAGCTACTCAGGAGGCTGAGGCAGGAGAATTGCCTGAACCCAGGAGGTGGAGGTTGCGGTGAGCTGAGATCGTGCCATTGCACTCCAGCCTGGGTAACAAGAGTGAAACTCCGTCTCAAAAAAAAAAAAAAAAGAAAAAGAAAAGTTTTTATTTAACCTCCATGTATTTTTTTCTTTGATGCGCTTTCTTTCTTTCTGCAGACCTGAACTTCTGACTTATACCATTTTCCTTCACACTGAATAACTTCTTTTAATATTTCTTGTGGAACAGGTCAACTGGCAACAAATTCCCTTAATTTTCATTTGTATGAAAAATCTTTATTTTTTTTCTTCACTTTTGAAGGATCACTTCACAGGGGATAGAATTCTAGTTTGATTTTTTCCTCTCAGCAGTTTAGATATTTCATTTTACTCTCTTTTTTCTTTTATGGTTTCTGAGGAAAAGTCAGATATAATTATTATCTTTGCTTCTATGTAGGTTGGGTGTTTATTTCTTCTGGCCTTGTTTGAAATTTAAAAATTCATATTGGATTTTCTAAGGTTTCAATACGGTATGCCTAGGTGTTGGGTTTTTTGGCACTTATCCTGATTGGTATTCTCTGAGTTTCCTGGATCTGTGGTGTCTGACATTAATTTGGAAAAAAATATCAGTCAATATTGCTTCAAATATATCTTCTTGTTATTCTTCTAGTGTTCTTATTATGCATACATTAAACCCTTTGTAGTTGCCCCACAGTTCTTGAATGTTCTTTTCTTTCTTTCTTTTCCCAGTGTCTCCTCTTTGCTTTTCGGTTTTGAGATGAAAACTCAAAACTGCATTGAAATGAACTCAAGCTCAGAGATTTTCCTCAGCCATATGTAGTCTACTAATAAGCCTATCAAAGACATTTTTCATTTGTTACAGTGGTTTTTTTATCTCCAGCATTTATTTTTAATTCTTTGTTAATATTGCCCTCTCTCTGCTTACATTTCCTATCTGTCCTTGCATGCTGTCTACTTTATCCATCAGAGTTCTTACCATATGTATCATATTTGTGTTAAATTCTCACTGTGATAATTCCAACATCTCTGCTGTATCTGTCTGGTTCTGATGCTTGCTCTGTTTCTTCAAACTATGCCTTTTTAGTATGCCTTGTAATTTATCTTTTTTTAAAATTTTTTTATTTTTATTTTTATTTTTTTCGAGATGGAGTCTTTCTGTTTCCCAGGCAGGAATACAGTGGCACGATCTAGGCTCACTGCAATTTCCACCTCCCAAGTTCAAGCGATTCTCCTGCCTCAGCCTCCCAAATAGCTGGGACTACAGGCATGAGCCACTACATCTGGCTGAATTTTTGTATTTTTAGTAGAGATAGGATTTCACCATGCTGTCCAGGCTGGTCTCGATCTCCTGAACTCAAGTGATCTGCCCACCTTGGCCTCCTGAGGTGCTGAGATTACAGGTGTGGCCTTATAATTTTATCTTGATAGCTAGACATGATGTGCCGTGTAAAAGGAACTGTGATAAATAGAACTTTAGTGATGTAGTCCTAAGGTGTGAGGGGAAAGGAAGTTCCCCATAAATAGTAGGGGACGCTTACTTATCTGTAGTCCTAAGATTAGGTGTTTAGGTGAGCCTGTGCCCATGGACTGACTGTGAACTTTACAAGTGTTTGTTAGTGTTTTCTTCCCTGCTTTAGTTGGACAGAATGGTTACAGTGGGCTGAAGTTGACTATTTCCCTCCCCCCAGGACAATTCTGATTAAACCCCAGCAGGTTAGGGGTCCTTATTAAAGTCCTGAAGGCAGACCTTGCTAAGAAGTACAGCATGCTTTGGTGTATTTCAAAATTATTCATTTTTTCCTATCCCTGCAAGAAGAATGAGGGAATTTTTGTCCAATATTCACTGTGAGACTCTCATCAAGCTCCTGGAGGTAAAACTCACAAAAGTGTCCCACACCCCATTGACCGTATCCCCTGGAGTTTTTGACTCAGTGACTTGTCCACACTAAGCCTCCAGCAATTTGTCAATTACGTTTTAAGTTGTCCTTCCCCATACTGGTTCCTTCTCATTGGTTTTTTTATTTCATTCATTTTTCAGTTTGTTCAGCTTTTTACTTGTTTGGATGGAGTGATGACTTCCAAGCTCCTTTCATGCCTGACCGATGGTGCCTGGTCTTTTAATCCTCTAAATAATGTTTCTCAGAAAGGAAAGAGAAATTCTTAATTTTTATGAAATCCAATTTTTACATTTTTTTCTTTTATGGATCAAGCTTTTATGTATTATATCTAAGACATTTTTGCCTGATTCAAGGTCACAAAGATTTTTAATCTGTTTTCTTGTCTCAGAGTACTCTTTTTAAAGTGGAAATCAGATCATATCACTCCCTTGCTTAGAATTCTTCAAGGGCTTTTTCTCACATTTAGAACAAAATCTAAACTCCTAATCCATGTCTACAGGGTTCTGCATGATCTTGCCTTCGGCTTCTTTTACCATAACGCCTTGCCCCTTTCTCCCTTATTCACTCCGCTCCAGCCACATTTGTTTCCTTGCCACTCCACATACCCTCCTTGGAGCCTTTGTACTTGCTGTTACCTCTGCCTGGATTACTCTCCTCTCAGATCTTCGCATGGCTCACTTCTCAGTTTTCAAATACCAACCACCCTCTTGGCAAAGCTCCCTTAATAAGCCTACCTAAAATAGGACCCCTCTTTCACTTGCAATTCTGCTGTCCCTTTTTATTTTTGTTAGGGCATTAATCACTATCTGGAATTTATTTACTTATTACATTACTTGAGGTTTTTTGTTTGTTTGTTTTAGTTTTTTGCTAATTTATGCTACTAAAATGTACATTCTTTGAGAGCAAAGCATTTTCTGTTTTGTTTCTGTATTCCTGAGCCAAGAACAAAATCAAGAACAGAGCAGATGTGCAATAAATATGTGTTGAAAAAATGAATTACACCCTACTGAAAACCACCTCATATACTAAGAAACTCAAAATATGAATTTTGGGATAAGGGAGAGAGTAAGATTTGGATGGGGTGGGGTTTGTTTTGAAGCAGAAGAAGAAAGAAAGTTTTCAGTGGGACTCCCTGGAGAGAGAAAGCCTGCTGAGCAGGGGCAGCCAGCTCCAAAGAATGGGTGACCTATGATTCCCTAATCTCAATGGTGTCCAAGCACAGGCCTTCAGCAGTGGAAGCCCATTGCCTTGTACCCTCTGAGAGTTTCTCTCAGGTCCTTGAGGTTACTTTAATTTTAGGGACACTGTGTGCTTCAAATTTCATTGCCTCCAACTTAATTGTTGGCACAAAGTCTTTGAATCCATAATTAAAGACAAAAATGTTTTAATTAGTAGTGGCAGAAGAATAGGATATAGCTTAATTTAAAAAATGGTGGGTCCGCATACCTCATGTTTATGGTCAGTTGATTTTGTGAGGGGATGAAACAATTTAATGGGGAAATAATATTATTTTCAACAAATGGTGCTGAGATAACTGAATATTCATGGGCACAGGAATAAAATCGGATCCCTACGTCAAACCATTCACAAAAATTAACTCAAAATCAATCATAGACCTAAATGTAAGAGCTAACAGTTTATAACTCTTGGAAGGATGCATAGTGGTAAATCTTTGTGACCTTGGGTTAGGCAGTGCTTTCTTATGTGTGATACTAAAGCACAAATGTCAGAAAAAAAAATAGAAAAATTGAACTTCATTAAAATTAAAAAGTTTTGTGCTTCAAAGGACAAATCAAGAGTGAAAAGATAACCCACTGAATGGGAGAAAATTTTTGCAGATCACATATCCAATAAGAAATTTATATTCAAAATAACAGATGTGGCTCACACTTGGAATCCCAGAAGTTTGGGAAGCCAAAGTGGGTGGAGCACCTGAGGTCAGGAGTTCTAGACCAGCCTGGCCAACATGGCAAACCCTGTCTCTACTAAAACTACAACAATTAGTTGGGTGTGGTGACATTAGCCTGTAGACCCAGCTACTAGGGAGGCTGAGGCAGGAGAATTGCTTGAACCCAGGAGTCAGAGATCACACCACTGCACTCCAGCCTGGATGACAGAGGAGACTCCATCTTGAAAAAAAAAAAAAAAAAAGAAAAAAAAAGAAAAAAGAAAAAGAAAAAGAAAGAAAAGAAAAATCCCCAAATATAAGAAAGAACTCTTACAACTCAACAATAAAAAGAGCCATAACTCAATTTGAAAATGGGCTAAGGATTCAAACACACATTTCTCTAAATAAAATATACAAATAGCTGATAAGCACATGAAAAGATGCTAAAAATTATGAGTCATTAGGGAGATGAAAATAAAAATGAAATACCCACCAGAATGGCTGTAATCAAATAGATGGATTCTAACACGTGTCAGTGAGGATGTGAAGAAATTGGAACCCTCAAATGTTGCTGGCGGGAATGTAAAATGGAGCAGCTGCTTTGGAAAAGTGTAACCCAGCAATTCCATGGCTACCAGTTCTACCCAAGAGAAATAAAAACACATGTCCACACAAAAACTTGTACATGAATGTTCAAAGCAGCATTATTCTTAATAACCCAAAATTAGAAACAACTCAAATGGTCATCAGCTGATGAATGAATAAAGAAAATATGGGATACTCATACAATGAAATATTATTTGGGCAAAAAAAATGAATGTAGTTTGACAAATGCTACAATGTGGATGAGTCTTGAAAACGCTACATGAAGTGAAAGAAGCCAGTCACAAAAGGCCATATATTTATGATCCCATTTATATGAACTCTTCAAGACAGGCAATCTAGAGAGAAAGTAGGTTACTGGTTGCCTAGGGCTGAGCGGGGAATAATGGGGTCTTGACGATGTGGTAGCTAAAGGGTATGAAGTTTCTTTCTGCGGGGTACAAAAAGTTCTAAACTTAGATTGCGATGGTGGATGATAACTCTGTGAACTTACTAACAACCATTGAATTGTTTATTTGTTTATTATTTATTTATTTTTGGAGACAGAATCTTGCTCCATCCCCTAGGCTGGAGTTGAGTGGTGCAATCTTGACTCACTGCAACCTCCCCTTTCCAGGTTCAAGCAGTTCTCATGCCTCAGCCTCCTGAGTAGCTGAGATTGTACGCACATGCCATCACACCTGGCTAATTTTTGTATTTTTAGTAGAGATGGGCTTTCACCATGTTGGCCAGGCTGGTCTCGAACTCCTGACCTCAAGTCATCCATCTGTCTCTCAAAGTGCTGGTATTACATGCATAAGCCACCATCCCCAGCCTGAATTGAATACTTTAAATGGGTGAATTGTGTTGTATATGGATTACATCCCAATTAAGACTGATAAAAAAAAGATATATAATGAAAAATACTGGTTTTAGTATCACTTTAGTATCATGTTCCTCCGTCATTTGCTTTTCAGCTTCTTTGTGCTACACAAGTAGATGCCAAGCTAAAGAAAACAAAATGCTGCCCTTAAGCACCTTAACTCACAGTGAAATGAAGAAGCCACACACAGAAACAGATCAACTGAAACTCAAACACAGCACTCCAGGAGCTGAGAAAAATGCCCCAGGTGTTAGAGAGGACTCTTTAGAGGAGGGAGTATTTAAACTAAAATATGATGGACAAGTAGAAGTTTGCTACACAGTGAAAGAGAAATCCTGCCTGGGCAACGTGGCAAGACACTGTCTCTACAAAAAATAAAAAAATTACCCTGGCATGATGGTGCACACCTGTAGTCCCAGCTACTCAGAAGGCTAAAGTGGGAGGATTACTTGAGCTTAGGAGGTTCGGGCTGCAGTTGAGTCGAGATCACACCACTGCACTCCAGCCTGGGTGACAGAATAAGACCCAGCTCAAAGAAAGAAGAGAAGAGAGAAAAGGGAAAAGAAAAAAGAGAAACCAAAAGAAGAAGAAAAAAAGGCGGGGGGAATTCGAGGTTCAGGGGACAGTGCATGTGAAGGCACAAAACCAGAGGAAAGCCTGGAGTGTTCAGACAATAGTAAATTGATTTGGCAAGAGGGTGGGTCGGCTGGCGGAGTGGTGAGGGATTAGGCAAAATGGTAGGCAAACCTCCCTGAAGGACCTTGCATGCCCTGTTAAGAAATCCGAGCTTTTCCCTTAGAGGCAAAAAGGAGCCTGTGAAAGACCATCAGCTTCTCAAAAGGAAGGTAACTCTGCAAACAGTGCAGGACAGAGCTGAGCAAGGAAATAGCATGCTTCTTTACACTTTTTTCTTTTTCTTTTCTTTTCTTTTTTTTTTTTTGCTATTTCGCCCAGGCTGGAGTGCAGTGGCACAATCTTGGCTCACTGCAACCTTCACCTCCTGGATTCAATCGATTCTCTTGCCTCAGCTTCCCAAGTAGCTGAAATTACAGGCATGAGCCACCACAGTTGGCTACTTACTGTATTTTTAGTACAGATAGGGTTTTGCCACGTCAGCCAGGCTGGTCTTGAACTGCTGGCCTCAAGTGATCTGCCCACCTCAGTCTCCCAAAATGCTAGGATTACAGGTGTGAGCCATGAGCCTGGCCTACTGCTTTTTCTACTGTCTTTTTCTTCCTGCAAATCCCTCCACTCATGTGGCACTGGCCTTTATTACCTTTAATTGTATACATTCTGGAAGCAGATGATACCCATGCAGATATTTTTTCTAATTCAGTCACTCATGTGGGAATAAACCACACAAGATGACATGTCAGTACAGCTACATGTGCTTCCTAAAGATCAACAGGACCAAATTGCTTATTTTCTTTTTTTTTTTTTTGAGACAGAGTTTCGCTCTCGTTACCCAGGCTGGAGTGCAATGGCGCGATCTCGGCTCACCGCAACCTCCGCCTCCTGGGTTCAGGCAATTCTCCTGCCTCAGCCTCCCTAGTAGCTGGGACTACAGGCGTGCGCCACCATGCCCAGCTAATTTTTGTATTTTTTTTTTTTTTGAGACGGAGTTTCGCTCTTGTTACCCAGGCTGGAGTGCAATGGCGCGATCTCGGCTCACCGCAACCTCCGCCTCCTGGGTTCAGGCAATTCTCCTGCCTCAGCCTCCTGAGTAGCTGGGATTACAGGCACGCACCACCATGCCCAGCTAATTTTTTGTATATTTAGTAGAGACGGGGTTTCACCATGTTGACCAGGATGGTCTCAATCTCTTGACCTCGTGATCCACCCGCCTCGGCCTCCCAAAGTGCTGGGATTACAGGCGTGAGCCACCGCGCCCGGCGCTTATTTTCTTAAAAAAAAAAAAAAAAGAAAAAACTTCATTTATAGGAGATTAATTAATTGAGATACTAAGGTAGCATCTTTGAGGGATGAAGTGAAAAAAGTGGCCCCTGGTGGTCTAGCTTAGGCTTGAACATAGATTTTGCTGTGTGACCTTGGCAAAATCATTACATCTTTCTAGCTTCAGTCTCATCATCTATAAAATTAAATGGATGGAAATGAAATCAGTGATTCTGGAACTTACCTAATGACAAGCATCTCCTGGAGTTCTTGTCCCTACTCCAGACCCACTGGATCAGTATTTCTGGGAGAGGGCTCTTGGGAATTGTATGTTTAACAAGTGCTTTCTAAGGTTTCTCCCAGGTGCTGTTAACACTAGCATTTTGGGAGGCTGAGATGGGAGGATTGCTTGAGGCCAGGAGTTCAAGACCAACCTGGGCAACATAGTGAGACCCTGTCTCTATAAAAAAAATTTAAAAATAAAGTTAGCTGACTGTGGTGCTGTGCACCTATAGTTCCAAATACTCAGGAATCACTTGATTCCTTCAGGAGAATCACTTGAGCCCAGGAATTTGAGGCCACCGTAATCTATGATCACACTACTGCACTCCAGCCTGGGTAACAGAGTAAGACCCTGTCTCTAAAAATAAGGAAATTAAAAAAAAAAAGTTCCTCACAGCTCTGATTCCATCTTTCAGTGATGCTGGCTTACAGCAGGACAGAAGCCTAACTGAATTGAAGATTCCCTAGATGCCACAGCTGGAGTGCCACTGCCAGGATGTTTTTTGGAAGTGGAGGGTGAAATGTGTGACAGTGTCATGACTCCAAGAAGAAGCAACAAAGCAATGACTCCTCCATTTCTTCCTTGCCTCCCTCTGCTAACCCTGAACATCCCCCTTCGGAGAAATGGGCACCGGAGCATAGAGGAAAGACTTCCGAAGTAACGATGTTTTCTAAATGATGGTGTTGTGCTTTGAAGAAACAGTGATGTCATTCAGTATTCTTCTTCCAAAGAGAGAGGCTGTTCTTTTGGTATTTCAGTTCATTTAGAATGGTGTCACTCATTAGGGTTTCCCAAAGGCTCCATTCAAAATAACGTCTTCAAGTACCCACTTGAATGCCATGAAGCCATTAAAATAGGCATCATTTCCACTCCATCTAAGCTTTCCATCAGGGTGGACAAACATGTTGAAGGGCAGAAAAACAGAGCTAAACAACACTGAGAGAAACATAAACAAATGGAGACCCTACCTCGCAAATAAATGCAATGTTAAATATTGACATTCTGAACAGGGATTATTACTTGTTCTTATGTTCTGGGTTTTAAGATGGTTGGAGCCAGGCCAGCAGTACATGATTCACTACCTAAACAGAGATTGGATTATTTCCTCTCTCTCCTTTCATCTTGTCTCCAAATTTGGGGTTTTAAAAATGCATTCAATAAACATTTATTAAATTTCTTCTATTTTCTAAGCATTACATACCAGGGATACAAAAAATAAGACACATTTCTGCCTTCTGGGGACTTGGCAATGATAAAAATTGGAAAAATGTAAGAAGAACTTTTCATTAAGAAAGTATTAGGGACCCTTCCTATGAATGTAAGAGACCCAAACTCCAAATAAGCATATAAATGTGTAGTTTGCCATCTAAATCAACTTGACCTCCAAGTTTTACCCAAGATTAGTTAAAAGCCCAAGTTAGTTTATTCTATGAGAATTGCCTTAATTGTCTTATTTTGAATTAACTGAATTCTTTTTTTGTGGGTCAGATGAGTTCATCTCATTTTGACTGGAAGCTCTCTATTGGTAGGAAGCAGCCGGCCTGAGTAGATCAGCACTGTGGCTTGTGTACATGTGGATACGGATGGCTAATATCACTCTTTCAGGCATTTTTAGAAATGAAAGATTCTGGATACAATTCTATCAGGAGAGTTCCTGAGTCCATGTTCAACTTTTCTGACTTTAGAGATCATCTTCTAGCAATAGCTGAGTCTCTAGAGTATTGGTTCCTCTGAAGATCTGTTATGAAAATAGTTAATAAGCCGGGGCAGAGAAAGTGGACCTGTAATCCTCAAATATTTTCCAAGGACATAACAACTTCCACAAACCAACATTTTCATACCACCTTTTATACCAATGTGCTCACATTGGTGAAGCAAGAAGCTGCCTACTGAAGATTGGGTATATTTGGTCAAGGGTATAATATACATCTCTTCCATATGTTGGCTGAACATTTATAGGCCTATCACTTAGGTTTCTGAGATGTAATTTGGTTTCATTTGCTGTCTGAATTCTAGATTTGCTTCATACCAAGTAGTAAGTTGGATCTTAGGCCAGCATTGTCCAAAGGTCTTCCCTAATCCCTCCAAGACAGATAAGATACTCTTCTCTGAGCCTTTGCATTTCAAAATACCCTTTGCATTTCATTATCACCACTTTCCCCTCATTTAAAAAATTTTTGTTTTGAAATAGTCTCACTCTGTTGCCTGAGCTGGAATGCAGTGGCATGATCATAGCTCACTGCAGCCTTGATCTCCCAGGCTCAAGTGATGCTCCCACCTCAGCTTCCTGAGTAGCTGGGACCATAGGCATGTGCCACCATGCCCTGCTAGTTTTGGTATTTTTAGTGGAGACAGGATTTCATCATGTTGCCCAGGCTGCTTTCTTTATTTTCTAATGCCTTAATTTGGCAGACATTTTTCCCTTTGCTACAGGATGAGGAATACTTGTATTCAGAGAATAATCTACACACACAGAGAAAGGGAGAGACTATGACGTCTAGCTGGTTACCATTAAAACAATGATTCTGACACTGAAAAGGAACTCAATATGCAACTAGCAGACATTTGACCCTAAACAAATAGTGTGTATGTTACAGTCAAGTCAAAACTGGAGAAGGAAGAATGAGGCTTATTTCTTGAAAGGAGCTGTTTCTTGTGGGTGAAAATAATTCCTCAGGGAGTCCTGTAAATACGGCAGGGATTTCATCCAAAAAGTCAATTATCAGGACAAGTTAAAGCAGATTGGAAGAATTATCAGACCTTCTACCAGGCCTAACACAGAGCAATATATGTTTTCTTGCTATAGAGTATGTAGGTGTCTTTGCTTGCTGATTGCATTTCTGTTTTAAATTTAAAAATTGAGAGCTTCTCTTGGCTGCTTCTGAGCCAGCAGACTGCTCAGCAGGATTGCAGAAGGAGGTGAGATTCTACCCAGGGTGACTGTCCTCTGATCTGCTGTTCTCAGACTCTGCTGACCTCAGACCTCAAGTCATTCTTGCCACTTTTACTAATAAATACTAATAAAAACATACTGACCTTGTGCATGTTTCCGGGCACCAGGTGACGCAGCCTGTCCCCTGTTCCACTTATTGAATGCTGCTCAGAAACCACGCTGGATTTGCTCCGAGGGCCTCAGCTATGACTCAGAGAAAATGGTCTTATTTCCTTACATGTTTGATGCCAAGGCATGGCTTGGTAAAAAGAGGATTAGCCAGACCAATGTTATTTCCTTTTGTGCTAAAGGGGCAGGATATACGGTGGTAGGTGGTGGAGGGTGGAGGGTGGGGCAAGTGAACCAGCCCATGTGAATACAAATAAAGCAGTTGATTCTGTGTTACACCATAATCTAAGCAAGGAGCTGATATACTGGTAATACTATTAGCCTATTGCAAATTCCTCAACAGTGATTATCAGTGGTTCCCTATCAAGCCAAGGATACCCTTAGGGATTGTTCTTAGCAACTTAGATGAAAATATTAAAAGTGGTCACTGAATTTGGAGAGAGCACTCATTTGTTGGGAGTGGATGATATCAATTTGATTGTGTATTTCAACATGACTTTGAAACATCAGAAAATGTATCCATTAATAACAAAATTTGCTTTTAATCTCAACAGAGACAAATGCACATTAAAAGCTTTAGAAATTAGAAATATAGACTCAAGATGTCATTAGGCTGAAGAGCCATAAAAGCAGAAGAAAGTGCTTCCAATTGGAGTGGACCACAAACGGAATGAGTTAGCCATATAGTCATATAATTAAAACAATTCCTTGTGGCTCAAGGATAAGTTAAAGAAAGTATGCCATGCAAAGACAAGAAATCATCTCTTCATGGTGTTTAAAAGTATGAGCAGTTGGAGTTTACTTTTTATCATTTCATTTCTTAAAAAGCAAATATTCTAGAGAAATACAATCACAATGATGGCAGGGATGACAAACAGAAGAAAGACAAAAGTAATAAGTTCACATTCGAGATGTTGCCGAGGCCCTGCTTTCAGTGCCTTTTACCTGATTACCTGAGATAGCATCATTGGATCTTAAATGTTATTTTGGGGGCTTTTGACAGGATCAAATTTTACAACTTTGGAACTCGGTTTTATTGAATAATGAAAAAATAGGCTGAATAGCTAAAATTAGCCACTAATTATTTGCAAAGCACTCTTCTATCAGGTTCTCCTCATGCTTGTCCTACTTTTCTTTGTCCCTAGCTGAAGACAAAAAAAAAAAAGTAGAGACTATTTATCTTTTTAAACAACTTCAGAGTCACAGCAGCACTTTCTGCCCTGAAATTCAGGCTTCTTTGGTATTGATTCTAAACAACTACTGCTCTTGACTAAAATGCTAAGCCATAAATAAGGAAAGTAGCAAACCTGAGGTTCTCCACTAATATATCTGGCAATTAGATACTCCCAGGATTGCTGAACTTAGGAACAAACTCAGGGGAACTGAGCTGGCCTGGGTGAGAGGTGCATTTTCTGGCTTCTCCAGTGCCCTTTGCTTCCCTCCCCTGTGCCATTCTGGACACTTTCATACTGTCCTCTTCTGCTTACAAGATTATGTTCCATATCAGTACTTCTCAAACATCACTGTGCATTCACGTCACCTTGGACCCTTGTTAAAATGCAGTTCCTGAGTCAGTAGGTTCAAGGGGGGCCTGAGAGTCAAAGTTTCTGGTGTGCACTTGGAGAAGTCAAGGCTGAGTCTGGTGACCTGCACTTGACTGAGTAGTAAGGCTAACTCCTTGAAAGCTGGAGGGAAAGTCCCTCACTCTTTGCTTCTTTTTTTTAAAACTTACTATTGAAATATAACATACATGCAGAAATGTGCATAAATTATCAAAGTTCAATGTATTTTCACAAAGTAAACACATCTGTGTAACCAGTCCTTGTATCATAAATTAGAATATTGGCCAGGCATGAGATCATGCCTGTAATCCCAGCACTTTGGGAGGCCGAGGCGGGTGGATCACTTGAGGCCAGGAGTTTGAGACCAGCCTGACCCACATGGCTCTAAAAATACAAAAATTAGCTGGGCATGGTGGCATGCACCTGAAATTCCAGCTACTCAGAGACTGAGGCATGACAATCACTTGAACCCAGGAGGTGGAGGTTGCAGTGAGCCGAGATCGTACCACAGCACTCCCGCCTGGGTGAAAGAGTGACAATCTGTCTAAAAAAAAAAAAAAACTGGAATATTACCAGCACCCAGAGCCCTCTTTATGCCTCATCCAGTCACTACTTTTCCCCAAAGGTAAACGGAATCTGATCTCCCTCACTTTTGCTATTATCAGCAATACTCCAATGAACACACTTGTGCATATCCCTTCATTCATGTGTGCATGCATTTCTCGGGTGAATACCTAGACCAATTCTGATTTTACCGGCAAGATGATAATCCACGGAAACATTAGTACCTTGTATTTATATTAGGACAGTACAGCTTGGTCTTTGGATGGCTTTTGTCTATGGTATCAAAGACTGATGAATGATTGGTAAATGCTAGTAATAGCCTCCTTATCTTGCATTTTGTTTTTGTTTTTGTTTTTGAAACAAGGTCTTGCTCTGTTGCCCAGGCTGGAATGCAGTGGTGGGATCAAAGCTCACTGTAACCTCGAACTGGTCTCAAGCAATCCTCCCACTTCAGCCTCCCAAGCAGCTAGGACCACAGGCTAAAGCCACCACACCTGGCTACATTGTTTGCTTAAGGAGCTAAAACAGAATAACTATGAACAGTGCCCCTCTGATGCCTGAAATATGTTTGTTCTTTACACAAAGTCTGAATTTAGAACCTATGACACTAGGATTTTTTTTTTTTTTTTTTTTTTTTTTTTTTTTTTTTTTGAGACAGAATCTTGCTCTGTAACCCAGGCTTGAGTGCTGTGGCACAATTTCTTCTCACTGCAACCTCCGCCTCCTGAGTTCAAGCTATTATCCCTGCCTCAGCCTCGCGAGTAGCTGGGATTATAGGCATGTGCCACCATGCCCGGCTAATATTTGTACTTTTTAGTAAAGACAGGGTTCTGCCATCTTGGCCAGGCTGGTCTTGAACTCCTGACCTCAGGTGATCTGCCCACCTTGGCCTCCAAGTGCTAGGATTACAGGCGTGAGCCACTGCACCCAGCCTTGACCCTAGGATTTGTTGAAAAGAAATAAACCTGGAGTTTTGAATGAATACCTAGTATACTAGCTTGTAACTTCATGAGTATTTTCTAAAAATAAGGTGGACAAACGTCTGTCTACATTCTATGGGAAAATGCACCTAGTATTAATTAGGTGTCATAATTTGGCAAGGATTGGGATTTATAAATCAGCATAGAATCTAAATAATTTTGATGACAGAAATCTGGCCCCTTTTCAGTTGGGTAGCTGGTCAGCTATTAGGACGAAGTTATGATGTAGGTCTTCACAATCCAAAAAAGATGTATCCAGCTATAGGATTGCACGACCAAAGAAAGAAACTTGTCTCATTAAAACATGATTTATGCTCTGAAAAAACAATTTACAAAAGAGTCATAATGGAGTCAGTGTTCCAGAATCTAATTTCATCATGATCTATAACTGTAGATATCATAATCTCCATCAAAATCTGTTGTCATGTAACTCTTTGAGGTAATAATTATGAAAGCATATGAATTTAATAAGTGACTATCGTTGATTTTTGTATATGCTGTTATTTATTACTTTGCTGGCTGCTTTTGAGGGATTTGGGTTTTTGTATGATTGCCTGTATGTTTTTTATCAGTCTCTAATTGTTGTGATTGAAGAAGAGATGGATGATACTGTCTTTTTAATTCAGGAAAAGTCCCGAAAGATATGACCCAATCTAAAGTTTCTAAATATACCTTGGCAGAACTATTGCAGATTTTGATGTTCAAGTGCTCTTAAATTAATACATTAGCTGGTAGCTAAGTGTTACATAATATATAGAAGACAAGCAGTTGGTTCCAGAAATCAGAGTGATGGGCATACAAATTTGTAAAATGATGCAGGTGAATGTTAAGACATACTAATTTAGTGTCTTCATGAAACTGGATTCTAATTATGAAAAGTTTATTTTGGTGTGCATGAAATCAAAGTGCTGTGTTACCAAATGCAACCAGAGTTCATTAATTCATTCTAAAAGGTCCCCAAGGTATTATAGGTCAGGTACCATGGTAAGCATTTAGGGCATGGGTAGGAATGTGAGTAGTTCCTGTCCTGGTATGATCTGCCCTCTACCTGGGGAGACAGACACATCAACAAATATTTGCGTTAGGGGAATGAACTTTTAAGACATTGTATCCTATTTGCATTAACAACAATTAACCCAGAACCTAGCACAGTAAATATGTTTTTAAATAAAGAAAGCCTATTCTCTAATATGGGAATCCTAGAAGGTGACCCAAAAGGCTTGTTCATCAACCCAGCCCGGACTGGGTGTAGCAGGAAGACCAAAATCTGGAAAATCTCCACAGGCGAAAATATATATTGCTGGTTGTCATAGGCTAAGTATTACCCCCTCCTACCTCCTCAGAATGATCCCCACGCCCTAATCCCCGGAACCCGTGAATATATGTAAGTGACAAAGGAGACTTTGCAATTGTGATGAAGTTAGGGATCCTGAGATGGGGGATTATCCAGGTGGGCCCAATGTAATCACAAAGGCCCATATAAGAGAGAGGTAGATTGGGCAGAAGGAGATGATGGGAGACAGAAGTGAAGCTGGAGTGATGCCATTGTGAGGAAGGGGCCACAAGCCAAGGGATGCAGGCAGCCTCTAGGCTGGAAAAGGCAGTGGGTCAGGTCTTGCCCTTGAGGCTCTAGAAAGGAACCAGCCCAGCTGATACCTCAACTATGGACTAGTGAGACTGATTTTGGACTTCTGACCTCTATCACTGTAAAATAATAAATTTGTATTGCTTTATGCCACTGTTTGTGGTGCTTTGTTAGAGCTACAATGAAAACTAACATACTGGTTCATTGTCAGTCTCTCCAAGGTGTAATTCCTGGCAATTCTTTTTTTCTTTCCTTCTCTTCTTTCTCTTTCTTCCCTTCCTTCCCTTTCCTCCCTTCCTTCCTTCTCTTCTTTCCTTTCTTCTCTTCCTCCCTATTTTTTTTTTTCTAGAGCACTTGCGAAAAACACACCTGGTGATTTCAATATACATATAAAGGATCCACCCAGCTTTCAGGCTTCTCAGTTCCTCAATTTTCTTTCTTCAGATATCTCTACTTCAGTTACTCACTCCTTTGATCATAACCTAGGCTTCATGTTACCAATAATAGCAAATTCTCCATCAGCTCACTCTCAGGAATTCCACTCTGACTACCACTTCCTATTTTTTCAGCTCTCTGTCTCTCTGGTACCCTGATTCCAGTAATCCTTCAATGCTGCAGGACCCAGTCCACTGATCCTCCCACCTGGTCACTGTCTCTCACACTCTGATGTCCTCATTTCCCTCGTAACTGGATTTCGGTCTCCTGGGCAGTCATTGTGAACGTTCCCTTGCCTACACGCTGGGCTCCCGGCTCCTTGCTCACTTTGACATATTTCCTTGTCAGAATTTCCACCCCCGCCTGTATCCAATTTTCAGACTACTCCCAGCCTGCATTTGCACAGCTGAATGTGGCTGAAGGAAAACACACAACCATTCTGTTTGTCACAATTTAAATTCACAACCACTAATCTCAAGTAGGCGAGTACTACCTGGCCATCCTACTATGTTTCGAGTCCACTCTTCTGTTCTCCTAGCTGACCACTTCACACCTTCCCCTCTCTCCCAAACTAGCAGCACATCCTCCCTCTTCTTCACTCTACCTTGCTTCGGATTCCACCGAGGAAACAGGAACAATCCTAAGAACTCCCACGTGATTGCTCCTCTCGCCACTTCTGCCACCTGCTTGCCTCTCTGCCTACATATGATATTTCACTCCCTCCTATGGCTCTGTCTGTGCTCCAGTATCAGGCCAATGTCTCCACTTATTCTCTTCATTCTCTCTCTCCTGTTCAAGGACTTTGTGCCTAGTATCATTCCCCTCATCTCCAATGTCATTATTTTCCTTCTCACTTTTTCTGGATCATCCCCAGATTATAGCAGAACTCCTTGAAAGCTTTGTCTGTCTTTGCGGTCTTTGTTTCCTGTCTCATTCTCTCTTGAACTTACTCTAATCCAGCTTTCTTCCCCACCATCTTACTGAAATAGTTGTTATCAAGAAATCCGTAATACCAGGTTGCTAAACACAATGCTCGGGCCCCTTCTACCCTCACTTCTCAGAAGCATTTGGCACAGATAATCATGCCCTGTTTCTTGAAACACTGTCTGGGACACTTTCTTCTTTTTTCTCTTCTTTCTTTCTTTTTTTTTATTTTCTTTCTTTCCTTCCTTCCTTCCTTCCTTCTTTCTTTCTTTCTTTCTCTCTTTCTTTCTTTCTCTTTCTTTCCTTCCTTCTTTCTCTCTCTCTCTCTTTCTTTTCTTTCTTTCTTTCCTTCCTTCCTTCCTTCTTTTCTTTCTTTCTCTTTCTTTCTTTCTTTTTCTTTCTTTCTTTCTTTCTTGCTTGCTTTCTTGCTTTCTTGCTTTCTGAGGCAGGATCTTACTCTGTCACCCAGGCTACAATGCAGTGGTGCAATCATGGCTCACTGCAGCCTGCATCTCCAGGGCTTAGGTGATTTTCCCACCTCAGCCTCCTGAGTGGCTGGGACTACAGGTGCATGCCACCACACCTGGCTAATTTTTTGTAGAGACAGGGTTTCACCATGTTGCCCAGGCTGGACTTTAACTCCTGGGCTCAAGTGATCCTCCCTCCTCAGCCTCCCAAAGTGCCGGGAATATAGGTGTGAGCCTCTGCACTTGGCCTCTGGGACACTTCCTTTGTTCTCCTTCTGTCCAGTTGATGACTCTTTTTTTTTCTTTTTTGACACGGAGTTTTTTACTCTTGTTGCCCAGGCTGGTGTGTAGTGGCAATCTCGGTTCCCTGCAACTTCTGCCTCTTCGGTTCAAGCGATTCCCCTGCCTCAGCCTCCCAAGTAGCTGGGATTACAGGCATGCATTACCACGCCTGGCTAATTTTTTGTATTTAGTAGAGACAGGGTTTCACCATGTTGGTCAGGCTGGTCTGGAACGCCTGACCTTAGGTGATCCACCCACTTCAGCCTCCCAAAGTGCTGGGATTACAGGTGTGAGCCACCGCGCCCCGCCTCATTCCTTTTCCACTTATCTCCCCAACCTTCAAATACTTAGAGTTCCCAGGGGTCAATTCTTGGCCCACTCTTCTCTATCTATACCCACTCCTCAGGGGATCTCACTGAGACCTCCAGCTTTAAGTACACTGGCTATGTCCACATGCTGATGGCTCCCAAATTTCTATATCTAGCCATGCCACATCTCTATTTTGAACTCCAGACCTTAACATCTTGTTGCTGCCTGAATATTTCCCTTGGATTTCTAACAGGCATATCAAAATTAACAAGTCTGAAGCTGAACTCCTAATTCCTGTCACCCAGGCTGGAGTGCTGTGTTGCGATCCATAGCTCATTGTAATCTCAAACTCCTGGGCTCAAGCGATCCTTCTACCTCAGCCTCCCAAAGTACAGGGATCACAGGCATGAGCCTGGCCTGAAGCCTCTATAATGACTCTTACTTACACACCACATCTAATTCATCTGACCATCCTCTCAGCTGTACCTTCACAATTGAGGGTTAAACCAGTTGCCATCTCTCTTGCTACAAGTGATCATCATCTCTTCACTGGATTATTTTTTTTGACCTCATGATTGGCCTTCTTGCTTCTACACCACCTCTCTTCCCAACAAGAAGAGGAAATTTTCTACATAGAAGCCATTTATTTAGTATTTGTTACATAAATATTTGCTGTGTCTGACATGTGACATCTAGTCAGGTGTCTTCACCCTAGAATAAATGCTGAAACCTGCACAATGGCCCAAAGCTTGAAAATGCTCTGGCCCGCACTGCCCCTTCGGGTTCATTTCCTCGCCAGCCCCTCCTGTTCACTATTCTCCAGCCATAGTGGCCTCCTTGCTCTCCCTCAAATGTACGTTCACCTTAGGGACTTTGTGTTTGGGGCTCACCCTGCCTAGAATATGCCTCCGCCAAATCTTGTGGCTTGCTTTCTCACTTCTTCCAGATCTCGGCTCAAATTTCGCCCCATCAGTAAGACCTTCACGAAACAGCACTGCCAGCTTCCAGCCCTGACACTCTCTGTCCTCTCATCCTCACTTTATTTTTCTTCATGACACAGATTTATGCTCTAATAATATTATTGTATATTTTCTTGTATAAATACTTGTGTATAAATGACTCCCTCCACTAGAATGCAGACTCCACAAGAGGAGGAATTTGGAGTTATTTTATTCACTGCTGTAGTCTCAACATTCAGTAGTTTCTGGCACGTGCTGGATACTCAACAAGTATTTGGAGAATGAATAAGTTGCTAGATAGAATACAGGACACCCAGTTAAATGTGAATTTCAAATAAAAAACAATTAACTATTTTATATAAGTATGTCCCATGGAATATTTGGACATCTTATGCTAAGATTTTTGTTTTTTTATTTGAAATTCACATTTAACTGGGTATCCTGTATTTTTATTTACTAAATCTGGTAACCTTATGAATGAATGAATATTTAATGAGGTTCCTGAAGAATGAATAGAACTCTGGACAAAGGTTTGGAAAGGACATTTTGGCAGAAAGAGTAAATTTGACAAGGTACACAGGTGTGAAAGCAGTATTGTTCATTAAGAAAAGAGTGATTTACAAGGGGTAGCCTACCCACAACTTTTCCAGAATTACTTTGCTGGAGAGTACATCTAAAGAGGGTCTGTAGGCTGGGAGCAGTGGCTCACGCTTGTAATCCTATTCCTCTGCAAATCCTATCAGCTGTACCTTCACAATCTGTTCAGGATTTGACCACTAGCCATCTCTCTTGCTACAACTGTGGTCCAAACTAATCATCATCTCTTTCCCAGATTACTTTATTGGCTTCATGACTGATCTTGTTTCTGCGCCACCTCCACTGGGAGGCAGAGGGAGGATCACTTGAGCCCAGGAGTTTGAGAACAGCCCTGGCAACACAGTGAGAGCTCGCCTCCACAAAATATTCTCTTTTTAAATTAGCGAAGTATGGTGGCACATGCCTGTAGTCCCCTCTTCTTCGGAGGCTGAGGCAGGAGGATCACTTGAGCCTGGGAAGGCTACAAGGAGCCGTGATCCTGCCACTGCACTCCAGTCTGGGTGATAGAGCAAGATTATGTCTCCAAAATAAATAAATAAATAAAAATTAAAAAGGTCTGTGTCAAAACTTGGACAGATTTTAAGTCCTGTCTTTGCAGATGGGTGAGAGTAAAAGTTTACGGGAAGTTTAAGATGGATTTTGCTTCTCTACCATGCCATTCATACAGAAAAGGACATTCGAAATTTGAAAAGAACGTTCTCAGGGTGAGAGAAGATATATTTTTCCTTTTGACTTGGGATTGTGTGAAGTCATTCACAATTACCATGTTATTAATTTGTAGGCCTAATTTTTCTGAGATAAGTTTCCTGCCTTATAATAGAGAAATGTATATGCTTATTAGTTACTTTCATCTGAGAAAGAAGAATTTGCTTTATATGGCGGATGCTATGGTGTGGAACCCAAAGGCCCCTTCAAGACTGAGGCCCTCATTCACCCAGCCGTTGGGAGTTGTAATGCCTGATTGCTCTAGTTTGAATTATTTTCTGTGACTTGCCATTAACCAAAGAAAGCCACTTTGCCCAAGTCATACTCTCTCCCTGGGGTAGCTCACATCTTAGCCCCCAGAGCTCTCTGTGGCACCATCTGAAGCCTTTGTGACTTCAATGCAGTTCACCTTCTCCCTCTGTTAAATCCTTCTTTTTTCATCTCCTATTGATATCAATCTGATGACACCTCCCACTCCCCGCCATAAATTTACTGTATACGAACCCCCATCTCAAAGGCTGCTTCTTAGGTAATCTGACCTGAGATAGTTGATTCCAGGAATGGCCTCAAGAAGCCAAGTGTAAAGTGGGTCACCAGCAATGAGGCCATCATCACTGGGGGTAGGTGAAACATGGACAATGCTTAGCATGCTGTAGCCATGTGCTTGTTAAAACTTTCATGGTAGTAGGCCAGCCACAGTGGCCATGCCTATAATCCCAGCTACTTGGGAGGCTGAGGCAGGAGAATCATTTGAACCCAGGAGACGGAGATTGCAGTGAGCCGAGATTGCACCACTGCACTCCAACCTGGGTGACAGAGCGAGACTAAAACTTGCATGGTAGTAAACTGGGATGAGATGTTGGTGGAAGGCAGTGCAGGAGTGGTACCTCAGGCATTTGAAAAGTTCAAGGAAAGTCATAACTGTAAGAACTATGGTAATGGCCGGCTGTTACTGTGGACATTTGATGTACTGAAGAAGAACAATGAAAGTCTGAGAGTGATTAATAAACACTAAGAAAGTCAGAAGTTCTACTTGGCTTCATATAAAGAAACTCTTATCCTGCAGGTGGAAGAGCCCCAGCAGAGACTGAACTCAGGTTATCCACCTCTATGTACTGATTCCTCTCTGTCAGCTCATGCCTGTGGACTATGCAGGCTGATAGAAGAGGGAAAAGGCCATGCTAGGGCCACAGCTTGGTGTGTGGATGCAACATAAAAATGGTCTTCGACGGTACCACTGCTCCATGGTAGCCCTGCAGTGGGAGAGCCTAAAAGACAATGACAAAGGAAATCCTACCAATTGCAGTGCTTCTAGTCAAATACTTTTTTTGGAGTAGAGATGGGGCTTTCACTGTTTTTACCAGGCTGGTCTTGAACTCCTGACCTCAAGCAATCCTTCTGCGTTGGCCTCCAAAAGTGCTGAGATTATAGGTGTGAGCCATTGTGCCTGGCCTGGTTGGGGATTAGTGTGGCTGGCTTGTTAAGAGCAGGGGCAGAAAAATTGGAAGATTAGAGGCAAAGGCATTTGAAGAAGAGGCGTGTCAATGGACCTATGGCCATGATCCAAGTGTGAAGATTTTGAATCCCATTGTTAATGCCCGTAAGTGAGCATTTACTATGGAAGAAGCACTGAAGAACCAAGTAGACAGAATGGCTTAACTGGTCATCTACTGAAGGATGGCCAGCCAGCCCCTGTCACACTGTAGTGCTGGCACATGAACCAAGCAGCCCTGATGGCAAGGATGGAGGCTGTACATGGGCTCACAGCATGGACTTCCACTCAGCAAGGCTGATCCTGCTACTGCAACTGCCCAATGTCCAACCTGCCAGCAACACAAACCAACCCTGTGCACTCACTCTGGTGCTCTCTCTCCAGCTGACTGGTTAACCATTTGATGGCAAATTAACTACATTGGATCCTTTCTACACTGGAAGGGGCAGTAATGAGTCTTGATAAAAATGGATACATTTGGATGTAGGTTTGCTATTCCTACCCACAATGTGTCAGCCAGGACCACCTTCTGAATAATGACAGTTTGTATCCAGAAGTATGGAATGCCATGTGACTTTCTATCAGTTCAAGGAGCCCACTTTACAGCAAAGGATAGTAAAAGTAGACATATGGTAGTGAGACCAACTGGTCCTATCAAATATTATACCACCCAAACCCTGCCAGCCTGCTGAAGGGATAAAATGGCCTTTGAAGGGGGCCACCGAAGCTTAGACTTACAGATGACAACCTGAGAGGATGGGGCATCATTTTCCAGATTGCAGGACACATCCTAAATCAGCTACCACTATGTGGTGTTCAGTCCCCGTTGGGAAGAATACTTGGGTCTAGGAAACAGGTGAAAGTAGAAGTGGCTGTGCTTATCGTCACCATCACATTAGGAATGTGAGCTTTCCGTCCCTGCAGCTGTGTACTCTGTGTGTTTACAGGTCTTATATTCAAAAGGGAAACATGGCTAGGGAACATATCAGCAGTAGTTCCATTAATTAATTAATTTTTTTTTTTAAGGCAGAGTCTCCCTCTGCCACCCGGGCTGGAGTGCAGTGGTGCAATCTGGGCTCATTGCAACCTCAGCCTCCTAAGTTCGAGCAATTCTCTTGCCTCAGCCTCCTGAGTAACTGGGATTACAGTCGTGTGCCACCATGCCTAGCTAATTTTTTGTGTTTTTAGTAGAGATGGGGTTTCACCAAGTTGACCAGGCAGGTCTCAAATTCCTGACCTCAAGTGATCTGCCCGCCTCAGCCTCCCAAAGTGCTGAGCCATTTTGGGATGACAGGTGTGAGCCACTGCACCTGGCCAGTCCCATTCATTTTTATAGCTGTTGCCCAATTACTTTAGGCTTCTTATGGAAAGAGACAAGAAAAAAGGAGTCACCATTCTGGGGATGTGTCATATTGGGGATTCATTGACTCTGATCATTAGGAGAAAGTGAAACTGCTGATATACAATGGTGCCAGGAAAAAATATATGTATTTAGCACCTAGGACATCTCCAAGAGAATCTCCTCATACCCCCTTTCCCAATTTTGATGGTAAATAGACAAGTGCCATGGTTGTAGCCTGAGAAGGACATGGCAACCAGGGTTTCAGACCCATCAAAGATGAGTGTCTAGGTCACCCCACCAGGTAAGCCACTGAGACCAACAGAAATGATAGCCGGCTGGGCGCGGTGGCTCACGCCTGTAATCCCAGTACTTTGGGAGGCAGAGGCGGGTGGATCGCCTGAGGTCAGGAGTCCATGAATAGCCTGACCAACATAGTGAAACCCCATCTCTACTAAAAATATTTTTTAAAAAGTTAGCCGGGCATGGTAGCGGGTACCTGTAATCCCAGCTACTCAGGAGGCTGAGGCAGGAGAATCACTTGAACCCAGGAGGCAGAGGTTGCGATGAGCTGAGATTGCGCCATTGCACTCCAGCCTGGGCAATAAGAGTGAGATTCCATCTCAAAAAAAAGAAAAAAAAGAAATGATAGCCAAGGATGAGGGGACTCTAGAATGGGTAGAAGGGTGAGAAAATCAGCTGGTCTCTCAGAATCCATTGCTTTAGGGACAGGGCTGTGGTTTTTCCTGCTAACCCTCTCCTTAAATTTCCCAGAAAAAGAGACAGTCAGAATCTTGGAGGAACTATTTGCAAAATCTAACTTACAAAAAATAATCCAAGCAGCTGAAAGGGTGGACCATAGTTAATACTGTGGGCTGCCCAGAACTTCCCTGCAGGACTGAGATACCATTTCCCCAGCTGTTGGGAATGTTGGTCAAAGGGCTTTCAGCTGAGTCACTCTCCAGGAAATGTTCTCAGTCCCTCACCTGATGACGTTCCCTGCCTGGTGTCAGTCCCCAACCACTGACTGATGGAGGCAGCATACAAAGGCTCATCCCCCTTTGCACCAAGGTGGGACAAGATAGGCTATCCAGAGCTACCCTCTGGCTGCAGCCTGGCTTTGTTCCAGCTGCACCCCAGTTCAGCTCCTCCCTCTTTTCAATCCTATCTCCTTCCATACACATTGGTGCTGACCCAGAAGACATACCCCAATAAACCAGCAGGCAAATCTGTCTCAGAGTATGTATCTCAGGGGACCTGACCTAAGAAAATGTTATCAATTTATTGTAATTTATGAGTTAAATAATATAAGACACAACACAGGAGACATTATCTGATAATTCACAAAGGAAATTGCAGAGGAATTGGATGAATAGTACTATTAGATAATAAGACTGTTGTTGGGTTAATCTTTACTGATGGAGAAAGATTCCCTGTTGAGATTGTGTCCAGAGGTGAATCAGAATGACAGATAAATGAAATAGAAGGCTTGGACAAAGAGAATAATATCAGGCAATGTTCTGTGAGAGGCAACATATCAGACACATCTTCCATCATTTCAGCCCACCTTTTTGCTCTAGCCATTGATGTGGCTGGTGTCAGTAGGGGCAGGTGGGGCTAGCTTTCAGAAGTATCCTAATCACTAAGAATTTCACCAGCAATGAACCCCACAGCACCTTACCTCAGCTATATCACACTTTTCTCCATTGATCTCACTTCCTGCCCTATGGGCTGGCTATGGGAGCTCTTCAGCCACTCTGACACAGTGGCTGTGCAAACCTGGTAGGGAGTTTCATTTCCTGGAGGAACACCTGACCATTGGGGGTTGTTCACAATTTACATGACCTCTCAGAGCATTCCCAGAGGGATAGAGCCCCAGTTGCACATGATAATGGCCAGCTATATAGCTGGAAGAGAATTCGAGAGTCAGCACAGAGGTGGCGGGTCCCAGGCAAGCAGGGATGCATGAGGGAGGGTGAGAAGTGAGAAGCAGCCTGAAGTAAAGCAGTGCAGAATGGACTGAGAACCAGTGACTGTGGATAAGATAAAAGGCATGGAGGCCAGGCACAATGGCTCATGCCTGTTATTTCAGCACTTTAGGAGGCTGAGGTGGGTGGATCACCTAAAGGTCAAGAGTTCGAGACCACCCTGGCCAATATGGCAAAACCCTGTCTCTATTTAAAAACAAACAAACAAACACAAAAAGACCTGGCACAGTGGCTCACACATGTAATCCCAGGGCTTTGGGGGGCCCAGGTGGATACATCACCTGAGATCAAGAGTTCAAGACCAGCCTGGCCAACATGGTGAAACCCCTGTCTCTACAAAAACACAAAAATTAGCCTGGCATGATGGTGGTTACCAGCTACTTGGGAGGCTGAGGCAGGGGAATTGCTTGAACCCAGGAGGCAGAGATTGCAGTGAGCCGAGATCATACCATTGCACTACAGCCTGGGTAACAAGAGCAAAGCTCCATCTTAAAAAAATAAAATAAAATAAAAAAAGGTGTGGGAAAGTTGGAGAAGCAGAGTCATGAAAAGCTGAAATGAGAGAATAGAAAAGAAGATCAATATAAGTCTGTGACATTTTATAGGAATGACAGCATGAGTGACATCAATCTTTAAAAGACTGATTCACCTGAAAACAATTATGAATACTTGTTGCAGTTACAAAATCGTTTCCAGAAAAGAAAATCACAAATTCTTCTAAAAATTTGTTTTCAAAAGTAGTGTTTATAACTTCTTGTTAGAAAAATTATGATCTATTTTAGACAGTTCATAAAATTAGCAAAAAGAAAAAAACACCATAATTCTACCACTTAGAGATTAATAACCATTAATATCTTGATGTTTACCATCTAAAGATTGTGTGTGTGTGTGTATTCTATTTTGATAAAAATAGGATCCTGTTGTGTAACCTAAAAATGCACTATTTTCATTTATGATAAGAACAATAGTGTTTCCCTTAATGACATTCAGTTTCTAAAAGGAATTGATGATGATAGAAAATCTTTTCTGGGGGCCAGGCGCAGTGGCTCAAGCCTGTAATCCCAGCACTTTGGGAGGCCGAGGTGGGTGGATCACGAGGTCAAGAGATCAAGACCATCCTGGTCCACATGGTGAAACCCCGTCTCTACTAAAAATACAAAAAAAAAAAAAAAAAAAAAAAAAAATTAGCTGGGCATGGTGGGGTGTGCCTGTAATCTCAGCTACTCGGGAGGCTGAGGCAGGAGAATTGCCTGAACTCAGGAGGCGGAGGTTGCGGTGAGCCGAGATCGCGCCATTTCACTCCAGCCTGGGTAACAAGAGCGAAACTCCATCTCAAAAAAAAAAAAAAAAAAAAAGAAAATCTTTTCTGGGGTTGCTTTTTATTTCAGCTTTCAACATTTGATTTTTTTCTTCTGGAATATGCTATATATCACTCTACCATAAAGCCAGGACCAGATCAGGCCCAGTCTGGCCCTTTTTTCCCTGTGCAGAACTCCATAGCCTCCCCCATGTGACATTATCAGTAGCTTGCTACAGCTGACCTACATATTTAATTTATTTTTATGGGCCTTTTTCTGGAACCATAAAAAAATATTCTGGGATATATTCCATAACAAATGGAAAGGAAGTGCTGTCAATCTTAGAAAACAGCAGTGCAGATCACTGCCCTGACCTCCCCATGACTCAACTGTTTGTGTTTTCACTTTGGTCCTCTTTAAAGCTACAAGGACTAATTGAATAGAGGTTGATGAGGCCAGGTAATAAATGAGGTGTATATAATCACTCAAAGGCATCGTGCCTCCTCATTTTGGGCAAGTTACTTAAGTTCTCTGAGCCTTGGTTTCCTTCCATCAGCTAATGGGAAGCTGTATCAGCTAATGGGAACCTATGCCATAAAATAGTGGCAAGAACTGAGTGAAACTGTATGGATATTAGATGATGTTTCTGCAGTATGTGCAGAAACAACAAACCACCCATTCTTCAAACTTGTGCACTAAAAGTAAGAGGGTTTATGGAAAAAAAAAAAAAAAAACAGGTAACAATACCCATCCTAATAAAATGCACCATACTTAAGCTTCTAAAAAAAAGAAATACGACTAAGTAAATTTATAAGACTTGCCTTTGCCTTTAAAAAAAGGCGATGGTTACTTGATGGAGGAGAGTGTGAGTGACAGTTGATGCTGCCAAGTTACAGAGTTGAGGGTCAAATGCACTGAGATCCAGTGAGTACCTCCAAGATAGAGCCAAGAACGTGGGGTGAATGGGCACCATGTTCAGTACTGGATTACTTCATGGCTTCTTTTTTTTTTTTTAAAGCTTATTAGGGCATATTAGCTGCAAAATAGTAACGTGTGCATAGGGCTGCAAATATATATATATTTCTTGAGATAGGGTCTCACTCTGTCACCCGGAGTGGAGTGGAGTGGTGCCATCACAGCTCACTGCAGCCTTGGCCTCCTGGGCTCAAGCAATCCTTCTGCCTCAGCCTACCAAGTAGCTGGGATTACAGATGTGTGCCACCACACACAGGTAATTTTTGTATATTTTTATAGAGATGGGGGTTTGCCATGTTGCTCAGGCTGATCTCAAACTCCTGGGATCAATACTACGGCCTTGGCCTGCCAAACTGCTGGGATTGCAGGCATGGACAACTGCACACAACTTAGAGCTACAAAACACACACACACACACACACGTGTGGGTATGTATATATATATATATATATTTTTTTTTTTTTTTTCCCCAAATCAGTAGGTCTTTTATTGCATTATTTAAAATCTCACAAGGAGGTCTTAGGAATCATCTGGCATCTTGTTTCTGTAGCTGGACAACTCTTACATTTTATTCATCAGCCTGCTGAACAGTTCCTTTTTCAGGGACATAAATACCATCCAAAAATTTCCAGATATCCTTGTTTTTAACTGTTATGGCTTGCTGAATCAAAGCCGCTGAATTTGAAACAAACTAAATGTCATTTCCTTCAAGGATTAATTCATCTTTCTGGGCTTGAGATACTGAACAAGCAACACCTAGTCTCATTCGAACCCTACGAATGTAATTTTCACCCAAGAAATTTCAGATTTCAACAGGTGACCCATTCTCCTGGTTAACAGTGTTGATGGAGAAGTGAGTATACACAGACCTCATCCTGTGACGGAAGCCCAGCCTAACACCCTTGATCATGTTCTGTACTTGACGACAAATAGTCCGAACGGTAGCCAGTTCCTTTCTGTTACCCCACCATTTGTCAACCCGGAGCCTCATTTTTTTCTTTCTAAGAAGACAGTTCTACATTGATGTGATTGAAGTCCCTTCTCAGGGTTCCTCTGGGGCCCTTCAGAGTAATATCGACATTTTCTGGAACGCCGACTGTCTGATTGTTGAGAATGGCCTTCATTCTTGCAGCAGATGTGGCAAAGAAGGAGAGCTACAAAATATTAACGTGATGGGGAAAATCATGTTTGAAAGCAATCTTCACTATAGTGTTATCTCTGCATTTACCATTTATGTGTGGACTAATTTCCAAGATATAGACAGTGCAGCTGAATAGACTGTCTCTAGTACAGTGGTGGGTCCATAGTAAGTAATCCTTAAATGATTGTGAAGTTATCTTCATTATTCTCTTTTTTTCTTTTTTTGAGACAGGATCTCACTTTGTCATCCAAGCTGGAGTGCAGTGGCACAATCATGGCTCATTGTAGCCTCAAACTCCTGGGCTCAAGCAGTCTTCCTGTCTTGGCTTCCCAAATTGCTAGTGTTAAAGGCATGAGCCATCACACCCAGCCTGCCTTCATTATTATTATCATCGTACTCATCATCAAAACTATCATCATATGTTAATCCCTACTAGTCAGGAATTCAGAATAGAGAAGAAAGTTACCACATAGAACCAGCACACAATGAGACATAAGGAAAACCCATTCTAAAGCAAGATTCTGCTAGCCAGAGGCGTTATATATGTTCCTGCTAAAACAAGAACTCGTTGTAGGATGTTACAGGTTTTGAGTTCCGGTAGAAAGTGACAGGTGAAAGTAGACTCAAATGGCTTGGGGAAATCTCCATATCAAGATTTGGAATTTTGCATTTTGTAAGAAATCTACTTGTGGCAAAATGGTGTAGGTGGACTTATTTAGTGTACAAAATGGAGAACAGGATTGAGTTTCTCTGATTTTATTTTTACCAGTTATCTGCTAAAATGGAATTATAAGTGAAGGGAAACCAGGCTTAATCTATTTTATACAGTTCCAGATTTAACAGTTATTGCAAAAGGATATGGAAAAATAGCTCATGTTTTACCAAGATCTGACCTTTACATATGAGCTACCAATGTTTTCTTATTTTTGCAGCAGCCTTTTGTCCTGCTTGATTGTTTGACAGAAATTTGTGGAAAGAGGCAATAATGATTTTAATAATTGAAAAACTGCAAGGTGGGCAGATCACTTGAGCTCAGGAGTTAAGAGACCAGCCTGGACAACATGGCAAACCCTGTCTCTACTAAAAACACACACACACACACACACACACACACACACACACACACCACTCACACAAAGTTGGCTGGGCATGGTGGCATGTGCCTGTAGACCCAGCTCCTTGGGAGGCTGAGGTGGTAGGATTTCTTGAGCCTGGGAGACAGAAGTTGCAGTGAGCCAAGATGTGCCACTGTCTGCACTGGGCAACAAGTGAGACCCTGTCTCAAAAAAAAAAAAAAAAAGAAAAAAAAGAATTGAAAAACAGTCCTTGGCCGGGGGACAGAGTGAGACTCCATCCAGAAGAAAGGAAAGAAAAGGAAAAAAGAGGAGAGGAGACAGTAGGGGAGGGGAGAGGAGGGAAGGGGAGGACAGACAAAACCTAGAATGAAACTTATTTTCATGAAACTGTCCACAAATGGTGTAGCACAACCATGTTATGAATGTAGACATTCAAATATCAGGAAATTCCAGAATTAGGGTTCTTTTTTTTTTTTTCTGAGACACAGTTTTGCTCTTGTTGCCCAGGCTGGAGTGCAATGGTGCAATCTTGGTTCACCGCAAGCCCTGCCTCCTGGGTTCAAGCAATTCTCCTGCCTCAGCCTCCCGAGTAGCTGAGATTATAGGCATGCTCCACCACACCCAGCTAATTTTGTATTTTTAGTAGAGACAGTGTTTCTCCATGTTGGTCAGGATGGTCTTGAACTCCAGACCTTAGGTGATCCGCCCACCTTGGCCTCCCAATGTGCTGTGATTACAGGTGTAAGCCACCATGCCCGGCCCACCTTTATATTTGATTCTTATATTGATTCAGCTATATAGCACATTTAATAGGGTTTATAATATGACCTAAAAATTAAAGCCATAATGGGCTATTATTTTGTTCAAAGGGAAAATGGGAAGACCGGCTTATGGCTGGAGAGATCAAATAAATATTGCTATGAAAACATTTGGAGGCTGAGTACAGTGGCTCTCACCTGTAATCCCAGCACTTTGGGAGGCCAAGGTGGGTGGATCACTTGAGTTCAGGAGCTGGGACCAGCCTGGCCAACATGGTAAAACCCCGTCTCTATTAAAAATACAAAAATTAGCCAGGCATGGTGGTGCGTGCCTGTAATTCCAGCTACTCAGGAGGCTGGGACAGGAGAATCACTTGAACCCAGGAGGCAGAGATTGAAGTGAGCTAAGATAGTATCACTGCACTCCAGCCTGGGCTACAGAGCAAGACTTCATCTGAAAAAAAAAGAAAGAAAGAAAACCTCTGGAAACTGATGCCTTGTTTATGTATGTTCTTAACTTGTATACTTCATTAGTAAATATTTTTCTGGGGTTAGGTAGAAGGCACATTTTCAAAAAGTAATCGTTTGCTAAAGTAGAATCCTTAAATAAATTTTTTTTTTCATCAGGAAGCCTTAAGTCTAAGTTCTTGCAAAAAACCACAATGTTCTATTTTGTGCTTTTTCTTAAATACATTATTTAAATCTTCACGGCTTTAGATTGGCTTGATTTTTTCCCTTCCTCCATTGGGAGTACATTGCTGCCAAGTTTAAAGTTTGTAACAATCATTTTTGAATGACATAAATGCAAAAAAATCTCAACCGTCTGTCTGCAATAGGAAAAATTATATTTCTTTCACCATTGTTTCACTAGACTCATGCAGTTATTTTTATAAAACTTTTTTTTCCATGAGGGAGAAAGTTCAGTGCAAATATGTAGACCTAAAGCATAAACTAATTTTTTCTAGGAAATTCCTTAGCAAATGAATGACTAAGGTATGGTCTTAAATATTACTATTTTTAAGTTTTTTTGGTTTTGATTTTCACTGACTTAGTGATTTGGGCAAGGCAAATGATCTTTCTAAACTTCCTTTTCTCAAAGTAAAATTGACTATAGTTAATGTAATAGGCTGCAGTAGCTACTGTTATGTATCTCCTCTGCAAGACTTCCCAACACCTTTCTTCCATTAACATTTCTAGCCCTTGGAGTCCTTCCCTGGGATTTCTTGATTTGAAGCCTAGAGAGGAATAGCCTTGTCTCTGAGGTCAAGTCCTAGAGGGATATGAAGGTATGTATGTGTGCAGGTTGCAGGGTAGAGGAGGTGGCCATCTTCACCATGTGCAGAAGTCTGTCTGCAGTAAAAGAGGATAAAAACAAGCAGAGACAGAGAAATGAGCAGCACATGGGCTGAGGGTGGGTGGGAGATGGAGCCATTCTGAGCACTCATGAGCAAACATGAAATGAAACATTTCTTCTTTTCAGTCCCAGAAGCCCAGGTCCTGTAGGTCCTGATCCCAGGAGCTACTCCACTATCTTGAGCCTCATGAGCTAGGATATTCCCTTTTGTACTAAATCTAATTTTATAGTTAGATTTCGGTTATCTGTAACCCAATTCTGTTGGGTGGAGTCTTTTTTTTTTTTTTTTTTTAAATCAGAGAGTCTTGCTCTGTCGCCTGGGCTGGAGTGCAGTGGTTCCATCTCTGCTCGCTGCAACCTCCGCCTCCCAGGTTCAAGTAATTCTCCTGCTTCAGCCTCCTAAGTAGCTGGTATTACAGGTGTCTGCCACCATGCCTGGCTATTTTTTTTTTTTTTTTTTTTTTTTTTTGAGACGGAGTTTCGCTCTTGTTACCCAGGCTGGAGTGCAATGGCGCGATCTCGGCTCACCGCAACCTCCGCCTCCTGGGTTCAGGCAATTCTCCTGCCTCAGCCTCCGGAGTAGCTGGGATTACAGGCACACGCCACCATGCCCAGCTAATTTTTTGCACCTTTAGTAGAGACAGGGTTTCACCATGTTGACCAGGATGGTCTCGATCTCTCAACCTCGTGATCCACCTGCCTCGGCCTCCCAAAGTGCTGGGATTACAGGCTTGAGCCACCGCGCCCGGCTATTTTTGTATTTTTAGTAGAGGTAGGGTTTCACCATGTTGTTTCACTCAAACTCCCAACCTTAGGTGATCCGCCTGCCTTGAGCCTCCCAAAGTGCTGGGATTACAGGCGTGAGCCACCATGCCCGGCTATGTGGAGTGTTATATAGGGCATTGTTTCTCAAACTTTAGCATGCCTCAGAATCACCTGAGGGCTCATTAAAACACTGCTAGGCCCCATTCTTAGAATTTCTGATTCAGAAAATCTGGCATAGAAACCTAAGAACTGGCTTTTTAAAAAAAAAATTTAAGAGACAATGTCTTCTTGCTCTGTCACCCAGGCTTGAGTGCAGTGGCAGGATCCTAGCTCCCTGCAGCTTCAACTGCTGGGCTCAAGCAATCCTCTCATCTCAGCTTCCTGATTAGTTGGGACTATAGGAGTGTGCCATCATGACTGGTTAATTTTTAAAATTTTTTGTAGGTGTGAAGTTTTGCTATGTTGCCTAGGTTAGTCTCAAACTCCTGGGCTCAAGTCATTCTCCCGCCTCAGCCTCCCAAATGGTTGGGATTACAGGTGTGAGCCACCCTCACCCAGGGCTGAGAATTTGCACTTCTAACATGTTTCTTTTTTTTTTTGAGACGGAGTTTCGCTCTTGTTGCCCAGGCTGGAGTGCAATGGCGCGATCTCGGCTCACCGCAATCTCCGCCTCCTGGGTTCAGGCAATTCTCCTGCCTCAGCCTCCTGAGTAGCTGGGATTACAGGCACCCGACATCATGCCCAGCTAATTTTTAGTATTTTTAGTAGAGACGGGGTTTCACCATGTTGACCAGGATGGTCTCGATCTCTTGACCTTGTGATCCACCCGCCTCGGCCTCCCAAAGTGCTGGGATTACAGGCTTGAGCCACCGCGCCCGGCCACATGTTTCTTTTTTAAAAAAGTTTTTGAGGCAGAGCAATCAGGCAAGAAAAAGAAATAAAGTGTATTCAAATAGGAAAGGAAGAAGTCAAATTGTCTCTATTTGCACACGACATGATTGTATATCTAGAAGACCCCATCATCTCAGCCCAAAATCTCTTGAAACTGATAAGCAACTTCAGCAAAGTCTCAGGATACAAAATCAATGTGCAAAAATCACAAGCATTCCTATACATCAATAACAGACTTAAATTCACAATTGCCACAAAAATAATAAAATATCTGGGAATAAAACTAACAAACAAATGATGTAAAGGACCTCTTCAAGGAGAACTACAAACCACCACTCAACAAAATAAGAGAGGACACAAACAGATGGAGAAACATTCCATGTTCATGGTTAGGAAGAATCAATATCGTGAAAATGGCCATACTGCCCAAAATAATTTACAGATTCAACGCTATCCCCATCAAGCTACCAATGACCTTCTTTACAGAACTGGAAAAAAAGACACCTTAAACTTCATATGGAACCAAAAGACAGCCTGTATAGCCAAGTCAATTCTAAGCAAAACAAACAAACAAACAAAAAAAGCCGGAGGCATCACACTACTGGACTTCAAACTATACTACAAGGCTACAGTAATCAAAACAGCATGGTACTGGTACCAAAACAGAGATATAGACCAATGGAACAGAACAGAGGCCTCAGAGGCAACACCAAACAGCTACAACCATCCGATCTTTGACAAACCTGACAAAAACAAGCAATGGGGAAAGGAGTCCTATTTAATAAATGGGGTTGGGAAAACTGGCCAGCCATGTGCACAAAGCAGAAACTGGACCCCTTACTGACACCTTACACTAAAATTAACTCCAGATGGATTAAAGACTTAAACATAAGACCTAACACCATAAAAACCCTAGAAGAAAACCTAGGCAAAACCATTCAGGACATAGGCGTAGGCAAGGACTTCATGACTAAAACACCAAAAACATTGGCAACAAAAGCAAAAATAGACAAATGGGACCTAATGAAACTCCACAGCTTCTGCACAGCAAAAGCAACAGTCATTAGAGTGAATCGGCAACCAACAGAATGGGAAAAAATTTTTGCAATCTACCCATCTGATAAAGGGCTGATATCCAGAATCTACAAAGAACTAAAACAGATTTACAAGAAAAAAACAAGCCCATTTAAAAGTGGGCGAAGGAGATGAACAGACACTTTACAAAAGAAGACATACATGAGGCCAACAAGCATATGAAAAAAATGCTCATCATCACTGGTCATTAGAGAAATGCAAATTAAAACTACATTGAGATACCACCTCACGCCAGTTAGAATGGCAATCATTAAAAAATCTGGAGACAACAGATGCTGGAGAGGATGTGGAGAAATAGGAACACTTTTACACTATTGGTGGGAGTGTAAATTAGTTCAACCATTGTGGAAGACAGTGTGGCGATTCCTCAAGGACCTAGACATAGAAATTCCATTTGACCCAGCAATCCCATTACTGGGTATATATCCAAAGGATTATAAATTGTTCTACTATAAGGACACGTGCACACAAATGTTCATTGCAGCACAATTTACAATAGCAAAGACCTGGAACCAACCCAAATGCCCATTGATGATAGACTGAACAGGGAAAATGTGGCACATATACACCATGGAATACTACGCAGCCATCAAAAACGATGCGTTCGTGTCCTTTGTAGGGACATGGATGAACCTGGAAACCATCATTCTCAGCAAACTGACACAAGAACAGAAAATCAAACACTGCACATTCTCACTCATAGGTAGGTGTTGAACAATGAGAACACATGGACACAGGGAGGGGAGCATCACACACTGGGGTCTGCGGGGGGTGGTGGGGAATAAGGGAGGGACAGCATGGAGAGAAATACCAGATATGTGTACCTAGGCAACAATCTTGCATGTTCTTCACATGTACGCTAAAACCTAAAATGCAATTAAAAAAAAAAAAGTTTTTGGCTCACGCCTGTAATCCAAACACTTTGGAGGCCAAGGCAGGTGGATCACCTGAGGTCAGGAGTTCAAGACCAGTGTGACCAACATGGTGAAACCCCGTATTTATTTAAAAAAAAAAAAAAAGTTTTTATTTTTTGAGATGGAGTCTCTCTCTGTCGCCCAGGCTGGAGTGCAGTGGTGCCATCTTGGCTTGGAGGTTGTCACCTCTGCCTCCCAGGTTCAAGAAATTCTCCTCCCTCAGCCTCCCAAGTTGCTGGAACTACAAGTGCGCACCACCATGCCCGGCTAAATTTTGTATTATTAGTAGAGACGGGGTTTCACCATGTTGGCCAGGCTGGTCTCAAACTCCGCAGGTGATTCGCCCACCTTGGCCTCCCAAAGTGCTGGGATTACAAGCTGAGCCACTAAGCCTGTCTTCTAACAAGTTTCTATGTGATGCTGATGCTGTTAGTCCAGGAACCGTACTTTCAGAAACACTGATATAAAGGGTGAACACAGACCTGTATAGCAACTAGAACTCTTGAGTAAGGAACAGGATGCCTTACTAAGTTAAGAGCTCCCTATCATTGGAAGTATCAGAAAAAGCTGGGTGAAGAGTTTTCAGGGATGCTGTAGAAGGGATTTTCAGTGTGTGGAATGTTATATTAGATTTTTAGGTTTCCTTCTAGTACTGATAGTTTATGGTTATTTTAAATTTCTTCTAGGTAGGAGCAAGAAAACAAAGGAACACTCAATCTGTTCTTTCAAATAGCAGAGAAACACAAAAACCAAAATGCGTTCCTGCCACAAATGCAGACTTGCTGAGTAAAGCAAATCCCATAACTCATTTCCATACTGATTTTGGGAAAAGTTTGCTGCCATTGTTTATGAAATTCTGTAGTAAATCAGCAAACATTAATTGAACCCCTATTGAACATTGCTAATAAAGCACACGTGTTGTCCTTACTCACCAAGCCCAATACAACAGCTCTACAAATTACATATGTAGATGACTATTGCCAGAATTTATTTTATAATATATTGAAAATGCTACCTTGAAGAGGCAATATTACCAGGTCCAGAAGTTCAGCTCTTACTATTATCTAAATCTAGTTAGTCCACTAGAAATATCATCTAGGAAAAAAATTCCTGTGTTTCCTTTTCAACTATTTGAGAAAAAACAAACTGTGTCGAACAAATTTATTAATGAATATATTATAGCTTTACTAGGTATTGTTACATTTTCATTGTGATGCAGCAGTGTTCAAGGATTACTTCTTTATTTCCAGCATATGGCACTGTTTATTTTGAGTAATATACCCAGGCTAGTAGAACCGGAACAGACACACAAGTTGTTGGGCAATGCCCATGATATACTGTTATTAAATATATTGAAATGCCTGAAATTTCTG
This sequence comes from Saimiri boliviensis, assembly GCF_048565385.1. Classification (NCBI taxonomy): domain Eukaryota; kingdom Metazoa; phylum Chordata; class Mammalia; order Primates; family Cebidae; genus Saimiri; species Saimiri boliviensis. The sequence continues at coordinate 77,745,328 of NC_133462.1, read as the reverse complement.
AAATCTTTCAGAAATCTTTTTTTTTTTTTCTTTTGAGACAGAGTCTCACTCTAGCCCACTGGGATGGGGTACAGTGGTGCCATCATAGCTTACTTCAGCCTCAAACTCCTGGGCTCAAGATATCCTCCCACCTCAATCTCCCGAGTAACTGGGACTACAGGTGTATGCCACCACGTCCAGTGAGTATTTATAATTTTTTGTAGAAACAGAAGTTTGCTGTGTTGCCCAGGTTGGTCTCAAACTCCTGGCCTCAAATGATTCCCACACTCGGCTCCCAAAATGCTAGAGTTTTTAAATATCTTAAAGTACAGTTGCAAATACCCTACTATCATGCTGAAAAATAGATTTATTCAATAATTTATTGTGGCTATAGCATAGGCATGAGCCACCACACTTGGCCCCAGAAATCATTCTTAAAGGCACAAGCCTCAGTAGTAGTTTTTTGGTTAAAAAATGAAACACTGGCTAGGCGCGGTGGCTCAAGCCTGTAATCCCAGCACTTTGGGAGCCCAAGGCGGGTGGATCACGAGGTCAAGAGATCGAGACCATCCTGGTCAACATGGTGAAACCCCGTCTCTACTAAAAATACAAAAAATTAGCTGGGCATGGTGGTGCGTGCCTGTAATCCCAGCTACTCAGGAGGCTGAGGCAGGAGAATTGCCTGAACCCAGGAGGCGGAGGTTGCGGTGAGCCGAGATTGCGCCATTGCATTCCAGCCTGGGTCACAAGAGCGAAACTCCGTCTCAAAAAAAAAATAATAATAATAAATAAGAAACCACAGGTTATTTTAGTTGTATTTTGGGACATTAAAATTTTAACCACATATTTTAGTTTGAAGTTACTTAAAAAGAAACCAATGAAATGAAAAATATAATAGTATTGCATGCTTTTAAAATTACACACACACACACACACACACACACACACACACACACACACCTGCCACTTAACTCATCTTGTTACTTTGAGAAAATCACAAGATTCCCCAACCTCCCAAAAGCTCAGTTTTTTTGTATATAAAATGCAAAAATTGGACTGGATGTTCCCTGTATTCCTTTTAAAGCTAACATTCTACAGTCTTATGGGGGAGGGGGCAGCATAATGATTCATTAAGTTTTCTTTAAACACGTTTCCATTTATTGTCGTTTCTAGAATCCAAGAGTTGATTCTATTCATGCCTTTATTTAGAAAATAGAGACACTGAAAATGAGCAGCATATGACTAAACTTCATGGGGAATGATTACATCATAAAAGGAGAAAACTTGAAACCCTAGCGCTCTGCAAAAATATGTGCTTGTCAGAGAAGTGTTTGGAGGAAGATTGGTACAACTCTTTATTCACAGAGTTCTGCTTGCTCTTCCCAAAGCAGGATATCTCTGTGATTTCTCAGTGAATTTCACAGTACTCTCTGCGGTAGCTACATCATAAACTCTTTTATATATGGAGAAATGGAAATAAATGAAGAAAAGAATCTGTCCAAGTTTATGTAATGGGTAAGTATGATAATCACTTCTAAAAACTAGAAATTTAGGGGAGACTTATGTGAAGATACTAAAGAATTGATTTAAAATGTAGAAAGTTAATGTCAGTAGTTTCTTTTTCTATCAACATGACATTAAATAACTTTAAAGGTAACAATTGTGGAGAAATATTGTATCATCAATCTTTATAAAGAGACCAAAGTACTAAAATGTCAACTAACTTTCAGCTGCTTTTGACAATCAAAAAACAAACTCAGAGACACAAATGAAATTAGCTATGGTTAAATATAAACCAGCCCAATTTGTGTGAGCACAGTTAAAATGACAGATGGACTGTGTGCCCCTAAATGCAAGATAAAGAAGATTTTGTGCAAAGTAAAGTCTACATATATTAAGTCTGAGTTTCCTGGTTTAAAAAGGATTAACCAACCTCAACAGAAGAAAAGCTAAAGAAAACAAGCACGTTACTTGTGGAGAAGACAGAACATGCTAAAATTTCTCTTGATGATGGCGTAATACTACCTAACAATCAGATTTTGCAGGGGCCAGTTCTCTCATATTCAGCTAATAATTTAAAACACTCTTACCACTTTGTTGAGCCTGATGGTATAATTCACAGCAGACCAAAAAAAAAAAAAAAAAATACACCCTTCAGCAACTTTTGGCTCACCATTAAGAGAGTCTGCTGTTTGATATATTTAATAAAACTCTGAAGCTTCATATTGCTTCTCTACTGAGCAGAAAAATTTCAAGAATGCACAGAGAGAAAATAAATAAGAATATGATTCTAGTAGAGGAACTGAAATAAATTTGAAGATGGAGGAATATCAAAGTGAAAAAAAAAATGGGCCAGGCGTGTTGACTCATGCCTGTAATCCTAGCACTTTGGGAGGCTGAGGCGGGCAGATCATCTGAGGTCAGGAGTTCTTTCAAGACCAGCCTAGCCAACATGGTGAAACTCCATGTCTACAAAAAGTAGCCAGGCATGATGGTGGGTGCCTGTAATCCCAGCTCAGGTGAGAGAATCACTTGAACCCTGGAGGCAGAAGTTACAGTGAGCTGAGATCACGCCATTGCACTCCAGCCTGGGAGACAGAGCCAGACTCCGTCTGAAAAAAAAAAAAAAAATTAGACTAGTTTCACATACTAAACAGTTTCAGTGACTGGGAATTTATAGATTGGTATCAATTTGGAAGATCATACATCAATTAATCTATAATATATCTGAGTTTTTTAATATCTTAAAGTACAGTTGCAAATACCATACTGTCATGCTGAAAAATAGATTTATGCAATAATTTATTATGGCTATAGCAACTGCTTCAATAAACCCAAGAGTTTGGGCATGATGAACAAGGCTAAAGGGTGGGTGGCAGAAGGAGATTCAGTAGACTGTGCCTGCAGCATGTTGCATGATCAGTAAAATGGAACCTAGATAGGAGCTCTGTAGGCTTCATTCTACACTCTGTATCATTTATCTATTATCTTCGTATGGCTGTATGTCTGTCCAAAGAATGCACAGAATACCTCATTTTATTGCACTTTCTTGTGCTTCACAGTGCATTTTTTTTTTTTTTTTTTTTTGCAAATTGAAGGTTTGTGGCAACCTGTTATGATGGTTAATATTGAGTGTCAACTTGAACGGATTGAAGCATGCAAACTATGGTTCCTGGGTGTGTCTGTGAGGGTGTTGCCAAAGAAGATAAACACTTGAGTCAGTGGACTGGGAGAGGCAGACCCACCCTCAGTCTGGGTGGGCACCATCTAATCAGCTGTTGGTGCAGCTAGAATAAGGTAGGCCAAAGAAGGTGGAAAGAGCATACTTGGTGAGTCTTCCAGCCTTCATCTTTCTCCCATGCTGGATGCTTCCTGCCCGCAAACGTCAGACTCCAAGTTCTTCAGCTTTTGGACTCTTGAACCTACATCAGTGGTTTGCCAGGGGTTCTTGGGTCTTCAGCCACCGACTGAAGCCTGCACTCTCGGCCTCCCTACTTCTGAGGTTTTGGGACCCGGCCTAGCTTTCTTGCTCCTCAGTTTGCAGACAGCCTATTGTGGGACTTTACCTTGTGACCATGTGAGTCAATGACCCTTAATAAACTCTACATCTGTCCTATCAGTTCTGTCCCTTTAGAGAACCTTGACTAATGCACCTGTAGAGACCAAGTCTATTGGTGCCATTTTTCCAACAGCACATGCTCACTTCATGTCTTTATATCATAATTTGGTATTCCTCACAATGTATCAAACTTTAAAATAATCATTATTATATATATTATGATTATATGTAATCAGTGATGTTTCATGTTACTATGGCAATTGTTTTGGGGAGCTACAACTGAACCCATATAAGACAGCTAACTTAGATAAATGCTGTGTGTGTTCTGACTGCTCCACGGATAGGCCCTTTCCTCATCTCTCTGCTTCTCCTTGGGCCTCCAATTCCCCATGAAAAAATATTGAAATTAAGCCTATTAATAACCCTACAATGGCCTCTAAGTGTTCAAGTGAAAGTAAGAGTCACACATCTCTCACTTTAAATTGAAAGTTAGAAATGATTACATTTAGAAGGGAAAGTAGGGTGAAAGGCAAACTAGGCCAAAAACAAGGGCTTTCTTCTTTTTTTAATGGGGTCTCAGTCTGTCACCCAGGCTGAAGTGCAGTGGCAGAATCATAGCTCACTGCAACCTCAAACTCCTGGACCCAAGCAGTCCTCCTGAGTGGCTGGGACAGGCACATGCCACCATGCTCAACTAATTAAAAATTTTGGGGGCCAGGCACAGTGGCTCACACCTGTAATCCCGGCACTTTGGGAGGTCGAGGTGGGCAGATCACCTGAGGTCGGGAGTTCGAGACCAGCCTGACTAATATGGAGAAACCCTGTCTCTACTAAAAATAGAAAATTAGCTGGGTGTGGTGGTGCATGTTTGTAATCACAGCCACTTGGGAAGCTGAGGCAGGAAAATCGCTTCAACCCAGGAGGTGGAGGTTGTGGTGAGCCGAGATCACACCATTGTACTCCAGCCTGGGCAACAACTCTATCTCAAAAAAAGAAAATACATTTTGCAAGCCTATTGCTGCCGTAGATTGCAATTCCTCTGATGGATCTGGGCAAAGTAAATTAAAAATCTTCCGGAAAGGATTCAGCATTGTAGATACCAATGAGAACATTCATGATTCTCATCGTGGGAAGAGTTTAATAGGAGTTTGGAAGAAATTGATTCCATTATGGATGACTTTGAGTGATTCAATACTTCAGTGGAGGAAGTCACTGCTGATGTGGTGGAAATAGCAAAAGAATGAGAATTAGCAGTGGAGCCTGAAGATGTGACTGTATTGCTGCAATCTCCCGATAAAACTTGAATGGATGAGAAGTTGCTTCTTATGGATCAGCAAAGATAGGGGTTTCTTGAGATGGAAACTACTCCCAGTGAAGATGCTGTAAACATTGTTGAAATGACAACAAAAGATTTAGAATATTATATAAACTTAGTTGTTAAAGCAGTGTCTGGATTTGAGAGGATTGACTCCAATTTTGAAAGAAGTTGTACTGTGGGTAAAATGCTATCAAATAGCACCACACACTGCAGATGAATCTTTTGTGAAGGGAAGAGTCAATTGATGCAGCAAACTTCATTGTCTTGTTTTAGAAAATGCCATAGGCACCCCAGCCTTCAGCATCCCTCACCCTGGTCAGTCAGTAGCCATCAAGGCAAGACACTCCACCAGCAAAAATACTACAACTCACTGAAGGCTCAGATTAATGTTAGTATTTTTTAGCAATTAAGTATTTTCAAATTAAGGTATGTAGATTTTTGGTAGACATAATGCTATTGCACACTTAATAGACTACAGTATAGTGTGAACACAAACTTCTACATGCAGTGAGAAACCAAAAAATGTGTATGACTTGCTTTATCGTGATATTCACTTTATTGTGGTGATCTGGAACGGAATCTGTGGTATCTCAAGTTATGCCTATAGTTATGTTCATTATGTTTTAGACCAGGCATGGCGGCTTATGCCTGTAATCTCAGCCCTTTGGGAGACTGAAGAAGTAGGAGGATTGCTTGAGCCCAGGAGTTCAAGGTCAGCCTGGGCAACATAGTGACACCCTATCTCTATTATTAAAAACAACAACAACAACATATACCCAAACAAACAAACAAAAAAGCTATATTTTGTATTAGCTGTATTTTCTTATGTTCTGTATCTTTTTTTTTTTTTTTTAGACATGGTCTTACTCTGTTTTCCAGGCTGGAGTGCAGTGGTGTGATCACAGCTCATTGCAGCCTTGACCTCCCAGGCTCAAGTGATCCTCCCACCTCTGGGACCACAGGAGGCACCTGCCACCATATCTGGCTATTTCCTTTTTATTATTTGTAAATATGATGTCTCACTATGTTGCCCAGGGTGGGCTCAAACCATCCTCCTGCCTCAGCCTCCCAAAGTGGTAGGATTGCAGGTGTGAGCCATTGCACCCAGCCTTTTTTTTTTCTTTTTTTTAAAAGACAGGGTCTCACCATGTTGCCTGGCTAGAGGGCAGTGGTTGTTCATAGGTGTGGTCATAAAGCACTATTGCCTATGCCTGGAACTCCTGGGGTCAAGCGATCCTCCTGCCTTAGTCTCCTGAGCAGCTGGGACTACAGACTTGTACTATGGCACCAAGCTAATTTTCTGTATTCTTGATGCTCTGGCATTTGGAGTGTTCTGGACCCTGGGAACCATCTCTCTAAGGATTAACTAATTCCTAAAGATAAGGAACTTCCCTGCCAGTATGCCTTTAATATGCAAGCCAACCAATTCCAAGACTATATTGCCCATGTGTCACCTTTTATCAGACTTCTACTGTTTGGGACTCTATCCCCTACCCTAATCCCTGCAGGGCCAAGCACCAGAAAACTGGGGACCACCAACATAGCACAGAGCCCACTGAAATTATTTAGACTCTCTCACCATAAGCTTGTACTGCTTGCCTACTTTGGTTGGCCCATTCCTTCCTGCATAAACCACAATTAAATCTCCCACCCACAGATCCTGTCTCTCTCTGCTTGCTCATCTAGCTTTGGTGCTTCTCTGTGTGGTCTCGTGTGTGTGCTGTGCCTCCTCTTTCTAGGAATGGACCATGATTATAGCAAAAAGCTTCTTCCATCATGGCAATCATTTTTATGTCTGTGTATATTACTATACAAGCTCAACACAAGCCCTGGGTACTTTTTTAGAACAATGGCCATAAGCAAATTCCCAACTACCTCTTTAGACTGCACCAACTGAATACATTTTTTGAGGTTGCTCACTAGCTTATTGCACACTACAGTCCCCAAGCCACCCTACCCTTGCTGCATGTCTTTATTCAGTACTTTAATGATGCAGTGGCTATGACATTGTGGATTGTTTTGGATGGCCCAGCAACTTCATCTATTCTTTTGGAAAATGAGAAATTAGTCTCTCCCCATGAACCACCAAAATGGTCCTTTGTTAGAGTCCGTGGCTTTTTCTGTCCATTAGATGAACATACAACCAAGCTAGATTATCCAGATAGTGTTTCCCTGAAACTTTTGTTTTTAATCTTTTAAGTTTGGGGTACATGTGCAGGTTTGCACATAGGTAAACTTGTGTCATGGGCATTTGTTGTACAGATTATTTCTTTACCCAGATACTAAGTCTAGTACCCATTCATTATTTTTCCTGATCTTCTGCCTCCTTCTACCCTCTACACACTAGCAGGCCCAGTGTGTGTTATTCTTCTCTAAGTTGTGTTCATGTAGTCTCATCATTTAGCTCTCACTTATAAGTGAGAAATGCAGTATTTGGTTTTCCATTCCTGCATTAGTTTGCTAAAGGTAATGGCCTCCAGTTCCATCAATTTTCCTGCAAAATCCATGATCTTGTTCTTTTTTATGGCTGTGTAGTATTCCATGACATATATATACCACGTTTTATTTTTCCATTTCACTATTGATGGGCATTCGGGTTGAGTCCATGTCTTTGCCATTGTGAATAGTGCTGCCATGAACATACGCATGCATATATCTTTTTATTTTTTTTTGAGACCAAGTCTCACTCTGTCACCCAGGCTGGAATACAGTGGTGTAATCTTGGCTCACTGTAACCCCCGTCTTTCAGGTTCAAGTGATTCTCATGCCTTGGCCTCCCAAGTAGCTGAGACTATAGGCATTTGCCACCATGCCCAACTAATTGTTGTATTTTTAGTAGAGATGGGGTTTTGTCATGTTGCCCAGGCTGGTCTTGAACTCCTTGGCTGAAGTGATCCACCTGCTTTGGCCTCCCAAAGTGCTCAGATTACAGGTGTGAGCCACTGTGCCCAGCCACATATGACTTTATGAAAGGACGATTTATATTCCTTTGGGTATATACCCAATAATGAAATTGCTGGGTCAGAGCTAGGAATGTTGAAGCTGATTTATCTTGTCATTGGCACCTGGAAGAAATAACAATTAGTTCTCACTGCTTAGACACTACAGCTATCCTGGTACTTCTGCCTTTCCTTTGTTTTCATGAGCTATCTCATAAGCTTCTGATAAAGTCTTTAAGTTAGAATTGGTTTTTATCCTTGCAACAATAGGACTCCAACAGATAGGCATGAATTCAGTGACTAGAGACACTTTATGTAAACTTGGCCATTAAAGTAAAATTCACATGGAGTCCTGAATGTTCAAGACAGTGTTAAGAGAGTTTGTGCATGAATTATTTGTGAAAGTACTTTGCAAAATGTCAGTGCTATATGGTACTGGTCTCTAGTCTTTGCTCCTCACCCTCAACCCACCCTTTAGGCCAAAATGGTACAGACATGCAAGTTTACGGACAATTAGTTCACCACTGTACCAGTGAATGGAAACTGTGTGCTGTGCTGAAATGTTTGGTATACAGGGATAGGTTTCTCTCTGTCCTCTTCCCTCTAGAAAGCTAAAGCGAAAGCTGTGAGATAAGGCTTCAGTCTTTGTCATCAGAATGGAGACTCACTGAAGGCTCTCTCATGCTTCACCAAAGGTTGAAGTAGCTAGTGTGATAAACCCTGACTGTCTTCCTCTCTTCAGATGCTCCTACTCCTGACCCCTCCCATTTTGTAACTTAACTTGAGAAGTGCTTCTGCTCTGATCTGAGAAGGCCTGAGGTAGACAGGTGTAGCCTTTGGGGTAAACCATCTCTTCTGCTCTCTGTTCCTTTGGGTCTTCTGCCTCTCATCTGGTGGATGTAACCTGTCTGTGCAGTGGAGTGAAACGATCTAAGACTCAAGTTCAGGCTTCCAGTGGGAAAAAACCCAAAGCAAGCCTTTGGGCATAGTTTGGCTTGAGGTTATTCAGACTGAACTTGAGTTCTTTGCTGGGAGTTGGGGCCAGTCAATGATAAAGTGCCTTGCTGTGTCTCTTGGGTGTATGTTTCTCTTGGAAGAAACTCATGAACAAGGATAGAATTTGGGTGTTCCTGGCTTCCTAGTGAAATGTCATCCTAAATATCACAACTTTCAGGTCAGTCAGTACACATTAATTCGGTCATGTCTATTGTTTGCAGCTGTCATCCATTCTGATTGATTAATGTCCATGCCCTACTGTTGTCCTTTTGAATATTTTATCTTATTTTGTTAATATACTCAACACCTCCTTCCTAAATGCATTTTTTTTTAGATGCAGTTTTCACTTTTGTTACCCAGGCTGGAGTGCAATGGTGTGATCTTGGCTCACTGCAACCTTCATCTCCAGGGTTCAAGTGATTCTCATGCCTCAGCCTCCCAAGTAGCTGGGATTACAGGTGTGCACCACCACACCCGGCTAATTTTTGTGTTATTAGGAGAGACAGGGTTTTACTATGTTAGCCAGCCTGGTCTTGAACTGCTGACCTCAGGTGATCCACCTCCTTGGCCTACCAAAGTGTTGGGATTACAGGTGTTAGCCACCACACCTGGCCCTAAATGCAATTTTTAATATATGCGGTAGGTTGTAAAAATGTTCACAATTGTTTAGACCTTCCTATATCCAACACCCCTCACCCACTTTTTTTTAGAAATAGGTTCTCACTCTTTCACCCAGGCTGGACTATAGTGGTATGACCTTGGCTCATTGCAGCCTCAAACTCCTGGGCTCAATTGATTCTTCAGCCTTGGCCTCCTGAGTAGCTGGGACTATAGACATGAGCCATTCTACCTAGCCCTCTAAACACTTGATAATCTCTTCTTCCATTCAGAGGTGAAGTCCATTTCCCCACCCCTTGATTCTAGGTTGGACTTGTGATTTTTGCTTTGATCAATACCATGTGGCAGAAGTGATAGTGTGCTAATTTTATTTTATTTTATTTTTTTATTTTTATTTTTTTGAGACGGAGTTTCACCCTTGTTACCCAGGCTGGAGTGCAATGGCGCGATCTCGGCTCACCGCAACCTCCGCCTCCTGGGCTCAGGCAATTCTCCTGCCTCAGCCTCCTGAGTAGCTGGGATTACAGGCACGTGCCACCACGCCCAGCTAGTTTTTTTGTATTTTTAGTAGAGACGGGGTTTCACCATGTTGACCAGGATGGTCTCGATCTCTTGACCTCGTGATCCACCCGCCTCGGCCTCCCAAAGTGCTGGGATTACAGGCTTGAGCCACCGCGCCCGGCGATAGTGTGCTAATTTTAATCCTAGACCTTAGAGGCCTTACACATTTCTACTTGCTCTAGTGGGATCCCTGCCGTTGCCATGTGAGCAAGTCTAAACTAGCCCACTGGAGAATGACAGACTATCTGGACCAGAGCTGAGTCAGTTCAGTTGTCCCAGCTGAGGCTCCAGACATGTGTCAGAGCCTAGCCAAGATTGGCAAAACCTGTCTGTAGCTGACCACAGATGCATGAAGGAATCTAGCAGAAGAACTGCCCAGCTGAGCAGAGCCTAAATTACTGACTATAATCCTGAAAATGGTATGTTATGCCACTAAATTTTGAAGTGACTTGTTATGTGATAGTAGCAATAGCTGTTATATTATTTACATAATAAAAATAGACTTATTCAGCAATAAAGACAATATTGAAAAGCAGTAAGAGCCTTGTCACTGGGATCACAAGGCAGAGGTTCTGTGATTCCTATACTGAACCTGTGAAATGATTGTGGGAGAATTTTCAGTTTTGCAGTTCTAAAATTCTACTGTGTGACAGTTTTATTCATCTATCACTCTAAATGAAGAAAAACACACTAAATGTGTTGTTCTCTTCTTCCCATAAATAAAACTTCTACACATTAGCATTAAAATATTCCCAAGTAAATAAAAAATCTGTTGAGCTTCTTAGACTCTAGAAGCCAGCTGGTAGTATAATGAAAGTATAATACAAGTAATAGATTCTGAAACAAAAGCATCAACTTCTAAGTCATGGTCATGTCTTTAATATCTTCCCACTGTTGTGTGAGACCTCAGGCAAATTTCTCACACTTTTGAGTTTTAGTTTCATGATTAGTAAAATAGGCACAGTAACCTTCTCTATCTTGAGACTTGGTATACACTAATCACATATTCCTTCTAAAGAGCTGAGAACTCAAAATAGATTAGATATATACAACATACTATCACGCAATGAGAATAAATCTCTTAAGGAGAGTATCTTAGTAAATATATCACTTAAGGCATGAATATCCCCAAGTAAAAGTATCATTGAAGAAATAATAAATTTACTGACTAAATTGTAAGGTATGTATGGCTGGGCATGGTGATACACACCTATAATCCCGACACCTTGGGAGGTCAAGGCAGGAAGACTGTTTGAGTCCAGGAGTTTGAGAACAGCATGGGCAACATGGTGAGACCTTATCTCTATCAATAAATAAATAAGCAAGCTGGGCATGGTGGTGCATGCCCGTAGTCCCAACTACTCAAGAGGCTGAGGTGGGAGGACTGTTTGAGCCCAGGAGGTCAAAGTTGCAGTGAGCCATGATTACACTCACTTCAGCCTAGGCAACAGAGTGAGACCCTATCTCAAAAAAAAAAATATATATATATATATATATGCATATATATATATATATATATATGCATATATATATATGCTACAGGTCTGCACCACCATGCCCAGCCATATATATATCCTACTGTAGAAAAGTCAAATGTATGTTTACACTGTAGAAGTTAAATTTATGGGGGCCGGGCACGGTGGCTCAAGCCTGTAATCCTAGCACTTTGGGAGGCCGAGGCGGGTGGATCACGAGGTCAAGAGATCGAGACTATCCTGGCCATGGTGAAACCCTGTCTCAACTAAAAATACAAAAATTAGTTGGGCGTGGTGGCACATGCCTGTGGTCCCAGCTACTCGGGAGGCTGAGGCAGGAGAATCGCTTGAACCCAGGAAGTGAAGGTTGCAGTGAGCCGAGACTGTGCCACTGCACTCCAGCCTGGCAACAGAGCAAGACTCCATCTCAAAAAAAAAAAAAAAAAAAGTTAAATTTATGTTTACGCAGAAGCCTGAAGAGAAATATGAGTTTTATTGTTGTTGTTGTTGTTTTTTAGAGACAGCATCTTACTATCTCCTAGGATGGATTGCGGTGATGTGATCACAGCTCACTGCAACTTTGAACTCCTGGGCTCCAGTGATACTTCTGCCTCAGCCTCCCGAGTAACTGGGAATATAGATCAGTGTCACCATACCAGGCTGAGAAATATGAGTTATTAAAAGTTCTGAAAGAAGAGATGTGGCCGGAGCAGTGGCATATGCCTATAATCCTAGCACTTCGAAAGGCTGAGGTGGGTGGATCACCTGAGGTCAGGAGTTCGAGACCAGCATGTCCAAATGTCATGAATACACATAAATTTACATTCTGATGATTAAAATTTTTTTTTTTTACTGCTGAAGCACAGTGGCTCATGCCTGTAATCCCAGCATTTTGGGAGGCCAAGGCAGCTGGATCACCTGAGGTCAGGAGTTCAAGACCAGCCTAGCCAACATGGCAAACCTCCATCTCTACTAAAAATACAAAAATTAGCTGGGTGTGGTGGCCAACACCTGTAATCCCAACTACTCGGGAGGCTGAGGCAGGAGAATTGCTTGAACCCAGAAGCCAGATGTTGCAATGAGCTGAGAATGTACCACTGCACTTCAGCCTGGGCAACAGAGCAGACTCCGTCTCAAAAAAACTTTTTTTTATTTTCAAGACAGGATCTCTCTCTCTGTCTCGGAGGCTAGAGTGCAGTGGCATTATCACAGCTCACTGTAACCTTGAACTCCTGGGCTTGAGTGATTTTCCTGCCCCAGCCTCCCAAGTAGCTGGGACAACAGGCTTATACCACCACAACCAGCTAATTAAAAAAAATTTTTTTTTGCAGAGATAGGGTCTTGCTATGCTGCTCAGGATAGTCTTGAACTTCTGGTCTCATGAAATCCTCCCACATCAACCTGCCGAAGTGCTGGGATTACAGTGTGAGCCACTATGCTCAGCCACATTCTGATGATTTTCAAGATTTTATGATAGATAAAATTTTACAAAAGTGATAGCATAAGAAAAGTATTTTAAGTCCTTTGTTTACACGGAAGCTTAAGGCCTTGAACTGCTGTATAAAAAATGTGGCTAAATTACGACTCTTATTTTGTAGGATTGTCCGGGGAATGTTTATGCAGGGGCCGCATGATTCCTGAATTGGGTAAGATAATGATTTTTCCAGTTCAGAAATTTCTAGTGCTTGCTGCTTTGAATCTTGTTCATGCATTCACTAATCTTTTATTGAGCTCCAAGCCTGGGCCAGCACGCTGCTAGGGACCACGCGTGCAAAGTTGAATGACAGTAGTACTGTGGGACCATGAGCCCTCAGAACATCTTACTGCAGTTCTTTTTAGGACTTGGCTTTGTTCTGGGAGGTAGAACTGTTCAGCTGGCTTTGTTCTGTCACTATCAGACAGACTGGGCTCTTGTTCTAGCTCCATCACTGACTTTCTACACTTGTTTCCTCAAATGCAGATAATAGTGCTTTCTACTGCTTAGAAATGTTCTGAGAATCAGAAAAATGCTATGAGAAAAAGGCTCAGGACAGTCTCCCCACTAAACCACTTGCCCTGATGACACATTTCCTCACTGTCCTCAGGGAGTGTCCCAAGCATAAACCCTTCCTTCCTCCCTCTACCATCACGAATGGCCAGAAAATATCACACACCTGGAATTCTCTTCCTTCAGTGCCCCCTTTAGGTAGGATATTCATCCATGTCTATATAAATGTGTGAATAAGTGCCAACTTCATGTTATTTGTCCCAAGAGTAATGCATGTAACAGGAGCTCCTTTCAGATGATAGTTTTCCCCCCATTGAGATTGGTTATATTTAATAAATATTTTAAAATTGGTTTTCATTCAGCATTATGAGAACTTAAGGGAAGAGAGGGCAGTGGAAAGGTAAGGAAATAAAACAGAAAGATGAGAAAAGATTAGAGAAGAGCAAGGACAAATAGAGGGAGAAAGAAAGGCAGGCAAAGGAAAAAGGGGAAGAAACAGATCAATTGCTGCTGAAGGATACGTTCACAGAGATTGAAGCGAAGGAAAGGCAGAAACAGAAGAGAGAGAAAGCTGGAGAGAGTGTAAGAAAGAATAGGCTGGGCGTGGTGGCTCATGCTTGTAATCCCAACACTTTGGGAAGCCGAGGAGGGCAGATCATGAGGTGAGGAGCTCAAAGGTCAGCCTGGCCAGCATAGTGAAACTCTGTCTCTACTAAAAATACAAAAATTAGCAAGATGCGGTGACATGCACTTGTAGTCCCAGCTACTTCGGAGGCTGAGGTGGGAGAGTTGCTCAAACCCTGGAGGCAGAGGTTACAATGAGCTGAGACTGCACCATTGCACTCCAGCCTGGGTGACAGAGTGAGACTCCATCTCAAAAGGAAAAAAAAAAAGAGAGAGAGAGAGAGAATGTGGGGGCCTGGCATAGTGGCTCATGCCTGCAATCTCAGCACTATGACTGCTGAGACAGGAAGATTGCTTGCATCCATCAATTTGAGACAAACCTGGGCAACATAGTGAGACCCTATCTCTACAAAAACTAAATAAAATTAGCCAGGCACTGTGGCTCACGCCTGTTAATTCCAGCAGTTTCGGAGAATAAGGTGGGTGGATCACCTGAGGTCAGGAGTTTGCTATCAGCCTGGCCAACATGGTGAAGTCCCATCTGTACTAAAAATACAAAAATTAACCAGGCATAGTGGTGCGTGCCTGTAATCCTAGCGACTCAGGAGGCTGAGGCAGGAGAATCACTTGAACCTGGGGGGCAGAAGTGAGTTGAGATTGCACCATTGTGCTCTAGCCTGGGGGACAGAGTGAGACCCTGTTTTGAAAAAAAAAAGAAAGAAAGAGAGAGAGACAGAGGAGGAGAAAGAGAGAGAGAGGAGAATTGCTTGTGTTCTCCAAGCCTGAGAAACACCTGGCATACTGTCCGGCATACAGTCAGTGCTCAATATGTATTTGCTGAATGAGAGAATGTATATGGAAGAGACAGTCAATAGCTTGCTCTAACGTGTTAGCTAGGCATTCTAGTCTATCTTATTGTTCACTGGGCAGAGGGTATTATACCTGAGCTATCTCTTCTAATCACTTTCCTTTAAAGGGGTAATTTGTTTTTAAACCATGGTTTATAGTTCCACAATAGCTTTTTATTATGTAACCTTCAGCAGTTCCACTCCAAATGGGATCGCCACAGCAGCCAATTAAGGGAGAAATCATTATTTGCATTTTAGCTCCAGTACTCAGAGTAATAAGTATCAATATGTTAGTGGGCAGGTCAATCCAAGCTTTAGATTGTACGCAACCTGTGAAAGACGTTCCCTGATTTGACCTTAACCTAAAGCAATGGCCACATTGTCAGAGGTGTTAGGCATCATGGTGAAGGGAGTAGTTTTAGGTTGGTTGTGTAAGTTCATGACTATTCCAGTCTTAACCAGATGCCAACAGTGATGACCTTGTACACCAAAAAGTATCTGAGACAGGCCTCAATCAATTTAGAAGTTTATTTCGCCAAAGTTAAGGATATGCACAGGAGAAAAAAAAAACCCCACAGAACCGCAGAAACAGTCTCTGGTCTGAGGGCTTCAATATTTAAAGAGGGAATAGAGGGCTGGAAGAGAGAGAAGAGGTTACATTCCTGAATCCACATGTTGCAAGAGAAAAGGAGCAGGTAGGAGAATAGTCAATTATATATTCCTCTCGTGCTCAGTAAATTGGAGCTTTACATAAGATAAGGTGAACATAGAGTTCACCTGTGGAGATTTAATCTTTTATCTGTAGCTATCTGCTTAGGAACAAAAGTAAAGGCAGCTGTTGCACAACTGAGCCTTCAGCTTAATTTTTTTCCTTTTGGCAGAGTGAATTGGGGTCCTGGGTTTTTGTTTGTTGTTTTTTTTTTCACAACCGTCAGGTTCTACTCGACATAGACCCTTGGTTGGGGCCAGCCTGGCCTTACAGTGCACACTGAGAGCTCTGACCAATAGCTGCTGAGATCATAAAGTGGGTCCTTGCTTTCACACCACTGGTCTAGTGAGCCTAAAGTAATATTTAGCCCTCAGATACCTCAGAGAGCTTTCAGCTGACCCCAAGTTTACCTGGTTAGCTTGTATTTGTGGCTTTGCATCTTGGTTTTTGATGTCTGTTCCAATTCCTTGCTGAAACTGGAGGCTACCCCTTCTTAGCTAAGACCTGGAAGTGCTCATGGTTTTTCTGCCATATGTCATCTTCCCACCCCTCAGTAACCAATGCCCTCTAACCTAGAAGGACCATCATTGTCCCTCTATCATCCTAGCCCCCACCTGACAACTATAACTGGCTCTTCTCAGAAGTGGTTCCACCTGATCCTGTCTTCATGGAACTGAGCCACTTGAAAATTTAATCACCCTTATTAGATTTCTCTTAGCCATGCTTGGATTTGGTTATTTGTACCTCTGTCTTTTCCTGGAGGGACCTGATTCTTCTGTCCCAGCTTGCTTCCACAGCCCTGATGTTAGTTTTCTCTTTAAAAAAAAAAAAAAATTATTTTATTTTAGATTCAAAGGGTACATGGGCATGTTTGTTACGTGGGTATATTGTATATTGGCAGGGATTGGGCTTCTAGTATACCGATTACCCAAATAGTGAACATTGTATTCAATAGGCAAGTTTTCAATCCTCACCCCCACAATGTCCCTCTTTTTAGAGTCTCCAGTGTCTATTATTTACATCTTTATGTCCATGTATACTCATGGTTTAGTTCCCAAATACCGCAGTGAAAATAGTATTTGATTTTCTGTTTCTAAGTAATTTCACTTAGAATAATGGCCTCCAGCTCTATCCATGTTGCTGCAGAAGACATTTTTTTTTTTTTTTTTTTGATGGAGTTTCACTCTTGTTACCCAGGCTGGAGTGCAATGGCACGATCTCGGCTCACCACAACCTCCGCCTCCTGGGTTCAAGCAATTCTCCTGCCTCAGCCTCCTGAGTAGCTGGGATTACAGGCACGCGCCACCATGCCCAGCTAATTTTTTGTATTTTTAGTAGAGACGGGGTTTCACCATGTTGACCAGGATGGTCTCGATCTCTCGACCTCGTGATCCACCCGCCTCGGCCTCCCAAAGTGCTGGGATTACAGGCTTGAGCCACTGCGCCCGGCTTTTTTTTTTTTTAAATAATAGTTGTGGCTTATTCTTTTCTCTCTTGGAAAAATCCTCTCTATTGTCTGCTCTGTTCTGAGTGTACCAAGAGGTATACCACAATTCAGCTTTTTATTTCTCTGCTCCATTACCTTCTGCCAACCAACCTTCCCCTTCCAACTAAAAGGACATTAACAATACTATGATACCTTTGTTTACACTTTGTAAGTATATCTTAGGGATTTCTACAATCAAAGTTGGACATCATCCATTTATACCTTGTACTCTGTACCTGGTGTAGATTGGGGGCTTGGTAAATACTTCACTGATGACTGAATGAATGAACTAAAACATCTTAATAGAGGTTTTAAAAAAGGAATTTGGAAATGGTTGCTCTAGTACTTGTTAATGATTATCTAGTAGTTTTGTAGAATGGTTAATTCCATTTTTTTTTTTTTTCCAAGACAGACTCTTGCTCTGTCTCCCAGGCTGGAGTGCAGTTGTGTGATCTCAGGTGATCCACCTACCTTAGCCCTCCAAAGTGCTGGGATTACAGGCATGAGCCACTGTGTCTGGCTGATTAATTCCATTTTTAGTATGAGGTACTAATGAGGACAAGCTGGTAGTTTTATCATGGCCTAGATAATTTATTTTTGGATAGTAAAAGTATTTGCTTCACAGTCATACAAATCACATCCTTCCCTCAAGGCAGGATGAACAAATAAGTATGGATATAGATAAAGAAAACTCAGTTCCATTGCAAAAAAATAATCAACTAGCAATCAATTAATTGTTTTTGTATAGGATAACATGTTATCATTATGAGAAACAAAGTTTCAAAGAACAGGAAAACTTAATGTTATAGTAATAAATTTTTTTTACTAACATTGTTCTTTATATTGTTTTCTAGCTTTTTATTCTGACCTATGTCAATGTCATGCTAGTATCTGAAGAAGAGGTTCAAACAAGGTCCCATATTTTAATACTTATGAAGTCTTTTATACTGTTTATTGTCCTCTGCATGAATTTTCTTTTATCATATTGGGGGCCTTTATCGCTCCTTCCTTCCGTCCTTCCTTCCTTTCTTCTTCCCTCCCCTCCCCTCCGCCCTTCCCCTCCCCCTCCCCTCCCCTCCCCCTCCCATCTCCCTCCCTTTCCCTTCCCCTCCCCTCCCCTCCCCTCCCCTCCCCCTCCCATCTCCCTCCCTTTCCCTTCCCCTCCCCCTCCCTCCCCTCCCCTCCCCCTCCCATCTCCCTCCCTTTCCCTTCCCCTCCCCCTCCCCTCCCCTCCCCCTCCCATCTCCCTCCCTTTCCCTCCCTCTCCCCTCCCCTCCCCTTCCCCTCCCCCTTCCCCTCCCCCCTCCCCTCCCCCCTCCCCTCCCCCCTCCCCCCTCCCCTCCCCTCTCCCATCTTCCTTCCCCCTCCCCCTCCTCTCCCTTTACCTCCCCCTTCCCTTCCCTTCCTTTGCCCTTCCCCTTTCCTTTCCTTCCATTCTTTCTTTGACAGAATCTCACTCTGTTCCCAGGTTGGAGTACACTGGTGCTATCTTGGCTCACTGCAACCTCTGCCTTCCAGGTTTAAGGGATCCTCCTGCCTCAGCCTCCTGAGTAGCTGCGATTACCGGCCCATGCTGCTGCACCCAGCTACTTCTTTTTTTGCATTTTTAGTAGAGTTGGGGTTTCACCATTTTGGCCAGGCTGGTCTCAAACTCCTGACCTCAGGTGATCTGCCTGCCTCAGCCTCCCAAGTGCTGGGATTACAGGCATGAGCCACTGTGCCACCTTGGGGGCCTTTCTTATTTGAGGAAAGCCCCTGTTAAGATCTCAAAATTTTCTTGAATTTTGACTTCCCTTATTCTCATGGATGCCTGGTGTCTCCAGATACCATCTTATTTGTGGGTTTATGTCTGGGTGCTTTTTATTATTATTATTGTTATATTTCTTTTTTTTTTTTTTTTTTTGAGATGGAGTTTTGCTCTTGTTACCCAGGCTGGAGTGCAATGGCGTGATCTTGGCTCACCGCAACCTCCGCCTCCTGGGTTCAGGCAATTCTCCTGCCTCAGCCTCCTGAGTAGCTGGGATTACAGGCACGTGCCACCATGCCCAGCTAATGTTTTGTATTTTTAGTAGAGACGGGGTTTCACCATGTTGACCAGGATGGTCTCGATCTCTCAACCTCGTGATCCACCCGCCTCGGCCTCCCAAAGTGCTGGGATTACAGGCTTGAGCCACCGCGCCCGGCCGATTATTGTTATATTTCTTACTGTAAGGAACATTGCTGACAGTGCCTTATTTCATCTGGCTTGTAAATGCTGATGCTTGCTATCTTCTGGGTCAGAGAGAGGTCACAGTCTGTTCTAAAGCATAATCGCTGGCTCCACCATATGACTGTGAGTTTAATTATTCCCCCATACTGGTGTGAAGCACTGAATCTTATTGCTGAATGGGGCCTGGAGGGTGCATCTGTTCTGGTCCTTTCATCTTCTGGCAGGTGGGTTCCAAACCATTCAAGAGAGGTGGCTGTTGGAACTGAATTGAAATATCATCTAAAAAGTCTTCACAGATTACCATTTGACAATCTCTCTTTGTATTTGAATTTAGAGTTACCATCCATTACTATCCTGATAATGAAGAGTTTCATTTTTTTGTCTTCATAAGTCCTATTTTAATAAAACAGTTCTTTCTTGTTTGCTGTTTTCTAATAAGGAAAACAATGGACAAAAATCTCTGCAAAAGAATGTCTTCTATGCTTTCCAGTTATAACTAAGTCATTTTAGTTTTTTTTAGATAATAGGGCATAGTCTTAATATTAATCAGGTTGCTGGTATTAGTTTCTCTTACCTTGTTATGAGGTAGTTGAGGAAAGCATTTCAGCACACAAGCTTTAGAATGAATCCCACCTGTATTGGAGTCCTGATACTACCGTGTATCAGCTTTGTAAACTTGGGAGAGTTACCTAATCTCTCTAGACCTCAGTTTTTCTCTGTGGAAATAAAAATAACTTCTACTCTAAAGGATTATAAAGAGAATTTAATGAGTGTAAAGACCATTTGGGCCAAGCTTGGTAGCTCATGCCTGTAATCTTAGTACTTTGGGAGGCTGAGGCAGGAGGAATATATGAACCCAAGAGTCTCAGACCAACCTGGGCACCATGGTGAAACTGTCTCTACCGCCACCCCCAACAAAAACAATTAGCTGGGTGTGGTGGTGTGCACCCGTAGTCCCAGCTACTCAGGAGGCTGAGGTGAGTGGATCGATTGAAACTGGGAGGCATGCTATGGTTTTATCACTGCACTTCAGACTGGATGAAGAGATAAAGAGTGAGACCCTGCCAAAAAAAAAAAAAGAAAAAAACTGTTCTAGTTACTACTGTTACATAACAAATTATCTCAGAATCTAGCAGCTTAATGCAATTATTTCATTAGGTTCATGGCTGTTATGTATCAGAAATACAGAAAAGGCACAGTGAAGAGAGGTTAACTCTGCTCTGCAATGACTGGGCCTTTAGATGAGAAGACTTGGAGTCTTGACTAGGGTGATTGACAGCTGCAGGCTTGAATCAGCTGGAGGCATCTGTAATTATTATCCAGCAGCTGATGCTGCCTGGAGCTGCTGAATGGGTAATTGCATGCAGCTTGGGCTCTGTATTAGCATGGCAGCCTTAGGACAATTGAATTCAGCTGAATGTCTTATATGGCAATCTAGGGTTCTAGGGACAGAATTCCAATGGATAAGCTGACACTGCATGTTTTTTATGGCTCAACCTAGGAAGGTAAGCAATCATTTATGTTACATTCTATTTAGGACAAGCAAGTCACCAAGATTGGTCTAGATTCAAGGTACGAGGATATAGACCCAACCTTTCAATAGAAGGAGTGTTGAAGAATTTATGACAAGTTTTTCAAACAATCATAGATAGTATTTATAGCCTTAAGACTAATTGAGATCACCTAGGTAATGGGTGTAGCTAGAAAAGAGATGAAGTTCAAAGACTGAGCCCTGGGCCACTCCAATATTTGAAGATCAAGAGGATGAGGAGGATCCAGCAAAGGAGACCGCAGAGTGGCCAGTGAGGTAGGAGAAAATCAGGGGAGTGCAGAAATCAAGTGAAGGAAAGTGTTTTAGTGAAGAGAGGTGATCAGCACTGTGAAATACTGTTAAAGGGGCAAATGAGATGCAGACTGAGGATTGCCCATTAACTTTGGTAATGTGGAAATCACTGACATCTTGGCCAGAGCAATTTCCAGAATGTGGTAACTGAATTCTTCAACTTTCACTTTCTTGGCAGCCAGTCCCTACAGGTCCTGTCTGTGTCACCTCCACTCCCACCTCAGGACCACAGGTTCACACTGGCTTAATTGGTTTAGTTTTGTCACCCACGTTGCAATACAGTCTTTTACCGAATGTTTTCTGCTGATGGAATTTATGAAAGAATGCCACTTATCTTTGCAATGTTCAAAGTTGCTAAGTAGCTCTAATAGCCAACAATATCTGTATTATAATATTTGACTCTAAACATATTTTGGAAAGTTCCATTTATAGTAGAGCTTATGTAGAGCTTTAATGAGAGATTTTAAATGATAAATTTAAAGGTAGGACAAGATGGACAAGATCCATTGACAAGCAAGTATACAACTTTTAGTCTGTATACCTAAGTAAACCTGCCCTAATGAGGAGGGTTTTTTTTTTTTTTAACTTCTTGAGGGGCAAAATAAATAAATAAATAAATATGAAAAGGAAAAGGCAAAAACTGCTGCTATGTTAAAATAATGCCACTTCAAAATTCACTTAATGGTTGTTCAGAGATAAAACATTTGTTTTATTGATTTTGTTATAGTTTGGGTTAAACTGAAACGGTGTTGATTATATGTGTGCAAATTCTGCCTGTTTGTTCTTACATTAATTTCTTACCCATTGCCTGTTCTGCTCTGTATCTGTGGGGACCACTCCTGCAGCCTCCCTTTCAGAGTTTCTGCGTTAGCTGCAAATGGCAGGAGATTTGTGGCAAGAGGATTCTCCTTCCCTCTCTCTGCCTATGACAGCCTCCCTAGCAGCCCTTGCATCTCTTCTGTGGTGCCATCTCCCACCAGCCCTGGTTTTAGCTTCCACCAGGCTAGGGGTGGGAGCAGCTTCCTGCTGCTACCAAACTGGGTCACTCGACTTGCCCTGTATTTCCTCAGCTCTTCCACCATCCATGGAACCATGTGTCAGAATTAAGGTTTCTCTGGTTGCAGCCTGTCACAGTGGTTCATGCCTGTAATCCCAGCACTTTGAGAGGCCGAAGCATGTGGATCATTTGAGGTCAGGAGTTCAAGACCAGCCTGGCCAACATAGTGAAATCCCTTCTCTACCAAAAATACAAGAAAATTAGCTGGGTGTGGTGGCATGTGCCTGTAGTCCCAGCTATTTGGGAGGCTGAGGCAGGAGAATCACTTTAACCCGGGAAGTGGAGGTTGCGGTGCAGTGAATATGTGATCATGCCACTACACTCCAGCCTGGGAGACAGATCAAGACTCTGACTCAAAAAAAAAAAAAAAAAAAAAAAAAAAAAAAGGCCGGGCGTGGTGGCTCACGCCTGTAATCCCAGCACTTTGGGAGGCCGAGGCGGATGGATCACGAGGTCAAGAGATCGAGACCATCGTGGTCAACACGGTGAAACCCCGTCTCTACTAAAAATACAAAAAATTAGCTGGGCATGGTGGCGCGTGCCTGTAATCCCAGCTACTCAGGCGGCTGAGACAGGAGAATTGCCTGAACCCAGGAGGCGGAGGTTGCGGTGAGCTGAGATCGCGCCATTGCACTCCAGCCTGGGTAACAAGAGCGAAACTCTGTCTCAAAAAAAAAAAAAAAAAAAAAGTTTCTCTGGTTTAAATAAATTGGTGATTTCTGCTTTTCTGGTTGAACCCTGACATACCATGTGCATAGTTCTTTCTTTTGCCCTGATACAAATTTATAATGCCTAAATATGTGAATTGACAACATATCCCACTTCTTCCTTGTTACAGTAGAAAGGAAGAGTTGAGTTTATAGAACCTACAGATCTTTCAGCTCTTACTTGCTTTGTGGTTAAAGCCATGGGCACTGGCATGAGACAGGCCTGGTGACTTGTAGCTCCTGTATCAATTACTAGCTGTGTGTTCTTTCATGAGTTAAGGTCTCTAAGCCTCAGCTTCTTCCATCATCTATTACATAGAGGTAATTCCCCTGCTTCATATGGTTATGATAATTGAATAAAACATGAGTTCAAACTACCCAGGACAGTGTTTACAGATAAGTGTTCTGTAAATGAAGCAATTATTAATCAGAAAGTTTCTTTTTTATATGTAAGCCCGTGCAGTTGATCTCATTCACATCAGCAGCCTGACATGAAGAGAGGACAGGCATTTGCTGGCATTTTATCCAGGGAGGGTACCAAGCCAAGTCATTCGTTTGCAGTCAGGATATGTCTGGGCTAAAAGGAGATGTGGTAAACATCCTCAGGGTTGCTATACATTAAGCCCTACTGTGGCATTCACCTTGTTTTTGGCTCCATTCTCCAATAATGAACCTATAGTTATTTTGAAGTTAGATATACCAAGGTGAGAGTGAGGCTGTTATAAATATTAATTGGTGGATTAATTCTCCTGCTTTTAGCCCTGAATTGGAGGATTCGTTGAAGAGAGCTTATATTGGGAACTAGGCTTAATAACTTCTATCCTGCCTTCTTTCCACCTTCCTATCTTCCTGTCTTCTCCTGTCCTCTTTCTTTCCTGAATGGTCAGATTAATTCCCAGCATCTTCATAAAACTTTCTCTGACTATTTCAAACAAATTGGATGTTTGCAGTGATATACATCTAATCTCCAGGCCCCCAAACAGAATTTCACAAAGAAGACCTCCTCCAGGCTATTTTTCCCTAAAGAATACCCTGCTAGGCAGCCTGTGGCACTCTTGTTTTGCAAGAACACTTCAAGCACTGTACAGCTGCTGGGCTGCTGCACCTTTCTTTGGCTTAAGACTGGTTTCATTAAGCATGTTCACACTTCAACCGGAACATTTAAAATAACACCCGCACAATGTGTTTAGTGTCTAGTTAATTATTAAGTCTCTGGGCTCGAATTATTCAAGCAAAATTGATTGAGTTCAACCTCCTTCCTTCTCTTTGTGTGTGTGTGTGTGTGTGTGTGTGTGTGTGTGTGTGTTTTAATAAAAATAAATTCTCCTCTCTACTTTTTAAATAATGCGGAAAGCGTTATTTAGCAACTATCAATACACTGGACTGTGGGTGGTACCCAAGTGCTAATAGAATAGGTAGAGAACTGGCAGCTTAACTCTTTCGTTAAAAAAAAAAAAACTCATATTCTTCCATTGTTAATTAGCATTTATTGAGACCTAACATTCTCTTTTAAACTTCTTTCTTGTTATTTGTAAGTTGGAAAAGTAGATATCTTGGAGCCAGTTCTTTAGTTTACCGTACTTGAAAAACCAGAAATTTCTTCCTTCTTTGCCACTGCATCTTATGGTCAAATGAAACTGTTAACATTGGCTTCACCATTAAAATCCATATTGTTGAAGAATATTTGTAGAGTTAAAAAAATGTCCATAATATATTGCTAACTGCAAGCAAGAGGCTATAAAACTGTCTTTTAGGCCGGGCGCGGTGGCTCAAGTCTGTAATCCCAGCACTTTGGGAGGCCAAGGCGGGTGGATCACAAGGTCAAGAGATCGAGACCATCCTGGTCAACATAGTGAAACCCCGTCTCTACTGAAAATACAAAAAATTAGCTGGGCGTGGTGGCGCGTGCCTGTAATCCCAGCTACTCAGGAGGCTGAGGCAGGAGAATTGCCTGAACCCAGGAGGCGGAGGTTGCGGTGAGCCGAGATCACCCATTGCACTCCAGCCTGGGTAACAAGAGCAAAACTCCGTCTCAAAAAAAAAAAAAAACAACAAAAAAAACCTGTCTTTTATTATGTATCATTTTTGTTAAAGTGCATAGGAAAAAGGCTTGAATAAGAAACACCAAAATATTGCTTATTATCTGTTTTAGGATTAAACTTTTCTTTTTGTTTTTCTACTACTTTTAGAATTAGACAGCACACATCCCTATAAAGATGCCATGGCTGGAAATGATTGACCTTTTGTTTGAATCTATGTATCACTCATGTCAAGACCGCATTGAAAATAATGCTGTTCTTAAGCCAGGCAAATGTAGACTTTGCAAGTGTAGATTTCAAAAAAGATTCACAATATTTTGTGAATCCCAACTTGAATCGACCTCTGTTAGCCTTCATTTTTAGACTTTACATCTAGGCCCTCATTTCTATTCTGCCTCAGCTTCCATATTATCAAGATGTAAGATGCAATTGTGGGCATTAACATAGAAACCTAACTGTATCACAGGTGTGGGAAAAGAATATAAAATAATTGTATTTTGGAGAAGGACCATAAAGGAGATGGCAATTTTGAGAGGAAGTAACCGAACTGCAATGACCCAGTTTGGTGGTATTAATTTAAATGCGGCATCTTACATGAGAATTTTATAAAGGGAGCTCTCCTAAAACCGAGTTTCACAAAAACCCAGTAGGGCCCTACAGGCATCAGGTGCCCTAGCTATTCAGTGATTTGCCTTTGCTGCCCTAATTCCTGCATTGTGCCACTGGGTTACAAGTGTGTGTGCGCGTGCACACGGGGTGTAGGTTTGATGATAGTGGTGAACTGCTTTGACTGCCTTCACAGGCTGAATCCCCCGCAGGCGGTAACCATGGCTAGGGAAAAACAGGCAGTCCCTAGAACCGTTCCGGAGGAGAAAACCGCAGGCTCCCTAAGGGAAACTTTTGGGAATGGAGATGGGGGATTCCATCCTTTGCATGCAGACACAAGACTTCGATGGCAGCGCGGATAAGTCTGTCATTGTTTTCGTCCGGGGAAATGACACACGAAGTGCTGTTACTAGACACCTAAGAAATGATTACTCTGGAGTGTGCGCGAAACGAATCCGGAGGGTGGGGAGCAGGTAAGGGGCGGAAAGACTGGCCAGTCTCCTCCAGCTCTGTCGGAAGCCCGCTGCTCCGGGCGCCCTTAGCAAACGCGCCAGACAGGTGATGTCTCCGAGGACGTTGCAGGAGCCGGGCTTTGCGATCTGCACGAGAAGCGTCTGGGAGTCGCGGCCACGGCGCGGCGGTGGCTCAGTTCCCAGCCTGCTCCCCGTCCTGCGGCAGCTCCCGGCGCGGCCCGGTCATCCCGCCTCCATATGCTCCGCCACCGCCGCCCCGGCCTCCTCCAGCCCTCCCGCAGCTCCGCATTCCACGCTGCGGCAGCCGCAGCCTCGCCGCGGAGGCGGTCCCCACCCTTCCCCTCGGGCTGGCGCAGCCGCTCGCGCCCCGGGCCTGCGCCCCCTCGGGGGCCTCCGCTGGGCGCGCCGTCCGAACCCCGCCCGGCTTGGCCGCAGGCTGGGACTGGGGCTCGGGCAGAGCGGGGGCGGGGGCAGGGAGGGGAGGGGAGGGGAGGGGAGGGCGTGTGCGCGCGCGTGTGCCGGGGCCGGGGGGCCAGGCCGCCATATTGGATCCGGACTAGTCCGCGAGCCTCCGCCTGCGTGCGGCGGGACTGGAGGAACCTCGCGGAGCCCAGGGCGCGAGCGCGAGAGGAGAGGGAAGGCGGGGGAGGGTTAGCAGGGAGAGGAAGGGAGTGGTTGGGAGCCGGCTGCGGCAGCCTGTGGTCTCCTCAGCCGCGGCGGCGACCCCTCCTCCAGCGCCTCGGCCGCCTACTTCCTCGCTGAGGAAAGATGCCCTTACCCCAGGGGTGTGAAGAAGGGGGAGAAGTAGCTGCCGGAGCCGCCCGCGCCGCCACCGCAGCTGCGGCCGCCCGTGTCCTTTGAGTTCAGAAGAGCACCCCCCCCCCCACGCCTGGGGCGTCGGGAGCCTCCGGAGCGGCGGCCGCGGTGCGGGTGTGGGGGAGACCGGGCTCTCTGCCCCGCGCGGCGCGGCCCACAAGCGACCACCGACATGGAGCGGGCTCGGGCGGCCAAGTAGCCGCTGCTCCGGAGCCGGTGCCAGTGCCGCCCGCAGCCCGCCTTCCACCCGCGGCCGCGAAGCCGGTCAGGCCCCTGGGAGAAGCCGGGAGGAAAATGAAGAGTTTTCACCGGAATCTGTTGAAAATAGGACTAACTGCAAAGCCTTAAAAAAGAAGGACCTCGGGGGGAGAAACGAAAAGCCTCCTCCGGGCAAGACTTGGCGTGCTCCAAGCCGAGGGGCTGCTTCAGCGACCTTGCCCCCTCCCTTTCCCGCTGGATGCATTATCCAAGTGGTGGTTGGGAGGATTTGCAGCAACATTTTGGTTTTCCCTCCCCTTTCTATGCATTCTGTTTTTTTCTTCCCTTTTCTGTTTTTCTTCTTCCCGGGAAGTGAATTGCTGAGGCAAATAGGACTTTATTCATTAATGATGCAACCGGATTCGTTTCAGGATTACGTTGCACGAGTTGAATTTTGAATGAAGAAGAGTTTTTTTTTTTTTTTTTAAGAAGTGTTGACTCTTTAGTTCGTTGTACTTTTAATTATTATTTTATTTAAATATACGATTTAATTGTATTATTCTTTTAAAATGCATTAAGTATATATTTTATGGTAATTTGCCCTCAAAATATGTGGGTGAAATTGAAGACGCTTCAGTTAAGTGAGGTTACTGGTGTGTTAGATGTTTAATTCAGCACCAGCATTGCATGACAGTTGTTTGAATAACAAGTGGTTTGTTTTTAAAACCACATCTTTTAAAATTTAGGTTCAGATAGTAAAAGTACAAATCATCATAATAATTTAAAGGAAAACCAGCAGAAACCGAAGCAAACATGTCTGGAGAAGTGCGTTTGAGACAGTTGGAGCAGTTTATTTTGGACGGGCCCGCTCAGACCAATGGGCAGTGCTTCAGTGTGGAGACGTTACTGGATATACTCATCTGCCTTTATGATGAATGCAATAATTCTCCATTGAGAAGAGAGAAGAACATTCTCGAATACCTAGAATGGGGTAAGTTTGTGTTTTTTCAAGAAACTCTTAATCTTTAGCTGGTCATTATGATTTAATTGGTATAGAGAGTTATGAGTATATTCAGTAATGAAAGAATAATTCAATAAAAGAATAGACACTAGTTATTCAAGATTTTCCGTTAGTTTTTGGTAAATATTTTCCCAGGAGTAAAACTGCTGCTTAGTTGTTGCCTTGATTTAAGGCCTAGCTAGTGTGGAATTTGGCGATGAATAACTTATGTTTTTAGGTCAACAGTAAGAGATTTTACATAAATTCTGTGATGGGCAAAAGTGGATTACTGGTTATAGTTGCCTAATACACGGCAGTATAATAGCCCGTCATTTGAAAGGTATTTATTGGTGGAAACATTCAGACTATGGAAACTATTCTCAAAATGGGAGGAGATATTAAAATATCTGTGTTTATCTTAGGTCAACAGGAAGTTGAAGGTGGTGATCAGTGGGTTTTATTTCACCTCTATATAGTGCAAGCAAAGGAAATTGCTAAACATGGACTTTCCAAAAATTATATTTGTAAGATTAAATGACATAAATGTGATAGTTGATGGAGAATGTTTGGTGGCAGCTTCCACTTGAAAGTGAGATTTTACTCTTAATTTAAATCTGATTTTTGGCTTCAGTCTTCTAAATATAGATGTGATTTAGAAGACCTGCTGTAGTAGAATAGATCAATGATGTGAGCAAACGCGCCATGACCTTCAAGCTTGAAGGCTTGGCTTCGCTTAATTCTTCAGCGTCTCCTGTCGTATACAGGGCGCACTCTAACGTCCAGAAGTTCACTGTTGGAATAAGCATGTATCATCACGTAGATTTGTTTATAGTAGTGGTATGTTGGCGTTTGAAGGATTTTGGCCAAATAGTATTTTGTACCTTTGGAATACTAACCATTTTAGATTGTTGGAAAGTTCTTATGCCAAAATGTCTTTGGTCCCAAGTAAAGCTTTATTTTCCTGAAGTAAAATTCAAGTGCTGATTATGTCATGTATATATATATTTTTGATTTGAAATTTAAAGTTAGTTTCTCAGGTAAACCACTGATCCAAGAATGCCTACACGTAATAACTTTAATTATTCAATTTGCCAGTATCAGAAGATTTCTAGCAATGTGATGTCACAAGGTTTAAAAAAATATGTAAATGTGAATAGAATGACTTTTAAAAACAGACTGCCAGACTCATCCTGGGAATGTAAGAAATCTAAACCAACTTTCAAGTAACTTCTCACTTAAGAGTGAGTCAGTTTTGATTTTGGTACTGGTTTTGTGACTATGTGTCTTTTATATGTTGAATAAAATATTTTGTAAAGCGTATGAGTTTTACATCCCATGTTTCACAAATTGAGACATTCTGTAGTGTTCTTTAATTTTATTTTTAATACTTAAAGGGTTTTTGGTACTTTTAGAGTTGCAATTTGAGTTCTTAAGTTATGGTTCCATAGTGACACTCTAGTCTGTGATCTTTGTCATTTAATATTCTTTCCTATCTGCGAAGCTATGGGAGAACTCTGTATGTACCAGTAGTAAATAAATTTTAAATGATTTATGATAAAGAGCAAACCATAGCCTCCATTGCCTTCTGATTATTAGAGTTTGCCTAAGTAGTTTTATGCCATGAGATATTTTGTCGTACTAGAATAATTTATATATATTTTCCATTAAATATGTATTATTGGATGTTGTTTCTTATAGATGTATAAAAACACCTCATTTATGTATATTTTTATATAAGTCAAGCCAAATATCAAATAAGTATTTGACTGAATAAATAATATTTTTATTAATGTATTTTACATAATTTCAAATCAGGTTCTTTTCACAATTTAAAATACGTTTTAGTAATACTTCAGTTCACATTTTGTCTTTTTGGAAATCTGATATATGGCCTAACAAAAATGTACAGTCTCTTAAGTAAAGTGTTATTTTTCAGTAATAAGAAAACAAGATAATATCATTTTTAAGGAATTATTTTGTACATTCTGGGGCTAGGCAGTGTCTGTTAAGTCTCAGGCATTTTAAAGTCAGAGTATAAGTTCTTGAAAGTGTGGGTTATCAACCACAGAAGTTTGGATACAGAGTAAGAAAAGAAAGTTAAGAGTGGAAAAGGCTGTCAAGAGTTGTGTGGTGAGTAGTAAGTAGTATTCACTGTTTTTAAGTTATTTGAGAATTTAGATTAAGAATGCCAATCTCTTTATTTAAGTATTGAAATAGATCAGATGTTCTTCATATGAATTGATTACTACATTTTGGAGAGTGGCCTGTTTTATTTGTACCACCTGACAATGTGTGAAAATCAATCAAAACTAAGATCTGTTTCCAGATTGTGAATTGACCTCAGTTCAGTGTTTTAAACATTATTATTTGGGACTCTGATGGAAATTTACTGGGATTGTTGTGGTTAAATTTGGTAATTGAGATTTACCTTATATAATGTAATTTTAAGTTTGATTTTTAATAATTCAAAAAATATTGGGTCTTTTATTTAAATTTTTTTTTTTTTTTTTTTTTTTTTTTTTTTTTGAGACAGAGTTTCGCTCTTGTTACCCAGGCTGGAGTGCAATGGCGCGATCTCGGCTCACCGCAACCTCCGCCTCCTGGGTTCAGGCAATTCTCCTGCCTCAGCCTCTCGAGTAGCTGGGATTACAGGCACGTGCCGCTATGCCCAGCTAATTTTTTGTATTTTTAGTAGAGACGGGGTTTCACTATGTTGACCGGGATGGTCTTGATCTCTCGACCTCGTGATCCACCCGCCTCGGCCTCCCAAAGTGCTGGGATTACAGGCTTGAGCCACCGCGCCCGGCCTTTATTTAAATTTTTAAAAGACTTTGCAACAGGAAGACAGTATAAATTATACAATTTGTTATATATTTGTTATTTATATTAATGAAGTGTCAGCTAGATGGTACTTATTTTTATGCTGATGATAGATTACTCTTACAATGGAGTCAGCCAAGATTTTTACTTAATTTCCATCAATTTCATTTTATTTGAAGTTTTGGTCCATTTCATTTTTTTTTTTTTTTTTTTTTTTTTTTTTTTTTTTTTTTTTTTTTTTTTTGAGACGGAGTTTCGCTCTTGTTGCCCAGGCTGGAGTGCAATGGCGCGATCTCGGCTCACCGCAACTTCCGCCTCCCGGGTTCAGGCAATTCTCCTGCCTCAGCCTCCTGAGTAGCTGGGATTACAGGCACACACCACCATGCCCAGCTAATTTTTTGTATTTTTGGTAGAGACGGGGTTTCACCATGTTGACCGGGATGGTCTCGATCTCTTGACCTCGTGATCCACCCGCCTCGGCCTCCCAAAGTGCTGGGATGACAGGCGTGAGCCACTGCGCCCGGCCCCATTTCATTTTTATACTGGTACAGTTAATGTTTTGTTCATAGCAGTATGACAGTAAGAAAACTGACAATTCAAAGTCAGATATGTTGTTTTTCTTTGACAGCATTTCTTTTAGCGCTGAGGGCTTGAGGGAGGAAATAAGTGGAATGGGAAAGAGAGAGGATTAAACCAATGAGCACTAGAGCAAGGAGATAAAAGTGCCTTAAGACTATAGATCACATTTAAATTTAAAAAGATGTATTATTTTTCATTTATAGTAAGATTTGAAATACTTTTTTGTCTCCTTAGTTGTTTTAAGTTGTTGAAAAGATTATGGTTTGTGTGTTTGTTTATACAATAATAGTCTGAATGTCAGCGTAACTAGAAAAAAATTAGAGTTGTAGAAGTAAAAATAACTTTCACATTGTAAATTGCTATTTATGACTGAATTAGTACATCATTCATTAAATCGACCACACCCTACTTTGAAATGGGAAATTGGAATTTTAGGGAATTATTTACCAATTGACTTAATAAATGTAAGATAGTATTACTTAATATGGAAGAAATATGCAAGGCTGTATGTGGATAACTGTATTTTTATGCTTTTTGAATTTTAGACTTTGTAATATACAGAAATTATCACTAAATAACAGTAATAACAGAATAATATAGCTTATTCAGATTTTATATATATACAGAGAATAGTCTGTTTAATAAATTTGTACCTGGAGCATATCAGCAGGTACTATGCTTTAAGCATTTATCTTTTTTTTTTTTGATTGAGACGGAGTTTCGCTCTTATTACCCAGGCTGGAGTGCAATGGCGCGATCTCGGCTCACCGCAACCTCCGCCTCCTGGGTTCAGGCAATTCTCCTACCTCAGCGTCCCGAGTAGCTGGGATTACAGGCACGTGCCACCATGCCCAGCTAATTTTTTTGTATTTTTAGTAGAGACGGGGTTTCACCATGTTGACCAGGATGGTCTCGATTTCTTGACCTCGTGATCCATCCGCCCCGGCCTCCCAAAGTGCCTGGATTACAGGCTGGAGCCACCGTGCCCGGCCGCATTTATCTTTTAATTAAAATAGTTTTAAAGCTATTCACTTTTTTTTTTTTAAACACAAGGATTAATTAAGTGAGGTGTTGATGGATCTGAATCTTTTTTAGGATACTTTTATTCTTCATGTCTGCTACTCCTCATTGTTAGCTTTTCCTGAGTAGAATTTATTAATCAGTCTTAAGTATCAAAATGTTCATTTAATACAGATGATTACATTTATTTAAGTCCTCAACTAGGATAATCAGCAGTATTGGTTGGGCACTTCCTTTATACTAGCTACCTAATATTCTATTCTAGGAATGATAATGAGTAAGTACAATTACTTTATTCAGTACAGTGCTGGCACATGGTAGAAGCATGTTCAATAAGTAATAGCTATTATTATAACATTCCTATTTGTCTATCTCTTCTGAAGAGAAACTACACTTAGAAGTAGTTGCCGAATAATAATGGTTTCTGGGATTCCTGATGGGATAGCATAAGAGTGATGCTGTTGATAAAATTGCATCTAGGAAAAGTGCCCTATAAAGTAGAGTGAACTTAGATATAATGAACGAGTGCTGTCAACCCCTAAAGTCTTTGAAATACTTGATATTCATTAGTAATTTTTTTGTTTTTAGGAGCATCACCCTTTTAATTTATTGATTTGTTTTACAGACAGGTTTGTATTAGTCTGTTCTCACATTGCTATAAAGAACTACTTGAGACTAAGTAATTTATAGAGAAAAGAGGTTTAATTGGCTCACAGTTCTGCAGGCTATACAGGAAGCATGCCTGGGAGGCCTCAGGAAACTTACCATCATAGTTGAAGGTGGAGGAGAAGCAGACCCCATCTTGTGTGGCTGGAGAGGGAGGAAGAGAGAGTATGCTTCTCCTCCACCTTCAACCATTACAGTACTCTGTCTGCCTTTGTGTACCCATAGCTTAGCTCCCACTTATAAGTGAGAATATATGGTTGCTTAGGAAATGAAGCAAATGAGAAAACAATTACTAAAAAAAAATAGAAATTTGTTTGGGAAAGGAAAAGTAATAATTTAAATGGTTATAGTAATGGAAACAGTTAATATTTATCTAACTAAAATTATGCTATAGCTATATTGGGAGGATGGTATGGAAAGGGACTTTTTTTTTTTTTTTTTTTGGTGGAAGTGATAATAGGTACGAGGCCCAATGTTTTTCCTAAATCTTAAGTGGTGATTGGATATATATTTATGAACAATAAAAATGAAAATTTAAAAAATAGCTGTAGTTTTTACAGAATTAAAAAGTCTTAAATCTGTTGGGCACAGTGGCTCATGCCTGTAATCCCAGCACTTTGGGAGGCCAAAGGTAGGCAGATGGTGAGGTCGAGAGGTTGAGACCATCCTGTCTGTCCAACATGGTGAAACACCACCTCTACTAAAAATACAAAAATTAGCTGGGTGTGGTGGCACACATCTGTAGTCCCAGCTACTTGGGAGGCTGAGGCAGGAGAATCGCTTGAACCCTGGAGGTGGAGGTTGCAGTGAGCAGAGATTGTACCACTGCACTCCAACCTGGCACACAGCAAGACTCTGTCTCAAAAAAGAAAAAAAATGAAGTCTACATCCTTTAATCCTACTTCATTGATCTTATTTTCAAACTTGTGTTTTTCTTTTTGAGGTATTTCTTTTTTTTTTTTTTTTTTGAGACGGAGGTTCACTCTTTTTACCAAGGCTGGAGTGCAATGGCACTATCCCGGCTCACCGCAACCTCTGTCTCCTGGGTTCAGGCAATTCTCCTGCCTCAGCCTCCTGAGTAGCTAGGATTACAGGCACGCACCACCATGCCCAGCTAATTTTTGTATTTTTAGTACAGACGGGGTTTCACCTTGTTGACCAGGATGGTCTTGATCTCTTGACCTCGTGATCCACCCGCGTCGGCCTCCTAAAGTGTTGGGATTATAGGCTTGAGCCACCGCGGCCGGCCACCTTTTTGAGGTATTTCTAAGTCCTGTAATCGAGGAGCTCAAAAGTGGATACAGCAAATGGGAAATTTGTGTTAGAATTCATGACTGTATTTTTGAGCAGATCAGTCTTTTTCTTTAGTTATTTCTCTGTTCTTATAGATGGCAATTTATAAATAGTCTTTATCTGTCTTAGGAGGCTAGTTCATTTCTGAAAAACCTATATAGGTTAAATTCATTAATGATACACAGAGACTTCTAAAGTTACACAAGACATACCCATATTACTCAGTGTTTATGGAATTGAACACACAGCAAAAGAACGCTAACAAAGCAGTGAAGACGAATTAATTGCACAAATGATGTAAATGATGCAAATGATGGATATGATTATTATTTCTTTAAACTGAGGAGCTGCCAGGTGCTATGCAGAGGCATCAGAATACATGTCAGCTATATAACCACAAACGTAGCTTTGGTTTAGCAGCTGTTGCCTGCTCTTCTGAATTCCAGGTTGATCCTTGTAAATGCAAAGGAATGCTACATGTATATGTATATTTGTCTGTATATATATGTATATGTTATGTATATCTTTTAAAAATTTCAATAGCTTTTGGGGTATAAGAGATTTTTGGTTACGTGATGAAATGTATAGTGGTGAAGTCCAAGATTTTAGTACACTTATCACCTGAGTAGTTCACATTTTACCTTGTATTATTTTTTACCCCTCACCCTCCTTTCCTCCGTCTCCCTTCTGATTCTCCAAGACCATTACACTACTCTGTCTGCCTTTGTATACCCATAGCTTAGCTCCCACTTATAAGTGAGAATATATGGTATTTGGTTTTCCATTCTAGCGTTACTTCACTTAGAATAATGGCCTCCAGATCCATCAAAGTTGCTGCAAAAGACATTATTTTATTGGTTTTTTTATGGCTGAGTAGTATTCCATGGGGGGTGTGTGTGTGTGTGTGTGTGTATATATATATATTACCACATTATCAACACATTGGTTGATGAGCACTTAGGTGGGTTCTGTATCTTTACAATTGTGAATTGTGTTGCAATAAACACATGTGTACTGGTGTATTTTTGATATAATGACTTACTTTCCTTTGGGTAGATACCCAGTAGTGGGATTGCGGGATCGAATGGTAGATGATACATTTTTAGTTCTTTAAAAAAAAAATCACCATACAGTTTTTCATAGAGATTGTATTTACATTCCCACTAGCAGTGTGTAAGTGTGCGCTTTTCACCAGATCCTCACCAACATCTATTGTTTTTGACTTTTTTTTTTTTTTTTTTTTTTTGAGACGGAGTTTCGCTCTTGTTACCCAGGCTGGAGTGCAATGGCGCGATCTCGGCTCATCGCAACCTCCGCCTCCCGGGCTCAGGCAATTCTCCTGCCTCAGCCTCCTAAGTAGCTGGGATTACAGGCACGCGCCACCACGCCCAGCTAGTTTTTTGTATTTTTAGTAGAGACGGGGTTTAACCATGTTGACCAGGATGGCCTCGATCTCTCGACCTCGTGATCCACCCGCCTCGGCCTCCCAAAGTGCTGGGATTACAGGCTTGAGCCACCGCGCCCGGCCCTGTTTTTGACTTTTTAATAATGAGAAATGCCTTATATTAAATGTAATTCCTCTTTTAATGAATTTCAACTTTTCCTAGAGAAAATCCCTTTAAAATCTAATTGACCAGCTCTTCCCTGCATGTCTGTTTTAGGGCAGGGTTAAGAGAAGTTTGTCTCAGGGGATTGCTGAGCCGTAGGACTCAATGAGAAAACTGGCCAGCTTTCTAACTACTCCCCAGTCATAATTTCAGAGGATGAGGGTGCCATCTTTATTTATTTTAACATTATGACTCTTTTTGCATATTGAAAAACACACCCTAAAAGAAATTATTAAATTATGTAATACTTTGCTTCCTTGTATTAGAAATTATTTAGTTTGTTGATTACTTTTGTTGCTCAAGGTCATTTTTATTTTCCAGACTGTCGGTCATTTATTTTGTTGGTGATTACATACTTAAAAATTTATCTTGCATTTTATTGAAAGGGAAAAACATTCAAAATAGTAGCAAAGCCATAAAAAATTTACATGCTAAATCTGTAATCATCATTTTAGTTTCTAAATTTAATGCCTTTACTGAGAATCAATAGAATTTAAAGCAGGTACTAATCAGTGTGTCTAGATAGCATTATATATTCATAGCTTAAAATAGGATTAGGATGAAATATTTATGATAGTTTAGTATGTTTTGTTTTCAATTAGATATATTGCTAAAAAATATGTAAACCATCCCATTTAAAAAAAGAAGTAAAAGGAGATGATGTAATGTAAATAGTATTTGGAAATGACAAAGGAATTTTCCCCCCAGCTGCAGTAGTATTTCCTTTGCAACAGTGTTTGTAATTTATGTTTCAGTTTTCAGATACACAAAGATGATTTTTTGTGAGAGTGTGTTAGTTTTTTAACAGACAACTGAAATTAGGTTTTTAAAAACCCTAATTGTTTAGTGGGTTTTTTATTGCTTATTAACCCTAAAAATTTTTTCATATAGCTGCTTAAATATTAGTTAAAAAGTCAAGATTCACTTTCTTTCCAAAATCTCTGCACATGGCTCATACTGTATTTGAGTCTGAATTTCTTTTCAAAATCCAGAATGCTTTATAAAAAAAAATGCCAAGAAAATGTTTAGTTTAAATTTACTCTTCTTTCATAGAAGGACTTAACACTTTATTTAACTGTTTCACTTGATTTTTATTTACAGCTGTCCATTTCTGAAAGCAACCAGCCTCCAGAATATGAAGAGCTATATATGATTCTATTCTAGCATGTTGAGATGAAGTTATAGATGACCAATGTGTTTTGTTCAGCTTATTTTTGACTAATTTTCCTTTTTTATGGATACTGGATTATCTTTCTAATTCAGGGAAAGGCTATATTTGAGATATTTCATGTGCTTTCTTCTCTGTAAAATTCTCAATTTTTGTCACTGAAACCTGTAAGCCACTGAGCTGGTGCTGTCTCTATCTGCTTATCTCTCCTGTTTGTGCCAGATAGTCCTTGGCTTTTATTCACCAGAAAGCAGCAAGCTTTTTGTTTTGTAACTTCAAATTTTTTTTTTTCTTAAAAGAAGCATGTTTTTGCTGGAGAAGTATGACTCCATATTTCCAGTTTATTATAAAGGACAAAACTCTGAGACAGCCAAATGGAAGTGATGCATAGGGCAAGGTATAGGGTAAGAGGGAGTATGGAGGAAGATTTCCGTGCCCTCCTTAATTAATTTTCTTCTCAGTTTTTAGGTTATAGTATCAACGTATCAACGTACTAATGACACTAGCTAGTTTATGTGTTTAGCCAAATTATGAAAAGTAAAGAGGACTATTTTCCTGACAGTATTATTACGGAAAGAATACCTCAAAGTGAGTAAGGGCAATTATAATGGTGGTCAAATTTCTGGTACTGTTTTGTCATAATTTCACTTACTATTTTCTGTGTGTTTGCGTGTTGTGTATTTCTTGGATATACTTTAAATGTTCCTTGTCTTTAGTACCTTGGCAATATTTATGAATTTGAAATTCTGGCACAACTCTGGTGAGGGAGGTACTCCGGAAAATGCCAGATATGTGAAATTCTTACCTACTACACTGAGAGAGAGATTTGTTTTGAGACAGATGAAAAACATTGTATATAGTCACACTGCTTTCTCAGTCTGCTTTGTGTGTGTGTGTGTGTGTGTGTGTGTGTGTGTGTGTGTGTGTAAACACAAAATTTGCCATTTTAGCCACTTTAAAGTATATTATTCCTTGGCATCAATTACATTTCACAATGTTGTATAACATCACCATTATCTATTTCTTTTTGTTGTTGTTGTTTTTTGAATTGGAGTCTTGTTCTGTCGCCCAGGCTAGAGTGCAGTGGCGCGATCTCTGCTCACTGCAACCTCCACCTATCAGGTCCAGGCGATTTTCCTGCTTCAGCCTCCCGAGTAGCTGGGACTACAGGCATGTGTCACTATGCCCAGCCAATTTTTGTAATTTTAGTAGTGACAGGGTTGCACCATGTTGGCCAGGATGGTCTCCATCTGTTGACCTCATGATCCACCCACCTTGGCCTCCAAAAGTGCTGGGATTACAGGCATGGGCCACTGTGCCCAGCCCCCACTATCTATTTCTAAAACTTTTTCATCACTTCAAGTAGAAGCTCTGTACCCATTAACCAGCAACTCTGTATCTCTCCTTCCCTCAGTTTCTGGTAAACCTCTGATCTACTTTCTGTCTCTCTGAATGTCCACATATTATAGATATTTTGTTTAAGTGGAATCATTTAATATTTATTCTTTTATGTCTGGCTTATTTCATTTAGTATACTGTTCATAAAGTTTCATTCATGTTGCAGTATCTGTCAGAACTTCATTCCTTTTTATGGCTGAATAATATTCCATTGTATGGATATACCACATTCTGTTTATCTGTTCATTTGTTGATGGACACTTGAGTTTTTCCATCTTTTGGTTATTAGAATAATGCTGCAGTGCACATTGACATACAAGTATCTGTTTGAGTCCCTGTGTTTAACTCTTTTGCATATATGCTTAGGAGTGAAATTTCTGGGTCATGTAATAATTCTTTGTTTAACTTTTTGAGGAACTGCCAAACTGGTTTCCAAAGCGGTGGCACCATCATACATTCCCACCAGTGATGTATGAAGGTTCAGTTTTGCTACATCCTTGCCAACATTTGGTACATTCTGTTTTCTAGTAGGTATGAAGTGGCAGGTAGTTCATTGTGGCTTTGATCTGTACCTCCTTGATTCTTAGTAACATTGAGCAGCTTTTCATGTGCTTATTGGCCATTTGTATATCTTCTTCAGAGAAATGTCTGTTTAATCCTTTGTCCACTTCAGAAGATAGACTGTTTTTAAAAAAAGTTTTAGGTTCACAGTAAAATTGAGTGTAATGTATAGA
Source organism: Saimiri boliviensis (assembly GCF_048565385.1). Lineage (NCBI taxonomy): Eukaryota > Metazoa > Chordata > Mammalia > Primates > Cebidae > Saimiri > Saimiri boliviensis. Next base: position 77,705,996 of record NC_133462.1, on the reverse strand, counting down.
AAATTCTCATAGATTTCTGGTCTCCCCATATGCATAGTCTCGCCCATCTTTGTCCATTTAAAAATTGGGTTGTTCATCTTCTGTTGTTGTTACTGTTCTTCATGCATTTTGGATATTAATCCCTTGTCATGTATATGATTATGTAATTTAAAAGTATTTTCTCCCATTCTGTAGGTTGTGTTTTCACTTTATTGTATGCTTAAACATCCAAGGTTTTCATTTTGATGAAGTCCAGTTTGTCCTTTTTTTTCCTTCTTACTTGTGCTTTTGGTGTGATATTTAAGAATCCATTTCCAAATCCAATGTTGTAATTTTTATTTATTTATTTTTTAGACAGAGTCTTGCTTTGTTGCCCAGGCTGTAGTGCAGTGGTGCAATCTTGATTCGCTGCATCCTATGCCTCCTGGGTTCAAGCGATTTTCCTGCCTCAGCCTGTTGAGTAGCTGGGATTACAAGCACGCACTACCACGCCCAGCTAATTTTTATGTTTTTAGTAGATACGGGGTTTCACCATGTTGGCCAGGCTGTTCTTAAACTCCTGACCTCAAGTGATCTGCCTACCTTGGTCTCCCAAAGTGCAGAGATTACAGGTGTGAGCCACCACCCTCGGCCTGTCTTTTCCCAAAAGTTTTGTGTTTCAGTTCTATTTGTTATGAATCCATTTTGAGTTAATTTTTATATTTTATTTGAAGTAAGTATCCAACTTCATTTTTTTTTTTTTTTTTTTTTTTTGAGAAGGAGTTTCGCTCTTGTTACCAAGGCTGGAGTGCAATGGCACGATCTTGGCTCACTGCAACCTCCGCCTCCTGGGTTCAGGCAATTCTCCTGCCTCAGCCTCCTGAGTGGCTGGGATTACAGGCACGCGCCACCATGCCCAGCTAATTTTTTTTTTTTTTTTTTTTGTATTTTTAGTAGAGACAGGGTTTCACCATGTTGACCAGGACGGTCTCGATCTCTTGACCTCATGATCCACCCGCCTCGGCCTCCCAAAGTGCTGGGATTACAGGCTTGAGCCACCGCGCCCGGCCCTAAAACTTCATTCTTTTCCATGTGGAAATTCCAATTGTTTCAGCATCATTTCCCATACAGAAAAGAGATTATTCCTTCCTGTATTGAATGGACTTGGCATCCTTGTGGAAAATCAACTGGCCATAGATGTTTGGATTTTTTTCTGGACTCTCAGTTCTATTCCATTGATCTATGTGTTTATCCTTATGTCAGTCCCATACAGCCTGGATTGCTATAGTTTTGTAGTAAGTTTTGAAATTGAAAAGGGTAAGTCCTTTAAACTGTTCTTCTTTTTCAAGATCATTTTGGCTATTCGGGGCTCCTTGCAGTTCCATATTAGTGTGAGGATTGGCTTTTCCATTTCTGCAAAAAAGACTGTTGGAATTTTGATAGGGCTCTTCTTTGTTAACAAAACTCAATTGACTGTATTTTCTAGCTTTATTTCCACTTAGGTGTGGTCACATTAGTAGTTCTGGCTGAAGCGATGTGTGATGCTTACCAGAAGCTTCATTAAAAGGGAGGTTTCCCCACTTTATTCCCTTCTGCTGCACAGGACACATGCGATGTTTTCAGAGCTTGGACTGTGATGATGAGGGCATGAGGGCTCAAGGATACATGCTACAAGGATAGCCCAGCAGTGAGCTGGAAGCATCCTGGATTCTTCACACTTTGTCAAACTACCTTAACAGCCAGCACTGGACCTTCAAATATCTTTTATTTGAAATAAAAATACATTTTTATTTTGTTTAGGGTTGAGTTTTCTGTTTCAGCTAAACTTAAATGATAAACTTTTCCTACTACATTTAACTTGGTTATCTCTTCTGTGTGTGCACTGTGTGACGGAGGGAGGAAGATAATATATTACCAGAATTGCTGGAACTATACATAATTAAGAAATTTTTTATTTCATGCCAGGCATGGTAGCATGGTGGTTCATGTCTGTATTTCCAGCACTTTGGGAGGCTGAGGTGATCGGATCACTTGAGACTAGGAGTTTGAGACCAGGCTGAGCAACATGGTGAAACCCCATTTCTATAAAAATGAAAAAATTAGCCTGATGTGGTAGCATGTGCCTGTAGTCCCAACTGCTCTGAAGGCTGAGGTGGGAGGATCGCTAGTGCCTGGGCAGTGGAGGTTGTAATGAGCCAAGATCATGCCACTGTACCCTAGCCTGGGTGAGACCCTGTATCAAAAAAAAAAAAAAAAAAAATTGTATTTCTTGTATATGTATTGTGAATTTGACTTTAAAATTGTTTTTCCTTAGTGTGTAATACTAAAATGTTCTTTAACTTACATTAGCCTCTACATTTTTTTTAAAGCAGAAACATTTTTTACTACTGTAACAGCAGATTTGTTATTTTTGTGCTAACCTGTTGAATTTTTTGTATATACATATTTGGTTTTCTACCTAGGAACATTTCTGGTGTTTTTTGTACCTTGCTTTTTTTTTTTTTCTCTTAATACGATAAAGTGATCTAACCCCTTTTTCCATTAGTTTCTTCCTTTCTAAACATGGGAATAGTTATACATGCTTTGTGGTGTTGTTGTGAGGATTAAATAAAATATTGGAGTAAAGGGCTGGATCAGTGCCCAACATGTAGTGAATATATAGTTATTTATTAGATATTAACTTTTTTAAACATTTAATTTGCTTCAGTTTATTTGCTGTTACAAATAATGCTATTTGATAAAATAAGTAAAATGACTAAATGTCATTTGATTACAAGCTAGACACACTTTTTTTTTTTTTTTTTGAGATGGAGTTTCGCTCTTGTTACCCAGGCTGGAGTGCAATGGCGCGATCTCGGCTCACCACAACCTCCGCCTCCTGGGTTCAGGCAGTTCTCCTGCCTCAGCCTCCTGGGTAGCTGGGATTACAGGCACGTGCCACCATGCCCAGCTAATTTTTTGTATTTTTATTAGAGGCGGGGTTTCACCATGTTGACCAGGATGGTCTCGATCTCTTGACCTCGTGATCTACCCACCTCGGCCTCCCAAAGTGCTGGGATTACGGGCATGAGCCACCACGCCCGGCAGAAACACTTTTAAAAGCAGCATTTGCCCCGTATTTTATAAGGTAAAGAATAAAATGTGAAATAGATTTTTTTTTAAAAAATGACTTTACCATAGTAGTCTTGTATATGAATCTGATGGCTATTGGGGATGTAGATATCTTTTGCAATAAATAATAATCATAGATTGTATGGCTGGTTCTGATAACACATTATAAGTTTTGTAAGCTTGAGGATTTAGTTTGGTTTAATTCTCTTTTTGTGATAATTTTTAGAAACTACAAACATTTAAGTGTTAGGTGATCAAGAATATGCCATAGTCACTATTTTACAACATTTATCAATATTTTAAATTATATGTATTTGCAATTATTTTTTATTGATCTTCCTTACTAGAGCAGGGACTGTGTCTGTTTAGCTTATTGCCTCTTCCCCAATACCTAACGTAAGTACTTGGTGCATTGTAGGCACTCAATAAATATTTATTTGATGAATGAAAGAATTTCTGAGTGAACAATGGAGTTAAGTGAATAAACAGGGAATAAAATGTTTTGATACAGTTAAATCTCAATGTTGAGTCAGTAGCTACAATGAAGAAATAACATCTAAAACTCCTACTTTACAAACAATTCTACAGAGATTTTGGGGGAAATGTAACAAAATATAACAAGGAGGGAAATACAGAGATCAAATATTTAAGTTTAGGGTTTTGATTTTGTTTGAGTGGTAGTGGAAACATCCAGGTAGAATGTTCAGGAGACAGAACTATGGGTCAGCGGTCAAAGAATGGTCATTAAAATGATGACAGTAATTAAATTCAACAAATTATTGAATGTTTACCTTGTGCTAGCTATTGGATAGTTGTGGAAGATAGGTGAGTAAGACATATTTCTCATAATAATTCAATTAAAATACTTCTTACTCTGATAATTTTCTTCATAAGTAAAGTTTTAACAAAGAATTTTGATTTTAGAATTCAGTGGAAAGCAATATTATGATGACCAAATTATCTTAATACCTGTTGAATTTTTACTGTATCTTTCTAAGTGATAAAGAAGACTTTAATTCAGGGAACTTTATAGTCGAGAATTTTATTAATAAGATATTTTAAAAAATGTTTTATTGCCATTCTGTGTAGAAATAATTGGAACAAGATATTTTTTATAATTGTTAAATACAAATCTTTCATCTTTCTGAGAAAAAAATGAAAATGTCTCTAAATAGAGAAAAATATTTAATGAAATGTTTTCATTTCAAATTAAAATTAATCATGTTTGATTTTTATATTTTTTCTTTTAAATTATTGGCTGGGTGCGGTGGCTCACGCCTGTAATCCCAGCACTTTGGGAGGCCGAGGCTGACAGATCGCTAGGTCAGCAGTTTGAGACCAACCTGGCCAATGTGGTGAAACCTTGTCTCTACTAAAAATACAAAAATTAGCTGAGCATGGTGGTTCACGCCTGTAGTCTCAACTACTCGGGAGGCTGAGGCAGAAGAATTGCTTGAACACGGGAGGCTGAGGTTGCAGTGAGTCGATCGCACCACTGCACTCCAGCCTGGGCGACAGAGTGAGATTCTGTCTTGAAAAAAAAATTATTATCTGTTATAGACCTCAGAGCTGTTTATTTTTGTATTTAAAATGAACCTGAATTTTGTGAACATTGTGTTTTATTTATTCAATTTACGATTCTGTAAAAGAAACAGGTCAAATTTCTGGTAGTACAAGTCTTGACTTCAGCAATGGAATAAAAAGAAATAGTTTAAATGATAGTACAGTAATAAGAGGTAGCTGATTACACAGTGCATCTGTTGAAGGTTAATAGTGTGTTTTTGGTTGGAACAGAAAGCCTGATACAAATTGGTTTAAAGAATAAGGAAAGTTTTACTAATAGCTTAAACTTTTACATTTAGTGGCTCCATAGTATTATCAAACATCCGAGGTTTTTCAGTCTCACTGCTGTTGTAGTGTAGACTTCTTTTTTTTTTTTTTGAGGTGGAGTTTTGCCCTTACTGCCCAGGCTGGAGTGCAATATTGTGATTTTGACTCACTGCAGCCTCCACCTTCCGGGTTCAAATGATTCTTCTATCTCAGCCTCCAAGTAGCTGGGATTATAGGCATGCACCACCATGCCCAGCTAATTTTGTATTTTTAGTAGAGATGGGGTTTCTCCATGTTGGTCAGGCTGGTCTCGGACTCCTGACCTCAGGCGATCCACCCTCCTCGGCCACTGAAAGTGCTGGGATTACAGGTGTGAGCCACAGCGCCCTGGCCTTTTTTTTTTTTTTTTTTTTTTTTTTTTGGAGACACGGTCTCACTCTGTTGTTCACACTGGAGGGCAGTGGTGCAATCTGCAAACTCCACCTCCTGGGTTCAGATGATTCTCCTGCCTCAGCCTCCTGAGTAGCTGGGATTATAGGCATGTGCCACCACACCCTGCTAATTTTTGGATTTTTATCAGAGAGAGGGTTTCATCATGGTGACCAGGCTGGTCTCAAACTCCTGACCTCAAGTGATCTGCCTGCCTCAGCCTCCCAGAGTGCTGGGATTACAGGCATCAGCCACTGCGCCCAAGCGTAGGCTTCTTTTTTAACAGTGTTTTTCCTCAAAGTTATAGGACGTCACTGGAGCAACATGCTTTCTTGTTCAGGTGGAGAGGAAAGAAGGAGACTTCCTGTAGCCTTCTCATTTCGTGGAAGCACGTAGAAAATCTTCCCTACATTCTCAGTGGCCAAAATTAGGTCTCCCGTCCATTCCTGAACCAATCATTGTATTAGTGGCAGTAAGATTATTGAGTTATATAGGCTGTGTAAGGGAAGTGCAGCTATCTTAACAAAGTTAGGATTCTGTCTAGACAACAGTCTCTTATAGTTGGCATTGTGGCCTACAGTTTATTTGTAGCATTTTTGAAAGGAATTTTTAGTGCGACAGTAAAACTTTATGCTATACTTTGTTTTCTTCAGCGACCACCTGTAACTAACACTTTCTCTAATAATGTGTTTTGATTTAGGTTTCCTGGGCCAGTGTTACTGTGTGTAAGAGAGGAAAGAGTGCGTTATATCTGTAATTGTATTTTAATTTTAAAGAGTGCATGATATGTGTAATTAATTTTTAATTTTAAAATTAGAAAATAGTCGGCTGGGTGCAGTGGCTCACGCCTGTAATCCCAGCACTTTGGGAGGCCGAGGCGGGTGGATCATGAGGTCAAGAGATCAAGACCATCCTGGTCAACATGGTGAAACCCCGTCTCTACTAAAATTACAAAAATTTAGCTGGGCGTGGTGGTGCACGCCTGTAGTCCCAGCCACTCGGGAGGCTGAGGCAGGAGAATTGCTTGAACCTAGGAGGCGGAGGTTGTGGTGAGCCAAGATCACGTCATTGCACTCCAGCCTGGGTAACAAGAGCGAAACTCCGTTTCAAAGAGAAAAAAAAAAGAATCATAGTTCCAGACCAGATAATGTTAGCTTAGTCGTTTTTTGTTTTTTTAAAGATAGGGTTTCACCATGATGGCAAGGCTGGTCTTGAACTCCTGACCTCAGGTGATCCACCCACCTCAGCCTCCCAAAGTGCTAGGATTACAGGTATGAGCCACCGCGCCCGGCCATCTTAGTCGTTTTCTAAGTTTTGGACTCTCCATTAATAAAACTGTAGATAGTTTGTATTCTTCCCCGTTTTGCCCAAGAAATGAGAATTTTGTCAGGTTGGGTGTGTGTCTGGCTTGGGTAGATTGGAGAACATTGGACCAGGTTTCTCTATTCAGAGGTATGTACCAGAGAATGCTTTAATCCAGAACAAAGTGGATTTTTCTTTTCTTTTCCTTTCCTCTTGCCGTTCCCCTTTCCTTTCCTTTTCTTTTTCCTTTTCTTTTCTTTTGAGATGGGATCTCACTCTGTCACCCAGGCTGGACTGCAATGGCATGATCTCGGGTCACTGCAACCTTCTCCTCCTGGAATCAAGCGATCTTGCCACCTCAGCTTCCCAAGTAGCTGGGACCACAGACATGTACCACCATGCCTGGCTAATTTTTGTATTTTGGGTAGAGATGAGGTTTTGACATGTTGCCCAGGCTGGTCTCGAAGTCCTGAGCTCAAGTGATCTACCCGCCTTGGCCTCCCAACATACTGGGATTACAGGTGTGAGCCACTATGCCTCGCCTAGAACAAAGTGGATATCTAACAGTTAGGGGAACCTGGGCTTCCAGCAAGAGAGAAATGCAACTAAATGTTGCTCTGAAGTCTAGGTTTACGGACCAACTTTGTATTTCTTTAGGAATCATAGATTGAGAAAATATGTATATTTTCTCCAGTGGTATTAGTATTAAGTTCAGGCCCTCTCCTGGGGATTATGGTGGGTAGAATACTTGATAATCACTTGCTGGGCCTCAGGTTTAAAGCTTACAGACTTACATGTAGTTCACTGGAAAACTAATCAGTATTTATAACATATTCTTTGAGGTAATATATTCTAAATTCCAAGTTAATTATTTGTAAATAAATTTCTAGATTATGACTAGTTCATAAGTTGTAAATTGCTTTAAGTTCAGCTTTTCATTTCAAGGATAATAAAATATAAAAATCAAATCATTACTTTTTTTTGGAAATGAAAATTCTTATATTTTTAGTTATAAAATATCAAAATATCCTATTAATACTCATCAAACCATATTACCATGATATTTGATGTGTCAAAACAAAGCATTAATAGAAAAGAAATATTTTATGGATTGTTCATTAGTTATTTAAAACAATCTCGTGAAGCATTTAATTTAAAAAGAGTTGCTGTCTACAAATAGATAGATCGGTAGATAGTTAGATAGATATTTGAAATAGAGTCTTGCTGTGTTGCCCAGGCTGGAGTGCTGGTATGATTTTGGCTCAGTGCACTTGGGTTCAAGTAATTTTTGTGCTCCAGCCTCCTGAAGCTTTGATTATAGGCGTGTGCCACCATGTGCAGATAATTTGGGCAAAATCCCAGCCAACATGGCAGAACCCTGTCTTGAACTCCTGGCCTCAAGTGATCTGCCTGCCCTAGCCTCCCAAAGTGCTGAGATTACAGGTGTGAGCCACCATGCCTGGCCTAGTAAAGCATTAACAATAAATTTAGATTCAAGGATCCATGTACTTATTTATTACATGGTTATTACATGCCTAATGGTAGGGGTTGAGCTTCTATACTCATCATCCAAATACTGGACATTCAATCTAGTAGGTAATTTTTTCACCTTCTCTACTTCTTGTCCTCTTCCCTTTGGAGTCTCAAGTTTTTTTCCTCCATTTTTATCTCCATATTTACCCTTTGTTTAGCTCCCACTTATAAAGCATTTTGAAAAATATACTTAAACATTTTCATTACATATGGAATCTTCTACCTGGTTTTCATTTGCTTTTTCTTTTTTTTTCTTTAGGTGGAGAGAGTAGCAAATGATTAAGATAACGTTTCATAAGCCATTAGTAGATATTGTTATAGTAAAGTATTTTCATAGGATATGAAGAGGAAACCTGCCATTTTTTTGGTGGATCAGTACTTTTCACTTGTTTATATTTCTCTTGTTTATGTGTATATAGAAAGCTTATATACAACTTTGTGTAGCATTTAATAGCAACAGATTTATAAATGTTTGCTTACAGAAATATTTGAGACTAATTTATATGTACTTTTTCAGGAACATACTGTTGTATCAACATACGTATTTTAAGTTATACTTCTTAGAGTAATGTATTCTGCCACTAAAATAGAATAATTGAAATCTTTCTTTAATTTTTAGGAAAGATTAAGTCAGTGGGTAGAATTTTCTCAATTTAAAGCCTTTCATCCCATGAATTTTTAAATGTTATTTAAAAAATTGTGTGAAAATCAAGAACAGAAAATCAAACACCACATGTTCTCACTCATAGGTGGGTGTCGAACAGTGAGAACACATGGACACAGGGAGGGGGGCATTACACAGTGGGGTCTGTTGGGGGGAAATAGGGGAGGGACAGCAGGGGATGGTGAGTTGGGGAGAGATAGCATGGGGAGAAATGCCAGATATAGGTGAAGGGGAGGAAGGCAGCAAATCACATTGCCATGTGCGTACCTATGCAACAATCTTGCATGTTCTTCACATGTACCCTAAAACCTAAAATGCAATAAAAAAAATTGTGTTAAAATATATATAACATAAAATTTACCATTTTAATCTTTTTTTTTTTTTTTTTTTTTTGAGACGGAGTTTCGCTCTTGTTACCCAGGCTGGAGTGCAATGGTGCAGTCTCGGCGCACCGCAACCTCCGCCTCCTGGGTTCAGGCAATTCTCCTGCCTCAGCCTCCTGAGTAACTGGGATTACAGGCACATGCCACCATGCCCAGCTAACTTTTTGTATTTTTAGTAGAGACGGGGTTTCACCTTGTTGACCAGGATGGTCTCGATCTCTTGACCTCGTGATCCACCCGCCTTGGCCTCCCAAAGTGCTGGGATTACAGGCTTGAGCCACTGCGTCTGGCCTCATTTTTGGAGACAGAGTTTCACTCTTGTTACCCAGGCTGTAGTGCAATGGTGCGATCTCGGCTCACCACAACCTCCACCTCCTGGGTTCAGGCAATTCTCCTGCCTCAGCCTCCTGAGTACCTGGGATTACAGGCACGTGCCACCATGCCCAGCTATTTTTTTTTTGGTATTTTTAGTAGAGGCGGGGTTTCACATGTTGACTAGGATGGTCTCAATCTCTTGACCTCGTGATCCACCCGCCTCGGCCTCCCAAAGTGCTGGGATTACAGGCGTGAGCCACCGCACCTGGCCGCCCAGCCTCATTTTAATTTTTTTAAAGTATATAGTTCAGTGGCATCAAGTACATACACATTGTTGTGGAACCATTCTGATCATCCATCTCGGAGCATTTTTTATTTTGCGAGACTGAAACTGTACTCATTAAAAATAACTTTACTCCTACTTTCCATATCTTGTCCTCTGGCAACTGTCATTCTACTTTTTGTCTATGAATTTGACTACTCTAAGTACCTCATATGAGGAGAATCATACAGTATTTGTTCTTTTTTGACTGGCTTATTTCACTGGCTGTGCACTTGAGTAAATGTAAGAACCACTAGTAAAGAGTGAGGTAGAGCTGTGCTGCTTTGCTGTTTGTGTTTTACCTGCTCCTAAGCAAACAGTATTACCATTTTTAAATACTTAAAAAAATTATTTATCTGCATTGAATAAACAACATGATATTAAGCAATATCTTAGATAACTGCAGGTCATACCAGAGAGGCTGTTGCTTCTGTAGTGTGTGCTAGAGGAATTCTGTCTTTTTGACTTAGCTGCCATCACAGTCGTCACATGCCACATGTATAACAGTAAACACTGGAAGTGATTCTATTGTCTATACAGACATTTTAGATATTATGTAAACAACTGTTTAATTTTGGTTTAAACTCCTAGGAAGTGATGAAATTACATTTTAACAGTACTGAATAGGAGTCATAAAATAACTTTAAGGTAATCTTTGTTCTCACCCTAAGAATATTAATTCTGCCTTTCTAAGCAGTATTTACTCATTCACTTAAAATTTTTCTTTTCCTTTTAATTATTAGAACTCTTTTTTCCTGATTGCTCTGATTTTACCTAGAGCCAGATGGGTTTTCCCCTTCCCCTTTTGTTATTAAGGGACATGTGCCCCTCAGGATCATTTATAAGTTCCTGGCAGGGCCAGAACCAGAGGCTCAGGACTTCTGAATCTCTGGGCAGTGCTGATCCCACCCTTCTACTCAGGCTCATGCTTTAGTCTTCAGACTTAATTGTCTGAGTTGGAGCACTTGGAAAAGCTTTATCTCTGGCTAGTGGTTGGGAGGATGCTCAGAGACTTAATTGCTGCCTAGTGCTCAGGGCCTCCAGGTCCCACTACTTCTGACTCAGTACAGGCTTGGGGAACTAGCCACAGGAGACTCATCAGCTGGAGATAGTAAAGCATGGGGTACCAGGGGCTCTAGGGCAGCTGCTTCTGAGGGCCTCCTGTCTACTGGACCATGGGATCCAAGAGAAGAGCCCTTGCCTGAAATCACAGGACCTGAAGTGGGGCTGGTAGCCACTACCTCTGTTGTACAGGTTGGAGAACTGGGCCTGGTAATCCCTTTAGGAGCTATGCTTTGAGGAGCTTTGGAGTTTCCCTGGCATGTTTGGGGTGAGAGTGGAGAAAAAACGTGACTCTGAGGGTTAGGGAACCTCCCCACAGCCACAAAACTAGAGCAGGCAATGAGGAAAAAGAGTTCTAATGATTGGTTAAAAGGACTGCCTTTTTTTTTTTTTTTTTTTAAACTGCAGCAATAAAGGGGTTTTGTTAGGGCATCAGGCTGACTTTCTCAGTTTGGCTTGGACTGGATTTTCTTATGGCTCGGTATTCTTCACATTCACATGGGCCATGATGTTTGTGGAGATGGAGGATTGGAATTTGGGAGAATGTGATGAGGAGAGAGACAGCTGACTTAGTGCAGTATCTGGGCTATGGAACAGGCACTGCATAGCAGCGGATGGAGTCTTGGCTACCAGTAGTGCCAGGTCTGTCCCAGAGAATCAGAGGTCCTGAGAGGCAGTTCTGACGTCCTGCATTGTTGTGCTGGGATCCCTGGCTTGGCATGCTTACCTTAGAAGAGGAGCAAGCTAAGAAACTGATCTCTGTCTCAGCTAAATCAATCCTTCTCATATACTGCAGATGATCCCTATTAGAAAATAGAACTTCCAGAATGCAGTCTGTTTTTAAGGTTTTATCATTCATTTATACCTGAGAGTCAATTAAGATCAGATTTTTTTTTTTTTTGGTTAAAATGTAAATTGGCAATTTAATTTTTTAAAAGATCTACTAAAGCTCAGGAGATAATTTAGCTTAATAGCCTTCAAACTGAGGTATCTGTATCTGTGGTGCATGAAGACTTCCCAAGGGATATGTGGATGCATATAGTTTTAAGAGAATCAATTTCCGGGTCTTTAACTTCCCTAATTAGTCTTCGAAAATCTATCTGTTTGAGAACAGTCTGAAGTCTGTTGATTTTCTTTCCACTCTCATTTCACAGTGGCCCATCTCCCATTTTTATAAAATAAAGGCGTATTTCCTACCCTGATCTCAAATGTTCATATGGTACTTTGTCCTATGTTGTGAAAATCTGTTACGCGTAAAACAAAAGGGACTGTTTGGGATTGTGTAGCTCTTGAAAGAGGGCAAAAGAAAAATAGTTTCTATAAAAAAAGTATTGAAGAGGTATTTTATTTCACTAGCTTACAAACCAGTGGCAAAATTCTTATCCATCTTCTTTCTGAGAACTCTGAAGCAAAATGGTTGATATGAGGCTATGTAGTAACACATTGATTTGAATTAAAAATTAAAGTCATACTTGTTCTAATAGAAAACAAGTCTTTTTTTTTTTTTAAACAAGGTTTTAATTCCATGTAGTACAGTGCTTTATTTATATATTTTTCTTTTTCTTTTCTTTTCTTTTTTGAGATGGAGTCTTGTTCTGTGTCCCAGGCTGGAGTACAGTGGCGTGATCTTGGCTCACCGCAGCCTCCACCTCCCAGGTTTAAGCAATTCTCCTGCCTCAGCCTCCCAAATAGCTGAGATTACAGGCTCACACCACGACACCTGGCTAACTTTTTGTATTTTTATTAGAGATGGGGTTTCACCATGTTGGCCAGGCTGGTCTTGAACTCCTAACCTCAAGTGATCTGCCCACCTTGGCCTCCCAAAGTTCTGGGATTACAGGTGTAAGCCACCACGCCTAGCCTTAGCACAGTATTTTAAATTAAGGTGTGTGTGTGTGTGTGTGTGTGTGTGTGTGTGTGTGTGTGAGTTTGAGTATGTGAGAATGAAATTATTTTAAGTCTGCAAAAAACGATGTCTCCACAAAGAGCCTTACATTGCTGATAAATTTCTGGGCTGATAAGGCAGCATATTTATTTAAATGTCTCCAACTATAAAGCCTCCAGTTAAATATGTCTTTTGGAATTAACAAAGAATTAAACCATTTAATTTATAATGGAAATTATATTGCTTTAATATATGAAGTAAGAAAATGATAGTTAAATATCTCAACTTTAATTTTCTGGTATGGTCAGACCTTTTACAGACATGTCCATGCTATTTTAACTTTGAGATATAAAACAGTAGCAATCTACTAAGTGTTCTATTATTAAAATTAGTATAGAAATTGTCAAAATACTGAAAAAACTTTTATGAAAGTAGTACCTCCATCACAGCAACTTACTTCCTTTCTTTTATAATGCATCTTCAAAAGAGAAATTTTAATTACCAGAATTTATCTAAAGATAGTAGTTTGAATTTTGAATTTCCAGTCAGTTTTTCATTATCTTAAAATCGAGATAATGAAGAGTTTGTGGAGTTAGGAGAACACAGGTTTCCAACTAATGCCATCAAGGCAGCAGAATCCTCATTCCTCGCATCCATGAAGACCAAAAGATGTAATGGAAGAGAGAACTGCAGATCTGTCTTACATCCTAATTTAACCTTCAGGAAATATCTACTATAGAAAGTACTTCATTAGATAAGAAAAAATTACAAGACACTAAGCTTAAAAACAAAAGGCTAGGAGCACAACTTGCCCAGTTAAGTTTAAGTGGTGATGTTATTGGTTTTAAGCCTGAAAAAAGAAAGTAAGTTCTGCTTCTCTAAAACCACATCTTTGTATTGGGCTCATTTGAATTTAAATCAATGCTTTTTTTTTTTTTGAGACGGAGTTTCGCTCTTGTTACCCAGGCTGGAGTGCAATGGCGCGGTCTCGGCTCACTGCAACCTCCGCCTCCTGGGCTCAGGCAATTCTCCTGCCTCAGCCTCCTAAGTAGCTGGGATTACAGGCATGCGCCACCACGCCCAGCTAGCTTTTTTTTTTGTATTTTTAGTAGAGACGGGGTTTCACCATGTTGACCAGGATGGTCTCGATCTCTCGACCTCGTGATCCACCCGCCTCGGCCTCCCAAAGTGCTGGGATTACAGGCTTGAGCCACCGCGCCCGGCCCTAAATCAATGCTTTAATAGTGCTAGAAATTCCAAGAATGTCAGATAAACTGATGTTCAAAATAAAGTACAAAAATAAATATCAAAGTCAAATACAATGACTTTGTGGTTGCCTGTCATGTTCCTCTTTAATTTAGTCTGATAAGCTAAATTTGATTGTAATTATAATATATGTGCTTTCAGGTAATACTGTTATTTTTAAGAACTGATGACCTAGAACCCTGTAATGCAATTAGGGATATACAGTTTGGAGTATGGTATACTTTTCAGTAGAGTTTAATACTAATTGAAGTACTAAATTGAACAAGGTCAAAATACTTTGTAGTACTAATCCCAATAACTTGATCTCATGCAAAAAACCAAAGGGATTTTTAAAGGCTGTTTTGGAATTCGAGAATATTGGTTCTACCTTAATTTCCCTAGTATTCCCCTTAAGTCTCAGTTGAGTGTTAGAGAACAAGTCTTTTGCCATTTTGACAGTGAGGACTGGCTTTGCTAATTAGATTATCTGGTGGACATTTTCCATAAAATTTCATAAATGCCAGATTTTGATGGAATTCTATTTAAAGCACATATGCAATCTGAAACATGTTGGAAATTACATCCTTTGCAACCATTTAAACCTATAATTAAACATTTGAGCTATAATTTAAAAGTGTTCAAGGCAGTACATTGCTTTTTAAAAGCTTAGTAGGGACAGTGTAACAACAAAAATACTAGGGAAATTAATGTAGAACCAGTATTCTCGAATTCCAAAACAGCCTTTAAAAATCCCTTTGGTTTTTGCATGGGATCAAGTTACTGGGATTAGTACTACAAAGTATTTTGACGTTGTTCAATTTAGTACTTCAATTAGTATTAAAATTTCACAGCCATTGCTATAGTGTAGTGGAGAAAGCATGGGCTCTAAAGTCAATGTTAAGTGCCCTAGTTTGACTCTTGTTTCTGGCAATATTGGCTTAGAAGTTAAGTTAAAAACTACTTAAGAGTTTTATTCAGTATATCTATACCTAGTTTTCTAAGAGATTTTATTTTTTATTTTTTGAGATGGAGTCTCTTTCTGTTGCCCAGGCTGGAGTACATTGGTGTGATCTCAGGTCCCGGCGACCTCAGGGACCTGCAACCTCAGGAACCCTGCCTCCCTGGTTGAAGGGATTCTCCTGAGTAGGTGGGATTACTGGCGCTCGCCTCCATGCCAAGTTAATTTTTGTGTTTTTAGTAAAGACAGGGTTTCACCGTGTTAGCCAGGATGGTCTGGATCTCCTGGCTTTGTGATATACCTGCCTCGGACTCCCAAAGTGCTGGGATTACAGGCATAAGCCACTGTGCCTGACATAAGATTTTAAATTTTAATAGACATTGTTACTGAATTTTATCAATTGTTTACATTTATTGAGATGATCTTATGATTTTTCAGTTTTTAAGTTCCATTATGTGGTGATTAACATTGAAGTTTGACTATTAAATTAATCTTAAATACCTGAATTAAACTCATCTTGGTTGTGATGGGTAACGTATTTCTGGATTTGATTTACTAATGCTGTGATTAGGATTTTTTTTTGGATTATGTTTGCCAGAGAGATTACTCTGTAGTTTTGTAATGTTGTCCTTGTAAATTTTAGATATTAACATTATGCTGTCCTCATCAAAAAGGATGAGGTGTATTCCCTCGAATGTTGGTGCCATTTCTACATTCAGTATTGAGATGTTTGGAAAAATTTAGTGATAAATCCATCTCATTCTGGAGTTTTCTTTATAGAAAGATTTTAAATATGGGTTCAGTTTCTTTACTAGAAATAGGGTTGTTCAAGTTCTCTATTCTTGGTCATTTGGCAAGTTGACTTTTTCTATGAATTTGCCCACTTTTAATTTTAAAGCTTATTGGCATAAATTTTTTCACAATAATTGTTTTTCTGTTTACTCTCTTAATGTCCATAATTGCATACTTTTTTTTACATTTTTAATATTGTTTTATTTGTGTCACTTCTCTTTTTTATCACTCCTTTTAGAGGTTTATCAATTGTGTGAATTTTTTGTAAGTTTGATTTTTGTCTATTTAATAGTTGTTTTAATTTTATTAACATCTACTCTCATCTGTATTATCTTTCATTTACTTTTCAGTTTTCCATCTTCTAAAGTTCTGTGATTGGCTTGTTAATTTTTAGCATTATTCTTTTCTAATGTAGGTATTAAGACTTAAGATTTCTAAGTGTCACCTTAGTTGCATCTCGTAAGTTTTGATATGTTGTCTTTTCATTATTGCTCCATTCTAAATGTTTTCTGCTTTCTTATTTCTATTTTTGACCTATGAGTTGTTTAGCTAGGTCTTAATTTCCAATGCTTTTTAAAAAAAGCCATTAGTTTAAAATATTTTTTGTGTCATGCCCCAGCATTTGCTTAAGATTTAGAAATGTTCTGTATGGTTTTCAAAATAGTATTTCTTCTGTAGTTGTATTGCATTTGTGTCTACTAGATTCAGCTTATTATTTAGATTGTCAAAGTTTTGTATGCTTCACTTATCAATTACAGAGATAGGTGTTAAAATTACCTAACTTAATGGCAATTTTGCCAACTTTTCTGTGTAACTCTTGTCAGTTTTTGCCCATTTTATACATTGAGGCTAGGTCAGTTAGGTATCTAAAGTGTAGAATTTCTGTGTTTTCCTGATGAATTGCACCTTTCTCTATTGCAGTCATTATCTGTAGTGAAGCTTTCTGCCTTAAAGTTCCCCTTTTCTCTTCATATTCATGTAAATAATATACCTTTATTTGAATATTATTTTCCTGGTTTATCTTTGTCCATCCTTTCATTTTCATTCTTTCTGTAGTCTTGTGTTTGGATAGTTTTTGTAAACAGCATATAACTGGATTTTTTCCCCCATGGTATGAAATCTTTGTAGTTTAACAGAGCAGGGAGGCCATTTACATTTATTATAAATACAGATTTATTTGGATGTATTTCTACCATTTAAAAACCTTTTTCTGTATTTATTTTTTCATATGTTCTCACCGTCTTTTAGATTAATTCAGTATATTTGCCTGATTTAATTTTCCCCTTTACTTGTTTAGAAGATACAACACTTCATTTCTCTTTGTTTTGAGACTGCCCAGTTGAAATTTCCACATTTAAGTTATGAATATTGTCACTTTCTTTTATGCTTTTCCCAAGGATCTCTCCTATGACTTGTAGTCTCTGTTTCTTTTAATTTAGAAAAAGAGAACCCCATTGGAATAGTTTGGGACAGGTGTCTACTTTTGGTTCATAGCTATTATAAGGTGTGGAGGTGGAGAATTTTTGTGGAGATGTGGCCACTGGGAGATTCCTTTCTTTTACTCCTTACGTCTCTTCATGTACTGTATGTTGTTGACTTTTATCAGCCATTTTAGGAGATAAATACTACAGAATTGCTGCAAACCCAAATATATGTAATTCCATAGTCTTTCTGTAAGACTTTTTCTCACAAATTCACAGAGTGGGGGAAATAGTCTTCCTTTTCTGTCTTTGTTATATATGAATATTTGAAAACTGTCAAGGCTGGGCACGGTGGCTCATGCCTATAATCCTAGCACTTTCGGAGGCCGAGGTGGGTGTATCACCTGAGGTCAGGAGTTCAAGACCAGCCTGACCATCATGGTGAAACCCCATCATTAAAGAAAACTCTCAAACCTGGACCCCTTCCCCCCCGCCCCAGCCCCCTACTGCCACCTTGTAATCCCAAATATGTCACCTCTCGGTGGGTAAGCTGTTTCAAGAGCTTTGGGTTATTTTTTCCCTTGTTTCTTCCATTCTTTTCCTTTAGTGCTTAATCTGTTGGAGCATTCCTAGGGAACTTTGAAGAAGTGTCATCAGTATTTCGCAATTAGAATGAGCTATGTCCTAACAGTTCATGGAGGATCAGAACCATGGACAGATCATGTGTGCTACCTGTCTCAGTCTCACCCAGATATTTTAGCAGGTTAAAATATTCTCCTGAAGTCTCCACTAGCATCATTCTTTTCCTTATAAGTTGAACTCCTCCCTGTTTTTATCAGTCATCTTACAGCCAGGTCTTGCCTCTGTAAAGTTTTTTTATTTTTATTTATTTTTAAATTTTTGACAGAGTCTCCCTGTGTTGCCCAGGCTGGAGTGCAATGGTGCAATCTTGGCTCACTGCAACCTCTGCCTCCCAGGTTCAAGCAGTCCTCCTGCCTCAACCTCCCAAGTAGCTGAGATTACAGGAATGCACCACCATTACCAGCTAATTTGTTAAATTTTTAGTAGAGATGGGATTTCACCGTATTGGCCAACCTGGTCTCAAACTCCTGACTTCAGGTGAACCACCCACCTCGGCCTCCCAAACTGCTGGAATTACAGGCATGAGCTACTGTGCCCAGCCCTTCTTTGAAGTTTTTATCTCATTTATTCATAAAATACTTATCTTGTCAGTACCTTTGAGTTAGTAAATAGTCTCCATAAAGAAATGGAGAATTAGATAGGTTAAGTAACTTATTTAATGATGGAGCCAGGTTTTGCAGTCAAGTTTTTCTGACTCTGAAACCAGATCTCTCAATTACTTGATATACTTCATAAAAACATTATTCTGTTCATTGTTTATGACTTTAAAAATGTGTTTTAAAATTTATAATTTATTTCTGAAATTATAGGGCCAGGCATAGTAGCTCACATCTGTAATACCAGCTACTAGAGAGGCTGAGGCAGAGGGTCACTTGAGGCCAGGAGTTTGAGACTAGCCTGGGCAACATTTTGAGATCCCAACTCTAAAATAAAAAACACCTTACACATTTACCCAATTTTCTATTGTGTTCTTTTATTTCTTACTATATTGCAAAAGCTCCTTGAATTTTAGGGATAGCAACCCTCTGACCATCATAGATGACAGATATGTCCCCCATTTGTGTTTTTTCTTTTGAACTTAGAGTATTTTTTCTTTTTTTGAGACAGAGTCTTGCTCTGTCGCCAGGCGCCAGGCGCCAGACTGGAGTGCAGTTGGCGCCATCTTGGCTCACTGCAACCTCTGCCTCTTAGGTTCAAGCAATTCTCCTGCCTCAGTCTCCCAAGTAGTTGGGACTACCGGTGTGTGCCACCACACCCAGCTAATTTTTGTATTTTTTAGTAGAGTTGGGGTTTCACCATGTTGTTCAGGATGGTCTTGATCTCTTCACCTCGTGATCCACCCACCTCAGCCTCTCAAAGTGCTGGGATTACAGGCGTGAGCCACTGCGCCCAGCCATATTTTTTCTTTTGAACTTAGAGTATTTTTAAAAATATAACTTTGGTACATAATAAAACTGTAACTTTCATTTAGTTAAATCTTTTCCTTTAGGGTTTTTCTTTTGGCATTCTGATTAGAAAACTTCTTCCCCATTCAAAGAACATAAAAATATCCAGTTCTGATATATCTGTGGTATATGTAGGTTACTTTTTAGATTGTCTGCATTTGAACTGATAATTTTAGAACACACTTTAACGGCTCTGGTAGAGTAAGGACCTTATTATTTCTTTTAAAATGTTTTCTTGGCTTTTCTCCTACATTTGTTCTTATAGGTGACCTTAGAATTATCTTAAATTCTCTTTCTTTCTCCAAAATCTAACTTGGAAGAATTTTTTTTTTTTTTTTTTTTTTTGAGACGGAGTTTCGCTCTTGTTACCCAGGCTGGAGTGCAATGGCGCGATTTCGGCTCACCGCAACCTCCGCCTCCCGGGTTCAGGCAATTCTCCTGCCTCAGCTTCCTGAGTAGCTGGGATTACAGGCACGCGCCACCACGCCCAGCTAGTTTTTTGTATTTTTAGTAGAGACGGGGTTTCACCATGTTGACCAGGATGGTCTCGATCTCTCGACCTCGTGATCCACCCGCCTCGGCCTCCCAAAGTGCTGGGATTACAGGCTTGAGCCACCGCGCCCGGCCGGAAGAATTTTTTAAAAGATAAACAAAGTGGCCAAATTTTGCTTTTCACTTTTGTCGTATTTTAAATGTACAAAATAGTTAAGAAAGATTAATTTATAATAGTGTCTTACGAGCTGGATAGAAATAAATTTACATAGTACCTACGTTGATTTTTTTCTTTGTAATTTATCTTTTAGGAAACTACTATGTAAAATTTATTGTTAACCAGTTGTTGATTTATACATTATGAATGATTCAATAACTGAGGATGCTTGAAAGAAGGCTTATAATGAGGTTAAATTGTTGCCATGGGAAGATTGCCTAGGTAACTATCAATGTTACCCTTTAGTTACCCATTAGTTACAACTAATGTTTCCCTTTTCTAATACAGTAGCTGAAATTGAATAGATGCTCAGTAAAGGGTTAAATATGTGAAGAGTTATGTGAATAATGAGTTTTTTGGGTGAATTTATTAAGCTTTCAATTTCAGCCTTAAAGAATTGGTTAGAGTACAAGTATATTCAGTAATCTTATTTATAGGAGGCAAAGTAGATGAACTACAATGCCAGTTAGCAATTTACAGTAAAGAATGTATCTATTAGCTCTCAGAGCCATTTATATCATTCTCACCACTGCTTTTCTTTTTCTACAAGTAAAAGTTTACTTGAAGAATGAAACTGGTGTAAGGATAGCTACTTCAATGAATTTAAGTTCTGATAGCATATGATAGGAATGATGTGCCAAGTAGATTAGTATTTTTTCCCAGTGTTAAATATATCCCTCTACTGTGCACCAAAGACTGCCACCCAAGTTTCTCACTCACAGATACTCTCTACTGATAATATCTGCCTCCTGGCCATGCACTTCCGTTCATTGTGTCATTAGTTCATCGTTAGATCTTGTTGTGATTTAGGCATAATCATTTAAAAGAAAATACACACGTCGTACATGAATATATGGTTATTTTGTTTATTTAAAAAACATACAGGTGCACGCCACTACCACTTAGCTGATTTTTGTATTTTTAGTAGAGTTGGGGTTTTACCACGTTGGCCAGGCTGGTCTCAAACTGCTGACCTCAAATGATCCACCTGCCTCGGCCTCCCAAAGTTCTGGGATTACAGGTGCGAACCACCATACCCGGCCTATAATGAACATTTATTGAACCATTTTGTGTACCAGGTATCACATTATGTATTGTGTATTCTTATTTAATTAAAAACCGATTTTAACCCATTAATGGACTCAAACAGATACTGCCATGCCAGCATTCAAAGCACTGGCATGTAACAACCACTCACAATAGCCAAAAATGTAAACACCCCAAATCATCATTAACTGGATAAACGGAAAAAATGGATAAAATGCATGTGGCATAAGAATGCAATGGAGTATTATTTAGCCATAAGAAGAATGAAGTTCTGACACATGCTGTGCAACATCATTGAACATTGAAAACATGCCTAGTGACATAAACCAGACATATATGATTCTACTTATATGCAGTATGTAGAATAGGCAAATTTATAGAGACAGAATGTAGATTAGTGGTTACCGGGCATGGGATGTGGTGGTGGGCAAGGGAGGGGATAGGGAATTATTGCTTACTGTTTACAGAGTTACTGTTTGGGGTGATGAAGTTTTAGAAATAGTGGTAATGTTTGTACAACATTGAATGTAAGTAATCTCACTGATGTACACTTAACAATAAAGTGGCATATTTTGTTACATATATTTTTCCACAAAATAAAAGTTAACAAAAATCCGAACAACTCATGACTTACGTTCTGCTGTTATCACCATTTTGCAAGTGAGGTTTAGAAGAAATAAGTAACTAATATAAGTTTATGTAGCTAAGTGACAAGCATCTAGACCTGACTCAGGTTTGTCTGATCCCAGATTCGATATTTTTAATTAGGTGGTTCTCTGCTTTCAGAAATAAAAGTGGAGGTGCCTTCTTTCCTATTCTTTATTTTCATTCTTTGGCACAGAAATTACCTCTGATTCTTTGCTTAATTGTTTGACACATGTCTTTTTCCTATACATTCACTTAAGTATTTGTGTACATAAACATATGCGTACAACCTTTTCTTTAATTTACATAAATGGCGTAATTGTTAACATTGTTCATGTGAATGCCTTTTTTACAGTATACATTAGAGAAGCTTTTGTTAATTCATGTAGGTCTACTTGATTTTATTTGCCACATATATTTCATGATATGAATATATATGGGTATAGTGTTCATGGAATGGCTGTCCTGTAATTTATATACCATTTTGGTATTTCCTAGGTAGTTTCCAGTTTTCCATTCTAACATACAGTATTTAAGCGCTTGCATATGTGCTCAGAAGTGAATTTTTTGGGCAAAAGGAATGTACATTTAAAATATGTAAAGTTACTGCAATATAATATTACTTCCCCCACAAAGGATACCAGTTTAAACTTCTAACACTGGGATATGAGAGTCCTTGTTTCCTAGGAACAGAATATTATCAGTATTTTTTGCCTATCCCATGGTCAATAATTGATACTTCTTACATTAGTATAAAAATCTCTGATTTACTTTCAGATGTTAGACATTTTCCATATGATTTTCTTTTTTAATTGCCAATGTCTGTTTTTCTAATATTAATATTAGTGATTTATAAAAACTATATGTTCTATGTGTTATTTTTTTGTTATGTAAATATTTGTGGCAAATATATTTTTCCAGTGTTGTTTTATTTTTCTTAAACTTCGCTCATGTTACTATTTTTTTAAGTTGCAATTTGGGTTTTGGGGTACATGTGAAGAACATGCAAGATTGTTACATAGGTACACACATGGCAGCGTGATTTCCTGCCTTCCTTCCCTTCACCTGTACCTGGCATTTCTCCCCATGCTATCTCTCCCTAACTCCCAACCCCCACTGTCCCTCCCCGTTTCCTCCCAACAGACCCCAGTGTGTAATGCTCTCCTCCCTGTGCCCATGTGTTCTCATTGTTCAACACCCACCTATGAGTGAGAGCATGGAGTATTTGATTTTCTGTTCTTGTGTCAGTTTGCTGAGAATGATGCTTTCCAGATTCATCCATGTCCCTACAAAGGACACGAACGCATCATTTTTGATGGCTGCATAGTATTCCATGGTGTATATGTGCCACATTTTCCCTGTCCCGTCTATCATCGATGGGTATTTGGATTGGTTCCAGGTCTTTGCTATTGTAAACAGTGCTACAAGGAGCATTTGTGTGCACGTGTCCTTATAGTAGAATGATTTATAATCCTTTGGATATATACCCAGTGATGGGATTGCTGGGTCAAATGGAATTTCTATGTCTAGGTCCTTGAGGAATTGCCACACTGTCTTCCACAATGGTTGAACTAATTTACACTCCTACCAACAGTGTAAAAGTGTTCCTATTTCTCCGCATCCTCTCCAGCATCTGTTGTCTCCAGATTTTTTAATGAGCACCATTCTAACTGGCATGAGATGGTATCTCAATGTAGTTTTGATTTGCATTTCTCTAATGACCAGTGATGATGAGCATTTTTTCATGTGTTTGTTGGCCTCATGTATGTCTTCTTTCGTGAAGTGTCTGTTCATATCCTTCACTCCTTCACCCACTTTTGAATGGGCTTGTTTTTTTCTTATAAATCTGTTTTAGTTCTTTGTAAATTCTGGATATAAGCCCTTTGTCAGATGGGTAGACTGCAAACATTTTTTCCCATTCTGTTGGTTGCCGATTCACTCTAATGACTGTTTCTTTTGCTGTGCAGAAGCTGTGGAGTTTCATTAGGTCCCATTTGTCTATTTTGGCTTTTGTTGCCAATGCTTTTGGTGTTTTAGTCATGAAGTCCTTGCTTATACCTATGTTCTGAATGGTTTTGCCTAGATTTTCTTCTAGGGTTTTTATGGTGTAGGTCTTATGTTTAAGTCTTTAATCCATCTGGAGTTAATTTTAGTGTAAGGTGTCAGGAAGGGGTCCAGTTTCTGCTTTGTGCACATGGCTAGCCAGTTTTCCGAACCCCACTTATTAAACAGGGATTCCCTTCCCCATTGCTTGTTTTTGTCAGGTTTTTCAAAGATTGGATGGTTGTAGGTATGTTGTGTTGCCTCTGAGGCCTCTGTTCTGTTCCATTAGTCTATATCTCCGTTTCGGTGACAGTATCATGCTGTTTTGATTACTGTAGCCTTGTAGTATAGTTTGAAGTCCAGTAGTGTGATGCCTCCCGCTTTGTTCTTTTTGCTTAGAATTGACTTGGCTATGCAGGCTCTCTTTTGGTTCCATATGAAGATTAAGGTGTTTTTTTCCAGTTCTGTGAAGGTCATTGGTAGTTTGATGGGGATAGCGTTGAATCTGTAAATTACTTTGGGCTGTATGGCCATTTTCACGATAATGATTCTTCCTAACCATGAGCATGCAATGTTTCTCCATCTGTTTGTGTCCTCTCTTATTTCGTTGAGCAGTGGCTTGTAGTTCTCCTTGAAGAGGTCCTTTACGTTCCTTGTTAGTTGCATTCCTAGGTATTTTATTCTCTTTGTACCAATTGTAAATGGAAGTTTGTTCTTGATGTTGCTCTCTTTAAGTCTGTTATTGGTGTATAGGAATGCTTGGATTTTTGCACATCGATTTTGTATCCTGAGACTTTGCTGAAGTTGCTTATCAGTTTCAGGAGATTCTGGGCTAAGATGATGGGGTCTTCTACTTATACAATCACATCGTCTGCAAATAGAAACAATTTGACTTCCTCCTTTCCTATTTGAATACCCTTTATTTCTTTTTCTTGCCTGATTGCTCTGGCTAGTACTTGCAGTACTATATTGAATAGGAATTGTGAGAGGGCATCCTTGTCTAGTGCCAGATTTCAAAGGGAATGCTTCCAGTTTTTGCCCATTCAGTATGATATTGGCTATTGGTTTGTCGTATATAGCTTTTATTATTTTGAGATACGTTCCATCAATACCTAGTTTGTTGAGGGTTTTTAGCATAAAGGGCTGTTGAATTTTGTCAAAGGCCTTCTCTGCATCAATTGAGATAATCATGTGGTTTTTGTCTTTGGTTCTGTTTATGTGGTGAATTACATTTATAGACTTGCATATGTTGAACCAGCCTTGCATCCCCAGGATGAATCCTACTTGATCGTGGTGAGTAAGCTTTTTGATGTGCTGTTGCAATCGGCTTGCCAGTATTTTTTTTTTTTCCCGAGATGGAGTTTTGCTCTTGTCACCCAGGCTGGAGTGCAATGGCGCGATCTCGGCTCACCGCAACCTCCGCCTCCTGGGTTCAGGCAATTCTCCTGCCTCAGCCTCCTGAGTAGCTGGGATTATAGGCACGCACCACCATACCCAGCTAATTTTTTGTATTTTTTTTAGTGGAGACGGGGTTTCACCATGTTGACCATGGTTGCTCTCGATCTCTCGACCTCATGATCCACCCGCCTCGGCCTCCCAAAGTGCTGGGATTACAGGCTTGAGCCACCGCGCCCGGCCGGCTTGCCAGTATTTTATTGAAGATTTTTGCATCTATGTTCATCATGGATATTGGCCTGAAGTTTTCTTTTCTTGTTGAGACTCTGCTGGGTTTTGGTATCAGGATGATGTTGGTCTCATAAAATAATTTGGGAAGGATTCTCTCTTTTTGGATTACTTGGAATAGTTTCAGAAGGAATGGTACCAGCTCCTCTTTGTATGTCTGGTAGAATTTGGCTGTGAACCCATCCAGACCTGGGCTTTTTTTTGGGTGGTAGGCTCTTAATTGCTGCCTCACCTTCAGACCTTGTTATTGGTCTAGTCAGGGTTTCGACTTCTTCCTGATTTGGGCTTGGGAGATGCAAGTGTACAGGAATTTATCCATTTCTTCCAGGTTTACTAGTTTATGTGCATAGAGTTGTTTGTAATAATTTCTGATGATGGTTTTAATTTCTTCGGAATCTGTGGTGATATTCCCTTTATCGTTTTTTATTGTATCGATTTGATTATTCTCTCTTTTCTTTTTTATTAATCTGGCTAGTGGTCTATTTTGTTGATCTTTTTGAAAAACCAGCTCCTGGATTTATTGATTTTTTTGAAGGGTTTTTTGTGCCTCTATCTCATTCAGTTCTGCTCTGATCTTAAGTTATTTCTTGTCTTCTGTTAGGTTTTGAGTTTTTTTTTTTTGATCCTGCTCCTCTAGCTCTTTCAATTTTGATGATAGGGTGTCAATTTTAGATCTCTCCTTGCTTATCATGTGGGCATGTATTGCTGTATATTTTCCTCTAGAGACTGCTTTAAATGTGTCCCAGAGATTCTGGTCTTCGTTCTCGTTGGTTTCAAAGAACGTCTTTATTTCTGCCTTCATTTCATTCTTTATCCAGTCAACATTCAAAAGCCAGTTTTTCAGTTTCCATGAAGCTGTGTGGTTCTGAGTTAGTTTCTCAATTCTGAGTTCCAACTTGATTGCACTGTGGTCTGAGAGACTGTTATGATTTCCTTTCTTTTGCATTTGCTGAAGAGTGATTTACTTCCAATTATGTGGTCAGTTTTAGAGTAGGTGTGACGTGGTGCTGAGGAAAATGTATAGTCTGTGGATTTGGGGTGGAGAGTTCTGTAAATGTCTACTAGGTTTGCTTGGTCCAGGTCTGAGTTCAAGTCCTGGATATCCTTGTTAATTTTCTGTCTCGTTGATCTGTCTAATATTGACAATGGGGTGTTAAAGTCTCCCACTATTATTGTGTGGGAGTCTAAGTCTCTTTATAAGTCATTAAGAACTTGCCTTGCGTATCTGGGTGCTCCTGTTGGGTGCGTATATATTTAGGATCGTTAGCTCTTCTTATTGCATTGATCCTTTTACCATTATATAGAGTCCTTCTTTGTCTCTTTTGATCTTTGTTGGTTTAAAGTCTGTTTTATAAGAGACAAGAATTGCAACTCCTGCTTTTCTTTGCTCTCCATTTGTGTGGTAAATCTTCCTCCATCCCTTTATTTTGAGGCTTTGTGTATCTTGCATGTGAGATGGGTTTCCTGGATACAGCACATCAATGGGTTTTGACATGTTATCCAATTTGCCAGTCTGTGTCTTTTGATTGGGGCACTTAGCCCATTTACATTTAGGGTTAATATTGTTATGTGTGAATTTGATCCTGCCATTTTGATGCTAGCTGGCTGTTTTGCCCCTTAGTTGATGCAGTTTCTTCATTGTATCGATGCTCTTTACCATTTGGTATGTGTTTGGAGTGGCTGGTACTGGTTGTGCCTTTCTATGTTGAATGCCTCTTTCAGGAGCTCTTGTAAAGCAGGCCTGGTGGTGATGAAATCTCTGAGTACTTGCTTTTTCTCAAAGGATTTTATTTTTCCTTCACTTACGAAGCTTAGTTTGTCTGGATATGAAATTCTGGGTTGAAAGTTCTTTTCTTTAAGGATGTTGAATATTGGCCCCCTCTCTCTTCTGGCTTGTAGGTTTCTGCTGAGAGATCTGCTGTGAGTCTGAAGAGCTTCCCTTTGTGGATAACCCAACCTTTCTCTCTGGCTGCCCATAGCATTTTCTCCTTCATTTCAACCCTGGTGAATCTGAATTATGTGCCTTCGGGTTGCTCTTCTTGAGGAATATCTTTGTGGGGTTCTCTGTATTACCTGGACTTGAATATTGTCCTGCCTTGCTAGGTTGGGGAAGTTTTCCTGGATGATATCCTGAAGAGTATTTTCCAACTTGGATTTATTCTCTCCATCACATTCAGGTACACCTATCAAACATAGATTAGGTTTTTTCACATAGTCCCATATTTCTTGGAGACTTTGATCATTCCTTTTTACCCTTGTTTCTCTAATCTTGCCTTCTCGTTTTATTTCATTGAGTTGATCTTCGACCTCTGATATCCTTTCTTCTGCTTGGTCTATTTGGCTGTTGAAACTTGTGCATGCTTCACGAAGTTCTTGTGTTGTGTTTTTCAGCTCCATCAGTTCACTTATATTCCTCTCTAAGTTGTCCATTCTTGTTAGCATTTCATCAGATCTTTTTTCAAGGTTCTTAGTTTCTTTGCATTTGGTTAGAATATATTCTTTTAGCTCACAGAAGTTTCTTTTTTTTTTTTTTTTTTTTTTTTTGGAGATGGAGTTTCGCTCTTGTTACCCAGGCTGGAGTGCAATGGCGCGATCTCGGCTCACCGCAACCTCCGCCTCCTGGGTTCAGGCAATTCTCCTGCCTCGGCCTCCTGAGTAGCTGGGATTACAGGCACGCGCCACCATGCCCAGCTAATTTTTTGTATTTTTTAGTAGAGACGGGGTTTCACCATGTTGACCAGGATGGTCTCGATCTCTCGACCTCGTGATCCACCCACCTCGGCCTCCCAAAGTGCTGGGATTACAGGCTTGAGCCACCGCGCCCGGCCAGCTCACAGAAGTTTCTTATTACCCACTTTCTGAAGCCTGATTCTGTCAATTCATCACATTTGTTCTCCATCCAACCTTGTTCCCTTGCTGGTAAGGAGTTGTGATATTGTGTAGGAGGAGAGGCGTTCTGGTTTCAGGTGCTTTCCTCCTTTTTGCGCTGGTTTCTTCTAGTCTTCATGGATTTATCCACCTGTCGTCTTTGAAGTTGTTGACTTTCAGATTGGGTCTCTTGAGTGGATGTCCGGTTTCTTGATGATGAAGTTATTTCTTTTGTTTCTTAGTTTTCCTTCTAATGGTCTGGCCCCTTTGCTATAGGACTTCTGAGGTCCACTCCAGGCCCTGCTTGCCTGGGGATCACCTGCAGCGGCTGCAGAACAGGATTGCTGCCAGTTTCTTCTTCTGCTGTATTTGTCCCAGATGGATACCCACCAAATGTCAGTCTGAGCTCTCCTTTATGAGGTGACTCTTTGGATATACGTGGGTCAGGGAGCTGCTTGAGGAGTTAGTTGGTCCTTTATAGTAGTAGGTCAAGTGCTAAGCTGTGATCTCTGTTGTTCATGTAGAGCTGCTGGGCAGGTACCTTTAAGTCTGCTGCAGTGGAACTCATAACCGGAACTCTTAACCGTCCCCCTCCCCTGCCAGGTGCTCTGTCCCGGGTAGTTAGGGCTTTATTTATGAGTTTCCGTTGTGCTGCTGCCTTTTTATCAGAGCTGCCCTACCCATTGAGGAGGCAGCCTAGTCACTGCCTGCAGAGGCTTTGGTGAGCTACTGTGTTATCTTTTACCTTATAGGAAACTTAAGTTTTTTTTTTTTTTTGAAACAGAGTTTCGCTCTTGTTACCTAGGCTGGAGTGCAATGGCGCGATCTCGACTCACCGCAACCTCCGCCTCCTGGGTTCAGGCAATTCTCCTGCCTCAGCCTCCTGAGTAGCTGGGATTACAGGCACGAGCCACCATGCCCAGCTAATTTTTTGTCTTTTTAGTAGAGACGGGGTTTCACCATGTTGACCAGGATGGTCTCGATCTCTCAACCTCGTGATCCACCCGCCTCGGCCTCCCAAAGTGCTGGGATTACAGGCTTGAGCCAGCGCGCCCGGCGAAACTTAAGTTTTTATATAGGTAAATCTTTTTATTGTTAATACTCTGGCCATAAGGCTTTGTGTTGCTAAAACAGCTTTTGTCATTTCAATATTATGTGAATATGCTCCATTATTTTTTCCTAATATTACTATAGATTAAGAAAAAATTCTTTATGGCATTATGTTTTGAGTTATGTGAATTATGAATTAAAGTTTTTTTCCAAATAGTTCATCTTTCCCCCGTTTAAAATATCTATATCTAAGCCCGTTTCTGCTTCATTGTTCTATTGGTTCAGGGGTCAGTAGACTGACACACAAGACAAATCTAGCTTACTGCCTTGTTTTTGTAAATAAAGATTTATTGGAACATAGCCCCACCCATTTGTTTACCTACTATTTTTTTAGTTTTGATTATACAAGGGCTGAGTTGAGTCATTGGCACAGAGACTAAAGAGTTCATAAAGCCTAAAATATTTACTGTGGCCTTTATGGAAGAAGTTTGCCAACCCCTGAATTAGTCTCTTTCCTAATTTCAGACTTTTTAAAAATAAAAATATGGGCTGTGCACAGTGGCACATGCCTGTAATGCCAACACTTTGGGAGGCCAAGGTTGGCAGATTGCTTGAGTCCAGGAGTTTGAGACCAGCCTGGGCAATGTGATGAAACCCTATCTCTACAAAAAATACAAAACGTAGCCAGGTGTAGTAGCATGTGCCTGTGGTTCCAGCTACTTAAGAGGCTGAGGTGAGAGAATCGTTTGATCCCAAGAGGTTGAGGTTGCGGTGAGCTGTGATCACACCAGTGCCTCCAGCCTCAGCCTGAGTGACAGAGGATGACCCTGTCTTAAAAATAACACACACACACACACACACACACACACACACACACACACGTGTACACCCACACATACAAAATACACATATAAATATGTATTAATGGGTATGTCTGTCTCTTTCCCCATATCACACTGTTTTATTTATTATTTTATATTTATATACACCCTGGTGGGGGATGGGTCTTTCCTACCAGATATCAAAACTAATAAATTATAGTAAAAATAGAATCTAGTATTGGTGAAGAAATTGACTAATAAAGAACTGGCAAACTTTCTGTAATGGCTACAGTAAGTATTTTTGGCTTCGTGAGCTGCATAGTCTCTGTGTCAGCTATTCAACTCAGCCCTTATGTCATGAAAGCAATTGGAAACAAAACATAAATGGATGGGGCTGTGTTCCAATGAAAACACCTGTGTTTCAAAATTTTTTCTTGATTATTCTGCATTTCCTTTTGAGGAACATTTTCTTAAGAGAAACCAAGAGAAACATTAGGGTTTCTCTTAAGAAAAACTTTAAAATAAATGTTACTTTTCAGAGATTAGATACATTTTGCCTACAATTTTGCCATTTTGACATACTTAAGTAATCAGTACTAGTTTCAGTGCCTGGGACATGGTAGGTGTACAATACATGCTGTTAGTATGAATGGTCCAACAAGATTCTTTCTGCCATATCTTTTGCCTGGTGATATTGTTTGGCTCTGTGCCCCCACCCAAATCTCATTTCGAATTGTAATCTCCGGGTGTTGAGGGAGGGACCTGGTAGGAGGTGATTGGATCATGGGGGGCATGATCCCCATACTGTTCTTGTGATAGTGAGGGAGTTCTCATGACATCTCATGGTTTTAAAAGTGGCATTTTCTCCTGCACTTGCTTGCTCTCCCGCTGCCTTGTGAAGAAGGTGCCTGCTTCCCTTTTACCTTCTGCCATGATTGTAAGTTTTCTGAAGATTCCCCAGGTGTGTGGAACTGTTTTATTAAACCGCTTTTGTTTATAAATTACCAAGTCTCAGGTAGTATCTTTATAGCAGTGTGAAAATGGACTAATATCGTGGAGAATCGCCTGTCTGATAGGTATAGATATTCATTAACAGGTATCTGTGGCCTTTTATCTGATGGCATCTGTGCGAGTTGCATACATGACAGATGATACTAGATTAGATTGTACATTTTTTAAATGATTAAGAGTCAGCAAATATTTCTAAAACATTAAAATATTATAATACTATTCCTTCCCTCCCTCACAGGCCTTCTAGTAGATGATCTCGTCTAAGTTTTAGGAGACCACTGGATTTGCAAAGTGATTTCATTGTGTATTCTGTTATATATTTTAGTAACTGATTAGAACTGAAATGGATGTAGTAGAGATTTCATTCATGAATTATTTGTCATTCAACACTAAATGTGAATTCTTGGCTGAAGTAGCTTATATAAACAAAATCTATTTTGTTATAAAAATGTATAAATTAAGCATTTTCTTAGTAGGACCAAACTTTATGTGATAAATTAGAGTGACTTAACTTTTCTTTCATAATCTTGTAATATCCTTCTATAGACATTTAAAGTTTTACTTCTTTATGCCTTCCCCAGCAACTTTAATATTTTCCTGCTCCTTCTGATCTCATGCTAAAGAGTGTATGCTAGATAGTCTGGTTGTGAATCCTAGTTCTTTCATTTATTTGAGTATTTAAGGGCCAGCAAAATTGTCAGAAATTAGTTTAAAAACATAAATAAGGCCAGGTACAGTAGCTCACACCTGTAATCCCACCAGTTTGGGAGACCGAGGTAGGTGGATCACCTGAAGTCAGAAATTTGAGACCAGTATAACCAAGATGGAGAAACCCTGTCTCTACCACGAATGCAAAATTAGCCAGGTGTGGTGGTACATGCCTGTAATCTTGGCTACTAAGGAGGCTGAGTCAGGAGAATCACTTCAACTTGGTAGGTGGAGGTTGTGATGAGCTGAGATTGTGCCACTGCACTCCAGCCTGGACAACAAGAGTGAAGCTCTGAAAAAAAAAAAAAAAAAAAAAAGGCAGTAAATTAGGTCATATAACTTAAATTCTTTTGTTTTCTCATGTAAAATGAAGCTAGTAATGCCACGATCTTCATACTTTGTTGTGAGTCTTGGACAAGTTGGTATGCAAAACATAAAACACCAAGCTTGTCAAATGGAATTTATCTGAAGATTATGAATTCTATTCTGATAGCCTAATTGAGAAAAAGTCCCACAAACACGTGTAGTTTCAGTTTACAGATGTAAAGATAAGTTACAGACTAGTGAGCAAAATTTCCAGGTAAGATTATCTTTCCACTGGAAGGAATTATATTTGACTTTATGCTTAATATTTTTAACAACATTTGCTTGACGATAACAGAGAATACAACCAACAGTGACCAAAAACACAAGAACGTTTATTACTAAATTAGAAGTGTTGAGGCAGGCAATCCTGGAGTTGGTTCTCTGGCTCAGTAGTGTCAGAGTATTAGATTGGCAGGCCTCTGAAGCTCTCCTGTTTTTCCTTTCATGGTGCAAGGCAGCTCCTAAAAGAGAATATCGTTGTAGTAATATCTAGCGTAGAAAGAGCATTTGAGAAAGGGCTTCCTTTTTGTTCTTCTTACTCATTAAGGAAAAGACCCCTCCTAGATGCTCTCAGGCTCTTTCTATTATTGGTCAAAATAATGTAAAGCAACTTTCACACAGATGCCTGACCAAACAATGGAAAAGGGGAAAGGGCTTACAATGACTGGCATATACCAATTATAATTCATCATCTGGGGTAAAACAAATTGCCACTATGCAGAAATAGGGTCTGTCACTGAGGAAGAAGGGAAAAATAGTCGTTAGGTAACTAGGCAGTCTGCCACATTACAATATTCATTTGTTTAAAAGTAACTGACTAACAGGGTTTAAAGTAGTGAACAAAGCGGACTTAATCCCCTGAATTCTTGAGGATTTTTTTCTTTTTCTGTTTAAGAGATGCCATTTTTGTTGGGATATTATTAGGCATTTTTTTGGTCTCCTGAATGCTTGTAAGTGTTAGAGCTCAAAGGGGGACCTTCTTTGGACCATCAGTTAAAAAAAAAATTCCTTAGAAGAAAGGCATTCACTTAAAAATGTTTTATTCTTACAGTTATGTATAAGTATTTCTAGTTTCAGAGAGAAGGAGAAACTGGGGTCTAAAGGATAATATACCCAAGATCAAATCGATGGGAAGTTCTGATTGTAATATAAGTTAATAATTTTTGAATCTTTTTAATGTCCTATGTACTGTACTTACTACTTTGCATAAATTGTTTTATTAAATCCTTATGACCCTGTGAGGGTTATGAGGTGTAGGTACCTGTACAGGTAGGGAAATTAAGCCTTTTGTGTTTAAATAACTTCTCAAGGTCTCAGAACTACTCAGCAGCAATCAAACCAACACCTCAAGGCTGACAGATGCCAAAGTGTGCAGTTTTTGCACACTTTGGTGTTTGTGCAGCCAGTCGTCCTTCCACTATGGAAGTAGTTCCTGGGATCTTAGTACAAAGCGTGTTAAAGTTTCTGTTAATTTTTGGTACTGTTAGTTTTACCTTGGATATAATGCAGTGCAGGATTTTTTTTCTACTACGTCCATGAAGCCAAATCTTCAGTGTGATGACAGAAATTGCAGGAAGCAGCAGGAGGAATATAAGAAAAAGGTAACAGGATTGCCCAAACAAGAGGTTATACAAGAAGAGGAAGAGATAATCCATGAAGATAACGAGTTGGGTAATTAGCTGGTATCTGAGATTTCAGAAGAAGAGTTGAACAATTCTTCAGGTCCAGTTCCAGACTTACCTGAAGCAATTACAGTGACATACACAATTCCAAAAATGCAAGAAGATTTTGTCACCGAGGTAACAGTGGAAGATTCTGGTGAAAGCTTGAAAGACCTCATGGCCAAGATGAAGAATATGTAGATAATGGACTGGCATATATTTTATTTCTTATGTTAAAGCCTCTTCCCTTGAAACTAAGAACAAATTTTAAAAACTGATAAAACTTAGGGCAACATTAATTAATGTATACTCTTAACTGAATTGTTAGACTTCTTGAAAATTCTGTGACTTGTTTATTTCTCCCCACTCCAACTAAATCATTAACTTTCCTAAAATGTATGTTTTATTCTAGTAAGAAAACCTCAAAGGATACTGTAGGGTATAAATCTTATTTGAAAACATAACCATTGAAATATTTTGACCTTTTGGAGTGGGGGAAAGATGAATCTCATCCTGTAATTTTTTTCTTTCCAGTAATCTTGTGTGTCTGTTGTATGAGGACATGGACATTAAAGCAGTACATGATCCTCAGATACCAGGAGAAGGACAAGGCTTATAGCTTATTGATTAGAGCTGGCAAGCATCTGCTTATTATGTTTGGAATTGCTTTTTATAAGAAAATTGCCCACTACTACTAACTTGGCCAACAGGGAATTCAAAATAGTTAACCTATGAAATAACATTCTCTCAAATGTTTGCTGATGAAATACAAGTTGAAATGTATTCATTGAAAAAGTCTGTAAACCTGTGGATATGTATTCAAAATAAGACAAAGGCAAATAAAAAGCAACTATTTTCATGAATAGACAAAGTTGCTTTCAGGAAGTATGAATTACATTCTGTACTGACTAACCAAAGAATCCAGAAATTACTGCATTTGTGGAACATGTATCTGGAGTTACTGTACTTTACTGCAGAGCAAGGCATAAATTTAGACCAAGATCTATCCATATTACACTAATTCTTTAGGCTACTCCTGGATACTTCATTTAAATTTGATTCTTGAGGTAGTGAGATGTTGGCAAGGTTTATCTTGTATAGTGGGCATAAAAGAAAAGTTCTAAATTGCCTCTGCAGTGAGTTGTAGTCAGTGGGGAAGAGTATCAGTTTCCCTGATTGTGACCACTAAACTGTAAATTGATAAAAATTAACTTTCTCTGGAGTTGCACACAAATAATGAAGACTTAAGAGAACCTTCGTTGAAATAAATTTCCAGTTGTTTGCAGACTAATTAATACCATGTAGACGTAACCATTAAAAAATTATTATATAAACTACTATATTATATAAACTACAATATTTTAGCTTTTCTGTGTTAGAAAGTGATTTTTTTTTTTTTTTTTTTTTTTGAGGCAGCGTCTCACTCTGTCATCCAGGCTGGAGTGTGGTGGGCGCGATCTTGGCTTGCTGCAGCCTCACCTCCCAAGTTAAGTGATTCTTTTGCCTCACCATCCCGAGTAGCTGGGATTACAGTTGTGTGCCACCATGTCTGGCTAATTTTTGTATTTGTAGTAGGGACAGCATTTCATCATGTTGGCCAGGCTGGTCTTGAACTCCTGACCTCAAGTGATCTGCCCACCTGGGCCTCCCAAAGTGTTGGAATTACAGGCATGAAGCCACTACACCTGGCCAAAAGTGATTTGATGAAAATTGTTAAAAATCTGTAGCTGCTTTGTTACCTTCATTAACTCTTTGTGATTAAAGTCACAAGTTTGTTGCAGTAATGAGAATGTGTTAGATTAATGTTTAGGTGAGTTATATTTTAAAATCTGTGTAGTATATTTATAGTTCACCCGGTAATTAGAGCACTGTATTCCTTATTGTTCGTCAGGTGTGTCATAGGAGGTAGAGTTTATTGTTGCTGGGATTGTGGATGTGAAAATAACATTCTCAGGATATTCTATGACTTAAAAGGCTGATTTAAAACCAGGTGATATTTTCTGTGATTGTATATAATTTGGTTTAAATTTATACTTAATAAGTGCCAGAATACATGGCTATATACTTAGTATCCTTTAGGACATTATTTCTTAGTCAAAGTTTTTGAGGTATCTAGCAATATTTTACATGATATATAAAATATGAAGTAAATGTGCTTTTTCTTGGGTGGATTTCATAGCTTTAAACTATATTGTTGAAGGGTTGTATGATTCTCCCCCATACTTTCCCATTTTTGAATATTGCTTCAGAGTATTTTTTTTTGTTTTGAAACAGAGTCCCGCTCTTGTTGCCCAGGCTGGAGTGCAATGGCATGGTCTTGGCTCACCACAGCCTCCGCCTCCTGGGTTCAAATGATTCTCCTGCCTCAGCCTCCTGAGTAGCTGGCACTACAGGCACATGCCACTACACCCAGCTAATGTTTTTTTTTTTTTTTTGTATTTTTAGTAGTGACGGGATTTCACCATGTTGGCCAGGCTAGTCTCGAACTCCTGACCTCAGACATTCGACCCTCCTCGGCCTCTGAAAGTGCTGGGATTATAGGCAAGAGCCACCGTTGCTTCCGAGTATTTTTTTTTTTTTTTCACTTTCCCAAGATACACCAGAAATACCAGCTTTTATTCAATTGCAACCATGTTTTAGCTCCCAGGATATCTTAAGGTTATCAGACCAAGGCCAACTTGTCAATAAAAGGTACTGCCATCAGGATCTAGAGCTGTAGATAAAAAGGCTGTGTCCAGCAAAAACTAAGCTTCTACAACAAAGAGTCCCCAAACTACAGAAACTCAAAGTGTAAGCGTATTTTCTCTCAATCTAATAGTGGGTATGCAATCAACGAGCAGTTCTTCTATACCTGTTGTCTAGTCACTCAGGTTTCTTTTTTTTTTTTTTTTTTCCCAATCTCAAATGGGCCCTCTTATAGCTTTCAGATATTTTTATCATACCCCATTTCCTTCAATGCCTCTTCAAAACCTACGAGCTCTTCTCAAAACTATCTTGAAATCTGTTCTACTCAGAATACATAACTTTGCTCCTTACTTCACTGATAATAGTGAAGCTCTGCAGTATGAGCTGACCCAAATTTCTTCTTTGTCAAGGAAACAAGTTTTCTTCTATCTATACCTGATCTCTCTGCCCAGAGAAATATGTGTGATTCCTTATGTTTAAAACTTTTAACCCTAAACCATCAATCTAATCCCAATACCTATTTGCCTCTTTTTTTTTTTTTTTTTGCAGAGAACTGAGAAACTCACTATGGGATTGTCTATCTGTTTTTTTTTTTTTTTTTTTTTTTTAAAAAAGAATAAAGAAGAAGAAGAAAGAGAAAGAGGAAGAAGGAGAGAGGATGGGGGTATTGCTTTATTGCCCGAGCTAGAATGCAGTCTAAATATGGGTATGCCTATAATTGTCCTTAATAATGGAGACATGAAAGAAAATGAGGGAAGAGAATAGCAAACAAGGAGCCAACCAAGATTTCTTTTAAACTTCTAAGTTGATATGATGTGGTACTGATAAGAGTGTATATTTTGTATATTTAAAGTGCAGAGTTCTATAAATGTTAATTACATTTACTTGTTCCAGATCTGAGTTCAAGTCCTGAATATCGTTGTTAATTTTCTGTCTCATTGATCTGTCTAATATTAATGTTGAAGTCTCCCACTATTATTATGTGGGAGTCTAAGTCTCTTTATAAGTCTTGTATGTCTGCGTATTCCTGTATTGGGTGCGTATATATTTAGGATCTTTAGCTCTTCTTGTTGTTGCATTGATCCTTTTATCATTATATAATGTCCTTCTTTGCTTCTTTTGATCTTTGTTGCTTAATTGTAACTTCTGCTTTTTATTTATTTATTTTAGCTCTCTGTTTGGTTGGTAAATCTTTCTCCATCCCTTGTTTGGAGTCTTTGTGTATCCTCGAATGTGAGATGGATCTGGATGCAGCATACTGATGGGTTTTAGTTTTTTATTCAAATTGCCTGTCTTTGGATTGAGGGATTTAGTCAATTTAAATTTAGAATTAATAATAATATACATGAGTTTAATACTGCCATTAGCTGGCTATTTTGTCCATTAGTTGATGTAAATTCTTCATTATATTGATGCTCTTTTTGATAATTTTTTTAGAAAGGCTGATACTGTTTGTTCCTTTCATATGTGTAGTGGTTCTTTCAGAAGCTCTTGTAAAGCAGGCCTGGTGGTGATGAAATCTCTGAGTGCTTGCTTATTCACAAAAAACTTTATTTTTCCTTCACATGTGAAGCTTAGTTTGGCTGGATGTGAAATTCTGGGTTGAAAGTTCTTTTCTTTAAGGATGTTGAATATTGGCCCCCACTCTATTCTGGCTTGTAGGGTTTCTGCTGAGAGATCTGCTGTAAGTCTGATAGGCTTCCCTTTGTGGGTAACCGGACCTTTCTCTCTGGCTGCCCTTAGTATTTTCTCCTTCATTTTAACCCTGGTGAATCTGACGATTATGTGCCTTGGAGTTGCTCTTCTTGAGGAATATCTCTGTGGTGTTCTCTGTATTACCTGGAGTTGAATATTATCCTGCCTTACTAGGCTGGGAAAATTTTCCTGAATAATGTCCTGAAGCGTATTTTCCAGCTTGGATTCATTCTCTTCGTCACATTCAGGTACACCTATCAAGCGTAGATTAGGTCTTTTCACATAGTCCCATATTTCTTGGAGACTTTGCTCGTTCCTTTGTATCCTTTTTTCTCTAATCTTGTCTTCTTGTTTTATTTCATTGAGTTGGTCTTCGACCTCTGATATCCTTTCTTCTGCTTGATCAATTCGGCTGTTAAAACTTGTGCATACTTCACGGAGTTCTCCTATTGTGTTTTTCAGCTCCATCAATTCACTTATATTCCTCTCTAAATTGTGTATTCTTGTTAACATTTCGTCAAATCTTTTTTCAAAGTTCTTAGTTGCTTTAGATTGGGTTAAAACAAGTTCTTTTAATTCACAGAAGTTTCTCATTATCCACATTTTGAAGCCTGCTTCTGTAATTGGAACACACTCGTTCTCCATCAAGCCTTGTTCCGTTGCTGATGAGGAACTGTGATTCCCCGCTGAGGGAGAGGCGTTCTGATCTTGGGCATTCTCAGCCTTTTTTGGCCGTTTTCCTCCCTTCGTTATAAATTTATCCATCTGTGGTCTTTGAATTCACCGTCTTTGTAATTAGGTTTCTGAGTGGACGTCCAACTTACTGATTCTCAGCGCCAAAATCTGAGCAACCCACTGCACCGACCAAATCAGCGGCGTTAAGATTAATGGTGTTTTTCCGACTCTGCACCAAGAACCGTCGCTCCAAGGCGCCGGCAAAACCGCCTCGCCGGTCACAAGAGTCGCGCTGGCGACCCGTGGGGCTCCTCCGCTGGGAATCTCCTGGTGCGTGAGCAACAAGAATTCATGTGAAGGTGTGGCGTCCTCTCATTCTTTGTGCTTTCAGTGGGAGCTACAATCCCAAGCTGTTAGTGATCAGCCATCTTGGATCTCTCTAGACACTCAGGTTTCTTTAATCACTGGCTGTAACCGAGTATTTTTTTAAAAAAGGTTTGAGTACTTAAAACAGCATAGAGAAGTAAATTGGTTACTTAAAAATTCATTATTTTGTCCTATATGCACATGCTAATGTATCAATTTCAGTGATATATCACTAAAATTACATTTCAGTGGCAGTATATTTTATTTCTTGAAGTTTTATTTGGTTAATTTTCAAATCTCTGTTTTTTCATTATCATATGTATTTTCTCTATCTCTTGAACCATTGTTAACCACTTATTTTATGGTGTTTTTCAGATTGCATTATTCTCTTGATTTCTTGGCGGGGGTGCGGGGGGTCCTTTTCTTCCCATTAGTTTTGATTGCCAACTTTCCCCATTTTGGTGTTCTGTTTCCTCATTTAGTTTAATTTTTTTTTTTTTTTTTTTTAGTTGTAAGCTCACTTTTGACTGAGGTAGATTTTTCTGGGATGAGTTCTATTCCCTCTGAATGCTTTTGCTTCTGTGGGATAGGAACTAGATTTGATATTAATTTTTTTGTCAGAGGATTTCTTTACCACATGGGCAGTACAGATTCAGACTCCAAACCCTCATGTTTTCCCCTTATGATGCCCCCCCAACCAATACCCTAGGTGGCTTCACTGGACCAAGAATCAGAATTTTTATTATTCCTTCACATGGAGAAAGGGTCCTGGTTTTAATCAGGGGTAACCATTCCAATCCTTCACCTGTTACGCCACCAGCAATACCTTCCTTCCTTGTGGATCTACGTGTTAGGGCCTATGTCTAAGACTTTTGCTTTTGCAGCATCTATTCCTGTGTTTAAAGTTTTGATTAGATTTCTTTATTTCTAATTCTTGGGGATTTTTCTTCCTTTTTTCTCTCCTTCATTAGGTTTGATTGTATATTTAAAATTTCTCATGTTTGTCTATTTTATTCAGCATTTCTGTGTATTTGTAGATGTATATTTTTGGGTCTGTTGTACTTCTGCTTACTATGTTGTGAAGACTATATATGCATAAGGACTGTTTTGAAATTTTGTTCAGTAATAATTCAGGCCAGGCACAGTGGCTCACTCCTGTAATCTCAGCACTTTGGGAGGCCAAGGCAGGTGGATCACCTGAGGTCAGGAGTTCAAGACCAGCCTGGCCAACATGGCAAAGTTTCGTATCTACTAAAAATACAAAAAGTAGCTGGGTGTAGTGGGACACACCTGTAATCCCAGCTACTCAAGAGGCTGAGGCATGAGCATTGCTTGGACCCTGCAGATGGAGGTTGCAGTGAGCTGAGATCACAGCCCTGCACTCTAGTCTGGGCAACAGAACGAGACTCAGTCTCAAAACAAAACAAAACTCAATTATTAAGTTAAAAAACTTTAATATGAATGCCGGGCGTGGTGGCTCAAGCCTG
The DNA here is from genome assembly GCF_048565385.1 of Saimiri boliviensis. NCBI lineage: Eukaryota > Metazoa > Chordata > Mammalia > Primates > Cebidae > Saimiri > Saimiri boliviensis. The sequence goes on along the minus strand of NC_133462.1, from coordinate 77,665,179 downwards.
TAATCCCAGCACTTTGGGAGGCCAAGGCGGGTGGATCACGAGGTCGAGAGATCGAGACCATCCTGGTCAACATAGTGAAACCCCGTCTCCATTAAAAATACAAAAAATTAGCTGGGCATGGTGGCGCGTGCCTGTAATCCCAGCTACTCAGGAGGCTGAGGCAGGAGAATTGCCTGAACCCAGGAGGCAGAGGTTGCGGTGAGCCGAGATCATGCCATTGCACTCCAGCCTGGGTAACAAGAGCGAAACTCCGTCTCAAAAAAAAACCAAAAAAACAAAAACCAAAAAAAAAAAAACCCTTTAATATGAAAGATACTGGTGCTTAAAGGTGAATAATACTGTATCTATCTTCATGTGTCTCTGATTTTTAAAAGTCTCATATACCACCTGTAACTTTGTTCTTAGTGTAACTCATTATAATCACAGTATATATTATGATTTTTTTTTTTTTTTTTTTTATAAAGACAGAGTCTTGCTCTGTTCCCAGGCTCACTGCAGCCTCCAGCTCCTGGGTTCCAGCGATTCTTCTGCCTCAGCCTCCTGAGTAGCTGGGACCACAGGTGCACGCCACCACGCCCGGCTTGCTAATTTTCGTGTTTTTAGTAAAGACGGGGTTTTACCATGTTGGCCAGGATGGTCTCGATCTCTTGACCTCGTGATCCGCCCACCTCGGCCTGCCAAAGTGCTGGGATTATAGGCGTGAGCCACCGCTCCCGACCTATTTCATAATCTTTTACTATATATCAATTTAAAAGTACATAGTGTGTTTTATTTGCAGAATTTAGACATAGAGCCTAATATAATTGATAACAATTTTAACATGGCTTTAGCAACTACTTTTTTCTCATTGTTACCTAATCTCTTCTAGTCTCCTTTTTGCATGAATTATTCTCTTTCCCTGCCCTACTCTTGGTTCCAGATTCTTCTGTTACTCCACTGCAGCTTAGCATCAGTAGAAAGGATAAGGGAGAGGAAGAATGGTAGAATGGAAACCCACTGAAGAAATTCGAGAAGAAAGGAAAGAAGGAAAATAATGGGTGAAAGGAAGGCTAAAATGTTCCAGCACTCTGTTCTCTTCCAGGTCTCTTATATTACTCCTCTAGACTCTGTCTTTAATCCTCATCTTCTCAGTTAGGCCTCTGCCTTTCCACCCTCTCTTTCTATTGGACTTACTTTCTTACACCATGGTAGCTATCACTAGTGGCTTGCAATCTATGTTCCTGTCACCTGGCCAGTAGTTGTGGGGAGGAAGGAGGTTGGAAGGGAGAATTAAAGGAGGCTCTATTTTTGGATATTGGGCTACACAGAGCAGGAAGAAAGATGGACCTTGCAAGGTATACCTGGCATTTCGTATTGGAACTTTGAGTTCTTTTTCTTCTAGAATTATTCATTTATCTGTTCATTAAATGGTATACAGTGAACCCCAGGCAGTGTGTTAGGAACTCAGATAGAAATATACTTTCTTCTTTTCAGTTTTAAAAAGACCTTTTTTATTTAACTTAGAATTATTTTATTTTTGGATCTCCTAATTTCAGCATCTGTGTTTATTTCAAAGCTTTGTGAATAGAGGCAACTTTTTTTTTTTTTTTTTTAGAAGACTGCTGGGTGTGAATTAGGTGCAGGGAAAAAACTTAAAAGTTTTTGGTTTTTTTGTTTTGTTTTTTAAAAAGAAAGAGGGAAAGAAAGAAAGAAAAAGAATAATAAAATAAAAAAAGAATAAAGGAGAGGAAGAAAGAGAAAGAGGAAGAGGGTGAGAGAATGGGGATGTTGCTTTATTGCCCGGGCTAGAATGCAGTCTAAAAATACGTATGCCTATAATTGTGCTTAATAATGGAGACATGAAAAAAATGAGGGAAGAAAATAACAAACAAGCTGCCAACCAATATTTCATTTAAACCTGTAAGTAGGTATGATATGATACTGATAAGAGTGTATATTTTGTGTATTTAAAGTGGAGAGTTCTGTAAATGTTAATTAAGTTTACTTGTTCCAGATCTGAGTTCAAGTCCTGGATATCGTTGTTAATTTTCTGTCTCATTGATCTGTGTGATATTAATGTTGAAGTCTCCCACTACTATTGTGTGGGAGTCTAAGTCTCTTTGTAAGTCTTATATATCTGGGTATTCGTGTATTGGGTATGTATATATTTAGGATCTTTAGCTCTTCTGGTTGCATTGATCCTTTTATCATTATGTAATGTCCTTCTTTGCCTCTTTTGATCTTTGTTGCTTTAAAGACTATTTTATCAGAGGCAAAAATGGCAACTCCTGCTTTTTGTTTATTTATTTTTGCTCTCCATTTGGTTGGTAAATCTCCATCCCTTTATTTTAAGTCTTTGTTTATCCTTGCATGTGAGATGGGTCTGGATGCAGCATACATTCAGGGTTTTGGCTTTTTATCCAATTTGCCTGTTTGTGTCTTTGGATTGGGGGATTTAGTCGATTGAAATTTAGAATTAATAATATGTGAGTTTAATACTGCCATTTAATGTTAGTTGGCTGTTTTGCCCATTAGTTGATGTAAATTCTTCATTATGTTGATGCTCTTTACTTTTTGGTATTTTTTAGAAAGGCTGATACTGGTTGTTCCTTTCTAGGTGTAGTGGTTCTTTCAGAAGCTCTTGTAAAAGCAGGCCTGGTGGTGATGAAATCTCTGAGTGCTTGCTTGTTCACAGAAGATTTTATTTAGTTTGGCTGGATGTGAAATTCTGGGTTGAAAGTTCTTTTCTTTAAGGATGTTAAATATTGGCCCCCACTCTCTTCTGGCTTGTAGGGTTTCTGCTGAGAGATCTGCTGTGGTAAGTCTGATGAGCTTCCCTTTGTAACCTGACCTTTCTCTCTGGCTGCCCTTAGTATTTTCTTCTTCATTTCAACCCTGGTGAATCTGATGATTATGTGCCTTGGGTTTGCTCTTCTTGAGGAATATCTTTGTGGTGTTCTCTGTATTACCTGGAGTTGAATATTGTCCTGCTTTGCTAGGTTGGGGAAATTTTCCTGAATAATATCCTGAAGCGTATTTTCCAGCTTGGATTCATTCTCTTCGTCATATTCAGGTACACCTATCAAGCGTAGATTAGGTCTTTTCACATAGTCCCATATTTCTTGGGACTTTGCTCGTTCCTTTTTATCCTTTTTTCTCTAATCTTGTCTTCTCGTTTTATTTCGTTAAGTTGGTCTTTGACCTCTGATATCCTTTCTTCTGCTTGATCAATTCAGCTGTTAAAACTTGTGCATACTTTGCGAAGTTCTCGTGTTGTGTTTTTCAGCTCCATCAATTCACTTACATTCCTCTTTACATTGCATATTCCTGTTAACATTTCGTCAAACCTTTTTTTCAAAGTTCTTAGTTTCTTTGCATTGGGTTAGAACAAGTTCTTTTAACTTACAGGAGTTTCTTATCATCTACCTTTTAAAGCCTGCTTCTTTTAATGGAACACACTCGTTCTCCATCAGGCCTTGTTCCCTTGCTGATGAGGAACTGTGATCCCCTCTAGAGGGAGACGTGTTCTGATTTTGGGTATTCTCAGCCTTTTTAGGCTGATTTCTTCACTTCCTTATAGATTTATCCATCTGTGGTCTTTATAATTACCGTCTTTGTAATTGGGTCTCTGAGTGGACATCCAACTTGTTGATTCGCAGCGCGGGAATCTGAGCATCCCACTGTGCCAGCTAAAACAGTGGCGTTAAGATTGATGGTGCTTTTCTGACTCTGCACCAAGAACCGCAGCTCCGAGGCGCAGGCAAAACCGCCTCCCCGGCCACAAGAGTCACGCTGGTGACCCGTGGGGCTCCTCCACTGGGAATCTCCTGGTGCATGAGCAACAAGAATTCATCTGAAAGTGTGGCGTCCTCTTGTTCTCTGTGCTTTCACTGGGAGCTACAATCCCGAGCTGCTAATGATCAGCCATCTTGGATCTCTCTCCCCAAGAGGCAACTTGTTATATTGGAAAGTCTTTGTAGCCTGATAGATCTGAGTTTTAATCCTGTCTTTGCCACCTACTAGGTATGTAATGTTCAGCAATTCATATTATCTTTCTAAACCTTTTTTTTTTTTTTTAAATTTCTGTAAAATGGAAAGTTCTTGGTATGGTACTTGGCTTAGATGGCTCCCAATAAAATAATGCCTGCTAAGATTGTTATTATCACACAGAAAGTTTGTTATTACTAAATCTTTTTTTTTTTTTTGCCAAGAAGCACTTTTAAAAATGGAGTACATTAAGACAATGATTAAAGGATTCTATTTTATTTATTTATTTTTACATCACATTCTTGAAGTTTGGACAAATTCTAATTTACATAAAACTGTTACTTCCAAGCTGTTACTTCTAAGTTGGTGTGTCCTCTGAGCTAGCTGTGTCATAGAAGTACTGTGACTGAGTAGTCAAGTTTTGGCTGGCAAGTCACATACTATCTTTAGGCCTTATAATATTAATAAATGAGGGTTAATAATATATAGCTTATGGAATTTTATGATGACTAAATTATGTATTAGTTTGGAAGCTAACTGTATCTAGTTGTCAGCTGAAAACCAAGTAGTTAGCATAAGATTCAGGGGTGTTCGGGGAATCCAAGGCACGGATACAATCAAATGTCAGAATCACTGGAACCCTGGGAATAAGGAAGCTATCGGAACACTTCCTTTACTCAATGTCTTTGCCTTTCTCTGTGCATCTGTTTTTTCTCTTTCATTATGTGGAACTGATGTTATCTTTTGCTTTTAGCCTCATAGTAGAATGTTTGCCCCAACACTTGCTGAGTTTGTATGTTAATTCTTGTAATCATCTGCAAAGACTGCCTCTGAGTTAGGTTTTAAATTGTTTGTCCCCCACCTTAGGTCAGGTGTCCACTTTGGTGTACTTAACTCTAGCTAGTTAAATGAGGCCTCACAATATGCACTTGGCTCACCCCTGAGAACTGACAGGGAGATTTTCAGAAAAATGGGAGGGAGGTGGCTTGGCAGGTACCTCAGAAAGTGTATGCCACAAGTGTAGTCATTTAAGTATACAGCACTGAAGAAAGTCAAGGTATTATCATTAGATGATATATTACTTTGTGAAATGTCACTAATAGCATCTATTCAGAATAGCATGTTATTTATTTACCAGTATAACAGATCTCATCGATACCTCATATTTCCTTGATTTTTGTTGGGAGCAGTAGTATAGTGATTATTAAATAGTTTTCAATTGTTGTAATGAATATAAAGTCTCTTGCAGTTCGTCTTTTATATTCAAAATTATTTTAATCATACAGTGTGCTTGAAATGGGCTTTTTGGTGGATATAATTTTTAAGAACATACCTTTGTATGAAAGCACTTTGTTAAATATTGCTAATGAACTTTTTTTCGGGAATCAGTTGAATGAATAATTAGTTTTTTTCCAAATTCGAAATAGAAATAAGAAATATTTTACTAATTGATACATGTTCTTTTGGTTCTATCATTGAATTTCTGAACTCTGAGCTATCACTTGTTAAAGCACCTTTTAAACTGTCCCAGACATTATGGATGGAGTGCTCAGTAATGATTTGTGTAACCCTTAGCTTTGTTTTGGTTCATTTTCTTTATATTACTTAGGGCATCATCATGACAAGATAACTGTATACTGCTCTATAGACACTTACTATTCTTAATATTTATTGTTTATTGTTCATATTTACCCCAAATTAGAATAGTCAGTTATAATTTACCTGAAGTGTCAGCTCTGCAGCGTACTTTTTCTCGATTTCTGATTTAGCCTGCAGAGGAACTAGGTTATGGGTTAATGATACCTTTGTTTTGCGTTTTTGTGATATAGTAGAAATCAAAGCTTCTTTTAAGTATAGAAAGTTGGTGTTTAATTATTTGGAGGCATAGTCAGGCTCCCATTTTTAGTTCAATTTAGGTTTTTGTTGTTGTTGTTGTTGTTGTTATTATGACAGAATTTCACTCTGGCCCAGGCTAGAGTGTAGTGGTGCCATCTCAGCTTATTGCAGCCTTCACTTCCTCGGTTAAAGTGGCCCTCCCACTTCAGTCTCCTGAGTAGCTGGAACTACAGGCACAAACCACCATGTCTAGCCAATTTTTCTGTTTGTATTTCTGTAGAGACAGGGTTTCACCATGTTGCCCATGCTGGTCTTGAAGTCCTGGACTCAAGCAATCCACCTGCCTTGGCATCCCAAAGTGTTGGGATTACAGGCAAGAACCACCACACCTGGTCCCATTTTAGTTCTAATAGACATGTATGTATCATCCACCCTTGTCAAAATTGTGTGTAATTTTTGGAAAAGGTTTCTTCCTTTTTTTTTCTTTTTTTCTTTCTTTCTTTCTTTTTTTTTTTGGAGACAGAGTCTTGCTCTTTTGCCCAGGCTGGAGTGCAGTGGCATGATCTTGGCACACTGCAGCCTTCACCTCCTGGGTTCAAGTGATCCTCCTGCCTCAGTCTCCCAAGTAGCTGGGATTACAAGTACGCATCACCACACCTAGCTAATATTTGTATTTATAGTAGAGGCGGGGTTTCACCATGTTGACCAGTCTGGTCTTGAACTCCTGACCTCAGGTGATCTACCTGCCTTGGCTTCCTAAAGTGCTGGGATTATAGGCATGGGCCACTGTGCCCAGAATCTTCCTATTTTGTTTTAAAACAGCATTACTGACATGATTGACATACCAAACAGTTCATCCATTTGAAGTGTACAATTCAATGGCATTGGTATCTTACTAATTTTTTTAAATTGCGGTAAAATACATATAATAGAATTTGCCATTTTGACCACTTTTACATGTACAATTCAGTGATTAAATTATACTGTTATATAATGACCATCACTATCTGTTTCTAAAATGTTTTCATTATCCAAAGAGAAATTCTATAACCATTAGGCAATAACTTTTCATTCTCCTGTCCCCCAGCTCTTAGTAACCTCAGACTACTTTCTGTCTCTATGAATTTCCCTATTCTAGATATTTCATATAAGTGAAATAGTATATTTTCCTGTTAATGCCTGGCTTATTTTACTTAGCATGTTTTCAAGATCCATCCACGTTATAGCATGTATCAGACTTTAACTTCATTTTAGGGCTACTTAACATACTGGGGTGTGTGTGTGCATATACATGTATACATATATACCTATATACATGTATATATACATGTGTATACACATGTATATATGTGTGTATATGTATACATGTATACACATATACATATATATGTATATCACCCACATTTTGTTTATCTGTTCATCTCTTGATGAACATTTGGATAGTTTCTAACTTTTGGATACTGTGAACAATGATGCCATATCATTGCACAGATATCCTTTTGAATCTCCTCTTTTGATTCTCTTGGGTACATAGGAATGGAATTGCTGCGATATGTTGGTAAATCTATGTTTATCTTTTTGAGGAACTACCCAGCTGTTTTCCAAAGGAGGTGTAACATTTTACATCCCCTCTAGCAATGTATGAGGTTCCAATTTCACCACATCCTCTTTATCACTTGTTATTTTCTGTTTTATTTTAATTAACTTAAAAAAATTACAGCTATTGTAGAGATTGTGAAGTGATACCTCATTGTGGTTTTGGTTTGCATTTCCCTAATGATAAGTGATGCTGAGCATCTTTTTATATGCGTATTGGCCATTTTTATATGTCTTATTTTATATATATTTATTTATATAACTATATTTTACTTTAAGTTCTGGTATACCTGTGCAGAATATGCATGTTTGTTACATAAGTATACATGTGCTGTGGCGGTTTGCTTCACCTATCAACCTGTTATCTAGGTTTTAAGCCCCGCATGCATTAGGTATTTGTCCTAATGTTCTCCCTCCCCTTGACCCTCATCCCCCACAGGCCGAGGTGTGTGGTGTTTCCCTCCCTGTGTCCATGTGTTCTCATTGTTCAGCTCTCACTGATGAATGCTAATTATGTGGTATTTGGTTTTCTGCTCCTGTGTGTGTTTGTTGAGAATGATGGCTTCCAGCTTCAGCCATGTCCCTGCAAAGGACATGAACTCACTGTTTTTTCATTTTTATATGTCTTCTTTGGAGAAATGTTTATTAAAACTTTTGCCCATTTTTGAATTGGGTTTTTTTTTGTTGTTGAGTTTTAGGAGTTCTTTATATATTTCTGTATTAATTCCTTAGTAGTAGATACATGATTTGCAAATACTTTTCCCATTCTTTTCTCTCCATATGAATTTTAGGATGAATTTTTTAATTTTTGTAATGCCATTGTAATTTTGATAAGGATTGCATTGAATCCGTGGATTGCTTTGGGTACTATTGTCATCTTAACAATATTAAATCTTCCAATCCAGAATACTAGATGCCTTTTCATTTATTTAAGTCTTTAATTTTTATCAGCAACATTTTGTATTGTACAAGCAAAATTTCCATTGTACAAGTCTTTCACCTCTTTGGTTAAATTTATCCTTAAGCACTATATATTTTTGGACGCTATTTCCAATGAAATTTTGTTATTATTTATTCTTGTATTACTGCTTTTTAAGAGACATTGCTATTTTGCCCAAGCTAGAGTGCAGTGGTGTGATCATGACTCATTGCAACCTGGAATACCTGGGCTCAAGTGATCCTTTGACCTTAGTCTCCTGAGTAGCTAAGGACTACAGGCATGTGCCACCACATCCAGCTAATTTTTTTTTCTCTTTGTCTTCTCTGTTGTGTGAATTCCAGATAGAAATCCTATCTCTTTCCTTTCCACAGTCTAAAACACAGATACAGAAATCTCTAGTAGACTTGGCTAAGCAGTGCAGAGTACCCTTTTTCCGCTAGTTAGGGCTAAATGCATACTTTTAAACCAAAGCAAATTATATGACCTATCTGTTTCACTCCCCTAATGCTCAAATAGGTATCTTTGATCTTATCACACTCTGGGTCCATGGAAGGAAGAGAGGAGAGCATAGCTACACCCATTTATTACAATCTTTTAATCCTATCAACTCCTTTTTTTTTTTTTTTTAAAGCATAAAAAGGGACCTGAGGAGAGGAAAGGAGACAGGTCTAAACTTCTCTTAGAGGCAGCAGAATATATAATTGCTCTAATCATTAAAAAATGTTAATTTACCTGTTAAAAATATTAATACGATTACATCTAAATTCCTTTAATGAAATTCAAAGCCTTTTCCATTTTCTTGCTCTTGTTTGTTTGCATTTCTTCTCACAATTCTGAACCATGGATTATTTATTATTAGCACCCCAAATTCACTTCCTTGCCTCTCTTCATCTGCTTATCTTCTTCCCTTTTGCCTGGAGTATCTACTCTGTCAAACCCAGGCAAAGGAGCAAGATTCTATTTAGTCTTCACGGTTCAATTTATGTGTTATCTCCTTTGTGTGAAGCATTAGTATCCACATAATTAGTGTTCTATTCCCACTAATTCTGAAGCACTTAAAACTTTATCATATTATTAAATTTTGTGTCTGCATATGTGCATATTTGTCTTTGAATGAAGACTGAGAGCTTCTTGAAGGAAAGTACTGTATTGTAATAAACTTTTTAAAAACTCCAGTTATTACCACCATGCTTTGTATACTGTAGATAGTTGCTAAAGCATTTTAAAAGAATGAATGAGTGTGAAAGAAATATGAATTTACTTGGTGGGAATTGCTGAAGAGCCGTCTGGTGCTATGAAATGTGCTTTTACTTTTTAGACCTTTGTGTTAAAATATACAGTTAATGCTGAGAGAATGTTAAAACTGGTCTCATTTTCACATCCCTCTTGCTTTGCATTCTTTCATGTTATTTGGAGTTTAAACATACATTTCTTTCCAAAAATGTAATTTATATGTAAGAAATAAAAGAAAATACATTGTTTTCGTAGGGAAATTAAATCTGTTTATTCTCATAGTTTGGGATTTTAAAATATTTTGACAGTTTTTAAATCATAATTTGAATTTTTTCATAAATAAGAAATTATATCTAATTTGTATCACAGTTTATTAAGAAAGTAATTGATACTGCTCTTTCGTTTCAGCTAAACCATTTACTTCTAAAGTGAAACAAATGCGATTACATAGAGAAGACTTTGAAATACTAAAGGTGATTGGTCGAGGAGCTTTTGGGGAGGTAAGAGATTAAGATTTGATAGATCTGCTAATTGTTTGGAAGCTGTTGAACACAGTTGTGAGATAATTTAACAAGTATTGTTACTTTTTATTTGTTAAACAGTATTTGTTAAGTTGTGATTGATGTGATTGTGCCGTTATGATTGATATGATTGCTCAGAAAGTAAAGTGTTGAATGAAATACTTCTACTTGGAATTTTTTTCTAATTCATGTTTTCACATGTACTTCAGATACTAGTGAAAATATGAGTGTGCTCCTAGACACTCTTTTGTTCTGTTGGTTTATTTATTTGTCTTATTCTAGTTTATAAGGACTCTTGATACCTGATAGTGTATATACTCTGACTTCCTTTTTCTCCCCCCTATCTTTTCTCCCCTGATATTTTCATAGTATTTTATGTATGTATGTATGTATGTATTTATTTTTGAGACAGAATCTCCCACTGTTGCTTAGGCTGGAGTGTGGTGGTGTGATCTCGGCTCACTGCAACCTCTGCCTCTCCGGTTCAAGAGATTCTCCTGCCTCAGCCTCCTGAGTAGTAGGGATTACAGGCGTCCGGCTAATTTTTGTATCGTTGGTGGAATGAGGTTTCACCATGTTGATCAGGCTGGTCCCGAACCCCTGATCTCAAATGATCTGCCCACCTTGGCCTCCCAAAGGATATTTTCATAGTGTTTTAGAATCAGTTTTTCAATTTTGACTCACTTGTAAATATACAGATTTGCATGCATGCGTGCGTGCGCAGCCCCTCTCTCTCTCTCTCTCTCTCTCCCCCCCTCTCCCCCCCTCTCCCCCACTCCCCCTGCCCTTCCTCTCCCTCTCCCTTTCCCTCTCCCTCTCTCCCTCTCCTTCTCCTTCTCTCCCTCTCCTTTTCTCCCTCTCTCCCTCTCTCCCTCTCTCTCTCTCTCTCTCCCTCTCTCCCTCTCTCCCTCTCTGTCTCTTGGTCTTTCCCTCTCTCCCTCTCTCCCACTTCCCCCGCTTCCAGGAATTTGGATTAAGTTTGTTTTGAAACTGGAGATCAGTTAGCAGATAACTGACATCTTAAACTGAGTCAGCTAATCCATACACATAGTATATTATTCCGTTTATTTAGGACTTTATAAATTTCTCTCAATACCATTTTGTAGTTTTCCTTCAGTATAGAAGACCTCCACATCTGATACTATTTTAATTAGAATTCTTTGTGAAATTTCATTTCCTGATTGTTTTCTTGGTAGTAGTTAGAAGTAGAATTTAATTTTGTTTATTGACCTTACACGCAACAACCTTATTATACTTTTAAAATTGTTGAATTTCATCAGTACTTTATCTGCATCTTTTGGGACACTCATGGTTTTTCTTTTTTACTTTGTTAATGTGTAGAATTATGCTGCTATATTTTCAGATGTTAAACAATCTTCGCATTCCTAAAATAAGCCCAGTTGACTTATGATGTGTTACCCCTTTATATGTACCAATGGGCTTTGTGTGCTTTTCTGTGTGTGTGTGTTGTTAGGATCTTTGTACCTATGTTCTTGAGATAAATTGGCCTGTAATTTTCCTACTTCTAATGTTCTGATCAGATTTTGGTATCTTGGTTATGCTCGCCTTATAAGAAGAGGAAAATGTTCCCTCCTTTACTTTTCTCCAGAAGAGTTAATAAAGATTGTTATTTTTTTTCCTCATATGCTTACAAGATTTAACTGGTGAAGCCATCTGAGACCAGAGGTTGCTAGTGAAAAAGTTTAAAATAATATGTTTAATTTCTTTAATGGAGATAAAATTACTAGTTCTATGTATGAATTAGTTTTGCTAGGTTTATCCATGTCACCTAATTTTTAAAACTTATTACTAGATCGATCATTTCTCTCATTGTTTAATTTTTCTTACTAGGGATTTATCAGTTTATTATCTTTTTCATGAATTAACTTTTGGCCTTTTGAATTTTGTTATTGTAGATTTGTTTTCTGTTTCTTTAATTTCTGCATTTTAGAATGTTTTCTTTGGTTTTAGCTTGCTACTCTTTTTCTAATTTTTTGAAATAGCATTGATATCTAGCCCTTCTTTTCAGATCTATGTTTAAGGCTATATGTTTTCCTGTAAGCAACTTTAGCTATAGCAAACGTATTTTGATATGTCAATTATAAATATTTTGCTCAAAATACAGTATGATTTTATATTTCTATTTTTTGATCTATGAATTTAAATTTCTAAACATTTAAACAATTTCTAAACATTTAGAAAATTTTCTAAATTTTTAATTGAGTTATAATGTAATTTAAAAGTGGTTAAAAGACATACTGTATGTGATTAGAATCCTTTGAAATTTGCTGTGCAGTGTTCTGTAAATATCAGTTAGGTCAAGTTCAAAATCTAGTTTAAGCCCTCCGCATTCTTACTTCCTTTTTTTTTTTTTTTTCAGCTTTATCTATCATTTCTTGAGAGAGGATGTCTTCATTTCTTTCAGTTATTGCTGATAACAAATGTACAGTTATTATATCTTCCTGCTGATTAACTCGTTCATCATTATGGAATGTTCCCATTATCTCTGTAGTGTTTTGTGATTTAAATTTTTAAATATCTGGTATGAGTAGAACTACTCCAGCTCTTTTTTATTAGTATTTTCATTAAATATCTTACTCTGTCCTTTTAGTTTTAGTTTTCTATAAACATATGGTATGTTTGCCGTTCAGCAGAATATAATTAGGTTTTGTTTTTTAATCAGTTGACATGTAATTGTATTATTTACTACTTTTTTATATTAGTTTTTCTCATTTTGTCTTATTTTTCTCTCATTTCTTGCTTTTTCTTGGATTAATGGAATATTTAAATTATCCTTCTCAATGAATTTCTTAATTTTATCTTCTTTTATGGGTTACCCTGGAGATTATTACCACATGTATCCTTAGTAAATTTATATTTTGCCGATTCCCAATTATCCTATTTTCTTTCTTTCATTCTTTCTTTTTTCTTTTTGGTCATTGCTGTCACGTATCTTAGGTCCATATATATTTGAAACCCCAACAGATATAGTGTACCTATTCATGTAGATTTACCCACATATTTATATTTTCTCTGCTCTTCACATTCATGTACTTCCCTTTGGGATCATTATCCTTTTGACTTAACAATTCCCTTTAGTATTTCTTTTTTATATTTAGAGACAAAGTTTTGTTTTGCTTCTCAGGCTGTAACACAGTAAGTATGATTATAGCTCACTGCAGCCTTGAATTCCTGTACTCAAGTGATCCTCCTACCTCAGCATTCTGGGTAGCTAAAACTATAGATGTGCCCAGCATGGTTGGCTAATTTGTAAATTTTCTTGTAGTGATGGGGTCTTGCTGCATTGCCCAGGCTGGTCTCAAACTCTAGGCTCAAGCAATCCTCCTGCCTCAGCCTCCCAAATTGCTGGGATTATAGGTGTGAGCCACTATGCCTGGCCCCTTTTAGTATTTCTTCAATGTAAGTCTGCTGATGATAAATGATCTGATTTTATTTGTATGAAAATGTATTTATTGAGGTCCTAAAATTAAAAAAAAAGTTGAATTGTGGTAAACACACACACACACACACACACACACACACACACATTCAATTTAAAAAAAAATAATGCCCATCTATAACTTGATGGATTTTTACCTTTTTTAAGGGTACAAAACAAGCAATAGCATTTTATTCTTATGCCATTTGACCATAACATTCTTATTTTATTTTTTATTTTTTTATTTGAGATGGAGTTTGCTCTTGTCACCCAGGCTGGAGTGCAATGGCATGATCCTGACTCACTGCAACCTCCACCACTTGGGTTCAGGTGATTTTCCTGTCCCAGCCTCCCAAGTAGCTGGGAGTACAGGTGCTCACTACCACACCTGGCTAATTTTTGTATTTTTGTGGAGACAGGGTTTCACTATGTTGGCCAGGCTGGTCTCGAACTCCTGACCTCAGTTGATCCACCCACCTCGGCCTCCCAAAGTGCTTGGATTAACAGGCGAGAGCCACCATGCCTGACCTTATTTAATTTATTTTTAAATTTTTTGTCGATACAGACTAGATTTATATATTGTGGACTCCATGAGATATTTTGGTACAGGCATGCAGTGCTTAATAATTGCATCATGGAAAATTGAATATCCACATGATTTCAAAATGGAAATTCAAGCATTTATCCTTTGTGTTACAGAAAATCCAATTGTACTCATTTAGTTATTTCAAAAGGGACAATTAAATTATTGTTGGTCCTTTGTGTTACAGAAAATCCAATTGTACTCTTTTAGTTATTTCAGAATGGACAATTAAATTATTATTCACTGTAGTCCCCTTGTTTTGCTGCCAAATAGTAGGTCTTAGTTATTCTATTTTTTTTTTGTATCCATTAATCATCTCCATCTCTTCCTTTTTCTACACATTCTCATCAGCATTTGTTATTGCCTGACTTTTGTATAAAAGTCATTTTAACTTAGCTGAGATGATCCCTCATTGTAGTTTTGATTTGCATTTCTCTGATAATCAGTGATGTTGAGCACTTTTTTCACGTGCTTGTTTGCCACTTGTATGTCTTTTTGAAAGAAAGGTCTATTCAAATCTTTAGCCCATTTTAAAAATTGGATTATCAGATTGTTTCCTATAGAGTTGATTGAATTCCTTATATATTCTGGTTATTAATCCCTTGTGAGATGAGTAGTTTGCAAATATTTTCTCCCATTCTATGGGTTGTCTCTTCACTTTGTTGATTGTTTCCTTTGCTGTGCAGAAGCTTTTAAACTTGATGTCATCTTATTTGTCCATTTTTGCTTTGGTTTTCTGTGTTTTGGAATATTACTTAAGAAATTTTTGTGCAGATCAGTGTCGTGGAAATTTTTACCAATGTTTTCTTTTAGTAGCTTTATACTTTGAGGTATTAGACTTAAGTCTTTAATATATTTTGATTTGTTTTTTATATGAGGTGAGAGGTAGGGATCAAGTTTCCTTCTTCTGCATATAGATAATTTGGTTTTCCCAGCAACATTTATTGAAGAAACTGTCTTTTCCCTAATGTTCTTGGCATCCTTGTTGAAAATTAGTTCACCGTAGGTATGTAGATTTGCTTCTGGGTTCTTTGTTCTGTTTCATTAATCTATGTGTCTGTTTTTATGTCAGTGCCATGCTGGTTTGGTTATATAGCTCTGTAGTATAATTTGAAGTCAGGTAATATAATTCTTCCAGTTTTGTTCTTTTTGCTTGGGATAGCTTTGGCTATTCTGGGTCTTTTGTAATTCCATGTAAATTTTAGGATTATTTTTTGTATTTCTGTGAAGAATGTCATTAATATTTTGATAGGGATTGCATTGAATCTGTAGATTGTTTTTGGTAGTATGAATATTTTGACAGTATTGATTCTTCTAATCCATGAACGTTCAATATCTTTTCAGTTTTTTGTGCCCTTTTCAATTTCTTTCATCAGTGTTTTATCAGTATATTGAGGTGTGTGTGTGTATGTGTATGTGTAGATGTCTCTTCTCTCTCTATATTAATCTCATATATGTGTTCGTATATCTCAGTTTTTAAAAATACACACATATATAACTTGATAGATTTTTTTTTTTTTTTTTTTTTTGGAGACAGAGTTTCGCTCTTGTTACCCAGGCTGGAGTGCAATGGTGTTATCTCGGCTCACCACAACCTCCACCTCCTCGGTTCAGGTGATTCTCCTGCCTCAGCCTCCTGAGTAGCTGGGATTACAGGCACGTGCCACCATGCCCAGCTAATGTTTTGTATTTTTAGTAGAGATGGGGTTTTACCATGTTGACCAGGATGGTCTCGATCTCTTGACCTTGTGATCCACCCGCCTCGGCCTCCCAAAGTGCTGGGATTACAGGCTTGAGCCACCGCGCCCGGCCCAACTTGATGGATTTTTATATTTTTTTAGGGGACAAAGAAACAAGAGCATTTTATTCTTATGCTATTTGACCATAGCATTTGTGTTCTATGGTTTTCACTGTAGACATCTTTTACTTCTTTGGCTAATTTAATTCCTAGATATTTAATTTTATTTGTGGCTATTGTAAATGAGATTACTTTTTTGATTTCTTTTCAGGTTGTTCACTGTTGTAATAGAGAAATGCTACTGATCTTTGTATGTTAATTTTGTATCCTGCAACTTTACTGAATTTGTCAGTTTGAATAAGATTTTTTTTGTGTGTGTACGTGTGGAGTATTTAGGTTTTCTAAAATAGAAGACCATATCATCTGCAAACAAGGATAATTTGACTTCTTTCTTTCCAGTTTGGATACCCTTTCTTTCTTTCTCTTGTTTAATTGTTCTAGCTAGTACTTAAAGAACTATATTGTACTTGAATATTGATACCTTTCTCTAGGTTTGGAAAGTTCTGTTTTATTATCCTTTTAATAACCTTTCTACGCCTATCTCTTTCTCTGCCTCCTCTTTAAGGTCGATAAATCTTATATTTACCCTTTTGAGGCTGTTTCCGAGATCTTGTATATGTGCTTCATTCTTTTTCATTCTTTGTCCGTTTTCTCCTCTGTTTATTTTCAAATAGCCTGTTTTCAAGCTCACTAATTCTTGCTTCTGCTTGATCAGTTCTGCTACTAAAAGACTCTGATGCATTCTTTAACATATCAGTTGCGTTTTTCAACACTAGAATTTCTGCCTGATTTTTAAACATTATTATTACTATTTTTTTTTTTTTTGAGATGGAGTCTTACTCTTGTCACCCAGGGGGATGGACATCTGATGTCTCCTTACGTCATGTGCCACCCTAGTTCATTGGCTCTAAGCATTAGGAGTCCTTGTGTTCTAGACTGCTTTTCAAGTTTTCCTAGGACCCTGGAGCACTTCAACTTGCAATGGTGGTGCTTGCTGGGAAACTCTAGTTGTGAATGCTGGGATAGGGCTTTGACTAGCCCTTTGGCTAAAGCTAGTCATATATTCCCCCCAAGCGTGGACACTGGCTGAGCCCAGTAGAACTTCATTCTCTGCTGTGACAGGGCAGCACTGAGTCCCTGCACTTTCTCTCTTTGAAGTATATTCGTTCTCTCTTTCTACCTCATGGCTGTTGCCAAGGGGATAGGGGATAGGGGTGGCATCCATGATTTAAGACTGTCTTTCCTTTCTTCCTCAATGCCTTTTTCCAAGATATGAAGTTAAAACCAGTATTGTGATTGCTTACCAGAGTTTTGGTTCTTGTAATAGTGCTTTTCTCTTTGCAGATAGTTTTTAAAATGGGGAGCACAAATGGTGTAGGCTTCTATTTCACCATCTTGCTTCACCCCTGGCCATAGCCAGATTTTTACATTTGTATGAACTTGTATAAACCATCATGCAGATCAGATATAGAACATATCTAGCATTCTGATAGACTTTCATTGCCCCCCTGTGTGAATAATCACTTCCCTGTTAACTATTCTGACTTCCTGTCACTCTAGATTTTTTTTTGCTTGTTTTTGAGTTTTATGTTAATGGAATTATATAATATATACTCTTTGGTTTCTGGCTTCTTTTGCTGAACAGTACTACTTTGTTATTCATTGTCGTTTGTCATTGGTTCACAGTATTTTTCTTCATATGAATATGCTATGAGTTATTAATGTTGTTCAGGTTGTTTATGGTTTTTAGCCATTATGAATAATGCTATTACAAACATTTTTGTGCATATCTTTTGGGATATACGAGCACTCACTTGTGTTTGATGTAAATTTAAAATTGCTGTTTGACAGGGTAGGCATATTTAGCTTTAGTAGGTAATGCCAAATAACTTTCCAAGTGTTAATGATTTATACTCCCATCAACAGTGTATATAGGTCCCAGTTGCTTTATAACCTTACTAACACAGGTTTTTTTTTTTTTTTTTTTAAGTTTAGCTATTTTTTTGGTGAGTGAGTAGCTGTATTGTCATGTGATTTCATTCTGCATTTCTCGATAGCGCCTACATTTGAACACGTTTTCATATCACCTCACATCACTTAGATATTCTTTTCGTGAAGTGCACATTTTGGAGTTGGGAAGTAGGAGTTGGATGGGTAAGTTGTCTGACTTCCTGTCATATTCTAGATTCAAGTCTGTTGTTGGAGATGCACACACACACATGTGGGCGTGTGTGTATGTATGTGACTGACAAATCTTTTCTGTGATTTAGCATTTCCCTCTCTCCAAAGATCTTGTATTAAGCAGAAATTCTTAGGGTTAATGGAGTCTAATTAGTTAAACTTTGCTTTATAATTAGTGATTTTTATGTTTTTAAGAAATTCTTTTCTAACCTCGAGATCATGAACATATTTTGTCTTATCTGTCTGTCTCATCCATCTGGTATAGTCTGTGTTTTTTGAGGTATACATTGCAGTTCATTTTATTCCTTGTAGTTTCTGAGTATTGCTGGTTGTAAGGACTACCTTTTTCACATTTAATTGCGAAGGAGCTTTTGTCTTAAGTCGGAGCCCCTATGTGTGTTACTTATTAATTTTTAAAAACAGTTTTCAGTGTAGAAGTCTTTTAAAAAAATGTTCTTAAGTTCAAGGGTACACTTGCAGCTTTGTTAAGTAGGTAAACTTGTGTCGTGGTCAATTGTTGTACAGATTATTTAATCTCCCAGGTATTAAGCTCAGTACACATTAGTTATTTTTTCCTGATCCTGTTTCTCCTCCCACCCTCCATCTTCCAGTAGGTCCCAGTGTGTGTTCTTCCCCTCTGTGTGTCCATGTGTACTCATCATTTAGCTCCCACTTATAAGTGAGAACATGTGGTATTTGGTTTTATGTTCCTGTGTTAGTGTGCCAAGAATAATGGCCTCCAGCTCCATCCATGTCCCTGCAAAGGACGTGATCTAATTTTTTTCTGTGGCTGCGTAGCATTCCATGGTGTATATGTACCACATTTAAAAAAATCCAGTCTACCATTTATGGGCATTTAGGTTGATTCCATGTCTTTGCTATTGTGAATAGTGCTGCAGTGAACATACACGTGCATATGTCTTTATAACAGAACAATTTATATTCCTTTGGGTATATATCCAAGTATGGGATTGTTGGGTCAAATGGTATTTCTGTTTCTGGTCTTTGAGGAAAATATTTTTAATGTAGATGTCTTGTTCATGTTTGACTAAATTTATTTATGAGTCTGATTTTTTTTTTTTTTAACCTGTCCCAACCCAATTCTTTTTTATTTAATTTTTTTTTTTTAGTCTGATTTTTTTTTGGGTAAGCTAGTAAATGATAGTTTTAGAATTCTATTTTTTATTTTCTGGCTGGGATAGAAATACAGTCTATCCTAGTAAGTTTTAAAAATACTGATTTTTTTTAAATTTAAGAAACGATTATATTAACTTATTAATTATAGTTTGTACATAAATTTTTAAATTTTCTGTATACTCATCTGGATCTTCAAATAATGATAACAGTAGTTCTTCCCAATCTTTATTCCTTTTATTTCTTTTTTCTGTATTATTGTAATAGAAAAGATCTTTAATAAAATGTTGAATTTAAGTACTGAAAGGTGGGCGTCCTTGTCTGGTTTGTGAGTTCAGGGGAAAGTATTTAGCATTTTACTATTGAGTAAGACACTTGCTACTACTACTTTTTAAAAAAATTGTTACTCTTTTTCCTCCTTGTCCTAGTCGGTAGAGAGCTTTTATCATTAATAGGAGTTCATTTTTATCAAAAGCTTCATCGGTATCTATTTTGATATGATTTTACTATGATATTTGGCTAATATTGAGATAATAATTTTCAGTACTATAGAAATTTAGTTGTTCCTGATGTGGCCTTTTAATGCATAGTTGGGTTTGATTTGCTGACATTTTGTTTATAATTTTTTTGTTTATGGGCATGAGAAAGATTGGCCTTTGTCTGTTTTATTATCTCCTTACGTTTTAGAATGATATATTTAGCTCATAAGACAATTTGGGAAGTGTTTCTTGTCAATCTTCTGAAAGCATTTGTTTAAGATTGGTGTTATTTCTTTTTAATATGCCTAGAAGATCTCACTGGTGAAGCCATATGAATGAGGAACACAAAATCTTTGTGTTGTTTGTTTAGATCTTCTGAGGTAAATTTTACATATGTTGAAATACACTAATCGTGTATGTACAGTTCCTTGAGGTTTTGGAAAATGAATCACCCTTATAAAGATACAGAATATTTCTATCACCCTCGAAAGTTTTCTTCTTGGTTG
Organism: Saimiri boliviensis; assembly: GCF_048565385.1. Classification (NCBI taxonomy): domain Eukaryota; kingdom Metazoa; phylum Chordata; class Mammalia; order Primates; family Cebidae; genus Saimiri; species Saimiri boliviensis. Next base: position 77,644,967 of record NC_133462.1, on the reverse strand, counting down.
GTTCCCCACAACTTTCATCAAATGGTTCTGAGTTTTAACTGTAGATTAATTTTTACTGAAAATTTCATATAAATAGAATTATACAGTATGTGCTCTTTTGTGTCCACCTTTCACTCAGGCTAATGTCCAAGATTTATCCTTCTAATTGCATGTATTAATCCTTTCTTTTTATTGCTGAGCAGTATACCATTTTATCAGTGTTCCACAGTTTATTCATTCTTCTGTTGGTGAACATTTGTTTACATTTTTTTTGGCTATTCCCAATAAAGCTGATGTGAATATTCTTGTACAAGTTTTTATGGAAATATTTGGTAAATATCTAGAAGTGGAACTACAATGCTAAATAGTAGTTGCATGTTTAAATTTAAAAGAAACTGGCATGCTACTTCCAGTTGGATTATACCATTTTACATTCCTACTTCCAATATTTTTTGTCGTTAATTTTAGCCATTCTAGTGGATATGTAGTGGTATCATGTGGTCTTAATTTTCATTGTTGTTTGCATTTGTGTTATATATCAGCATAATAATGGGGTTTTTGTGTGCCTGTTAACCATTCCTATGTCTTCCTTTGTAAGGTGTATGTTCAGATTTTTTCTGAGTCTTTAGAAATGGAAATGTTTGTATTTTTATTGTTGAGCTGTAGGAGTTCTTTGTCAGATGTTTTAGCAATATTTTGTCATAGGCTGTGTGGTTTGTTTAAAAAAATTTAATGAGCAGAAGTTTTCAATTTTGAAGGTATAATTTTATTAATTATTTTCTATTATGGTTAGTATTTTCGGTGTTCTAAGAAATCCTTGTTTATACTCAGAACACAAAGATATCTATGTTTTTTTTTTTTTTTAAAGTCTTCTAATTTTAGCTGCTATATTTAGATTGGTGATCCATCTCAAATTCATGTATGATGTGAGATCAGCATTGAGATTCATTTTTGTTTTCATATTTGTAGCCAGTTGTTTCAGCACTATTTGTTGAAAAGACTGTTTTTCCTTTATTGAGTCATTTTAGCACTTTGGTAAAAAGACCATGAGTTCTATTGCTGTGCTCTCTATTCTCTTTATCTCATTGTCGGCCTTTACGCTAATTCCACAGTCTTGATTCTTGTAGCTTTATAGTAACGTTGAGATTGTGTAATGAACTGAGTGTATGGACCCCCACTTTGTTCTTTTTCAAGACTGTTTTAATTATTCTAAGACTTTTGCATTTTAGAATCAATGTATCAATTTTTGTAAAAGCCTACTGATGTAATTGAGTATGCACTGAGTATATAGATAAATTTTGGGAGGACTGATATCTTAACAGTGTTGAGTCTGTTAGTCTATGAAGCAGGTATTTCTCTTTGTTTTTATTAAGGTCTAACTTAATTTTTTCAAGGACATTTTATATTTCTAATGTATAGGTCTTCTTCATATTTTCTTAAATTTATTCCTAAGTATTTAAGTTTTTTGACTTGGACAAATGATATATTTAAAATTTTTACATTCAAACACTATGTTGCTAATATTTAGATAATACAGTTTATTTTTATATCAAACTATTTCCTGAGATCCTATTTTTTAGTAGTTTCGTTGTTTTGGTCCCTGGTTTCTTAGTTTTTCTGTGTAAGCAGTCCTATTGTCTGGGAATAGGATTTTCGGAATAGGGACAGCTTCCTTTTTACTTTGCAGACTTTCTATTTATTTGTCTTGATTTACCGCACTAGCTTGGACCTCTAATACAATATTGACTTGGTGTCACAAGGGTGGACATCTTAAAGATATTCCTGAATTGAGGGAGGAAGAAATTCAGTGTTTCACTAAGTATGGTGAAATTGTTCACTGTTAGGCAATATTTTGGTACTTGCCTTTATCTGATTGAAGATACTGTCTTCTGTTACTATAAAAGTTTGCCAGTAATTTAAAAAATATAGTTATTAATGGGTGCTGAATTCAGTCATATACTTTTTCTGTATCTATTGAAATAATTATATGGATTTTTTCTTTTAATTACTTGACATAATGTGTTACTTTGATTAATTTTTTAATATTTTATATTTTAGAGCAGTTTTAAGTTCACAGCAAAACTGAGCAGAAAATACAGAGTTCCCATAGACCTCCTGTTCCCACATATACCCAACCCTTGTCCCCCAGAACCCTGAACCAGGATGATACGTTTGTTACAATCCAGGAAACTACATTGACATGTTATTATTAACCAAAATCTATACTTTAACTTAGGGTTCACTCCTTAGGTTGTGTATTCAGTGGGTTTTGACAAATGTATGTCATGTATCTGCCATTGTAGTATCAAACAGAGTAGTTTCCACTAGAAATATTTTGGCTCTGTGTGTTTATTCCTCCCCCCACGCTGACTACTGGCCACCACTGATCTTTTTTTAATAATCTCCATAGTTTTGTCTTTTCCAGAATAGGTAGAATAATACAGTATGTAGCCTATTCAGATTGGCTTTTCTTAGTAATATGCATTTATGGTTCCTCTATGTCTTTAAATGGCTTGATAGCTGTTTTCTTTTTAGTGCTGAATAATATTCCATTGTCTAGATATACTGTGTGCATTGAACACTCCATGTGCACTTGAAAATAATGTTTTTTTTCTACATTTATTGCTTGTTGTATTTTACATGTCGGTTAGCTATAGATAGTTGATACTGTCATTAAGCTTTTTCATAAATTCCTAATTTTTGTTTAGTTCTGTCAGTTCTGAGAATAAGCCTATTAAAAGTTTTCAAATGTAATTGTGGGTATGTCTATATTTTTCTGTAGTTTCCTCACTTGTTATTTTACACATTTGGTGTATACATGTTCCAATTGTTACATCTTTTTTATACATTGAGTTTTTTAGTCATAGACTGTTTCCCTTTAAGATAATATTCCTTGTTGTGTAGTCTGATTTGCCTCAGTATAGTCGGCTTTCTTATGATGTTAACCTTTTCATATAGTTAGGTTTTTGTATTTTTTATACATTCTGATAATCTGTATATTTTAATTGGGCTGTTTAGACTATGGGTCAGCAAACTTTTTCTGTAAAGTGACAGTAAATATTTTAGATTTCACAGTTCATATGTTCTCTGTGGCACCTATTCTTCTCTGTCATTGTAGTGTGAAAAGTAGCTGTAGATGGTTTGCAAATGAATGATGGATGTGGTTGTATTCAAATAAAATTTTATTTATAAAAACAGGTGATAGGCCAGACCTGACCTTCAGGCCATAGTTTGCTGAAACTTGGTTTAGATGGTTTTTTGTTTGTCTGTTTGGTTTTCTTTTAATGAGACAGGGTCTCACCAGTTTAGTGTTGCCATCATAGTTCACTGTATCCTCAAACTCCTGGGCTCAAGCTATCTTCCACTCAGCCTCATAAGTAGCTGGGACTACAGGTGTGCCCCATCTTGCCCAGCTAATTAAAAAATATTTTTGTTTAATAGAGATAAGGTCTCACTTTGTTGCCTAGGCTGGTCTTGAACTCCTGGTTTCAAACGATCCTCTTGCCTAGGCCTCCCAAAGTGTTGGATGAGCCACTGTATTCGGCTAGAAATAAAACTTCTAATAAGGTCCAGAAACACTTGGAGATAACCATTTGGAAAAGTCCATTTGTGTAACAAGTTAAAATCTTACATATTCCAGGAAAAACCACAAATGAATCAAAGATTTAAGTGTAAAAAATAAGACAAATACAACTCAAGTATCCAACAGTAGGCAATTCTTTGAATAAACTATGGTATACTGACATAATAGAATACTGTGGAGTGGTAGTCAAGAAAGTTCACTGTACCTATGTAGAGTGATCTCCAGGTAATATTGTAAAGTGAATAAAATAGGATGCAGGATAATATTTAAGTATGTCTTTTTTTGTTAATCAGAGGTAGGTAGAAATATTGTTTACACTTGTATTTTTGGACAGTAAAAATAGAAGGGGAGTCGAGGGAATGGTACATGCAGATAGGAATGGGAGTAACACTTCTAAGTGCAAACCTTTTTATTTTTGTTTTGATTTTTTTAAGCATATAAATATATTACTCATTTTAAGATATCATTTAATAACCTTTCTAGATTGAGATGAATTCATTTGCAAGTTTCATGAATAATTTAAGGAATAAGTAATTCTAAACTTAAACTTGCCCAGATAATAGAAAAAGAAGGACCTGGCTGGGTGCCCTGGCTCATGCCTGTAATTCTAGCACTTTGTGAGGCCAAGGCAGGCAAATCATGAGGTCATGAGTATGAGACCAGCCTGTCTTACATGGTGAAACCCCCTCTCTACTAAAAATACAAAAATTAGCCTGGCATGGTGGCAGGTGCCTGTAGTCCTAGCTACTCGGGAGGCTGAGGCAGGAGAATCACTTAGACCTGGGAGGCAGAGGTTGCAGTGAGCTGAGATGGAGCCATTGCATTCCAGCCTGGGCGACAGAGCAAGACTCTGTCTCAAAAAAAAGAAAAAGGAGGCCCATTGCCCAAGTCACTTCTGACATAAAGCTACATAGGAAAGAATACATATGATATGCCTTTATTTTATTTTTTTTTTGAAATGGGGTCTCATTCTGTCATCCAGGCTGGAGTGCAGTGACACAGTTATGGCTCACTACAACCTCTGCCTCTCAGGCTCAGTTGATCCTCATTTCTCAGCCTCCTGAGTAGCTGGTACCACAGGCATGTGCCACCACACCTGGCTAATTTTTGTGTTTTTTTGTTGAAGTGGAGTTTTGCCATGTTCCCCAGGCTGGTCTCAAACTCCTGAGCTCAAGCTATTGCCTACCTCAATCTCCCAAAGTGTTGAGATTACAGGCATGAGCCACTGTGCCTGGCCTCTTGTGATATGCCTGTCACAAAAGTCAGGATCATGATTAATTCTGTTGCAAAGGTGGGAGTTATGGTCAGGTAGGGCTGTGGGGGCAGGGTTCTGTTGCATGTTCTATTTCTTGATCTGAGTTTTAGTTATATGTTGTTTAACACTGTATAAACATAATTTGTTTTGTAGTTATATGTAGGCATTTCATAATTATAAATGTTATAAAATAATTTTTAAAAGATTTAATAATGGAACATATGTTTGTCATACATATTATTTTAAAAATATATAAACTAACACTTGATACATGGAACTTGCATTGGGAAATACAAAAACTTTGAATAGTTTAAGGTTACATTTTTAATGATCCTATATCAGAAATTGATAAGCAGATAAAAAATTCAAGACATAGAGGTATTTGTTTTTTTGAAGGGAGAAACTTTTAATGGCACAGTTATTCCAATTCCATGTTAAGATGATTGGTAAAGTAGTGATTTTTAAAAATGTCAAAAGCTAGTTTCTCCCAAATTAGTTTCCCCAAGGGATTAGAGGTTAGTGTGTCATTCAGTCAAATCTCTGTATCCAGTAAGGACCACCCAGTTTTGTTTTAGACTAATCTGTTCAGATATGTAGTCTGCAACAAATACAGCATTTCTAACAAGTGTTAGAATTGTTCATTCACAGAGTCAACCCAGGTATGTAGCAAATAAAGCTTATATTAAAAGAGTTATGTTATAGAACAGAACAGAGAGGATATACATACAACACTGGAAGACTCAGCTGATTCAAGGACCTCAGGAGAAAGTGATTTTCTTCATTTAAAAAGCTGCTTAGCATTTTTCTTCTTATTCCAAATCTGGAAACTAACTACTTGCCAAGAGATACGGGTGATAAATGGGAATTTAAATCCTCCTTGTTAGGAATTCCACTAGCAATTCTTTTGGAAAACCTGAAATAAAACACTTTAGCAATTCTTTTGGAAAACCTGAAATAAAACCCTTTATCACAGTTTTACTCTCTGGAGATGTTCTGGTTGTGAGGTTGATTGTAGTAGGAGTTGGAGCATCAAGCATTGTGTAGAACGCTAGTCTGTGTGAAAGTCCTTATTAGGAAATTTGAAGGGTTCACTTTGCCTTGTCATCCGTGAAAATCAGTCCTCCAAGGAGGCTGAGAGGTAGCCAGGTTTGGAGTTATTTTCTGTGTTAGAGAGCTAACTAAGTTAAGACTAAACCAAACTTTGTATATACTATTTAAATATAATTCAATATAATACACAAAGTTTGGTTTAGTCTAGTCCTTCAGGCCCTGAAGTACATTAGCCATTGTCTAAACTCTTGAATTATATCTGAACTAAAAGAATAAAAGGACTGTGCTCGCTTCGGCAGCACACATACTAAAAAAATAATAAAAGGACTTCCCACCCATCCCCATTTGCTATATTCAACTTGCCATATTTAAAAAAGTATTCAATTCACCATATTTAAGAAAAAACATTTGCAGGGCTGGCTGGACAGGCTGCAGCATGGTGAAACTTTTTGTAGTACTGATCAGTGTGTGAGATTTCTAACCAGGATTTCTGATTTGATACCATAGTGGCTTTTTTTCTGAGAGAATTCGAAGAAGGCATTGTCACCCTAGTCAGTTTTCTAAGAATTGACAGCCAGCCGGTAGTGGGTGGCAGTCTTCATTCTGCAGACCAGCATACAGATGGTGTAGGTTCTCCTAATTTCTTTGGTGTCATGTTGGACATCTCAGACTTTGACTGCTGGAAATCAGCATACACAGAGAAGGCTCCATCTGCTGGACCATTCTTGTAAATTTCAGCCATGATCTCTATACTTGAAAGCTCACTGTAAGACAGAGGTGTCCAATCTTTTGTCTTCCTTGGGCCATATTGGAAGAAGAATTGTCTTAGACCACACGTAAAATACGTGAACACTAACGATAGCTAATGATCTAAAAAAAAAAAAAAAAAAAAAATCACAACATCTCATAGTGTTTTAAGAAAATTTATGTGTTTTTGTTGAGCCATAATTCAAAGCCATTCTGGGCCACATGCGGCCAGTGGGTCATGGGTTGGTCAAGCTTGCTGTAAAAATTGTTGCTGTAGTGCTTGTCATCTTTGTAGGAAAGAGTATAGCCAGGCTGACAGATTTTGTACTTGGGAATGTCTGTCCACCTCCATCACCTGGGAGCTGAGAGCCATATTGAAATGGTGCTTAACATGGTGGGGGATAGAATAGGGTCTTCAGGCTACATGGGAGTCGTAGAACTACCTGAGAGAGAACAGGCTTTTCTTGGTCCAGAAATTCTTAAGTTTGAGAGGGAAAGCCTCCATACAGTCATCTCTATACTGCACAATAGGTAAGCAGGTTTCAGCAGACATCTCCACGTTGGTGTTCTGATTGGTCTAAATGTATACCTAATCAGAAATGGTGTTCATGGCCCCAGATATCCAGAAAGAGCCACAGGAACTCTGCTGATGATGTCTTTTTAATTGTTAGACATTTTGGGCGCTGTTCCTGTATTAGCATTTTTGGGGGCAGATCCATTTTCTTAATAAACTGTACTCTCTGAAGCAGCTTGGGTCTATCCAGGAAAGTTTCCAATAGCTAATTTGCATAGCTCATTATGCAAGTTGGCATTATGGAGACTGAACAGTTTATCTGCAGGGTGTGAAATAGGTTCTGCTTGGGATACTTTTCAGCACCATAAGGCAGAAAAGGGCCAGACCCACTCTTTGGGCTCTGGATTCTTGATTTATTGAAACCGCAGTTAACCCTGAGCCTGCATTTGCCATGTCCAGTCCTAATACCTGGTTCCTGGAACCCACCTCCACCACTGTTGCCTCTTGAACAACAGAAAAAATATTTTAATGACATGTTATCTGCTGAACCTAAAAGATAAATATGGAATTCTCCATATCGCAGAGACTACACATTCTTATCTAGCACATTCTGTTTATTTAAAATTGAGACAGAGTCTCGTTCTGTCACCCAGTGGTGTGATCTTGGCTAACTGCAACCTCTGCTTCCTGGGTTCAAGTGATTCTCCTTTCTCAGCCTCCCAGGGGTTTTAGGCGTCTGCCACCACGCCTGGCTAAATTTTGCATTTTTAGTAAAGACGGAGTTTCACCATTGTTGGCCAGACTGATCTCGAACTTCTGACCTCAGGTGATCTGCCCACCTTAGCCTCCCAAAGTGCTGTGATTACAGACATGAGCCACTGCACCTGGCCCAAAATGGCTCTTTGAAAGGGTTAATAGAGTATTTAAAAATTGTTGGGGAGTTGGGAGAAAAATCACATGATTATTTCAATAAATGCAGAAAAAACATAATTTTGATAGGTATATGTTACAAGAACTCAGAAAATAGTAATAGAGGGGAATATCCTTAACTTGATAAAGGATTCATGCCAAAAACCTAAAGCAAACCTTTTATGGAGAAACTTTAAATACATTCTGTCTAAGATCAGGAACAAGACAAAGATGGTTAACACTATTACAGCTTTATATGTTACAGGAGGTGCTAGACAGTGCATTAAGAAAAGAAATAGAGGCTGGGCACAGTGACTCATATCTGTAATCCCAGCACTTTGGGAGGCTGAGGCAGGAGAATCACGAGGTTAGGAAATCGAGACCTGGCCAACATGGTGAAACTCTTGTCTCTACTAAAATACAAAAAAAATAAAAAATAAAAAAAATAAAAAAAATTGGCTGGGTGTGATGGTGCACACCTGGAGTCCCAGCTACTTGGGAGGCTGAGGCAGGGGAATCTCTAAACCTGGGAGGTGGAGATTGCAGTGAGCTGAGATTGTGCCACTGTACTTGAGCCCAGCCTGGCAACAGAGCGAGACTCTGCCTTAAAAAAAGCAAGCAAGCAAGCAAGCAATAGAAATCAGTTAGCAGGATTGGACAGGAAGAGATAAATCTGTAAGTATTTATAGACCACCTACACCTAAAAATCTATAGAATTAATAGATAACAATATCTATTAATAAGATAATAGGAAGAGTATTTCTCAAAGGATCATTTTACAAAAATGAGAAGAATTCCTCTATATTCAAAATAATTAACTAGAACAGATGATGATGTAAGGTGTCATTCACAATAACAAAAACAACAAATGTCTCTAGGATCTAGGAGTTAACCTAATAATGCATAAGACCTACATGGAATAAATTTTAAACTCTATTACAGTATTATTCAAAAGACTTGAAAACAAAATATACCATATTCAAAGATGGTACAACATATTTGTAACAATGTCAATTCTCCGTAATCTGTAAATTCTATGAAATGTCAATCAAAATCCAGTGGAGTATTTTGAGAAATTTGACCCACTAAATAATTTAGATGGAGTTTCTGATTCTGATTATGACACCCTTGCTTATATCACACCAACTCTTCTGCTGAAAACAACTAGAAAACCGTGACTAAAGTATAAATTTATCTGTTTGAAGGTATAAGAGCTATGAAATTATTAAGACTCAAGGGGCAAAGAGTTGCAGATATAAGCTGTTGAGAGGTAAACACCTAGCATTCAGCCCTACCTTTCTCTTTTAGCCAGTTGCTGTTACCTAGGCAGTGGCAGAGCAGCTAGAAATCTCCTAAGCAGGAAACACATAACTTGGAGTTCAGCTTTCAGTAAACACTAAGGCTCTGTTAAGTATCGTAGGTATTCAGTTTAGATCCTCGAAGACCTATCACCTTTAGGTGTAAGGACAAATGGAAATGAGTCTGCGATTATAAGACAGGAGCTCAGTTGTAATCAAATCCATTCTTAAGACTCCATGACAGGGTAAATATGAAAATTACACCCAGGCACATATCAGTAAAACTCTGAAAACCAGAGGTAGAAAATTGTATTAATACCTAGAGGAAAAAGGACATGTAACTTCCAGAAAGCAATAAGACAGTTCACTTCTCAACAGAAATGATGGAGGTTGAAGATAGTGGAAAATGGCATTTTAAACTACTGAAAGAAAACTGATCAATCTAAGACTTTATGCCCAGCAGCAGTACCTTTAAATGAAAGCAAAAACTATAAGATGTTGCTGAAAGAAATTAAAGAAGGCCTAGGCAAATGAAAAGACATTGCTTATTCATGGATTAGAAGACAATATTTTTAAGATGGCAGTATTCCCCAAGTTGAACTACAGATTCAGTACAATCCCTATAAAAATTTAAGGTACTTTTCTGGTAGAAATGGACAAGCTGATTTTAAAAATCTATGTGGAAATTTGAGAGGTACAGAATAGTCAAAATAATTTTGAAAAAGAACAAAGTTGGAAAACTCACACTTCCTGGTATCAAAACTTACTGCAAAGCAGTGGTAATCAAGGTTATGTGATACTGGCATAAGGATTATATATAAATCAATAGAAAAGAATTCAAAGTTTATAAGTTAATCCTTACATTTATGGATGATTGGTTTTTGACAAGGGTGCTGAGACCAAGGAGGTAAAACAGTTTTTTGTTTTTTGTTTTTTTTTTTCTTCAAACAATGTGGGATAACTGGATATCCACATGAAGTTGGACTCTACTTTATATCATATACAAAAATTAACTCAATATGGGTCATAGACATAAATGTAAGAGATAAAACTATGAAACTCTTAGAAGAAAACATGGGTGTAAAATTTTGTGACCTTGGCTTAGGCAATATGACACCAAATCTCAGGCATCCAAGATAAAACAGGAAAAAGAAGATTTCATCAGAATTAAAAACTTTCGTACCTCTAAAAAACACCATCAGGGAAGTAAAAAGACAACTCACAGGGTGGGAGAAGATATTTGCAAATCGTGTATCTGATGAGGGCCCGGTGTCTATAATAAAAGAACTCTTTACAACTCAGCAATAAAAGCACAACTTAACTTAAAAATTGACAAGTGATTTGGATAGCCGTTTCTCCAAAGAAGTTATACATATGGACGATACGTACATGAAAACATGCTGAACATCATCACTGGTCATTAGAGAAATGCAAGTCAAAACTACAGTGAGATACCACTTCTCACTCAGTTAAGGTGGCTGTAATTAAAAGGCAAGACTGTAACAAGTATTGATGAAGATGCAGGGAAACTGGAAAGCTTATGCGTTGCTGGTAGAATGTAAAATAGCCTAACCACTTTGTAAAGCAATTTGAGAGTTCCTCAAAATGTTAAACATAGAATTACCATATGATCCAGCAATTCTACTCTTGGATGCGTACAAACCCAAGAGAATTGAAAATGTAGGTACACACAAAAACTTGTATATGAATGTTCATAACACCCTTAATCATAACAGCTAGAAAGTGGAAATAATTCAAATTGTCCATCAACTGATGACTGCATAAACAAAATATATATTCATATCATGGAATATTGTCAACCACACAGGAATGAAGAAGTACTGATACATGCTACAATATGGATGAGCCTTAAAAGCATGTTGAGTGAAAGAAGTCAGAACAAAAAGTCACATACTGTATGATTCCATTTATATGAAATACTTGCAGATTTGTTACGTAGGTAAATGTGTGTTACGATGGTTTGCTGCACCTGTCAACCCATCACCTAGGTGATTAAGCTCCACGTGCATTAGCTATTTATCCTGATGCTCTGTCTCCTCTGGCCCTCACCTCTCCAACCTATGGGCCTCAGTGTGTGGTGTTTTCCTCTCCGCATCCATGTGTTCTCATTGTTCAACTCACACTTACAATTGAGAACATGGGGTATTTGGCTTTCTGTTCCTGTTAGCCAATAGAATGAGTAGACAAGAATTATTAAGGATAAAGGATATGAACAGCCTCAACATAATTGACATAGTACGTTATGCTGAATCACACTGATGACTACTTGTTTCTTGTTTAGTACACATGGAACATTTACCATTTACTAGTGTATAGATGTGCATTTTATTTTTTATTTATTTAGTTTTGGTATATGGACCTTGTATACTGTAACTATTGTAAGTCCACTTAGTTTTAGGACACAGTTTTTGTATATGGTTCCCTGTTAGATTTCCACTTCCTATGTTATCTAACCTTTATTTCCTGTCTTTACCAGTTTTATGGTCACCAAAGGGAAAATTCAAAGCCTCCAAAGTTTGGCAGAAACCGTCAGAGTGAAATCCAGCTATGATGCCTGCTTATCTTTTACTATTCTTAGATGCGCTTAATTTTGATGCTGATGATGGAGTTTCTTTCATCTCACTCAGAAATGTGTTTAAATGGTTGTTTTAACAGTTTCTCACATTTATGATACATAGGAAAGTAATTAAACATATCTAATCTTCCATATTGCCAGAAATTGAAGTTTTTGTTTTTTTCATATGAACGTTAGTCTCAACTTGTCTGCTTTAAAAGTTTTATTTTCATTGGGATAATTTGAAATTTACAGATAGAGGAGAATTGAAGCCTGGTCTTCTTTTGGTTACAATATGATTTATAATTTCAGAGAAGAGAGGTGGTCAGTTTTATAAACTTTTTACTAATTTTATATTCCTTCCTAGTTTTTTTGTTAATAGGATATTTTCTACTTTTTTTCTTTTTCTTAAAAAATATGAAAGGTATTTGTTTATATATCCTGTTTCATTAATATTATCTTTTGTTACCAGCTACATTATCAGATTACCTTGTTTCTAGTAGTTTCCCTTTTGTTTCATACTTTTTAAAAAGTATACCAATTGTATCTTATACCAAAAATAATAAAATTATCAATACATTGATAATTTCCCTATTACCTGTCTTGACTCCTTGGGTTTTGATTTTCAGCTTTAACACTCTATGTAATCGCTCTTACCTGTGCATTAATTTTATTCTGCAGTGTAGTTTCTCCATTTTCTTTTCTCTCCATTTAACCCTATTCTGTTTATCTTAGATTTCAGGAATTCTTTAAAGGAACTCATCAACTGATGTTATCTTACTGCTTTCCAGTGTTATTAAGGTTTATTACTTTTAGCAACTTCCATTGTCTCTCATCTCATGAGACTGAAGGTGGGAGGGAAGTATATGAGCGTCCCTAGTTTGCCATCTCAAAACAGTGTCTATTTAGACTATTTAAATACTAACTTAAAAAGAAAACATCAACAAAAGTCAATGTTCCTGGCTCTTACTCTTCAGTGATTGGGTATTTCTTGGCTGATCTTCACTGCTGAGGTTTTTTATACTACTTCAATGTTTCCATCCTTTGAGAATTCCAAATCATCCCAGTTTCTGCTTTTACATGTCACTGGTACAAGTCTTCATTCCTTGTACCATAGATCCTGGAAGTTTTGATACTTTTGATCTATGGGCTATGACATAATTGCATCATGTTTGAGCTGTGCAAGGAGGTGAGGTTCAAACCTCTTCTCTTTGCTTCTGGGTTTTAACTAGTATGCTAGAGCTAGATAAAGTTCAAAATTATTGGATTTTCTGTTAAAAGGAATCAAGACTTAAATTTGGAGCCAAACTGGAGACTTCTAATTATTTTCTCTTAAATGCAAAGCCTGGTTCTAAATTGGGATCTCAGGGTAGACTCCAAGTATATGTATCCAGCTAGCTGACTTGAGATTTCCAGCCAGCCTTCCAACTAATTGGCTAGTGAAACAGAGAACAATATTGAAATGTTAGTATCCAGGCCAGTTGCTAGAGGACAAATCTTGAGTCTTTATCCATTTGAGTTTATTACAAGGACAGAAGTGAAGTGAAAGGGAATGGCTCATTTTTGTTTTTCAACATTTGTCTCTTGAATCTAAGATAGAGGGTGGAGCCTTTCTTGCTTGTGAGGCAGGATGTTTCCACATACTTGTAACTTGAACTCTAGGAAGAAAAAGGTAGCAGGATAAATTTTACAAAAAAGGGAAGCAGAGCAGTGTGATTTGCCCAAGCACTCATCTCCTTTGGTACAGTTTCTTCAGATACTTTGAAATGATTAATGCATTATATTTAAGGCCAGTATTACTAATTATTGTGTTTTCAATGAAATCAGAGGTATTCCCTGCTTCACTAAATGCATTTGTCATTACCTATTGCTACTTTAAAATCATTCCATATTTGGAAATCATTGAAAGAATTGAGATGGCACAAAGAAATCAGCAAAGGAACTAAATACAGGAATGAAGTCAGGAAATGAATGAGTTTATGAAAATGGGAATACAGATGTAAGATACCTTTATCTTTCTAATGGGGAGATTGGAACATCACCTATACAACTTCTTCCTAGTACTTATACTTAAAACTATTAAATTCCATATTGGTGTGTTTAATGTTTGTGTTCACCAATGAAGGACAATCTCTGTGAAGTCAGGTAGTGAATTTCTTTTATTCGTTTTATTCCCTACTTAGCACAGTGCTTTTAAATGTGATTTTCCTTATTGGGGCTAAAAACATAGGAAAATGGAGTTCTTTTTTTCTTTCATGTTTCCCTGTTTTGACTAATGAAAGTAATACTTACTAATTATCTACTATAAGCCAGTAATTTACATGCCCTTGAGTAGGGTCATAGTTTAATCACCAAGAAGGAGAGGTACACAGCATTGATGCCCACTTCTGTGATTTGAGGGATATTTTTTCAATTTTCTTTTTATTCACAGGTAATAAAGTTGATGTCATTTTATAAAAATATAATAAACCTTTTTCTTACCAAATATTTTGTATTTTTCCTATGTATTGAAATATTTCTTTGTAAAACTGATTTCTTATGGCCCCATAAAAGTCCATTATGTGGGTATTTGATAATCTAGTTAACCATTTCCATATTGTTAAGCTAGAATGTGTGCTCCATGAATATAAAGTTTTTTTTTTTGGTCTGTTAGCTCATTGCAGTTTCCAGCACCTGCCACAGTGTCTAGTGCATAGCAGGTGCTCAATATATATTTGTAGCTTGAGTGAAAGAATGTGCTTTATTTTTTTCCACATTATGAATGCCTTCTAAAACGTTTTTTTGTATCTAATGCTTTCATTATACCTCAAATGATTTCCCAAGAATAAATTTCTGGAAGAGGACTTGTAAGTTGAAAAGACATATAAAAGGTTATATGATTTCACATTAGTTTTGTAATCTGAAATAATGTTATCTGTGGCTGTTATTCTTCATACTTTAATTTTATAAATTTTCTATAGCATATTCCATTAGGATCAACAGAGTTTGGTTTTTTTTCCCCTTTAAGTGCTTTTCCGTTTATTCAGAGAGCAGAGAATGATCTTCTGACTGGAATATAAGGTTTTTAGTGGTGGTAGTGGTGAAAGATGAGACTTGAAAAGCTGCCCATGGTGGCTCATGCCTGTAATCCCAGTACTTGGGGAGGCTGAGGCAGGAAAATTGCTTGACCCTTGGAGGCAGAGGTTGCAGTGAGCCAGGATTGTGCCATTGCACTCCAGCCTGGGCAACAAGAGTGAAACACTCTCAATAAATAAATAAATAAATAAATAAAGATTACTTGGGCAAAGCAGTGAATGGCTTGATATGCTATGATAAGGACCTTTATTCTGTAGGAATTGGAGTCCTATAAAATGTTCATAAGCAGAATACCAAAACTTCGTAAAATACATAAAAAATAAAAGTAGAGTACGGATGCCACCTGTCTTTTGAAAGGGCTATGTCCCAATGAACCCACTGTAAGTTGAAAATACCATAAGTCTTGAAGATGCGTTTAATATGGCTACCCATTATAGTCTACATACCTTAGCCTAGTCTACCTTAAATGTGCTCAGAACACTTATATTATTAGTCTCCAAGTGGGGCACAGTTATCTAGCAATACTGTACAGTGTAGAGTATCGGTTGTTTGCCCTCATGGTTGCATGAGAGCTATGGCTCACTGCAGCTGCCCAGCATTCTGAAACAGTCTCATAAGGCTTTCTATTCATGTTGTTTTTGCACTCTTTGTAAAGTCAAGAAATTGAAAAATCATAAGTTAAACCATTGTAAGTTGGAGACCATCTTTAGTGGTATAAATGGAACTCTTCTAGAAAGGTAATAATTGTGATAGTGTTAAGGAAAGATTGGATAGAGAAGGGGACAAAGGGGAGTTCTGGATTTTTTACTCTCTGATCTTCCTATCTCACCACTCACCACCTTTTATATCCTTAGTATATCTTCAGTTTCTTCCTCTTTTTCTTAGTTAGATCCTCTCACCTCAATTACTGCTATAACTTTTTAATTTCTTTCCCTGCCTTAAAACCACTCTTCAGAGAGCTGCTAGAGTGATCTAGCTAAAACCATCTATGCAGAGTGGTTCCCGTTACTTGTATTTTTTTTTTTTTTTTTTTTGAGACGGAGTTTCGCTCTTGTTACCCAGGCTGGAGTGCCATGGCACGATCTCGGCTCACTGCAACCTCCGCCTCCTGGGCTCAGGCAATTCGCCTGCCTCAGCCTCCTGAGTAGCTGGGATTACAGGCATGCGCCGCCATGCCCAGCTAATTTTTTTGTATTTTTAGTAGAGACGGGGTTTCACCATGTTGACCAGGATGGTCTCGATCTCTTGACCTCTTGACCTCGTGATCCACCTGCCTCGGCCTCCCAAAGTGCTGGGATTACAGGCTTGAGCCACCGCGCCCGGCCGGTTACTTGTATTTTTAAGGTTCTAGTTTATTAACGTGACATACAAGCTTCTCTACTCTGTGGACCCCTCAGCACCATTTCTTGCTACTCCCTGTTGTACTCTTTGTGTTCCTAGGAAAGAAAACTGCTTATTGTCCTGCATATCTCCCCGCCCCCCCCAACACACACACTATTTCCTGCCTCTGTGCTTTTCTTATGCTGTCTCTACTTCCCAAACTATCCCCTCTCCTCAGTCACATCCATGCCAGTCCCCTTTTTCTGGAGTTCACTATGTAAGACTCAGGTGTCACTCACTTCGTTTAAAAACTGCTAACATACATATTCACATACTTCACACTTTCCTCCTCTACTCCCGCTTGGGGGTCAAGGATATCTCTGCTTTTTATAGGACCCTGATTTTTATCTCTCTTCTGCCTGTAGTACTGTTATTGTACTCTCTATGCAGTACTGTTTAGGTGTGTTTTCCACACTGGACTGTGAGAATTTTGGGGACAAGAACTTGGGGGGGCGAAGGGTCCAATCCTTGTTATTATTCCACCCTTTGGCTCTCTGAAAGTTTGCTGAAAAATTAACTTACAAAAGGCAGATTAATAGGAGAAAAGGCATACATATTTATTTAATGTGTATCCATGGGAACCTTTATGATGAAGACCCCAAAATATAGGGGGAATTGTCCATTTTTATGCTTAGCTTCAATAAAGTGTAGATGGTTGTGTAGAAGTATGATGGGAGAAAAAAAGGGTATGATGTAGTGCTAACAGACTGAGTAGGAAACCCAGCAAGGCCTGTCTGTCTAAAGTTTTCTTGGCCTTTCTGTGCAGCATCCCTTCCTTTCAGATGTGGGGCAGGATCCTCTCTGGAATGGGGGTCTGATGACCTACAATGAAACAGGTAAAATCTGATAGTTTTTTTGTTTGTTTCTTTTAAGACGGAGTCTTGCTGTATCCCCCAAGCTGGAGTACAATGGCGAGATCTTGGCTCACTGCAACCTCTGCCTCCCAGGTGCATGCTCAGCCTCCCAAGTAGCTTGGACTACAGATGCCTGCCTAATTTTTTTGTATTTTTAGTAGAGAAGGGTTTTCACCACATTGGCCAGGCTGGTCTTGAACTCCTAACCTCAAGTGATTTGCCCACCTGGGCCTCCCAAAGTGCTGGGATTACAGGCATGAGCCACTGTGCCTGGCTAGGTTTTTTGAGACAGGGTCTCATTCTGTCACCCAGGCTAGAATGTAGTTGTGCAATCACAGCTTACTGCAGTCTTGACCAAGCTCCCATCTCAGCCTCCCAAGTAGCTGGGATCACAAGCATGCACCATTACACCTGGCTAATTAAAAACATTCTTTTTTTAGAGACAGGGTCTCCCTTTGTTGCCCTGGCTGGTCTCGAATTCCTGGGCTCAGGTAATCTTCCCGCTTTGGCCTCCCAAAATGCTGAGATTACAGGCATCAGCCACCATGCCTGACAATAATTTCCTTGTGGCCAGTTTTTATACTGAAAGGCTGAGGGAAAACTAGAGTAATATTTTTAGGTTTTATAGCTAGCTTTCAGGAAGGGGGGTTCTAGTTTCTATGACCTAGAGAAGAGGGATTCTAGTTTCTGTGGCTTACCTTGGGGGAGAATGGGACTGAGAGAGCAGAAGGTCAAAGAAAAACTTCTGTCTAATGCTACTGAGTTCTTCATTTTGAAGTATGGTTTTCTGAGCTCAGCAAACTTCGTATTCAACTCTGTGTTCTCAGCAGTTAGCATAATGTATAGCATATAGTAAGGTGGTAAAAAAGGAGCCCATCGTCATTTTTAAGTTGGAATAATGAGGGCTTGAACTAGGCCAGTGGTAGTGGGAAAGAAGGGTGGGTGGGAGAAACATTCAAAAAAGTCAGCTTCGAATGTTAGTGATAACTTATAATTCATAGATGATGAGATTTGCAACTTGAGTGAATTTGGTACCCAGATTTTTGACTTCTTAAATTTAAGATATTTGCTGAACACGCTAGGGAGAATGATCAGTAGGCAACTAGGCAAAAGGGTCTGGATAGTAAGAGATAGGGATTTAGGTTGGTATTCACTGAGGCTTTGGAATAGGTAATGTAAGTCAGGAAGAAGAGGAGATGTAAAAAGGTGGAGTAGCGATCCTTGGGGAACAGTATTTAACAGGTTACAGCAAAAGAAAAATTAATAGTATATTAATTGTCAGAAGTGTCCAGTAATGAAGAGAGAGGGTAAAGCAGATGAGAATTCAGAACAATTTATTTGGAAATTAGAAAGTTATTATTGAACTTTGAGAGAATAATTTCAGTCTAGTAGAGTGAAATAAAAAATAGTTTGAAATAGGTGTTTGAAAGAGGTTGAGAAGCAAACAAATGATGAGCAAATGGAAAAGGCAAGCATGTACTACTATTTCAAAGTGTGCTTTTGGAGAAGTGATGTGTTGTAGAAAGGGATGTAGTAAATGTTCCTTGAGGAAAAGGTAAAATGGGGGTGACGTTTTTGTTTATATTTTGTTCTTGGATAGGGAATGGTCTTGGAAAAGTTTTTCAATTGATAACCAGGAGAAAGGGGGATTGAGAGCAGGATGTATATTTTTAATGGAATAAGAACAAGAAGGGAAGGAGGGAGAGGGTCTGGGATCAAGATCTCAAATGATACCGTTAGCCCTGAAAAGTGGTAGGGTTCAAAAGGAAAAGAGGTATGGAAGTGCAAAAACGTTTAGAGATGGCATGAGGGAATGTGAAAGGTCTGTTATCTATTCAGTAGGCAAGCAGATCATTAATTGCTGGTGGAGAATAGATAGGACAGAAGTGGGATAGTTTGTCATGGCAGGGTGGTATAGGACATTTTGGAAGATTGGTAAAGTTCTGTTGAGAGTAAAAGAATTAATCTCAGGACTTCAGGTCAATTTGAGGGCTCAGCTGAGATTGAGCTATGGGAAAAAAAGCAATGATAAAGACTTGAGGATCACATACATACACACACACACACACACACACACACACACACACACACACACATATATATGTATATATCTCATGACTTTTTTTTCTTTTTTTTTAAGAGACTGGAAAGAAAAAGATGGAATTGAAAAATTATTTGCAGTTGCTTGTTAGGATAAGGAAGGCAGTTAGTTAAGGACAGCCAAATTTGCTTTACTGTCCTAATACTTGAAGAATTGAAGAATAGAGTATAGGGCTGGGGAGCTGGTTGCAGCAGATAGCAGCACAGCAATCAGTCAAGTCCTGCCTGGTCACAGGCCAATGCCATTTAAACATCCAGTATCAAGTCAGAGCACTTTATGTGTGACTGATAATATTTGAGATTTAGTGTGAAATGTCTTTAAAATTTTTTTTGTTTGTTTTTTTGGGTACGTTCTTGCTCTATGTGTGTATTGATTAAAATATGTAAAATAAAAACAACAGGTTGCTGTTAATTTACTCTGTTATTTTAAGACAATTAATTTTGTATAGAAAGGTAGTATTGGCTGGATTGAGCTTTACTGCTTATTCATTCCTGATAATATCTCTGCTGGGCTTACATACCTTGTAGTGTTTATGAACTAGGAGGTTTAGAAATGAAGAGACCCTAAAGAGATAATCATTTCCTCCCAGATGTTTTGTCTTCTATCAGGAATTTGTCTATAGATATATAGGCCCAGTAGATAGGTTCACCTCTGCGTGAATATTGATAGGAGCATTTCTATCAGTTACGCTCTTAAAAAAAAAAATCCGTGAAAATAAATGCATCATTTATGTAATTCCTATAAGAAATGCATACATTGTGGGAAACAGTGAGCAAGATATAATTTAAATTCAGCAGCTCAGTGAATTACAAACCTTCTCTCTACAACTCAATTGTTAGTTACTGCTTAACTTAACGCTGGGTTTTCCTTTTTGCTTTCAGGAAAACCTTTAACTTACGCCCTGGGTGTTGCCTGTCAACAGTTTCCTGGTGGCTCACCGCTTCTGCCTGCTCCAGCCTTGCTCCGGCAGCTTCAAGGCTTCTGGGCTTCAGAGCTTGTTGTGAAAGCTTGCTGCTTTGGCCTGCTACCCCTGCTTCAGGTGTCAAAAGCTTTTAATTAGCTTGCTTCCTCTAATTACTATAACTAGGCCCTTACGTGTCTGCATAATCCAGTTCTAGGGTCTGAAAGGAGAAGAATTACCTTTAGCCATTCATTCTTCTTTAAAAACTCTTTTATTCTGGCTCTCGTGGCATTCATGAGAGAGTAAAAGAAGTTTGGAGTTATATTGCATGATCCACCTTTGATGTTGCTAGTCTTTAGTCTTTAGGGGCAAACTGGTATGGGCATAGTCTGTTTTATAGCCAGTGTTTGTTCTGATTGATTGATGCCCATGCTGTCCCAATTTTAAAATATTTTGACTTTTGCTACTGAATATATAAATTGTGTCTCCATAGAAAGGGTATCTCTGGCTGATTTAATAAACTCTTTAGTGTTTTTAGTTTGTTTATTAAAGATAGATAGTTCCCTCCACAATTTTTAAATAAATATTTTGAACACAAATTGTTCACTCATGGAATGGTTTTTAAAAACACAAATACAGTGATTTCAACACATTTTGTAATGATCACCATTAACACGTGTCAATAGGTATCAGAATTATAGGTGTGATGAATGGGAAGAACTCCTCAGTACCTATACAACTATTCAGTACTTAGAATAGTAACGTATATTAGCTGTCTTATCAGATAGCTAGGGTACATATTCTGGTTCTATTACTTAATAATTTTGTCACTATTAGTAAATTAATTCTGCAAGCATTAGTTTACTAATTTAAGTGGGGATTTTAGAATCTACTTTAGATTGGTATAAGGATTAAATGAGGGGTAATATATGTAATATGCTTAGTCCAGCACCTGGCATAGGCAAAGCTTTCTATAAATAAGAGTTGTTTTTTGTTATTAATCGTAAATGATAGTAGATGATATATAGGGGAAATTAAAAGGTTACAAAGGCAAACAATAAATAGTGAGCAGCAGCAGATGAAAGATAATGAAGACCAAGTTGTGACGTCAAGACTTTGATGCCTGTTAAGAGAGTAGAATAAGTTGGAATAAGCTGACAGACGTTTAATAAATCACAAAATTACAGTTGTATCTCTTTTGTCATAATACATTATTTTTGAGTTTTAGTATCAGTTTAGTTGTATACTTGCAGGTGAGAATATTGGTGCTGTTCAACTTTGCATGTATATATACCGACATAGATTACCAATTATTCGTCATTAATTCAGCTCATGTTTGTTGAGTACCTGTAGGTTCCCAAGTACTAGGCATGTACTAGAGAACAAATAGGAAAAAAAAAAAAAATCCCTGCCCTCATTAGCTAATATTGTAGTGAATGAAGCAAACAATGAACAAAGTACATAAATAGAATATATAGTTCATGAAATATGATAAGAACTATTATATTTGGGAAACGGAAGCAAAGAAATGGGTTAGAAAATGTCAAGGGCAAAGTGACATTTCAGTGAAGGAGTGAGAGAGAAAGCTGTGTGGCTTTGTGGGGGTAGAGTATTCCAGGCCTAGGGATCAACAAGTGCAAAGGCTGTCAGTTTGGATTGAACAAGGTGATCATTATGTCTGAAGCAGAGTGAACCAGGGGAAAAGTAGCATGAGGTCAGGGAGGGTGGAGGGCCAGAACATGTTGGCCCTATAAGGCATAGTAAGGATTTTCACATTTTCTTGGACAGAGATGGGAAACCATTGAAAGCTATGGAGCAGAGGAATGTCATGATCAGAGTGTTATGATCTGAGCTACATTTCAACAGGACCAATTGTGGCTTCAGTGTTGAGGTTAGATTGGATTGTGGGATGAGAGGGCAGGGGTAGAAAGGTCAGGTAGGACAATTGAGGCAAGTGTGTGTGTGTGTGTGTGTGTGTGTGTGTGTGTTTTGAGACAGAGTCTCACTGTGTTGCCCAGGCTGGAGTGCAGTGGCACGATCTTGGCTCACCGCAACCTCCACCTCCTGGGTTCAAGTGATTCTCTTGCCTCAGCCTTCCTAATAGCTTGGACTACAGGCACCCACCACCACACCTGGCCAATTTTTGTATTTTTAGTAGAGATGGGGTTTCACCACGTTGGCCAGGCTGGTCTTGAATTCCTGACCTCAGGTGATCACCCACCTCCGCTTCCCAAAGTGCTGGGATTACAGGCATGAGCCACCATGCCCAGCCCCAGGCAAGTAATGGTAGCTTGGAATTGGTTGGAACAGAGGAGGTAAGGTGAATGAATTCTTGCTATATGCAGGAAGACTAGATTTATAGAACTCCATGGCAACAGTTTCTGTATTCTACAACCTGTAAGTTAAGAACGAACATAAAACATGGTTACAGCATTCTGTAACTACAATTTGTTACTACAGTTTGTAGCTTCAAACGATAGTACATTGTGTTTAAGAACTGACTTGTATACATTTGTCACTTAGTGATTATTTCTGTAGTGTTTAGAGTTTTTTTTTTTTTTTTTTTTGAGACGGAGTTTCGCTCTTCTTGCCCAGGCTGGAGTGCAATGGCGTGATCTCGGCTCACCGCAACCTCCGCCTCCTGGGTTGCGGCAATTCTCCTGTCTCAGCCTCCTGAGTAGCTGGGATTACAGGCACACGCCACCATGCCCAGCTAATTTTTAGTATTTTTAGTAGAGACGGGGTTTCACCATGTTGACCAGGATGGTCTCGATCTCTTAACCTCATTATCCACCCGCCTCGGCCTCCCAAAGTGCTGGGATTACAGGCTTGAGCCACCGCGCCCGGCCTAGAGTTTGTTTTTTTTTTAACATATTTTTATTGCAAAGTCTTTCGAGATATTGCTAGTATTTTTAAAAATGCCTTTTTTCTGTGTTGAATTATAGTCTTGCAGTTCATACTAAATGTACTTTTAATTTTGATCGAGCTAAACAGGAAAGGACGTTTTAACATACTACACTCTTACATGTTAGCTATGGTTCTTGAAAATAAAGGCCCTGAAGTTAGAGTTCTAAGAGAATCCTCCTCTTCTTGATTTTCAGCTCCTGACATGAGTATGAATATGACTTGCAGTGTTAAAGGAGAAAACCAACATCAGTTTGATTTTATTTTGTTACTTTGTAAGCTTCATATTCTTTTCTCATCATTTATCAATTTGATAATTCAAGAATATTTCCTGAACTGACTTTTATTTTACCACACTCACCTTATTCCAGAAAAGATTATTTATGGTCATTTCATGACCAGGATGTGATGTGGTATCCTGTGCTACTTCATTCCATGCTTCAAATTTTGTATGTTTTATATGGAAAATGTAGAGAAGCAAGTAGAAATTGCATCACCTAGAAATACCTGATCTTCTAATATTTTGATTCTTCTCTTAATATACATAAAGCATAGAAATTTATGGTACATATTTTATGTGTGTGTACATATATACAGAGAGAAAAAAGTCAGTGTACACACTTTAATAAACTTCATTAACATTATACTGTGAACTTTTCCCTATTAACGTTCCTCAGTAATTTTTTTCAAGTGTATGAGTAATCTTCTGTCATACTGTTATATGTCATATTTAGTCAAAATGATAATTTAGAATATTTAAGTTCATTTCAGTATTTTGCTATTGAAAACCACACCGGTGAATATTGTGGTTTGGTTTTTATTTGTAGATAGATATACTCAATTGAGGGTACTTCTATCCATGTTTCTATGTAAATATATATGTCATAAGTATAAAATTATAGAAAGTTAGAAATTAAAGAGATGAAAGGGTTTTTATTTTGGTAGTTGAAGAAACTGAAGAAATTGAGAGTTACATTCCTTCCCACATATTAGAGGTAGATTAAATGGCAGTGAAGAGATTGGGCTATACTGTGCTTAGTGCAATGCCTGGCGTATAATCATAGCTAACACTTACTGAATGCTTACTAAGTACCAGGCCCTTGAAAAACTTGAAAATGTTTTTCACCCTGCAGCAGTATGTTATCCCTGTTGACTGCACAGGTGTGTATAATGGATCTCATTTTGGCCCCGTTTCACCTCAATAATTAGTGGTCAGTAATCCCAAGTACAAGGATTATACTTTTACTAATTTTAAAAATCTTTACCACAGTTATATAAAGTATTGTTATTAACCCCGTTATCATGACAATTAGGACACTGAAGTATTGAAAGTTTAAGTTTTTTGTCAAGAGTTACACAGCTAATGAAAAAAGCAGGATTCAAATCCAAGTTTGAATTCAAAGCAGGATTCAAACCCAAGTTTGGGATTCTGAAGCCATGCTATCACCACTCCACAAAACAGCCACAGTAAATGCTAGCTAAATGTTTGAGTGTTCAGTAAATATTAGACATTATCATTATTTCAGCTGCACAGCTGTATAATCCAGAGGTTGTTTTGGTTCCAATATTTCTGGATTTTAGAAGGGTAAATTAGTGTGTATATTTTATATAACATTACCATTGGGGTGTGGAGCAGCACTTCATAAACAGATATATTCACATTTCTTCAGTGAAGCATGTTTGCTTTTTTATTAAGTCAGATTAAAAAACAAGAATATCAATAGCCTGATGTCACTACATGCTGCCAAATGAGATATGAAAACCTTTTGTCTTTTAGAATTGCACATAAGGAATTATGGACCGATATAAAACTCTTAGCATAGTGCCTGGCATTTAGAATGCACTTCTCCACCTACTAGATTTATACTAGTAGTATTGAGTGGGTACTACTGCTACCACTACTGTTATTAGTAGTTATCATCAGTTGCTTACATACTTAAACATATAGAAAATTGGTGAATTGTAGAGTACTGCTGGCACTTTTCTCACATTGTGACCTTAGGAGGGGAAGATATCTACGTTTTGGAGCCTTTCAGCCATTCTTCCCTAAATCAGAATAAGAAGCTGTAAGAGATAGCATTCTGTGTGTTTTTCCCACCTGAAATTTAGGCTTGTATAGCTTAGTGCTCCTGTCCCTCTGTCCAAGTGCACTCCCAATTGTGCAGGATTTAATTTTAGAGTCTAAGCCATAGCTCAGGTGTTGTTTTCATCCTTTTAGAGATCTTAGTGAAACAATGTTTCAGTTTTTCCTTATTCTTCATTACATCCTTCTTTAAGTATGAGCCCATTGGGAGAACAGTAATTGACCCATCATTTCTCCAAATATGACAGAAGACTAAAGTGATTGTGTTTGAAATTGAGATACTTCCTTTTCTTTCTCACCATTTTAATTGATGAAAAACTATAATCACAGTCATTGATAACCACTTATAACAATTACCAAAAAATATTCAGTATTTATAAACTTATCTTAATTATATGGTCATATTACTTTTATTGCAGTCTGATTCAAATATAAATTTATTAAATAACCTTGATATGCACATTTGCTATTAAGTTTTTTTTGGCACTTGAATTTAAACCTATTCTCTAATTTTGGAAAAATCCCATCGAACAGCAGTTTGAAGATCTGCTGCATATAGTTTGACCTCCCTTTCTGCATATTAGGGTAGCATTTCTCTTCCTCCCCACCCACCTCCAGTAACTGGAAACAGTCTTGCTCAACCTTTGTCTTTCTCTTTTGTAGGCGAGCCTCAGGTCTATGGTAAATCCAGTGGGCTGGAAGTGCACTTAGAAATTATCTGGTTAAACTGAAGCAGAGAGATAGAAATAGAAATGTCATCAGTTTGTTGAGAGTGAAAGAGGGATTTTATTTATGTATTTGATAGTTTTTGATCCACAATTGAAATATGAAATACAGAAATATATGTTCCTTTTTGGGAGGGATGTGTAAAGTCTAGTTTTTGTAAAATTATTAGTTTTAATTGCTCTCTAGATATGTGTACGTATATGTGTGTATGTGGATTATGGTATAGTATTTAAGAGTATGTGGTACGAAAAACAGGATTGTTTTCAGTTTATTTCATATTGTTTGATCCTCAGAACGTATTTGTTTTGGCAGCAGGCCTTCCTTGTAACGTGGTATTGGAATTTTGCATGCATTATTTAATAAACTCTAGTTCTTTCCTGTTGAACATTTTGTTCAGTTTCTAATGATAGTAGATAATTGAGTTTAAATTCCAGAGCAGAAAATTTGAAAAGGGGGATATAATGTATACTTACCAACTAATGCAGTGTTCACAAATATAGTTACTGGTTTGGCACGTGTTCACTAACTTTTTCATCTGACATTATTTAATTTAGGATCTTAGAATTTGAACTGCATTGAAATAATTGATAATTGGTACTTACTTTTTTGCAGAGAGAGGAAAAAGGAAAATGGATGGCTGAAAAAATTATTATTTGTCGTATTTTAAAATTTATATTTCTGTTATCTTTTCTAGGTTGCTGTAGTAAAACTAAAAAATGCAGATAAAGTATTTGCCATGAAAATATTGAATAAATGGGAAATGCTGAAAAGAGCTGAGGTAAGAGTCTTATGTACTAGAATATATAAGTATTTTAGAAATATTTTTTAGGAACTATATAATTACATAGAACTCATGAAATATTATTTGGTAACATTTATGGTGACTTTTTAAGGCATAAAAGACAAGTTCAACACAATTAAATAATTAGGATAAAGGTTGCAATCCATAATGCTAATTTAATATAAGTGGGATACAAAATGGACACCCTTTTGTGGGGCTTATGCAGCTATAATTAAAGGATGGGTGCAGACTACACTCTAGAAAGACATTTTGTAATGATTAATTTCTAATATGACATTGCTTGTTTATATTATTTTGTATTTATCTGTATTCTGTTAAAAGTCAGCATGAGTTTTGAACATGCCCTCCAGGAATTCTGTTTAATGCTGATTATGCAGTCACTTTATGTTTTGTTTTATGTTACAGGAGTGATAGTAAAATCTATTAGTGCAAGAATTGCCAGCATTTTAATGTAGATTTGAGGGAAGGATTGGCTGGAGTGATGTTAAAAATATCCAGCACCTGGTATGGCCTGATCAGAACTGATGTCACGCATAGATTTGGGGTGAAGTTCTAGGGGTCCCCTGCTATGCTGTGTCATGGTGAAGGGTTGCATGGGGTAGGCATCCTGGGGCTTCAAGGAAGCAGAACTTAACTGGTGTAGAATTCTGTCAGTATTTTAACTGGTAAAAGGTGATACTGACGAGCAGGCTGAATATTAGCCCTGGAAGTTGGCAAGATTTATGAGTATAAAGAGAAATTTACCCTTAGAAATCTTCGTTTATCTGTCAGCACTTGTAGCAATCCAAAGATGAACAGACATAATAGGGAAAAGCAAAAAGGGTCCCATGATGACAAATACGGTGGCATTGAAAGTAAAAACTTCATTATTTATTTCTCTGGAGAAATTTGAAAACACAAAGAAGAAACTAATAATCACTTTTGTTCTGTTACCCAGAATTAATAACATTTTGGTCAAGTTTTTGCTTCTAGTTTTTTTTTTTAAACTCTGGGGGAAAAAAAAACCCTCGGAAGAGAAGCACAAATATATTCTTTGTAAAACAAATACAGTAGTAGCATATACTGATAAAGCTAACATGTTCTTTTACCACCCAAGTCCATCCTTTCTCTACCTCCCAGAAGTAATTATTACTTTTAAAGTATTATTTATTCATTAAACACTTTTTTGGTTTTATATATTTAGGAGATACAGGTGCAGATTTCTTACATGCATATATTGCATCATGGTGGAGTACGCATCTAGTGAACTCGTTATCCAAATAGTGAACATTGGACCCAGTAGGGAACTTTTCAACCTTCAACGCCTTCCCACTCTCCCACCTTTTGTAGTCTGCAATGCATTATTCCACTTTGTATGTCCATGTGTACTCATGGTTTAGCTTCCACTTATAAGTGAAAACATGTGGTACTTGGCTTTCTGTTTCTGAGTTTTTTTCACTTAAGATAATGGCCTCCAGTTCCATTCATTTTGCTGCAGAAGATAAGATTTCCCATATATATATATATATATATATTTACGTATGTATACACGCACACAGACACACACGCGCACGCATACATGCATACATACCTGTATGTATACACACACCATATTTTCTTTATCCAGTCCTGCGTTAATGGGCACTAAGTTTGAACCTGTGACTTTGCTATTGTGAATACTGCTGATAAATGTTTGAGTACAGGTATCTTTTTGATATAATGATTTTTTTCCCCTTTGGGTAGATACCCAGTAGTAGTGGGATTGCAGGATGGAGTGGTAGTTCTATTTTTAGTTCTTTGAGAAATTGACGTACTGTTTTCCATAAAGATTTGTACTAATTTACATTCCTATTAAGTGTATAATTACTCCTTTTTTCTCTGCATCCCCGAGAGGTCATTATTGTGTAGTAATATCCTGTTTGACAAAGTATCTGGGAGCTTTAATGTCACATGTATCACTGGGATATGTGCCAGTGTCCATTATATTTAACAACCTTAGTTTTTACTTTTGATTTCCCTAAGACTGAATTGTCTTAACTGTAACTAGTTGGATTTCTCAAGGAGTAAATACCAAGATTGAGCTGATTGTGCAGTTATTTGTTAGGGATTTCTTTTGAGATCAACACCTGTAGAAGGGAATGGAGGGAAATAGGACTTGTAAAGTTGTGCCATCAGTCTCAGTTGATTCCAGTGGGAGCTCTGTAGCAGAAATGGCCCTTGAGAAGTGTCCTACATTGGGTCAGAATGTCTAGACCTTTATATACCTGCCTCCATTAGACAGTGGACATGAGCTACCCCTGAAGGACATGGCCTTGGACTGGTAGGCTTTCTTCAGCTGATGCAAACACTGAAGGTGTGACAGCATTCCCAGGAGCTGGAGCAACGAATCCTGTTATTATAAAATAGGAAATAATTAGCCAGCCATGGTGGCACACACCTGTACTCTTTCAGTTTTTAATAATAATATAAAATAATTTGGCAGAAATAACAAGTGTAGTCAATTTACTGTTTTAGAGTTACAACTTTTAAAAAATTAAAGTTTATACTTTTTAAAATGAAGCTGTATATGTTGGGTAAGAATTGGGAAGAGGAAGGATAACTAGGTTAGCTTTCATTATTGCTGGACGTGGCAAAATTGAAAATAAAACAGTATAATTTAAAATTAAATATTTTATTGAATTAACAAGTATTAATATATTCTGTTTCTGAGACAAGATGGTATCGACTCACTTCTCCGTATTCTCCTGTGAAATACAGATAAAGATTCTGGACATTATATATAAAACAAGCATTAGAAGATCCCCAAAGATAGAGAGAATAAGGTAGACTAGCTAGAAACCTCAGAACCTTATTGTATAAGACCCCTTTTGGAGGTCAGTATTATGCTGATAGAAAAACCTGACAAGGACCACACAAAGAAAGTTTAAGATAAATATTCCTCATGAATATAGATGCAAATATTCTTAACAAAATATTAGCAATTACAATTCAGCAGAATGTTAAAAGAATTATATATGATGTCCAAGTATGGTTTATTGTGGAGATGCAAGACTGACTCCACATTGAAAGGTATACTCCTCAAACTATTTGAGAAAACTTTTATCTTTTAGGCAGAAACTCTGCATTCAAACTTTTTGTTTTTTTGAGGTAGAGTCTCTCTCTGTCGCCCAGACTGGAATGCAGTGGCGCAGTCTCAGCTCACTGCAACCTCTGCCTCTTGGGTTCAAGTGATTCTCGTGCCTCAGCCTTCCGAGTAGCTAGGATTACAGGCATGAGCCACTGTGTCCAGATAATTTTTGTATTTTTAGTAGAGATAGGGTTTCACCATGTTGGCCAGGCTGGTCTTGAACTCCTGAGCTCAGGTGATCCACCTACCTCAGCCTCCCAAAGTGCTGGGATTACAGGTGTGAGCCACCACATCCGGCCTTCAGTGAAACTTTTAAAGAAGAATTCACTTTAAAAGTAAAATTATGTTTCTCTGCTTGAATAAGCAGATCTTTTTAAAAAAAAACAAAAACATTGCATTTATAAAAACTCTTCTGACCGTGACTTATCCAGCTTTGGAAAACTAGACATAATAAATTACAAATGAGCAGCAAAACTTTTTATTTTTTTTATTGGTGTATCATTGATGCTTTAAAACAATTTTTCAAAAGTTTACATCCAACTTATTTACCTTATTTATTTCTGTTTCAAGCCATATGTCAAATGTATAGTTAATGAGATATGGGTTACTGAAAGGTGCTAGGAAGCTTCTTCTCTTTCTATACCTGGGCAGAATAGTATACTAATATAATCATTGTCCAATTATTTTACAGATTTATCATTTACAAACTATGCTAGTTTATCACCAGTAACTCTACAGGTTTATCATTTACAGACTTTGCTAGTTTATCAACAGCCTCCTAAATTAATTAAGTAACTACTGCTCCCAATCTGTTCTGTAAATTTTACTTCTTCGTATTTGTTCAGTTGAGTACTAACTTTGCTCATTAAGAAATGTCCTTACTCATTTCATGGGGAGATGCAGTATAGCTTATAGAACACTCTCTGTCTTGATGCTTAAACCTTTTGTAAAAAATACTTTAAAAATATTTATATTTATTTATTGAGGCAGAGTCTTGCTGTGTTGCCCAGGCTGGAGTGCAGTGTTGTGATCTTGGCTCACTGCCACCTCTGCCTCCTGGGATCAAGGGATCCTCCCACCTTAGCCTCCCAAGTAGCTGTGACTACAGGCGCACACCACCATACTCAGCTAATTTCTGTATTTTCTGTAGAGATGAGGGTCTCACTATGTTGCTCAGGCTAGTTTCAAAGCCTTGGACTCAAGTGATTGCCTGCCTTGGCCTCCCAAAGTGCTGGGATTACAGGTGCGAGCACTGCACTGGGCTGAGAGTTAAACCTTTCTAAGGCTCAGTTTCCTCATGTGTAAACTGAAGATAATAAGGTCTCATAAGTAGGGTAACAGTATATTTTAATTTATCTGTGACAGTGCTGATTTATGCCTATTGTTTTATTAGTTTTTCTATTGTTGTTATCCTTGTTTGGTTATTTTTATAATTGTTGTTACTATTAGTAATAGTAGTAATGAATTGAGTTAATTAGATTTGAACTACCTGTACTACCTGACCTGCCACCTACATTTAAAACGGCAATGTAAGTACTATAGGAAGTAAAAAATGAACAAATGCAAGTTCCTTTTCTCCTTCAGATACCCCCCAGTCCTTCTGTCTTAATTAGATCATTCTGTCTTGAGTAGATCAAACAGCTTTTCTAGGGTTTCTTACTTATCCTTAACAGAAAGTTTTATTATAATGAAATCGTATTATAAGGCTGAATTTTCATATTGCTTTTTCACTTAAAATATGTATTAGATTTTTCCACTTCCATATTTAATACATTTATAATATCTCATTATTTATTAATAGCTTCATTATACTGAATGGCTATATATATTTTTGATTTATTTATTTTTTGAGACAGAGTCTTGCTCTGTTGCCCAGGCTGGAGCGCAGTGTCATGATCTTGGCCCAGCTCACTGCAGCCGCCTCCTCCTGGGTTCAAGGGATTCTCCTGCTGCAGCCTCCTGAGTAGCTGGGATAACAGGGGCCTGCCACCATACCTGGCTGATTTTTGTATTTTTAGTAGAGACAGGGTTTCGTCTTATTGGCCAGGCTGGTCTTGAACTCCTGACCTCAGGTGATCCACCTTCCTTGGACACCCACATTGCTGGGATTATGGGTGTGAGCTACCGTACCCTGCATGAATGCTACATTTTTTATTAGGCTGAGTTTTAAAAAAAGTTTATGCGAATTTCAGATGTTTTCTTAGTTTTATTACTTAGAACCATGTTGCAAAAATCTTTATGTATACTGGAGCACTTTTGTGAGTTTATCTGTAGTTTGAGTTCTTACAAAGATGAAGTGTCAGACAGTCAATACATTTCATTATTTTACCGTTTATCTAACTGCATGTGTTTGGCCAAGAAAAATTTCAAAACAGGAGAGAAACTAGTGTATGAAAACTAGTCATGCTACTCAAGAAGTAGATCCCAGTAAAATTTAAAACAGTTTTACTATGAAATGCTGTTACTCAGAGATATTGTTGTGGGCTGCCCTGAGGCACTTCAGCTTGTGTATACTGAAGTTGAAATGATTTCAAGGATAAATTGTACTCGAAGGGATTATCTTTTTTTTTTTTTTTTTTTTTTTTTTTTAAGACGGAGTTTCGCTCTTGTTACCCAGGCTGGAGTGCAATGGCGCGATCTCGGCTCACCGCAACCTCCGCCTCCTGGGCTCAGGCAATTCTCCTGCCTCAGCCTCCTAAGTAGCTGGGATTACAGGCACGCACCACCATCCCCAGCTAACTTTTTGTATTTTTAGTAGAGACGGGGTTTCACCTTGTTGACCAGGATGGCCTCGATCTCTCGACCTCGTGATCCACCCTCCTCGGCCTCCCAAAGTGCTGGGATTACAGGCTTGAGCCACCGCGCCCGGCCTATCATTTTATGCTTGACCTAGAACTTACCCACTTCCCAAATTAAACTCCTTGCTTGTCGAACTCTGGGATTTTAGCAGGGGAGGGGAGACATTTAAACTTTGATAGCTATTACTTCAATAAAATTATCTTTTGTAAAAGTTAGACCACTATTATCTTTACACTCATAGTATGTAAACATGCCAGTTGTGGACGTTATCAAGTTATTTCTAATTTTAAAATTATATTAAAAACTTTTTACTGAAAAATAAGTTAAAAATGATACATCTCATGTTTGATTTTGACATCACATATATATTACAATGAAGACTTAAAAGTGAATTGATGCCATGGTAATATTTAGGATTCTTATATTTCGCAACTTAAAATTTGACTCATTTAGATTTTAAAAATGAAAAATGTTTTTTCCTTTAAATATTAGAGAAAGATTCAGTTATTATTTGAAAGAATTTCTCTGTGATTGTATTCTATGGAGGAGAGAAGTCTTTATTCCTAGTATGTGATAAGCCAAAGTAGATAAAATCATCAGTGGATTTTTTTTCTTTTTAACTCATGTTCTCCATGTATCTGCATTTTTGATGTGCAGTATAAGATTGTTAATCTGACAAGTGCATCTTATGAATATGGTGAAGGGAATCCTGTGACAACTTTCCAAAATTACCGTTTATGTATGTAGTCCTTACTAACTTCTGTTTCAACATTGGCATTCCTGTTTCTCTTTATCCCAATAGTCCATTAAGAATAAAATTTAAATAATATATGACTGATTTTTTTTTTTTTAAAAAAGGAAAACTGGCCGGGCGCGGTGGCTCAAGCCTGTAATCCCAGCACTTTGGGAGGCCGAGGCAGGTGGATCACGAGGTCAAGGGATCGAGACCAACCTGGTCAACATGGTGAAACCCCGTCTCTACTAAAAATACAAAAAATTAGCTGGGTATGGTGGTGCGTGCCTGTAATCCCAGCTACTCAGGAGGCTGAGGCAGGAGAATTGCCTGAACCCAGGAGGCGGAGGTTGCGGTGAGCCGAGATGGCGCCATTGCACTTCAGCCTGGGCAACAAGAGCGAAACTCCGTCTCAAAAAAAAAAAAAAAAAAAAAAAAGGAAAACTGTGTAGCAGTTGAAAACATCACAGTGGCAAGCAGAATGTTTGGATGACCATTTGGTTGAGAAAGTGAATGAATCTGAGGAAGTGATATGATCTACAGTAACCCTTCCTACATGTTTGTTATTAACACATTCTTAGATATCAAATATTCTGTTTTTAAAGGGGGGAGATATTGTTTAGTTTTTTGTTTTGTTTTTTTTTTTTTTAAAGTAGTGAAGTAGATGTTACTATAGCCTTTAAACATGTTGAATCCTCAGAGCATCTTTATGAATATATATACCCTGGGTATATGTGCGTCATGATTTAGATGATACTGATCTAGAACAGCGCTTCTCAGCAGGGATTCTGTTGACATTTGGGGCCAGATAATTCTTTGTTGTAGGGGTGGTTGTGTGCATTGTAGGTTATTTAGCAGCATCCCTAGCCTCTACCCACTAAATGCCAGCGGAACCCATCCTTTCCCAGTTATGACAAGCAATTGAGAGCAGTGTAATATACCGAAGCAAAATGTAGCCTGTGATTTATATCTAGACCGAGGATTCAAGGAATTAATAGGAATCATTTAATAGCTAAATATTTATGGATAAAATCTTAATGATGTCTGGGGTTTGCTTAAAAATATGTATATGCACCTGTGTGTGTGATGCTAGGGGAAGGTAGTAAGTGAGTAAGGGTGTAAATGAAATAAGATTGACCAAGAAAATAATTGTAGAAGTTGAATACATTAAGAGGAGGGGTTTTTATACTACTTTCTCTACCCTTGCATATGTTTGAAATTTTATATCATAGTTTATATTGTTTATTTTCTTATTTTAATAATTATTTTTTTTTAAGAGACAGAGTCCCTTTTTTGCCCAGGCTGGAGTGCAGTAGTGTGATCTTAGCTCACTGCAGCCTCAAACTCCTAGGCATGTGATCTTGCCTCAGCCTTCCAAGTAGCTAGGACTACAGAGGTGCATGCCACCAGCCTGGCTGGGCTTTTTTTTTTTTTTTTTTTTCCTCCCCTATAGAGACAGGGTCTTGCTGTGTTGTGCAGGCTGGTTTCAAACTTAGGCCTCAAGCGATCCTCTCACCTCAGCTTCCCAACGCATGGGATTGATTGCAGATGTGAGCCACTGCTCCTGGCCTATACTTTTTATTTTTTAAATAATTTTTTAAAAACAGTTTAGCATAGATTATAACTCAAAGTTTAAT
Source organism: Saimiri boliviensis (assembly GCF_048565385.1). Classification (NCBI taxonomy): domain Eukaryota; kingdom Metazoa; phylum Chordata; class Mammalia; order Primates; family Cebidae; genus Saimiri; species Saimiri boliviensis. Next base: position 77,609,956 of record NC_133462.1, on the reverse strand, counting down.
ATTTTCTGTTGACTAAAATCCTTGGAGCTTTTTTTAGTTTTGAGTTATCAGTCAAATGAAATAATGAATGTTTATTAAATTCTAGCTAGAATGTTTATAAAATTTCAGATTTCTATTACAGTGAGATACAGCCAGGAGAAAGTAGTCTCCTAGGCTCTGACAGTCTTTACAAACTCTCCAAAATGTTAGCAGTAAACCGTTAACTGTTTAAGTCGGTTAAATTATGAAACAGGACTTAGTATTACATATGTAAAGTGATTTCTCTTTTCCCCTTAAAGTGAACCAAAGTATAGGGTTGTAGATTTTAGTAATTTAATTGAAGGTATAATTGCTCATTTGTTTTGGTCAAGCTTTATTTGTTTTAATGTTTATTATGTTGTTATTTAATGCACAACTTTAGAAATTCTATTTGGTTAAATAAGATTTGTGGGTATACATGCATAGAAAATGTTAGGGCCAAATGAATTACAATGTTGATTGTTTTGTAGATCATGGCTGTTGAATTTACCTTGTAGGATATGATAATTAAGCACTTAATATCTATATAATACTGTGTATTAATTTTATAGTGTATCTGGAATATGGTATAGCCATCCGGAAAAAAATAGGTAGATTTTTATGTATTGATACAGAAGGATCTGAAATTCATTGTTACTTGAAAAAAACAAACAACTTACAGAGCACTATAAATATAAACTCATTCTAATATGGGGAGGTGGCATGTGAATATATAACGTGTAATGTGTTGTGTGGTTTGTGTGCATGCATGCTTATATAGACACAGATTTTTTGAGAGGATTCTGAACAAAGAATTAATAATAGTACTGGACACAACAATTGGGCATTGAAACTATGGGAATGTGACTCAAGGAGACTTACTTTCTTAGAATTATCTTTGAAGTTTCTGTCATAGTGTTGTTATTTTTTTTGTTTCTTTTTAGTTAAAAATTAAAGATAGGCTGGTGCGGTGGCTCATGCTTATAATCCCAGCACTTTGGGAGGCCAAGGTGGGTGGATCATGAGGTCAAGAGATCGAGACCATCTGGTCAACATGGTGAAACCCCACCTCTACTAAAAATACAAAAATTAGTTGGGCATGGTGGTGAACGCCTGTAGTCCTAGCTACCGAGAGGCTGAGGCAGAAGAATTGCTTGAACCCAGGAAGTGGAGGTTGCGGTGAGCCGAGCACCATTGCACTCCAGCCTGGTTAATAAGAGCGAAACTCTGTCTCAAAAAAAATAAATAAATAAAGATAATGTATTACAGAATTATGATATTTAAAATTCATTTTTAGGCTGGGTGTGGTAGCTCATCTCATTTCTATAATCCTAGCACTTTGGGAGGCTGGAAGATTGCTTAAGCCTGGTAGTTTGATACCAACCTGGGCAAGATAGTAAGACCTCTTCTCTAGAAAGAAAAAAAAAAATTAGCTGGGCATAGCAGCGTGCTCCTGTAGTCCCAGCTGCTCAGGAGGCAAAGGTGGGAGGATCACTTGAGCCCGGGAGCCTGGGCTGCAGTGAGCTGTGATTGTACCACTGCACTCCAGCTTGGGTAATAGAGATCCCTTCTCAAAAAAGAAAGTAAGAAAATGATTTTCTATTTTTGATCATACATTTCTAGGTTCTCCAGGATATACTTTTATAGTAATGGAATCAGAATAAACTACAACTTTAAAAAATCAATTTGAAAAAACAATCCATTACAGAAAATGCACAAAGGAAGTAAAAAATTAAAAGGCAAAGTTCCGGTGTCAGATAAGTGTATATAAAGTTATTTATCTGCACCTGTAATTAGGAATATGTTATTAATTAAAGGAATATATTTCACCTCCATCATGTTGGCAACAACTTAAAAGTCTAATAATGTCACATATAGTTGAGGATGTGGGGAAAAGCAGAGCTTTCTTATGCTGGCTGGAAGAGTAATTGGTATAGCACTCAGGAAAGAAAATGGGCTGTCTCTGGTAAAGTTGAAATTAGCATTTAGTATTTATTTCTAAGCATATACAGTCGAGAAACTCTTTCACATTTGTACAAAAATGTTTACTGCAACATTGTATATAATAATACAAAACTGGAAATAACCTGTGTTTCCATGGTTGGGTGTTGCATAAATAAATTCTAGTGCATTCAAACAATGGTATGCCATAGCAGTTAAAAGAAGAACAGTCATTCTTGAGCAAAAAAACAAAAAACAAAAAAACTAAGGGATAGATCAAATTATACCATTCACATAAATCTTTTCTTTCTTTCTTTCTTTTTTTTTTTTTGAGACAAAATCTCTGTTCTGTCACTCAGGTTGGAGTGCAGTGGTGCCATCTTGGCCCGCTGCAACCTCTGCCTCCTGGGTTCAAGCAATTCTCCAGCCTTAGCCTCCCAAGTAGCTGGGATTACAGGTGTATGATACCACACCTGGCTAATTTTTGTATTTTTGGTAGAGACAGCGTTTCACCATGTTGCCCAGGCTGGTCTCAAACTCCTGAGCTCAACCGATCTGCCTGCCTTGGTCTCTCAGAGTGCTGGGATTACAGGCATGAGCCACTGTACCCAGCCCATGAAAAATTTCAAAACACCAGCAAATCTATTGTTTATAGACATGGAGATGTATGATCAAAGCATGTTATTGGTGGACTATCCACTGACTTCAGATTATTGATTACAGCAGGTACAAAAGGGAAGGCAATGGGTTCACTGTTTGGAATAGGAGTAGGAGGACCACAATTTATATTTTATTTCTTTTAAAAAAAAATCAGAAGTAAATATGGCAAAATGTAGACATTTATATTATCTGGCTGGTGGGTTGGTCCATGGTTCTTAAATTATTCTGCACATTTTTCTGATTGTTTTCAACTATAAAAGTATTTGTTAGTATAAAGTATATTTTTAAAAGGTATTATTCCAGTAGCCCAGTTTCTGAGGGTTCTTTGAAACTTGTGTTACTGAAAAGTCTTATAAAAACCAAGTGTATTCCTTTTCCAGAACAGAAATAATATAAACATACTAAGTAATTCTTTGCATATTTCCTAGTTTTACATAAAATATGCTCTAAAATTTTTCTTTTTGCTTTTCAGACAGCATGTTTTCGTGAAGAAAGGGATGTATTAGTGAATGGAGACAATAAATGGATTACAACCTTGCACTATGCTTTCCAGGATGACAATAACTTAGTAAGAATCATTTTTGTATTTCTATGTACTATTTTTTTTTGTTGGAAGAATTAACATTATTTTTATTTAAGCATTGTTTAAATGTAGGTTTCATATAGAAAATTGCTGCATTTCAAACAGAGTAAGTCGTTCACTTGATACATGTTTTTTTTTTTTCCTCCCTGGAAATTTGATACCTTTTAATTGGAATTCTTTATGCTAATAAGCAAGTCAAAGCTAAATCCAAACATTTAATTTCTATTAGTTAAATTCTGTAGAAGGTCTTCAGGAGTTTTTAATGATTTTTCCCAATATATTTTATTTATAGTATTCTATTTCTTTTTAGAATTTTACGTATTTTTCTAAGTGGCTATGTGCTATGTTAAGTAGAGCCACATTTAAAACATAGGCTATGTCTGATTTTATATGGAGATAAGACACTTCACAAAAGTTGAGAAAGAGCTTGGAGGAAAATCAAAATATTAGAAGCACTGCCAATTGAGAATTAATAAGAATGAAGAGATAAATGAGTGAATAGAAAAATAAGATTAAATCTGTCACGATTGAGGATGCAACTGCTTGGCCTGCTATTTGAGGCTCCTCATTGTCTGACCCCGATTTTTATTTCCAGGTTTATTCTTTAGCATACATGTATTTAAATCCTCCTGTGTTACACACTATACCAAAAACTGAGATATAAAAATTAATGGGATATTTTTCAGTCATTTGACAAATACTTACTGGATTGACCTGTTGCTTTCCTCCTTCTACCTTCTTTCATGATATGCTTCTTTCTTTCCTTTCCCTTTCCTTTTCTTTAGTACTTCTACTCCTCCTCCTCCTCCTCCTCCTCCTCTTCTTCCTACCTCCTCCTCCTCCTCCTCCTCCTCTCCTCTTCTTCCTTCCTCCTCCCCCCTCCCCCTCCTCCTCCCCCTTCTTCTTCTTTCTTCTTTTTCTTCTTCTTTCTTTTCTTCTTCTTCTTCCTCTTTTTTTGATGGTGTCTCCCTCTGTCACCCAGGCCTGAGTGCAGTGGTGCTGTCTCAACTCACTGCAACTGCCTCCCAGGCTCAAACGATCCTCCGATCTCAGCCTCCTGAGTAGCTGGGACTATAGGTGTATGTCATCATGCCCAGCTAACTTTTTGTGTTTTTGGTAGAGATGGGATTTCACCATATTGCCCAGGCTGGTCTCAAACTCCTGAGCTAAAGTGATCCACCTGCTTCAGCCTCCCAAAGTGTTGGGATTACAGGCATGAGCCACTGCGCCTGGCCAGGGTCTCTTTTCTTATTCTTACATTCCCATGAGGGGAACCAGGCAATAAATCCAAAATCAAGTAATATTTTCAGATTATTTCAAATGGAGAAAATACTGCATTTATTTGAAGATAAGTCAGTAAAGACTCTTCTAAGACAAATAGTAATTAGCTAAACCAAGAAGAAGATGGAGAGAGAGGGCTTGGTAGGCAAAAGTACAGAGATTTGAAGTCAATACTTGTTTGTATTGACTGAAGAGGCTTGGGGAGAAGGGAGGCAGAAAGGAGAACTTAAATAGCTAACATGTTCTTATATGTTCTGCTAAACAAATTAGACTTTTGCAACCATGTTTTTCGATTGGGGGTGGTCATGAAACTCTTGTGTATGTTTTTAAATTTCATTATATCTGAGAGCCTAGACAATATAGCATATTACAATAAAACTGCCCAGATTGATCTGTTGCTTTCCTCCTTTTACCTTTCATGGTTTCTCAGGAGTTCCTCGCAATCAAAGTATGAAACCTACTGTTTTAAGAGTATAGGAAGGTTTGTGACTGGAAAGGACTAGGGTTGTTAGAGAGATGAGAGGAAGGCCAGTATGATTATAGTAACCAAGGAAAGAGAGGTATAAAATGAGGCTTTGAGAGCGTAGATCATATAGATCATGCTGAGGAGTCAGATTTTACCTGAATTTCAAGAAGAGTTTTATGGAGAGTGAAATAATCAGTTTTATGTTTTACGTGTAACCTGCTGACAGCATGGTGGATTATGGATTTCAGTGATAAAACTAGAGGCAAAGACACCGGTTAGGAGACTTTTACAAATTCAGGGGACAGATGGGGAGGACTTGAATAAAGGTGATAATATCCAAGTAGGGATGAAGATGAGAGGATGGTTTTACATTACTATTTAGAAAGTAAAATAATTAGAACTTTATGTGTTTGAGTGGATGTCAGTGGAGGAGAGAGGAGTCATAATGATTCTTGTGCTTCCAATGCCTGACTTATGGGATTCAGTAGTCATTGATGAATTGAATTGGGGAATAGAGGCGGAAGAGAAGATTTAGAGTAGGGGGAAAATGATTTGTTTAATTTGGTAGATGTTTGGTTTGAACTGTAGTGTGATCCATTCACTGGGTTGGATATATAAGTCTGGTGCTCTATATATAGAGTGAATAGCACTACACATCTCTGAGTACTATTTTATAGGTCAGGTTTTGGCAGACTGTTGGCTGCAGCTCAAATCTGGCCTACCACTTGTTTTTGTAGAGCCTGCAAGCTAAGAATGGTCTTTACATTTTTAAATAGTTGAAAAAAATCAAAGGAATAATACTTTCTGGCACATGAATATTATATTAAATTCGAATTTCAGTCTCCCTAAAATTTAATTTTAACACAACTACACTTACAGATTTATGTATTGTCTGTGGCTGCTTTGTGGTACAATGGCAGAGCTGTATAGTGACAGAGACTGGCACTGTGACAAAGGGTAACAGTGTCTGTATTACTCTCACTTTGCACTGCTGCTTAGTACACTATAAATGGCAGTGACACATAATTATAACTTGATAGTATTTTGAATGCTATGCATATTGCTGTACCCCATAACATTTTATTATTATTTTTCTTAATAGTGTATGCTCATCATGACAAAATAAGGCAAGAAGTCTTCAGATATTAGGCTTTTAGGCACTGTAGTGTGGATTATTTTGTTATGGATTAAATGGCAGAGTATTGTGTTTATTATGCAACCACACTACAATAATACTAATACAGTATACACCTACATTTCCAGACTAAGCATTCATCACACATTCCCAACTCACAGAGTATCTATTGCAGCAGAACTTCATAAAAATGAAAATGAGTGCATCTGTAGTAAGTTTCTGAGTAGCTCATTTGTTAGCCAAGCAAGGAACGCTACTTACTGATGTAGAATTAATTAAATCATGTTTGATTGCAGCAGCTGGAAAAACATGCCCAGGGAAAATAAACTTATCTAAGACTATGTATTAGCCTTTTTTTGATAACAATTGCTCAAAGAATTGAGGACACTGCTAGCACATCAATGTTTGATTATAAAACCAGAGAAATGTGTGGACGTTTGTTTTTTCTTATTATGTAAGTACTTACATTATATCCCTGATTTTACCTTTTGGCTTGCCAAGCCTAAAGCGTTTATTACCTGTCCCTTACAAAAAAGTTGGCCAACTCCTGTTGTAAATAACAGTGACTAAAAGGAGTAAATGAGAATAACTGAGTAGTGCTTGTAAAGTGTGAAAATAGGCCATGCGTGATGGCTCACGCCTGTAATCCCAGTATTTTGGGAGGCTGAGGTGGAAGCATTGCTTGAGTCCAGGTGTTCAAGACCAACTTGGCTTCAAGACCCTTTCTCTACAAAAAAAAGTTTGGTATAGTGGTACACCCGTGTAGTTCCAGCTACTTGGGAGGCTGAGGCAGGAGGATCACTGGAGCCCAGGAAGTTGAGGCTGCAGTGCAGTGAGCTATCATCACACTGCTGCACTCCAGCCTGGGTGACAGAGAGAGACCCTGTCACTAAAAAACAAAAAGAAAAAGTGAAAACAAATGTGCTAAGAGAAGACAGATAGAGGGACCCAAGAGGAAGAAAACAAATGGAAATGATCAGAGCGAGAAAGAGAATCAAGATATCACACCATGGAAACTAAGAGTTGGTGGAGGAGTTGGTCAAGTGTTAAATATAGTGTTTGACTCAAAAAAAAAAGAAAAAAAAAAAAAAGATAGGAAATATTGTACTTGCTTACAATTTCTACATTTCAGCCTCAGGGGAATATCCTTCATTCTTAAACGTACTCTGTACTCTACATTTTGCCCTTGTTTTTGGTATCAATGATACGTTTAATACCAGTACCATTCCTCTTCCCTGTACCTGTTGAAGTCCAGCTAGTACTTTTAAATTGTGCCCAAATTCATCTTAAAATAGTCATTTCCAGAATTGCCTGTTGAAATTTATCTTTCTCATCTCATTCTGACTTTACATTTTAAAATTATTAATTTTGCATAACTAATACATGTATGTATATATCTCTGACTTTTAAAATACAACTTCAAAAAACATTTACATCTTTAGCTAAAATTAAATTAAAAGTTTTTCCAACCCCACTGGAAACAAGGAAAAATCTTAAAGGTTTATATAGCTTTTTAAAAATTCATCTATCTATATATGTATATGTATATAAAAAATTGCACTTTAGGTTCTGGGGTACATGTGCAGAACATGCAGGATTGTTGTATAGATATATACATGGCAATGTGGTTTGCTACCTCTATCCCCTGTCACCTATTTCTGGCATTTCTCCACGTTATCCTTCCTTAACCTCCCTACCCGCTGCTGTCCCTCTCCTATTCCTCCGCAACAGACCTCAGTGTGTGATGCTCCCCTCCCTGTGTCCATGTGTTCTCATTGTTCAACACCCGCCTATGAGTGAGAACGTGTGGTGTTTGATTTTCTGTTCTTGTGTCAGTTTGCTCAGAATGATGGTTTCCACATTCATCCATGTCCCTACGAGGGACACAAACTCATTGTTTTTTATAGATGCATAGTATTCCATGGTGTATATGTGCCACATTTTCCTTGTCCAGTCTATCATCGATGGGAACCAACCTGGGTTGGTTCCAGGTCTTTGCTATTGTAAACAGTGCTGCAGTGAACATACGTGTGCATGTGTCTTTATAATGGAATGATTTATAATCCTTTGAATATATACCCAGTAATGGGATTGCTGGGTCAAATGGAATTTCTATGTCTAGGTCCTTGAGGAATCGCCACACTGTCTTCCACAATGGTTAAACTAATTTACACTCCCACCAACAGTGTAAAAGTGTTCCTATTTCTCCACATCCTCTCCAGCATCTGTTGTCTCTAGATTTTTTAATGATCGCCATTCTAACTGGCGTGAGATGGTATCTCAGTATGGTTTTGATTTGCATTTCTCTAATGACCAGTGATGATGAGCATTTTTTTATATGTTTGTTGGCATCATTATATGTCTTCTTTTGAAAAGTGTCTGTTCATGTCCTTCACCCACTTTTGAATGGGTTTTTTTTTTTTTTCTTGTAAATCTGTGTTAGTTCTTTGTAGATTCTAGATACTAGCCCTTTGTCAGATGGGTAGATTGCAAAAATTTTTTCCCATTCTGCTGGTTGCTGGTTCACTCTAATGATTGTTTCTTTTGCTGTGCAGAAGCTGTGGAGTTTGATTAGGTCCCATTTGTCTATTTTGGCTTTTGTTGCAAATGCTTTTGGTGTTTTAGTCATGAAGTCCTTGCTTATACCTATGTCCTGAATGGTTTTGCCTAGGTTTTCTTCTCAGGTTTTTATGGTGTTAGGTCTTATGTTTACGTTTTTAATCCATCTGGAGTTAATTTTAGTGTAAGGTGTCAGGAAGGGGTCCAGTTTCTGCTTTCTGCACATGTCCAGCCAGTTTTTCCAACACCATTTATTAAACAGGGAATCCTTTCCCTATTGCCTGTTTTTGTCAGTTTTGTCAAAGTACAGGTGGTTGTAGATGAGTGGCGTTGCCTGCGGAGGCCTCTGTTCTGTTCCATTGGTCTATATCTCTGCTTTGGTACTAGTACCATGCTGTTTTGATTACTGCAGTCTTATAGTATAGTTTGAAGTCAGTTAGCATGATGCCTCCAGCTTTGTTCTTTTTGCTTAGGATTGTTTTGGCTATGCGGACTCTCTTTTGGTTCCATTTGAAGTTTAAGGTGGTTTTTTCCAGTTCTGTGAAGAGGGTCATAGGTACCTTGATAGGGATAGCCTTGAATCTTACTTTGGGCAGTATGGCTATTTTCATGATACTGACTCTTCCTAATCATGAGCATGGAATGTTTTTCCATCTGTTTGTGTCCTCTCTTATCTCCTTGAGCAGTGGTTTGTAGTTCTCCTTGAAGAGGTCCTTTATATCCCTTGTTAGTTGTATTCCTAGGTATTTTATTCTCTTTGTGGCAATTGTGAATGGCAGTTCGTTCTTGATTTGGCTCTCTTTAAGTCTGTTATTGGTGTATAGAAATGCCTGTGATTTTTGCGTGTTGATTTTTTATCCTGAGACTTTGCTGAAGTTGCTTATCAGTTTCAGGAGATTTTGGGTTGAGATGATGGCGTCTTCTAAATATATGATCATGTGATCTGCAAATAGAGACAGTTTAACTTCCTCCTTCCTAAGGTTGAATACCCTTTATTTCTTTTTCTTGCCTGATTGCTCTGGCTAGAACTTCCAATACTATGTTGAATAGGAGTGGTGAGAAAGGACATCCTTGTCTAGTGCTGGATTTCAAAGGAAATGCTTCCAGTTTTTGCTCAGTCAGTATGATATTGACTGTGGGTTTGTCGTATATAGCTTTTATTATTTTGAGATACGTTTTGTTGATACATAGTATACTGAGAGTTTTTAGCATAAAGGACAGTTGAATTTTGTCAAAGGCCTTCTCTGCATCTATTGAGATAATCATGTGGTTTTTGTCTTTGGTTCTGTTTATGTGGTGGATTACGTTTATAGACTTGTGTATGTAGAACCAGTCTTGCCTCCCTGATATGAAGCCTACTTGATCGTGATGGATAAGCTTTTTAATGTGCTGTTGGATTCAGTTTGCCAGTATTTTATTGAAGATTTTTTCATCTGTGTTCATCATGGATATTGGCCTGAAGTTTTCTTTTCTTGTTGAGTCTCTGCCGGGTTTTGGTATCAGGATGATGTTGGTCTCATAAAATGATTTGGGAAGCATTCTCGCTTTTTGGATTTTTTGAAATATTTTCAGAAGGAGTGGCACCAGCCCTTCTTTATATGTCTGGTAGAATTCAGCTGTGAACCCATCTGGACCTGGGCTTTTTTTGGTTGGTAGGCTCTCTTAATTGCTGCCTCAACTTCGGCCTTTGTTACTGGTCTAATCTGGGTTTCAACTTCTTCCTTGTTTAGGCTTGGGGAGGGTGCAAGTGTCTGGGAATTTATCCATTTCTTCCAGGTTTACTGGTTTATGTGCATAGAATTGTTTTAGTAATGTCAGATGGTAGTTTGTATTTCTGTGGAATTGTTGGTGATACTCCCTTTATTGTTTTTTATTCCATCTATTTGATTATTTTCTCTTTTCTTTTTTATTAATCTGGCTAGCAATCTATTTGGTTGATCTTTTCAAAAAAACCAGCTCCTGGATTTGATTTTTTTGAAGAGTTTTTTGTGTCTCTATCTCCTTGAGTTCTGCTCTGATCTTAGTTATTTCTTGTCTTCTGCTAGCTTTTCAGTTTTATTGATCTTGCTCCTCTAGGTCTTTCAGTTTTGATGACAGGTTGTCGTTTTTAGATCTTCCCTTGCTTCTAATGTGGGCATTCATTGCTATAAATTTCCCTCTAGACACTGCTTTAAATGTATCGCAGAGATTCTGGTACTTGCTGGTTTTGAAGAACATCTTTATTTCTGCTTCATTTCATTGTTTATCCAGTCAACATTCAAGAGCCAACTGTTCAGTTTCCATGAAGTTGTGCAGTTCTGAGTGTGTTTCTTAATCCTGAGGTCTAATTTGATTGCACTGTGGTCTGAGAGACTGTTATGCTTTCTGTTCTTTGGCATTTGCTGAGGAGTGATTTACTTCCAATTATGTGGTCAACTTTAGAGTAGGTGTGATGTGCTGAGAAGAATGTATATTCTGTGGATTTGGGGTGGAGAGTTCTGTAGATGTCTAAGGTTTGTTGGTCCAGATCTGAGTTTAAGTCCTAGATATCCTTGTTAATTTTCTGTCTTGTTAATCTGGCTAATATTGACAGTGGAGTGTTAAATTATCCCACTATTACTGTGTGGGAGTCTCTCTTTGTAGGTTGTTAAAAACTTGCTTTATGTATCTGGGTGCTCCTGTATTGGATATGTATATATTTAGGATCGTTAGCTGTTCTTGTTGCATTGATCTTTTTACCATTATGTAATGCCCTTTTTTGACTCTTTTGATCTTTATTGGTTTAAAGTCTATTTTATCAGAGACTCGGATTGCAAGTCCTACTTTTTTTGCTCTCCATTTGCTTGGTAAATCTTCCTCCATCCCTTTCTTTTGAGTCTGTGTCTGTCCTTGCATGTGATAGGGGTTTCCTGGATACTGCACCCCGATGGGTTTTGACTTTTTATCTGCTTTGCCAGTCTGTGTCTTTTTATCCACTTTGCCAGTCTGTGTTTAGCCCATTTACATTTAGGCTTAATATTGTTATGTGTGAATTTCATCCTGCCATTTTGATGCTAGCTGGTTGTTTTGCCCTTTAGTTGATGCAGTTTCTTCATTGTGTTGATGCTCTTCACCATTTGGTAACGTTTTTAGAGTGGCTGGTACTGGTTGTTCCTTTTCGTGTTTAGTGCTTCTTTTAGGAGCTCTTGTAAGGCACCCTGGTGGTGACAAAATCTCTCAACAATTGCTAGTTTGTAAAGGATTTTATTTCTCCTTTGCTTTTGAAGCTTAGTTTGGCTGGATATGAAATTCTAGGTTGAACTTTATTTTCTTTAAGGATGTTGAATATTGGCCCCCACTCTATTCTGGCTTGTAGGGTTTCTGCTGAGAGATTCTTGTGAATCTGATGGATTTCCCTTTGTGGGTAACCTGACCTTTCTCTGGCTGCCCTTAGCATTTTTCCTTCAGTTCAACCCTAGTGAATCTGACGATTATGTGTCTTGGGGTTGCTCTTCTTGAAGAATATCTTTGTCTGTGTTTCCTGGACTTGAATATTGGCCTGCCTTTCTAGGTTGGGGAAGTTTTTCTGGATAATATCCTGAAGAGTGTTTTCCACCCTGGATTCATTCTCTCCATCACATTCAGGTACACCTATCAAACATAGATTAGGTCTTTTCACATAATCCCATATTTCTTGGAGGCTCTGTTCATTTCTTTTCACTCTTTTTTCTCTTATCTTGCCTCCTCAATTTTATTTCATTGAGTTGATCTTCAATCTCTGATATCCTTTCTTCTGCTTAGTCAGTTCGGCTGTTGAAACTTGTGTATGCTTTGTGAAGTTCTCATGTTGTCTTTCAGCTCCAAGTAGTCATTTATATTCTTCTCTAAGCTGTTTAATCTTGTTAGCATTTCATTGAACCATTTTTCAAGGTTCTTAGTTTCTTTGCACTGGGTTAGAACTTGTTCTTTTAGCTCAGAGAAGTTTGTTATTACCTACCTTCTGAACCCTGTTTCTATCAGTTTATCAGACTCATTCTCTATCCAGATTTGTTCCCTTTCTGGTGAGGAGTTGTGAGCCCTTGGAGGAGGAAAGACGTTCTGGTTTTGGGTGTTTTCATCCTTTTGCACTGGTTTCTTGCTATCTTTGTGGTTTTATCTACCTGTGGTCTTTGAAGTTGGTAACTTTTGGATGAGGTCTCTGAGTGGACGTCCTTTTTGTTGTTGTTGAAGTTATTTCTTTCTGTTTTTTACTTTTCCTTCTAACAGTCAGGCTCCTCTGCTGTAGGATTGCTGGAGGTTCACTCCAGACCCTGCTTGCCTAGGGAATCACCTGCAGTGGCTGCAGAAGAGTAAGGATTGCTGCCAGTTTCTTCTGTTACCTTTGTCCCAGAAGGATACCCACCAGGTATCAGCCTGAGCTCTCCTTTATGAGGTGTGTCTTTGGATATACAGGAGTTGGGGGGCTGCTTGAGGAGACAGTTTGTCCCTTATAGGAGTTCAGGTGCTGAGCTGTGAGGTCCATTGTTCCATTCAGAGCTGCTCTGCAGATATGTTTAACTCTGCTGCAGTGGAACTCATAACTGCTTTTTTACCCAGGTGCTCTGTCCTGGGAAGGTGGGGCATTATTTGTAAGTTCCTGACGTGCTGCTGCCTTTTTTCAGAGATGCCCTGCCTAGCAAGGAGGTAGCCTAGACACAGTCTGCCAGCAGAGGCGTTGCTGAGCTGCCATGGGCTCTGCCCAGCTGCTGTGTGAACTTCCTTGTGGTTTTGTTTACAGAGGAATAGTTAGAACTGCCTCGGTAATAGTGGTCTGCCTCAGTAATGGCGGACTGCCTCTGTAGTTGAGAATGCCTTGGTAATGGTGGACATCTTTCCCCCCACAGAGCTGGACCATCTGTGCTTGCTGGGAGACTCTCAATCCAGAGTTTCAGATTGCTGGTCTTTGTGGGTGTGGTTACCGCCAAGCCTCATCAACTGGCTCCCTGTTTCAGCCCCCTTTTTTTCAGTCAAATGGACGGCTCTGTCTCCCAGGCATTCTGGGCGCCAGTTGAAATGGCCAACCAGATTTGTGTGAGTTTTTCTGTGGAGACCCCACCTGTGCTGGCTGAAATAGCTGTGCTGGAAACTCTTGGTGCTTTTCAGCCTCCTCATCTGTGGGCAGTAATAACTCATTTGGAAATGAGAGTGATCACTCACCCTCTGCATTGTTCTCGCTGGGAACTGGATCCAGAGCTGTTCGTATTCGGCCATCTTGGATCCCTCAAAGTTTATATAACTCTTAACAGTCATGGGATTTATCTGATTGCAGGCCAGATCTAGGTGTTCAAACAATTTCGTTATATTACTTGTCTTTTATATCCCATATATACTTATAGATTATAGTAATTTTCTTTATACTACAGATTGTGACCCATTAGTGAGTAATAAAATCAATTACGTTGGCTATAAGCAGCATTTTCTTTTTAAGAGACAAGATCTTAATCTGTTGCCCAGGGTGGATCTTGCTCTATTGCCCAGTTATGGCTCACTGCTGCCTCCACTCCTGGGCTCAACTAGAGTAGCCAGGAATATAGGTGTGTGCCACTGTGCCCCACTAACTTAAATTTTTTTTTTTTTTTTTTTTTTTTGGTGAAGATGGGGTCTCAGTTTGTCACTCAGGCTCATCTTGAACTCTTGGCTTCAAATGATCCTTTCGGCTTGACCTCCTAAAGTGTTGGGATTACAGGCATGAGCCACCATGTCCAGCCATCAGCTGCATTTTAAAAAATTAAATAGAATAGAAAATGACAGAGCTCATGACAAGTAGTAAGAGTGCATATGTTCTCATGACACATTTCTTTTATGATATACCAAATTATTATGTAAGCTTTATATGTTATTGTGGGTTATAATGAGAATTGTTTGAAAGCCATAACATAGAGCTTTCTATGTATTAGTTACACAGTTGTTAAATTGAATAGAATGATATTTTAACTGGATTTGTTATACATAATATAAAAAATTTTAGAAATGCATGTATCATGCAAATATAGTCTGCATGGGTTTTGTTGACAACATTTTAAGAGGAAATGAAAGCATTTCCCCCATATTTGCCTAGAAAATTATAGCAGTGTATCATAATTTTAAAAATGTTTCTAAATAGTGAATAAAATCCACAATTACAGTGTATTCTGTAGTAGAGAAATGTTAACACTGCAAATTTGTGCATTGCTTAAAACTCTACATTTTGGCCGGGCGCGGTGGCTCAAGCCTGTAATCCCAGCACTTTGGGAGGCCGAGGCGGGTGGATCACAAGGTCGAGAGATCGAGACCAACCTGGTCAACATGGTGAAACCCCGTCTCTACTAAAAATACAAAAAATTAGCTGGGCATGGTGGCGCGTGCCTGTAATCCCAGCTACTCAGGAGGCTGAGGCAGGAGAATTGCCTGAACCCAGGAGGCGGAGGTTGCGGTGAGCCGAGATGGCGCCATTGCACTCCAGCCTGGGTGACAAGAGCGAAACTCCGTCTCAAAAAAAAAAACCTCTACATTTTGGTATAAATATAGAAATAATTATTTAATTTTGTAGATATATTAATAGAAATAAAGTACCCAAATAACAAATTTTATATAGCAAAAATTTGGTATATAAAACTGTGATTTATCTCTCTCCTCTTATTTAGTTTTATTTGCATTCTTTGTATTTGACATTAGGATTAACATTTCTTTTTCAAAGACATTTCTCAGGGAAAAATATTCTGGATATGCCTCTCAATAATTACTAAAAGAGAATTAAAAACATAACTGGTGGAGGAATGAAACACTCTAGTAGTCAAATTTCCTATAACTTGCCAGTTTTTCTTTAGTTTAGGGGAGCCTTCATCATATATTCATTTCAAGAGTTAGAGGTCTTGGTTATCATCAAAGATTATCTTTTGAATATTTATAAAATATTAGAAAATAAAATCATTAAGAAATGTTGACAATGCTCATTTTAGATACCAGAAAAGTAAATTTTATTATGTATAATTATTATTCAATGTAATTTTTAATCCTAATAGCTTTTAAATAGCCAAGTAAAAAACATAATTTATAATGCTGTACAGTTCAAGAAAGCTGTGGCAAATAACGACTTTCATTTCTAAGCTACTTACCACTATAGTTTATGAAAAAATGTGCTGTGGTATCAAGTAGACCTTTTGTGTGTTTCAGAAAAAGGCACATACTTTAATGATGGTTGTTATTAAGATGTGATTAGATAATTGTTTCTTTAAGAAAAGCTCATTAAATAGAAAGCTGCTTAGTTACATTGATGCATAAAATTTTTATCAGATAACACTAGAATATAATGAACCAGTGAAATTTGTTTGTTCTATCTTTTCTTATTCATTGTTTCCTGTTTAGTTATTTTGTGGTCGAGAAAAAAAAACCAGGAAAATATTTAGAGCAAAAGTATTTTTCTTGAAGTGACATATGTAACTTGTTTAAAATGTGAAAGATACTTGAATTTTAAATTAATTGTAGTAACTCATGTGAACTCTAAGTCCTTTATAGGAATCGAATTTGTTAAGACAAATTATTAGAAAGGTATCTTTTTAATAGTAAAGATACTTTTAATTTTTAAAATTAAAAATACTTTTTAATTAGAAAAGTATTTTTTAATAGTAAACCAAATGAAAGCAAGGAGGAATAACTAAAAGGTGAGGCTGTAAAGATTGACTGTTAATCTCCTTGTTATGTCAGCATGAGAATTAGAAGAGTTTCCTGATATTCTTACAAAGACTTCTAGAAACATATCTGTTCTTTAAAATGCTGATTTTTGGAAACATAACTCATTGCATGTTTTCATATGTTTAGCATTGTTTCCTTGGACTGGAGCTCTTTAAAAAAAATTACAAACTTTGAAACTATTTCAAAGTGATTTTTTTAGAAACTCAGTGTTGGAAGTTTTATGGTGTATATATTCATACCTACAGATCTATATTTCTTTATTTTGGGTCGTATAGTAGTTGATATAATGGATATGTCATAATTCAACTAACAGTTTCCTTGATCACATTCATATTATTTCTGATTTGTTGCAGTTATTAATAGTTCTGTACAGTAAATAAACTTGTCCATATTCCTTATATATTGGAGTTTTTGTTATAATTGACTAAATTCTTAAGAATGGTAATACTAGATCTAAGGGGTATGTACAGTTTAAATTTTAGTAGTTACTTTGATCCCAGAAGGTTATAGTATATCATCCTTCCAAAAGCAGGATTGCTTCAAGTCACTGTCCCCAAAGCTGTCATGGTCTTTTTAGTAATCTGACCAGTGATTACTAAAATCAATGATTGTTGCTTTGGCTTTCATTTCCCTAATGACTGTTGAAGTTAAGCATGTATTAATTGGCTGATTATGTTTCCTCTTAGGTGAATTATCTGTTAATATTCTTAGCCCAGTTTTGTTGGATTAATTTGTCCCTCTCTTAACAATTAGAAGGGGCTCTTTATTTTAGGATTATCTCCTTGACCTATTACGAATATTACCTCTCAGTCTGTTTTTTTTTTTTTTAAAACTTGTTTAAAGATACCTTAGCTACATTAGGTAATATTTTTAAAGTAGGTTTTTTTTTTGTTTTTTTTTTTGAGACGGAGTTTCGCTCTTGTTACCCAGGCTGGAGTGCAATGGCGCAATCTCGGCTCACCGCAACCTCCGCCTCCTGGGTTGAAGCAATTCTCTTGCCTCAACCTCCTGAGTAGCTGGGATTACAGGCACGTGCCACCATGCCCAGCTAATTTTTTGTATTTTTAGTAGAGACGGGGTTTTACCATGTTGACCAGGATGGTCTCGATCTCTCCACCTCGTGATCTACTCGCCTCAGCCTCCCAAAGTGCTGGGATTACAGGCTTGAGCCACCGCGCCCGGCTAAAGTAGTTTTTGATTAGGAATACCAAATTCTCAATTTTACTTTAAAATTAACCAATCAGAACAATATGATATAATAATATAGGAATAGGTAACCGTAGCAGAATAGATTAACTGGAAACAGATATGAGTATATCTGGGATCTTAAAATATGATGAAGGGACGGTTCATTTGAATTGAGGAGAATGGATTATTTAACTAGTTGTTTTAGACTAGTTAAAATACATTCTGTCTATTTAGTCTTACAGACTCTGTCAGTAAGAAAGTAGTCTTCACACTTTAATCAAAAGTAAATTATCAGGATAGTATCAGTTAAACGTTAGGCCAGTGGGCGCGCTGGCTCATGCCTGTAATCCCAGCACTTTGAGAGGCCAAGGTGGTCAGATCATGAGGTCAGGAGATCGAGACCATCCTAGCCAACCTGGTGAAACCTTGTCTCTACTAAAAATACAAAAATTAGCTGGGTGTGGTACTGAAAATCCAAAAATTAGCATGCCTGTAATCCCAGCTACTTGGGAGGCTGAGGCATGAGAATCACTTGAACCCAGGAGGCAGAGGTTGCAGTGAGCTGAGATTGCACCACTGCACTCCAGCTTGGCGACAGAGCAAGACTCCATCTAAAAACAAACAAAAAAACCCCGCTAGGCCTAGTAAATACAGCAAGTAGGCCATAGACCAGGATTTTAAATATATACAGCTTCCCTAATTTTCAAGGCTTTAATATGTAAAATTAGTTTCTTTCTTTCTTTTTTTTGAGAAGTCTCACTCTGTTGCTCAGTCTGGAGTGCAGTGGCGAGATTGCGGCTGGCAGCAACCTCTGCCTCCTGGGTTCAAGCAAATATCCTGCCTCAGCTTCCTGAGTAGCTGAGAGTACAGGTATATGTCACCACGCCCAGCTAATTTTTTTTTGTATTTTTAGTAGAGACAGGATTTCACCACGTTAGCCAGGATGGTCTCGATCTCCTGACCTTGTGATCCACATACCAATAAAGATCCATATCTAAAATGAGTTGGCTTCTATTTATTATATATACCTGAGAAAAGCCCATTCTGATATTTGTACAATATTAAAAACGGGAAGAGAAACATATGGTGAGAATTGCTTTATTCTAATAGTAGTGTTTTCCAAATGCTGATCTACGACTGATGCTGGTTCTCATAAAGTTCTTACTGATCCAAGGTGAAATAAGGAGAACATAATGATGATGAACATGAATTTCTTTCAATGTAGGGACTATCCTGCATTCTGAGTTTTTTCTTTCTTTCTTTTTCTTTTTTTTGGTGGGGCATTCAAATGTTCATTCTTCTAAAATCTTGGAAAGTTGTGTTCCATTGTTGTAGGTAAAGATGATAATAATAATATTGTTGTACTTTGCAAAATACAAGAATGGTAACCCTGTGTTGTTCTCTGCTCCAGTCTTTAAACATTTTGTTTTACTGCTATATGATATTTAGAGGTGTTTTGTTTGTTTGTTTTGTTTTTTGAGACGGAGACTCGCCCTGTCATCAGGCTGGAGTGTAATGGAGCAATCTTGGCTCACTGCAGCCTCTGCCTCCTCCCAGGATCAAGTGATTCTCCTGCCTCAGCCTCCTGAGTAGCTGGGACTACAGGCATGCGCTACTAGGCCCAGCTGATTTTTTTGTATTTTTAGTAGAGCCTGGGTTTTGCCGTGTTGGCTAGGATGGTTTTGATCTTTTGACCTCATGATCCACCCGCGTCGGCCTCCCTCCCAAAGTACTGAAGTTTTGTAATGACTGCTGATCATCATCCTACACAGTTTCTTGTTAATTAGCTGCATATGTAATTAACTGCATGACTATTTGACCCAGTCCTGTTTGACCTTGGGATACATTATTTTAATTTTTCACCCTTATTATTTACTGAGTACATTTTATTTTTTTCATTCACAGTACCTGGTTATGGATTATTATGTTGGTGGGGATTTGCTTACTCTACTCAGCAAATTTGAAGATAGATTGCCTGAAGATATGGCTCGATTTTACTTGGCTGAGATGGTGATAGCAATTGACTCAGTTCATCAGCTACATTATGTACACAGGTAAGACATTGTACCTGGCTGTGAGTTACCATGTAATATCTAGCAACAGAGGTCTATTTCTTGCCCGATTTATTAATTATGGTCTTAGATACTTTTATCATCAGCCAAAAAAATTATTTTCAGATAAGTTTGGTTGTTTTGCTTTGTTGTTATTATTTGTCAGCATTTCAGAACCGATGTACCTGCTTATACATACATGTACATGTATACTATCTAAAAGTTCCCACTCCTAGAATAATAGATATCGAAGAGTAGGAAAGGTGGGAGGAGGTGAGGGATGAGAAATTACCTATGGGTACAAGATACACTATTCAAGTGATGGGTACAATATATTGCATACCTCACCACTACGCCATATTTCCATGTAACAAAGCTGTACTTGTATCCCCAAATCTGTTTTTTTTAAAAAAGTTCTTATTTCCAGTCAGCATTTCTAGAAACCACTTAAGAAAACGATTCTTGTTTAAATGTACATATGAATTCCATCTCAAAAGGAGTATGCATTGGTGAGTTTCCTTATAGTTGAGTCTTAAATATTTATATTAGCTGGAATTCTAGACCATAAATCGTAGGTTCATTTGCTAAGTAAGTCCTGTATCATTTTATGTTTCTCAAGAAAATACTTTCAAGGATTATATGTGTTAAAAGAAATTTTTTTTGGTAGAAAAGTGATAATTTTGATGTACATGGAGTAATTTATTATAAACTACTAATAATTTATGTTTAAAAAATTTAAAAGTACCTACATGAATTTGGAAGGACACACAAAAAATGAGAAATAAATGAAGAATAAATTGGATCATTTAAAAGGTACCCTCCCATTTTAAGAGGAAAGTAGGAAACACAATGTTGTTGGTGAATTAATCATTAAAATGAGAATATCTTTGGATTGTGCAGAATGTGAGAAAGAGAAAGACGCTGAAGAGAAGTAAGTAAAGGGATACTGCTGAGTTAGAAATAAACTAAACCATTTTCTAAGAGTGATTTTCAAACTTTGGCATGCATCTGAATCCTATGGAGGAGGGCTGGTTGAAACCAGATCGTGGAGTCAACTGCAGAAGTTCTGATTCAGTGGGTTGGGTGGCGCTGGGGTACTGCTATCTCTAACAACTTTCCAGGTGGTGATGCTACTGCTGCTGGAGGTTTGCTCTACTGCTGGTGTAGTGACCACACTTTGAGAATCACTGCTCTAAGAGCAGTGACTGTTTTAAGTTCAGGGTAATGAGAGTGATCTCTGAGAAGAACATGAATGTGGCAGGAATAGAATGTTTCTGTTTCAGTGTTTGCTTTTTAAGATATGGATGTCTTAATTGCTGTTTCATTTAATTAGTAATGAAGTTCTAAGACATTATTAAAAGAAAAATAAACAGTTTGTGTTTTATCAGATCTCTGTTTGGCTTTTTGCCTATTCATGTGTTTTTCTCTGTGGGTATCTGGTTATCACAATTCTTATTGAAAATAAAGATATGGAAATGCTTTAAAAATTGTAAAGTACAATGCAGTTTTTTTTTTTTTTTTTTTTAATTTAAACTTTTGTAGAAATGGGAGTCTCATTGTGTTGCTCAGGCTGGTCTTGAACTCCTGGACTCAAGTGATCCTGCCACCTCAGCCTCTTAAAGTGTTGGGATTACAGGCATGAACCGCCACTCCTAGCCACACTGCAGCTTTAAAGATGGTATTATGGTCTCAAGAGTCAATTATAGGATGAGAAACCAAAGTGCTTTTTATGGCTTAAATGGTAACCCAAAATCCTAGCTGAGGACTATCATTTAAAAATACTTCTAGATGCTGGGCGCGGTGGCTCACGCCTATAATCCCACCACTTTGGGAGGCCAAGACGGGTGGATCACGAGGTCAAGAGATCAAGACCATCCTGGTCAACATGGTGAAACCCCGTCTCTACTAAAAATACAAAAATTAGCTGGGCATGGTGGCACACGCCTGTAGTCCCAGCTACTTGGGAGGCTGAGGCAGGAGAATTGCCTGAACCCAGGAGACGGAGGTTGCGGTGAGTGGCGATCGCGCCATTGCACTCCAGCCGGGTAACAAGAGCGAAACTCCGTCTCAAAAAAAAAAAAATACTTATAGAAAATACTATTTCATTGAATATTTGAAGAATGTTAGTTACTAAGCATAGAGTCTTAGGCTTGTGGAATTGAGAGAGACTTTACCTAGTTTGTATGTAATTCTTGGCAAGGAGTAATACTTTTGACAATTATGTGCATAGATTGGTGATAGTAAATATGAGGTATTTGTAGTATCTTTCATTCTGCCGGGCTTGTTAGAGATATTGTTATGTGGACTGAAAACCATTTCAACCTTGAGCTCTACTTAAATAAATCTAATTTTACAAGGTACTTACTTTTAAATGAATCATATTTATTCCGTTGCTGGGCAGCTCTAATATTAGAAAATTTCATATTAAGCCAAATTTCTTTTTATTTTAGTCATTGGTCCTAGTTTTGCTTTTAGAGTCATATATAATTTATTTATCTTCTAGTTTTTATGCTTTCTGAAGTCTTCTTTAGGTTAAACATCTAAACATCTCTAGTTTCTCTGTTATCACAGTTTGTATACACTTCGTATCTTCCTTGTCTGAATCCCCCACCACACACCCTGTGCCCACTCCCACACCTCGTCTTCCTCCCTCCTTTCCTCTCCTTTCACCTTTCTGTGGATGCTCCATTGTGTTAATGCACTTCTTAAAATGTTATTCTCATTTTCTGGATAGACTATTTTCATCAAATGCTTTAGTGAGGAGATATTTTTTGAGTCTTCTATTATAAGTAACATTGTGCTAAACTATTTGGAATTGTAAGTAAGTAAGTACAGCATATAGTTGTGGCTTTTAAAAAGGTTTCAGTTGTTTGGAGACACAAAACATAAGAGAGAAATAAAACTTAAAATACCACAAGTTAAATAATCATTTAGGGCCAAAGTATAAGAGATGATGGAGTAAGTCCAAACTGTGGATTGCTAAATGAGTTATACAAGCAAATTACAGTGAGCTCAAGAAATGAATAGTAAGTTTATTTCTGATGATCAGTTCAAATCCTCATTTAACTCTTTGTGCTATTCACTGTATTCTAACACAAATTCTATGATTATCTAAAATGGATGTTGCCCCATTTTATAGATGAGGAAACCCAGCTTCAGAGACATGAGTCAGTAAGTAGCATAGCCTAGATTAAAATCTAAGTCGGGCTTGTGTTCCAGATTAATGTTCTTTACACAACATCATGTTTTTCATAGGAGAAGACTTTAATGGTGGGGCTTTGAAGAATGAGAAGACTGTATGTAGGCATTCAAGATAAGTGAATGGTAGGAGAAGAGCACATAAGCAGGCAAATGATAATTTTGGAAAATACTTAATACTAGTTTGGCTAGAGAAAAGAGTTCATGCTGAGTTTAGTAGGAGATTAATTTGTAAAGACAGATTTTAGTTCTTACCATGAAACTCTTAAATGTTACAGACTTTGTATCTTGATAGCTAATAAGCTACAATGAATTTTAGGCAAGGAAATATTAAGTTATTTTATGGTAAACTTCAGGTCTTATGAAATTTCCTAATGTTTTATAATTCATGAACTTCAAATATACAGAAGTGGAAAATACAAGAAGGGAATAGTGAGACTAGATGTGTTTAAGGAAGGAACTACTCCCTTTTTTATGTTCTTTTTAAGTAGATTTATTTCTAGACTTGTAAAGGTATGTTATTTGTCTTCTATCAGCATAAAAAATGGCATATGAAAAAGTTTGCACAAAGGTTTAATAAGAGCAATGGAAAGTAGCAAATGGTAGGAATAATTAAAGTAAGATATTTTCTAATAACATTGAGTAGTGAAAAATCACTGGACTAGGAATCAGAAGATTTAATGCCATCACCTGTTAGATTCCCCATCTGTTAAAGGAGGATAATAAATAACATTTACGCTGCTTGTTTTGCCAGGCTATTGGGAAGGTGAGATGAAGTATGTAAACCAAAGTGCTTTGACAGTGTAGAAAATATGCCATTTCAATTAGGGAAACATCTTTTTGAATTATAAATTTGAGGCATTAAAATTGTTATAAATAAGACAGTTTTATCCTTCAGTTCTATAATTCTAAATCTATTTCTTTGTCTGTATCTATTGAGAATATTTCTTTTCCTTAGTTTTCACTTCTGATTTTCCTTTCCTTTCTTTCTTTGAGCAGCATTTTTCATAAGCTTTTGCAAATGTGCTAAATTTTATTTTAGAAATGCAGGAATATAAGCATATATTACAAGGTGAAGTCCCATGATAGGATATGTGCAAGCTGGGGAAAGAGAGAAGCTGGTAGTGGCTTAGTCCAAGTCTGAAAACCTGAAAATCTGGGAAGCTGACTGTGCAGCTTTCAGCCTGTGGCTGAAGTCCTTAAAGTCCCCAGGAAGCTGCTGGTGAAAGTCCAAAGGCTGGTGAAACTGGAGTCTGATGTCCCAGGGCAGGGGAAGTCGAAGCGAGCTTTGTGCACTGAAAGAAGAAAGAGAGCCAGAAGACTCAGCAAGCAGAATTTTCTCACCTTCTACCACCTGCTTCTCTACTTGAGGGTGGGTCTTCCTCTTTCAGTCCACTGATTCAGATGTCAGTTTCCTCTGATAACACTGTCACAAACACCCAGAAACAATATTTAACTAGCTATATAGGCATCCTTCAGTCCAGTTGACACCTGATATTAACTATCACAGGGTGAAAATTGAATAAGGACTAGTCTAACAGTAATGTACCCTTGTCAATTTTTTTGTTTGATATTGTGCTACAATTATCATATGTTACCATTGGGGGAAGCTGGTGGAAGAGTACAGGGGATTCTTTGAATTTCTGATTTTTTAATTTCCTGTAAGCTTATTATTTCTAAATAAAAATTTTTAGGAAAAAGAAGGGCCTCTATGACTTTCTTTTCTGAAGTCTGGAAACCAAGCCCAAGAAATTCTGTACATTGTATTTCACCTGCAGTGCATATAAATTTGGTGAATTCCTCAAGATTGCCAAATTTGCTTAGGCTCTTGGGCCTGCCAGGAAGTGATTTTTCTTACCAGCTGTAAGGCTGGGATCTGCAATTCAAACATTTGGGTGTTATTAGTATGTAGATGCTATGCAAATCATGGGATAAGCTGAATTCATTTCGTGAAACAAAGTAGGTAATGAAGAGAGTACAGGACTGATGATCCTTGAGGAGCCACATTTTAGAGACTG
Organism: Saimiri boliviensis; assembly: GCF_048565385.1. Lineage (NCBI taxonomy): Eukaryota > Metazoa > Chordata > Mammalia > Primates > Cebidae > Saimiri > Saimiri boliviensis. The sequence goes on along the minus strand of NC_133462.1, from coordinate 77,585,211 downwards.
GGTAGATTAGGAGTAGCCAATAAAGAAAACTAAGAAGGAAGAGTCAGAGTTTAGGAGGAAAATCATGATAGCTGAGAGCATAGCTACAATGTCTTATGGAAAATAAAAGTAATCGTTTTCCCCTTGTATTTAATTATACTGATGTCTTAACTGATGCATTTCAAACAAACGTTTATGTTTCTCCTGAGGATACTAGTGTCCTGGGTATTGGAGGTTGAAGTAGCGAAGGCTGTAGGCTATTGCTTACTTTTGTGTAAGTAATATACTTTTTACCATAAATTTACTGTCTTTGGGGAAAAGATAAAAGTTTAAGAGAATACTTCTGCTTCATAGTTGTGCCCAAATTGGACAGATGCTCATTTCATACTTAAAGATTAACTGATGTGATGGAGACTAAGCGACAACCAAAACAGGTTAAAAAAAAAAAAAAAGCTGTAAAAATTATCTTTACATCTTCATGTAAAATAAAAGAATAGTAGATGAACAAGTGAATCAGGAAGACCTCTTGGAAAAAGCCATGTCTGTCGTAGGAAGAAGAAACTTTGAAAAATTGAAATAGCTTAAAGAAGGAGGGCCAAAGTAGATGTACAAAAAATGACCATTGAGGTTCAGAAAGAATATTTCATTATTTTAATGTTAAAGATGTCACTGAAATACATAGAAAAATACAGTATAAAGATCTTCATGTTATGAAAGTATATCCATCTCTTTTATGCTTTTAACAAAATGGTGGTTTTTTTTTTTTCCTCTGTGTTAATCAAAATATTCTTGGCAATCATATCTTTTTTTCAATTATCTGTGAACTCAGATTTGTGCATCTATGCACTGTGCATCTATAAAGTGAATAGATGCACTTAAATTTCAACTTAAAGTTTGAATCCCAGCATTACTGTTTTTGCTTTGCTACATAGGCAGTGTGCATTTATAGGTTGTGCCCTTTCTTTTCAATTATTTATTTGTTCAAATACAAAATTTGGGAGTAGAAGTTATTTATAATGACTTAACAGCATCATGTGGTATGTCTGACTAAGGTTGATTTAAGTTTATGCCAAATGTTGGGTTTTGGTAACAAGGCCTAATTGCAGGTTGGGGAAAAAAAAACCCAAAAAACCCGCGTTATTTCTAACCATGTTTAAACTCAGCACTGGACTTGGTATTTAGGTTGTAATCTATAACTTCAAAAATGCAGATGATCAAAGACACAGAATCCTACTAGAACAGGTGCCCCCAAACTGCGGCCCCCTGAGGCCATTTATCCGGCCCCCCGCCGCACTTCAGGAAGGCGCACCTCTTTCATTGGTGGTCAGTGAGAGGAGCACAGGGTGTGGCAGCCCTCCGAAGGTCTGAGGGACAGTGAAATGGCCCCTTGTGGAAAAAGTTTGGGGATGCCTGTACTAGAACAAGAAAGAAAAAGTAAGTTTGATCTGATTAGAATGTTATGTTTGATTATCATGCGGTTCAGTTTTAGATGACAAAAATGGGACTATGAGGAACTTTGTGGTGTTTTTCAGCACCACACAGATAATCAGAATGTTGATTGTGACACCAAAATGTTACCAACTGATATTGTGTTTCCTTCAGTGACTTAGATCTTACCTTGATTCTGTTTGTGGTATAGTTTCCTACCATATCATCATTTAATGTTGCACACTTTGCATTCAAACTGGAAGGACCCTATTAGAAGCTGTTTTGATTGAGAAGGGTCATTGCTGTTTGGCTTATTGGTCTGTTACAGATAAGTCATGTTGTTGTAAAGGATATAATACTTTAAAATTGTAGATTAGAGACGATAACAGTTTCTTTTCTTAGATCACTTGTCATTTCATAAAAAGAAATTTTTGTATTTAATTTTTTAAAAAAGTTCTTAGTGGAAATAGAATATTTAGCAGCTTTTTGGGAAAACTTGAAAATTCCTTCTTTATTTTTAACCCTTCAAAGGCAGATTGATTGATTGATTGGTGACTAATTTCACTCACTCTATTGCTCAGACTAGATAAGTGATCTTGGTTCACTGCAACCTCTGCCTCCTGGGTTCAAGCGATTCTTGGGTCTCAGCCTCCTGAGTAGCTAGGATTACAGGTGCATGCCACCACACCTGGCTAAGTTTTGTATTTTTAATAGAGACAGGGTTTCACCACGTTGGCCAGGCTGGTGTGGAACTTCTAATCCCAGTGAACTGCCCTCCATGATCTCCCAAAGTGCTGAGATTGCAGGTGTAAACCACCATGCCTGGCCCAAAGGCAGTTTTAAAAAATGATCTAAAAATGGTGAACTTTTCTTTATTAGCTTTAATCATAATAACACTAGATATTATCCTTGATAGTTAATATTGATAGTAGTCATTTTATATATGACTGCTTCTTAAGACTTTTTTTTCCAAACTTTTTCACCCTTCAGAGGAAAGATCTCTACCTTTTTGCATAACTTGCCAGTGATATTCAGTGGATCCTCATTAGAAATTATTGAGATAATAGTCTTTTAAAATAGCTTTTTGAGATAAATTCACATATGATTCGGTTCATTCATTAATGTGTACTGTGGTTTTTAGTGTATTCACAGATATGTGCAACCATTACTGTGATCTATTTTAGAGTATTTTCATCGTTTCAGAAAGACACTCTATACCTTAAGTCTCTACATCCTGTTTCCCTTTTTCCCCAGCCTTAAGCAACCATTAGTCTACTTTCTGTCTCCATAGATTTGCGTATTCCAGAAGTTGCGTATAAATGAAATCATATAACATGCGGTTTTCTAAGTGGCATTTTCACTTAGCATAATGTTTTCAAGATTCAATTATGTTTTAGGTTATGTCAGGACATAGGATCTCAACCAGGTAGACTTAAACAGGTAAGACTAAAACACCAACATTTTCCAGAGTTTTGAGATAGAACCAAAAGTGTACACACTCACAGCATACACAGTATAGTCCAAAATTACTTAAGTCTATCAGAAAATTATGATTCGGTCTCAAGAGAAAAAGTTGTCATTTGATGGCAACTGTGTTAGTCTGTCGTCACACTGCTGATAAAGACATATCTGAGACTGGGCAATTTACAAAAGAAAGAGGTTTAATTGGACTTACAGATCCATATGGCTGGGGAATTCTCACAATCATGGTGGAAGGCTAGGAGGAGCAAGTCCCATCTTACATGGATGGCAGCAGGCAAAGAAAGAGTGAGGAAGATGCAAAAGCGGAAACCCCTGATAAAACCATCAGATCTTGTGAGACTTATTCATTATCATGAGAACAGTATGGGGAGAACTGCCCCCATGATTAAATTATCCCACCAGGTGCCTCCCACAACGCGTGGGAATTATGGGAGTACAATTCAAGACAAGATTTGGGTGGGGACACAGAGCCAAACCATATCATTCCAGCCCTGTCCTCTGCCAAATCTCATGTTCTCACATCTGAAAACCAATCATGTCTTCCCAACAGTTCCCCACAGTCTTAACTTATTTCAGCATTAACTCAAAAGTCCACTGTCTAAAGTCTCATCTGAGACAAGGCAAGTCTCTTCGCCTGAAACTGTAAAATCAAAAGCATGCTAGTTATTTCCTAGATGCAGTGTGGGGGTACAGACCTTGGGTAAATACAGTTATTCCTAATGGGAGACATTGGCCAAAACAAAGGGGCTGCAGGCCCCATGTAATTACAAAATCCAGCAGGACAGTCAAGTCTTAAAGCTTCCAAATGATTTCCTTTGACTCTGTGTCTCACATCCAGGTCATGCTGATGCAAGTGGTAGGTTCCCATGGTCTTGGGCGATTTCACCTTTGTGGCTTTGCCTGGTACAGCCTCTATCCCAGCTGCTTTCACAGGCTGTGTTGACTGTTCGCAGCTTTTTCAGGTGCACGGTGCAAACTGTCTGGATCTGTCATTCTGGGGTCTGGAGGATGGTGGCCTTCTTCTCTAAGCTCAACTAGGTGGTGTTCCAGTAGGGACTCTGGGGGTGGGGATCCCTGACCCCACATTTCCTTTCTGCACTGCCCTAGCAGAGGTTCTCTATGAGGGCCTCACCTCTGTGACAAACTTCTGCCTGGACACCCAGGAGTTCCCACATATCTTCTGAAATCTAGATGGAGGTTCCTCAACCTCAGTTCTTAACTTTTGTGCACCCACAAGCTCAACACCACATGGAAGCTGCCAAGTCTTGGGGCTTGCCCCTTCTGAAGCCATGGCCTGAGCTTTATGTTGGACCCTTTCAGCTATGCCTGGAGTGGCTGTGACACAGGACACCAAATCCCTAGGGTGCACACAGCATGAGGACCCTGGGCCTCTGGGCCTGTGATGGGATGGGCTGCCATGAAGATCTTTGACATTCCCTGGAGATATTTTCCCCATTGTCCTGGAGATTTAACATTTGGCTTCTTGTTACTTTTGCAAATTTCTGCAGCCAGCTTGAACTTCTCCTCAGAAAATGGGATTTTTAATTCTATCACATTGTCAGGCTGCAATTTTTTTAAACTTTTATACTGTTTCCCTTTTAAAACTGAGTACTTTTAACAGCACCCAAGACACCTCCTGAATGCTTTGCTGTGTAGAAATTTTTTCTGCTATGTACCCTAAATCATCCCTCCCAAGTTCAAAGTTCCACAGATCTCTAGGATAGGGGCAAAATGCCGCCAGTCTCTTTGCTAAAATATAACAAGAGTCACCTTTATTTCACTTCCCACTAAGTTCCTGATCTCCATCTGTGACCACCTCAGCCTCAGTGATCTTATCCACATCACTATCAGCCTTTTGGTTAAAGCTGTTCAACAAATCTCTAGGAAGTTCCAAACTTCCCACATTTTTCTCTTTTTCTGTGCCTTCCTAACTGTTCCAGTGTCTGCCTGTTACCCAGTTCCAAAGTTGCTTCTACATTTTCGCAACCCCACTATCGGTATCAGTTTACTGTATTGGTCCGTTTTCATGCTGCTGATAATAACATACCTAAGACTGGGGCAATTTACAAAAGAAAGAGGTTTAATTGGACCTACAGTTCCACATGGCTGGGGAAGCCTCACAATCATGGTGGAAGGCTAGGAGGAGCAGCAAGTTCCATCTTATATGGATGGCAGCAGGCAAAGAGAGAATGAGGAAGACGCAGAAGCAGAAACCCCTGATAAAAACCATCAGATTTTGTGAGATTTATTCACTATCATGAAACAATATGGGTAAAACTGCCCCAGTGATTCAATTATCTCCCACTGGGTCCCTCCAACAACTTGTGGGAATCATGGGAGTGCAGTTCAAGATGAGATTTGGGTGGAGACACAACCGAACCAGATCAGCAACTCAAGAAAATCCAGGTATAAGAATTACTGGACAAAGACCTCAAAGCATTTAATTTAAATATGTTCCATGAAGTAAAGAAAAACACATTTGTTTTCTTCCAAATGAATGATATGATGGAAGTATCTCAGCAATAAAATAAAAACCATAAAAGAAACAAATGGAAATTTTAAGACAGAAAAATAAAGTATTGCAAATAAAAATTTATTAAATGTCTTTAAGACAACAAATAGATCAATAAAAATTATCTCATGAAAAAATGAGTGGATTCTCAGGAATGAAAAGGTATAACCTGCATGTCTTTGAAGTTCCAGAAAGGGAAAATAGAGACAATATGACATAAAAAAAAAGTAATAGCTCCAAACTTTCCATGTTTGGAGAAATACATGAATTTGTAGAATAAAAAAATTGGATAGTGTTACAGCTCTTTTAAAATTGCTCCAGAACCTGCCCCTACTCTCCACTCCATGGAAAAAAATTTCAGCAAACCCAAAACAATATAAATTCTGGGAAAACCACGCTTAGCACATCAAAATCAAGGTACAGAATACAATGAATAAAGGAAAAAGTCTTGAAAGCACCAGAGGAAAACAACATATCACATATAGGGAAAGCAATTGGAATGATCCCAGATTTCTCATCAAGACCGCGGGGACCCAAAAGGTAATTAACCATCTTCAGAGTATTGAAAGGAAGAATACTATCAATGCAGTATTCTGTATCTGGGGACATTTTCTTCAGTAATGAAGAAGGGAGAAAAAAGTCATTTTCAACAAAGGAAACCCAAAAGAATTCATTCCTTCAGGCCTTTCTTACAAGAAATGCTAATAAAAAATGCACTTCAGAACGTAGGGCAATGATAGAGAAGGCAACCTGGATTTTTAGGAAAGAAGAAAGAGAAAAATAGTAAAAAATCTCACTGTATATGTAACATTATATATTTTTTCCTTTTAAATCTTTAAAATATATGACTTTAAAGCAAAAGTTGCTTTTGTGGGATATTCAATGAATGAATACATAATGTATATGACAACTATAACATAATGAGAGGTAGGGCATAAATTCTAGAATAATTATTTACCTTTAAAGTGAAAAAAAAAAAAAAAAAGCGAGGGGTGGGGAACTAAAGATCCTGTGGGTTAGAGGGTTTAGAAAAGTAATTTATCATTAGACTTTCCAGTGATGAAGCTTTATGATAAAGATTTATAATACCCCAGAAAAGAAAAGGTGAATAAAAAAAAGACTTTCAGATATAAAGGGCATGTTCAAATGTTATCAAATTACAGGAATTTGGGGGATATTGTTCCCATGAATTCTTCTTGAAGAATATACCAATTTACTAGTTAGTATAGTAAAATATATACTGGTTAGTATAGTATACATTTTCTAGTATAATGAAAATGAGCTTCAGATGACTAACATGGCTATAGAGATATCAGTGTAAGGACTGATATTGCCCATTAAATAGTTTTAGAATGAAAGCAGAAAAAATTAGTAGTGACAGTATAGTTACTATTGTTTTCAGATTGTTTTGTTTATAATGTGAAATGAAACAGAATGATTACAGAGTATTCTAATTTTATCCTTTATGTTAAGAATCAGAATTCTTGGTGTAGGAGAAAGGAGCTCCTCATGTAATGTGGAAGTGATTGTTAAAAACCCTAATGTTTTGAATTTTAATTGAAACTACCGGCGGGGCGTGGTGGCTCAAGCCTGTAATCCCAGCACTTTGGGAGGCCGAGGCGGGTGGATCATGAGGTCAAGAGAGCGAGACCATCCTGGTCAACATGGTGAAACCCCGTCTCTCCTAAACATACAAAAAATTAGCTGGGCATGGTGGCACGTGCCTGTAATCCCAGCTACTCAGGAGGCCGAGGCAGGAGAATTGCTTGAACCCAGGAGGCGGAGGTTGCGGTGAGTCGAGATCGCGCCATTGCACTCCAGCCTGGGTAACACGAGCGAAACTCTGTCCCCCAAAAAAAAAAGAGAAACTATCAGTATGGGCTGGGTGCAATGGCTCACACCTGTAATACTAGCACTATAGGAGGCCAAGGCGGGCAGATTACTTGAGGTCAGGAGTTCGAGACCAGCCTGGCCAACATGGTGAAACCCTGTCTCTACTACAAATACAAAAATTAGCCTGGTGTGGTGGCACACGCCTGTAATCCCAGCTACTTGGGGGGCTGAGGCCCAAGAATCGCTTGAACCTTGGAGGCAGAGGTTGCAGTGAGCCAGGATCACACCAGTGCACTTTATATCAGTATGAACTTCTGTAATATTTCTTTTTTTTTTTGAGACGGAGTTTCGCTCTTGTTACCCAGGCTGGAGTGCAATGGCGCGATCTCGGCTCACCGCAACCTCCGCCTCCTGGGTTCAGGCAATTCTCCTGCCTCAGCCTCCTGAGTAGCTGGGATTACAGGCACGTACCACCATGCCCAGCTAATTTTTTGTATTTTTAGTACAGATGGGGTTTCACCATGTTGACCAGGATGGTCTCGATCTCTCGACCTCGTGATCCACCCGCCTCGGCCTCCCAAAGTGCTGGGATTACAGGCTTGAGCCACCGCGCCCGGCCACTTCTGTAATATTTCATACACATAGTCATACACCATACATACAGCTCTGTGTGATGAAAATAACTAGATACAGTGACCAACACAGTAGCAATGAACATCCTTTTTGACAGATTATTGTCCTGCAATACTGTCGAGAAAACAGCCTACTTGGATAAATTACTGACTTGAGATCTAGGTAGGAAGTGTACAAGACAAGCCCTGTATATCTTATCATACCAAATAGCAAGTAAGCTTTCAATGACTTTTAGGGTCATGTCTGAAGGATTCAAAACAGCACCTGTACCAGCCTCAGTGATTAATGTGCTTTGGAGAGGCACTAAAAATATGAACAATACATTAAACAAATGATCGCTTGGTAGTTTATCATATGCTGTGTCGAAGTATAGGATACTATCCATTATCCAGTTATATATATGTATATATATGTGTGTGTGTGTGTGTGTGTGTATATATGTGTGTGTGTGTGTGTGTATATGTGTGTGTGTGTGTCCTATATATACACACACACACATATATATGTATATAGGATGTTGTATATATATAGTAGCTTATATATATACATATAGGATATATAGGATACTATCCATTATCCAGTTATATATATGTATATGTGTATATATAACTGGATAATGGATAGTATCCTATACTTTAACATATACATCCTATACATTAACATATATGTATATATAACTGGATAATGGGTAGTACTCTATACTTTAACACAGCATATGATAAACTACCAAGTGGATAGTTTAGTGGATGTGCTAAGTGGATATATTTTATGATGTCTCTCTGGAGGTTTTCATCTAGACCTCCAGCCTTGTGGTTTCTAGGGCTTGGTGTGGGTTAGTAGGTTGCTGCAACACAGCACTACCATTGTCAAGTCATATTTTAGAACAGTAGAACAGTTGCTGTTATATTTGCTATTTAGATAGTGAATTCTATATAAGTTCCAAAAAGTGTTATATCAGTCATTATTACATTGATTGTACAGTAGAATGTATTTTCTCATAATCAAATTATCTAATCATTTATTCCTTTCATCTTCACTTTGTTCCATAATGGATTTATAGAATTAGAAATAAGAATGCATGCAATAAATCAATGGTAAAATATAAAAAGGAAAAAGGAATCACAAAATAGAAATTATATTCAGAAATGAAGAACCTAAACCAAAGAGAAATAATAAACAGAAGTCGAGTCATATGCTTGAGGTACACTAGCTTTTAGTTGGATAAATCTCTCCCTGAAGGCAAATTAAGCAGTCTTTGTGAAACTTAGTGGAATATATGTGCTTTCCTGTCTTTGTTTTAAATGTTAAATACTGGATTCAATAAATTTTTAGGATGGAATGTATTTTTAAAGTAATTTCTCCTTACCGTAGTCTAAAAAACTAAAAAACTAAAAAAAAAACAAAAAAAACAATTAACTTATTTGTGGTTTCCTTCATGTAATTTGTTTCATAGTCAAGATTTTTTTTTTTTTTTTTTTGAGATGGAGTTTCGCTCTTGTTACCCAGGCTGGAGTGCAATGGCGCAATCTCGGCTCACCGCAACCTCCGCCTCCTGGGTTCAGGCAATTCTCCTGCCTCAGCCTCCTGAGTAGTTGGGATTACAGGCACGTGCCACCATGCCCAGCTAATTTTTTTGTATTTTTTTAGTAGAGACGGGGTTTCACCATGTTGACCAGGATGGTCTCGATCTCTGGACCTCGTGATCCACCCGCCTCGGCCTCCCAAAGTGCTGGGATTACAGGCTTGAGCCACCGCGCCCGGCCAAGATTTTTTTATTATAGCTTTTGTTAACTTCATCTCTTTAATGTTGATAGTGTTTTATATAATGTTGTTAACTTGAGTAAAGTGTACTGATATAGGAAATAGAGCAATCCTATTTTAATAGAATTTGTTAGGGAGAAATACCAGAGAATTCATATCTAGAGTTTTTCCTATCTTATTCCATAAGAATTTCATGAAAGATTGGTATGTGCTTTGCCTATACCAGAGCTTTGGGCTGATGTTATCTCTTTCGGCTTACATTTGTGGGTGTGATTTGGCAGTTATCCTCTTGGAATGTGTAAAACCATTACTTTTACAATGAGATAGAAATATTTTGAGGGAGGCCTAAAGCTTACTCAGAACTCTCTTCAGTCCCTTACAGGCCTAAGTCACATTTCAAAATTGGAATTTTTCATATTGCTAATGGAGGAACTATTTTTGTAGTTTTCAGCAACTGTTATACGGTTGTTCCTTCACTTATATTGGACTATGTTCCAGTAAGCCTATCATAAAATTGAAGAATCATAATTTGAACTGTTGTGAGTTAGGGACCATCTATAGTTTAAAACTGTGACACTAGAGTATAGGTGAACGCAGGATGTGCACAATTAAGAATTTTGCAATATAAATATAGTTACTATATTACAGTTCAGTTGGTATTTCAGTAACTGCAAGGAATTTGTGCCAATTACAAAGTTAGAGGAAACATTCCCAATAGACCACCCCCACTTCTGACACCAATTGCAAGTTCAAAGGGTTCCCCAAACCACCCTTAGTTTTGATAATTTGCAAGACTCACAGGACTCATTGAATGCTATTATACTTTGTATTTTATTATATGGAATACCGATTTTATTACCTGGATACTGATTTAAATCAGCCAAAGGAAGAAGTAGTAATATATAGAGTAGGGTTCAAAAATGTCAAATGAGGAGCTTCTGACATCCTTTCTTGGTGGAATTAGGACAGCCCAGCATACACATATGATAGTGTTCACCAAGTATTGCCAATCATGGAAGCCTGCCTAAGCCTTTGGTTTTTATAGGTTTTTGAGTTGGCCTCAATTACTTACTGCCTATGTGACTCTCTTGAGTCTCCATCCAGCCCTTCCCAAAAGTTGGGCTGATACCTCTAGTTTCCAGTCCTTTCTAGAAGTAAAACATAGTATGATCCAAAGAAATGACACGTAGCATAAATTACATTGGTAGATTGTTTAGTAGCCAAAGACACTCCTATCAGTCATGCTATTCGAAGAGCCTGGAGATAATCTTCCAGTAGCTGAGGAAAAAAGCCAGACCTCTCTTTGGGCAAAATTAGGTCTTTACTATACAGACAATTCCCTGGTCTTTAGGCAAGCTTTCCTATCATATTTGAGTACGTCATTTAGTGTAGTGTTCCTATGACAGATGCAGCAATAGTATCAGTTTGAATATATCTGTCATTTGAAGGAGCCAATGCAGGGTAATTGAATGAAATTTCTGGTCTATCCTACAAAGCCATTATGTACATTTTCATATTTTTGTACTAATTTAATTACTTGTTTCCTCCTTTTATCTGTCATTATTTGTACTTGTACAGAACTATTTAGCATAGAAGTTACTCAATAGGTAGCTAAATGTAGTTATTCCTCAGGTTGGCCATTTTATTAGATCCTAAGGAGCCTTTAACTGAATCTCCCATCGAATATTTCTCAGATCAGATGCTATTGACTGTACTATAGTTTTAGAAGGTTTTTCTTTTAGTGATATTTATCTAAATACAAGTAAGTGTAAAGACATGTTAATATATAACAGGATAATGAGAAGCATAAAATAATTCTATAAATTTGGTCAAGATGATTGCTTTTTAGCTTAGAAAACCTTATTTTGAAGTAAATTTAGAATCACAGGAAATTGCAAAGGTAGTGCAGAAAGGTCCCATGCACTTTTCACCCAGTTTCCCCCAATTATGACATCTCCTACTCATGATAGAACTTCTTCCTTCCATCACAGTAGGCAGTGGTTTAATCTGCATTTTATTGTCCCTTTACTCCCTGCTTTTCTCTTCTTTTTCCCACTTGCTGAATTTGAATGTTTATTTTCATAATTACACATAATTTGAATTTCATAGTAGTTTTTCTTTGAATTACATTTTACGTGTGGTTTTGGGTTGTTTCACTTGTTCTCCTTGTTGATTGTGTCTGGATGCCTTTTAGAAAGATGCATAGAAAGATTATGACTTGTATACCATTATTTTGCAGTACCTGGAATTATATAATCATTAGTTTTTTTATTATTCCCATAATTCTTAAATGATGGCGCCACTCTCTGGTATAAAAGATTAGTTTGAGAACAATTTACTAATAGAATTTTATGAGTAACTTTTCTCAAATGTAAGATGAACCCCAAATTAATATTCTATGAAGAATTCTAATTTCTGACTGTCAGAAAGGCTGTTTGTGAAATAATTTTACCAATGTGGACTTTCTTTTCTTTATTACTGATAAAATACTTATCTGACAAAAGAGACAATTTTAAAAAGCAGTTTCATTGTATTAATATAATGCAATATGCTGTTTTTATATGAATATATAAAAAGGAAGAGTAGGAAAATTAGAAAATAAAAGTATTGTTATAGAAGAGTCCACTCTCCTAACTTAAATAAATGATAAAAAGGAACCAAATGGGTGATATTGATGTGTTGTTGATGGAAAGAGAAATGCCTGTCTTAAATTAGTGGCTTTTAGGGACCAATCCCTCTGCAGTATTTTGATTAATGGTGCCTGGGTTGGGGCTAAGGTACTTGTAATTAAAATCAACCTCTGTAGTTGATTTCAGTGTCCAGCCAGAGTTGAAACTATTTAGGTTAACTAATGCTGTCATATCCACATTTCAGTCTTACGGGGATAATATTTGTAATAATCATGCTTTTGATACTGATGTTCTAGTGAAGTTAAAAAAAGTAAAAATCACTCATAGAATGTTGCCCTTTGAATATAATCATTGTTTTATAATGCCTTTTTTGTTTCTGGAGACAGGGTCTTGCTCTGTCACCCAGGCTGGAGTGTAGTGGCATCCTCATGGCTCACTACAGCCCAGGACCTCCTGGGCTCAGGTTATCCTCCGACCTCAGCCTCTTGGGTAGCTGGGACTACTAGCACAGGCATGTGCCACCATTCCTGGCTAATTTTTGTATTTTTTGTAGAGATGAGGTTTTACCAGGCTGCTCACAAACTCCGGGACTCAACTGATTGACTGGCCTTGCTTCCCAAAGTTCTGGGATTATAGGTATGAGCCATTGTGCCCAGCATAGAATGCTTTTAAAATTTTTAACTGTTATAAATAAATAATATGTATAATTATAAATATTAATTTTGATTTTAATTTTAAAATAATAAAACTTAATCCAATCTTATTTGCTTTTTTTAGAGACAAAGAAAATTACTCATTTTAGAAACTTTACTGATCATGTTTTGACTAATACTCAAATTATGAAAAAACTTGAATAATATTTTTGCAGTATTTATGTAGAGGTTTTATCTCTTATAAGCATTTCCATATCTTTCTCAGTTTTCATGAATTATCAAAGTTGGAACTAATGTTTTACTTGAACTTTCCTTTCACTCCTTTTATTGACTATTCTTGGTATCTGGTTGTCTGGCTGCCACATTATTTGCAAGATGTCACTGACTCAGAGTGGTTTTGAATGCCAGATGTTATTTTGCTGCTGCTTTCAGAAAGTGTAATTTGTTGGACTACTGTTCCACTTATCAATTGCTGTCTTACATACTATGTTCTCCAGAAACAGGCACTGAGACAGAATGTGCCATGTAGGGTATTTATTAGGGGTTAACATCTGCAGAAGGGAATTGTAGAAAGCAAGTTTGGGTGGAAGGAGAAGTCAGATTGCACTGAGGCCAAAGCTTCTGTCAGCCCCACTAGGAGTTCTGGAGCGTCCGTGGCCACCTGAGTTTTTGGTAGTTTGATAGAAATGGCATGGTGTTTGTTTCCTTATCAGTCATTCAATGCATATGAACTTCTCCAAGACACAGGCAGTTTTGTAAAGAGGCTCTCTGTAACTCTGAAGGAGCCTGGCAGTGGGGAGCTTTCTTTGGGCATCTGGGGCAAAGCCCGTCATTGAGGGGCACATCTCTTGTCTACCATACACCCTGAAACACAGTGACTAATATAAAACAACAATTTTTTTTTTTTTTGCTCATGAGTCTGAAATTTGGGCAGGACTAGGCAGGACCTAATTGTATCTTATCTATGCAGCATGAGTTGCAGTAGCTAACCTGTAGTTGGAAGAATCACTGTCAAGATGGCTCACATACATAGCTAGCCAGTTTGTGCTGCCCATCAATTGGGAGTACAGCCAGGGCTGTGGGCATGGGGTTTTTGTTCCTCACATATGGGCTGCTTGACTTTCTTAACAACATGGTGAGTATGTTCCAAGAGTAAGTGTCTGCAGAGAACAAAGCAGAATTGCATGACATTTTAATGACTAGCCTTGTAAGTCATAGCCAACCTAAGTTCTGTCATACTGTATTGATTGACATAGTCACAAGAGTCTGTCTAGGTTCAAGCTGAAGGGACAGTCTTCTTGATAGGTGAGTGGCAAGGTTCTAGATGAAAATGTGGAGTGAGAGATATTATTGAGGCCATGTTTAAAAAATATGGTTTTCTACATTCATAAAACTTAAAAGTTCAGGGTGCATTAATGAGAAATAGGGTTGGCTACATCTGTTAGAAAATTCAAATTAATAGTGGTTCAAATGTATGAGAAAGGGTAGTGACTGAAGTCCTTCTGGTCTAAGGCCCTCACAGAAGTAACTAAAAATCTGGGCATTGCACAGACCATTATCCTAAAGGCACTAAAGAGTGAACAGAAGCAGGGAGAACCTAATTGAGAATACATCTTCAGAGAAGATGGGGTATGTGAAATGACGTCTCATGTTTTGCAGCTCTCAGTCTGGGGCTGGGTGAAAATGGCATGGTGTAAATTGTGGCATGGGCTAAGTAGAGAAACTCTAGTCTCTATGGCTGTGAAAGCTGAGTTTTGGGAAACTATGTTTGTTAGAGAGGGTTCCAAAATCTGTCTACTGATAGTTCTCAGTGATAACTGAGTGATAGCTTCACTCAAAACTGCTCAGCTGAAGACAAAAGATAGGAAACTTCTGCCTAAGAAACAGTTTGCAGTTTAAGTGTGGTTAATCATCTGATTTTTAAAAAATGCTAACTGGAGAAAAATTGAAGAATACAAAGTTTCAAAAATTTAACATTTATTATATTCAGGGAATATTCAGAATTGCCCAGTGTACAAAGAAAAAGGAATATGTAACTCCTTTTCAAGAGAAAATAGTATCCCTGAAATGAGCTTGATGTAGAAACTATTAATAGCAGACTAGGATTTTTAAGTGGCTATTAAAACTGTTCTCAATAAAGGAAAATAAAATTTGCTCACAATATATGAAAAAATAGGAAATATCAGCAGAGAACTAGAAACAAATGAAAAAATCAAATGGAAATTCTAGAAAGCAAAAATAGAAAATCCAAAATGAAAATTTTCACTCGAAAAACTTAGCCTAGTGGAGATGACAAAATAAAGACTTGAACATAAATAAATAGAAGCTACTGAAGGTAAAGAACAGAGAGGAAAAGATTAAGATAATAGTAGTCCAAAGATCTGTTAGGGAATATCACAAGGTTTTATGTACATGTACTTTGAGATCAAGGAGAGAAAAGAGAATGGGCCAGAAAAAAATACCTGAAGAAATAATGGCCTCAAATTTGATGAAAGATACAAATTTATGTATTTGAAATGCTCAAGAAACACCAGGGAAGATAAATATGAAAAAGGCCATGTGTATTACAGATGTTAGATCGCATCTCAGTGTTAAATCTTTATTGATAGATGTACTTATGTAAGTCATGAAAGTTCTACTTACAACTATAGAGGTAAATTGTGGACATAAAATGGTCATGCCATTTGGATAATTGCACTAGGCAGCGTTTATGTAATAACTAATGGCAAAAATTCATGGTTAGTGATGTATAATTATTCTTTGCAGAAGAAAAAAGAAAAGAAAAAGGCCATGTAAAGGTTAATTATAGTGAAACTATTGAAATCCAAAGACAGAGGGTAAATTTAGGAAGCAGCAAGGAAAAAAATGACAAATTACATTTAGGGGAGCTACAGTTCCATTAAGAAATGAATTCTTATCAGAAAATAAGGAAGCTAAAAGAGACTTAACCAAGAATTCTATATATCCAGTGAAAATCTCCTTCAAAAATAAAAGTGAAATTATATTTTTAGGTAAAAGAAGAACAAAAGAGGCCAGGCATGGTGGCTCCTCAGGCCTGTAATCCCAGCACTTTAGGACGCCGAGGCGGGTGGCTCACTTGAGGTCAGGAGTTTGAGAACAGCCTGATTCACATGGTGAAACGCCGCCTCTACTAAAAATACAAAATTAGCCTGAGTCGTGGTGGGCACCTGTAATCCCAGCTGCTCTGTAGGCTGAGGCAGGAGCGTTGCTTGAACCTGCGAGGTGGAGGTTGCAAGGAGCCAAGATCATTGCCACTGCACTTGAGCCTGGGTGACAGAGTATGAGACTCCATCTAAACAAACAAACGAACAAGGAACAAAAGAATTTATTGCCAGAAGACATGCTGAAGGAAGTTCTTTAGGCTGTAGAAGGAATACAAGGCTCTTAAAATTGTAAATGTCTAGATACATACTAGACTATACATTTTTGATTCCTATTACTTCACAAACCATATGACTGCTTAAAGCAAAACTTAAAACATTGTCTTGAGCTCATCAGAGATTGGAGATTATAGAGCAACCAACTAACCTGAAATCTAAGGAATGACAGGTACCTCCAAGGTAAAGATCACTGAGGTACAAAGAAGAGCAGAGATGCATGTTAAGAAAGGGCGGCATTAGGGAAATGGAAATTATGCTTTTGGGAAAGAGGAACCAGGAAAGGAAACGGAAAAGAATTAGTTTTAGTTGAGAGAAAAAAATAGAGAAGGAAGTGGTATAGTTGGGAGAATAACCAGTAGTGTCACATGTCATAGAGAAGTCATTACAGGATTCAAACTAAAAAAATACTACTGGATTTGGCAATGAGAAGGTCGTTTGTCATCTTAAAGAGTATTTTCTGCATAATGAATAAGAAAAGGGAAAGCCAAAAAAACTTTTGGACAACTTATTTTCAGCACTCAAATTCCTTTTAAGAGTTGATCATACATTTCAGTGGTAATGTAAGAACAAGGATTTGTATTTTCTTGGAGCAGGTATAATCATGATAGATAACTTTATGCCAATGACCTTAATTATTTAAAAAGATTTTACCAAATGCTGAATGCAAAACATTTTCTAGGAGGCCTCTAGTTTTTATTCTTATGTAATACTGTAAGATGCCAAAACCTTAGCTAAGTGATCAAATTATTTGTAGAGAGAATAGGGAGATGTTTATCTACCTACTTTTCTTTGATCCTACTTCTTCAAGGTTTTAGAAAAGAACCTTTTGGGTTTGTGGGTTCTGTCACTTAAGTGTAACCTTCTTTCTGTTCAGGTGACACTTGAGAGCTCTTTCTGTTCCTCCTCTCTTGAGCGCCCCTCCCCGAAGTTTGAATGAAGTATCTATGCTTGTTATACTAGCTATTGGCAACATCCTTATGAAGTAATTAAGAACATTCTCTACTCAGTTGATGGATGTTGGTCAGCAGAGGCATTGAAACACTCCCCCCACCCTCTCCTATTGAGCACTAATGGGAATTTGAATGTGTGGCTTCTCTTCACTTTGTTTACATTTTAGAGTACAAAAAGAAAAGGGCTGTCCCTGTGTGATTTTGGCTTAGTTCACATCATACTTTGTATCCCTTCTCCGCAGACATTTTTTTTTAAATTGTACTTTGGGCTCTGGGGTACCTGTGCACATCCTGCATCCTGCAGGATTGTTGCATAGGTACATACATGCCGTGGTGGTTTGCTGTCTCCATCCTCCCTGTTGGCTACATCAGGAATTTCTCCTGGTGTTATCCCTCCCCAACCCCTGCTGTCCTTCCCCTTCTCTCCCCTCCATCCTCCTACCTAGCCCAGTGAGTGTTGTTCCCTTCCCTGTGCCCAGGGGTTCTCATTGTTCATCACCCACCTATGAGTGAAAACATGCAGTGTTTGGTTTTCTGTTCTTGTGTCAGTTTGCTGACAATCATGGTTTCTAGATTCAACCATGTCTCTACAAAGGACACAAACTGGTCGTTTTTTGTGGCTGCATAGTATTCCATGGTGTATATGTGCCACGTTTGCTTTGTTCAGTCTATCATTAATGGGCATTTGGGTTGGTAGAAATCACAAGCATTCCTATACAGCCAAATCATGAGCAAACTCCCATTTACAGTTACTACAAAGAGAATAAAATACATAGGAATACAACTAACAAAGGATGTAAAAGATCTCTTCAAAGAGAACTACAATCCACTGATCAAGGAAATGAGAGAGCACACAAACAGATGGAAAAACATTCCATGCTCATGGTTAGGAAGAATCAATATTGTGAAAATGGCCGTACTGCCCAAAGTAATTTATAGATTCAATGCTATCCCCATCAAGCTACCATTGACCTTCTTCACAGAACTAGAAAAAATCACTTTAAACTTCATATGAAACCAAAAGAGAGCCTGAATAGCCAAGACAATCCTAAGTAAAAAGAACAAAGCTGGAGGTATCATGCTACCTGACTTCAAACTATGCTACAAGGTTACAGTAATTAAAACAGCATGGTACTGGTACCAAAACAGAGATATAGACCAATGGAATAGAACAGAGGCCTCGGAAGCAATGCCACACACCTACAACCATCTGATCTTTGACAGACCAGACCCAAACATTTTTTTAAATGACTACTATAAATTTAGATCTAAATGAAAATGATAGGTAAGGCTGAAGGAAAAAGGAAACCACAGAAGGTCAAGCTGTAGCTGTGGTCCGAAAAAGGAAAGAACATGCTGTCTTTTTCTTGAGGTGATGAAATACGTGAATTTATGTAAGTTTTACACCTTGCTTTCGCCTGGTAATTGAGTGAAATATTCAGCCCAGCTAGATGGAAAAGCTGCTTTCTCTTCTACCCCATGAGTCCTTTAAATTCTACATCATACCAGCGTTATATGTTCTATTGCCTCACCCCCAAAACAAAAATAAAAAATATTTCAAATACACCAGATAACTAGGGAGAATAAATAGCTCACTCTTCTGAGGTCTCATTATTTCAAAGGTTAGGAAAGTTTCTGTCTGCCTAAATAATGACCATTTTAAGAACAGAGAGACTTCTTTTTCAGCGATGGAATAAAATGAATAAGGATGTGGAATGAGTCAGTAGGCAACATGCTTTATTAAATGTATAATTGTATTCATTGTTGGATAAACAGAGACCAATTAATATTGTCATTTTAACATCATGGTGCTTATCTGTGATATTGATAACCATTAACTGTTCGGACTAAAATATATTACTGACTGCAGATGATCTTAATGGCTTAGTCAAAACATTTTCGTATTCTTTGATTAGATGATTCAGATATTTATTTACACATGTGTTTTTGGTCTTTAATTAGTTTTAATCAAACAATACAGTAAAGAAAAAAACTTAACTAATATAAAAAAGGTTATGTTGTCAAATAGTCCCTCTAGCTTACTTCTTATGTCTGCTACCTAGTGGCAGCTATATTCAATTTCTTTAAAGCTCGGTTTTTTTTTTTTTTTTTTTTTTTTGAGACGGAGTCTTGCTCTGTTGCCAGGCTGGAGTGCAGTGGCACAATCTCAGCTCACTGCAGCCTCCACCTCCTGGGTTCAAGCGATTCTTCCCCCTCAGCCTCCTGAGTAGCTGGGACCACAGGCATGTGCCACCATGCCCGGCTGTTTTTTATATTTTTAGTAGAGATGGGGTTTCTCCATGTTGGCCAGGATGGTCTCGATCTCTTGACCTGTGATCTGCCCGCCTTGGCCTCCCAAAGTGCTGGGATTACAGGCGTGAGCCACTGCGCCCAACCCTAAAGCTATTTTTTAAAGTTACTTAGCCCCATATCTCTAATGTCTTGATATGCTGATATTTCTAGATTTGCAAATCTTGGACAGTTTGTAAAGACTTCTGTTGACTGCCTGCTATGCTAGTGGAGGATTTAGCTGTTTGTATTCCTCTTTCTACTTTGCCTTCCTGCATTATCTCACTATAATTTTATCACATTTTTCTCTTCTTGGTAGACAATGCTTGCGTTTTTTGAGACTTTGTAAATATTATTTATTGCTGAGCCAAGAAATACATTTTTTTCCTTATATAACTGTTTCTTCCTATAACTAATAAGAGGCTCAAAATTTTTCAGCTGTTTGTCAGTACTCTTAAAATTTCCTTTTATATGTACCAAAGGCCTAACAGTACATTTTCAAGTAGTCCAGTACATCAAATCATATAGCAAGTCAATTTAGTTGCCTTCTCCCAGCTTTGTGGGTGGTTGTAATTCAGACTCCTTGGCTCCACATTATTTATCATACATATGTTTTCCATCTTTGGAAGTTGTGTTGACACTCTTCATCTTCTGTTGTCTTTTCTTAAATTCATTTGTGGGTTTCTACCTTTTAATTCTTGTAATTGTCATTTTACTGTGATTTTGGAGGGAACAGAGGTAAACATGTGTACTCCCATGAAGATTTTTTGGGGTGATCAGGGAATAGAAAAAGAATTCCTGTTTTGTACCTTTATGTACTTCCATAGTATGTAGTATTACAGTTAATTCAGTGCTGTTGCATGCCATAAATGTTTAATTAATGCTTATGGAATGTTTTACTTTGTCAGCTGTTACATTCTTATCCCATGCCTCACTCTACCCCCAACATGCTTTTGGGATCCTGAAATGTGATTTTCTAAAACCTATCTTTCTCTCAGCTGCTGATGTATACCATAAGATTATTTATACAAGAAGATTATTTATTTGGAAGAAAATGGGAAGTGATAGGAATAATTTTGGATCCTTTGCATTTTGGTGATTTATTGAGAGTTTAATGAAAGTTTTGAAACTAGGAGCTGGTTTCCAGAGTCTGAATTTTTAAAAAATTTAGGTGTGTGTGTGTGTGTGTGTGTGTGTGTGTGTGTGTGTGTGTGTTTGTGTGTATGCACTTGAAAAAAGATAGGAGGGTCTTGCTGTCACCTAGGCTAAAGTGCAGTGGCATGATCATGGCTCGCAACAGCTTTGAACTCCTGGGCTCAAGTGATCCTTCCACCTCAGCCTCCTTAGTAGCTTCCTGAGTAGCTGGGACCACAGACATGCACAACTATGCCTAAGGCTAAAAAATTTTTTTGTAGAGACAAAGTCTCACTATGTTGCCTGTAGATTAGATGTGTAAGTTCTCTATGGAAAATAATTTGTAACTGAAGAATATAAAAAGAAGACTTAAAGGTTTATTGTATACACAGTTGGGAAGTGTCATATTGCAAAGACATCAGCTTTCTTCAGATAAATCTATAAAATCATGATTCCCACAATAATTTCAGTATGTACTATGGAATATATTAAGCTAATTCCAGCATTGATCTAGAAGACTAATGGCAATTAAAAAATATGCTTTACTGGTATGGAGCTCATTTTTATAATTAAGACAGTGTGGTATTGGTGCAGGTAGAGGCATATTGATAGGGTGGCCATTCATCTTGGTTTGTGTGGAAGAGTTCCATTTTATGCCTGTTGTCCTGGTAGTTAATAGACACTCTTTCACTCTAAAGATTACCAACTGAAAAAAAAAATAGAGTAATATAGTAGTATTTTTGTTCTTCTTGAGAGTCCTGAAACAAATCCACTAAATTTATGACCTATGTGGTATTAGATATCAGTGGTGAAAGGATATCATTCAGTAAATGGTGCTAGGTTAGAAAGAAATATAACTGCCCTTTATCTCACGCTACACAAAAATATTAATCCCAGGTAGATTAAAAAACTTGAAAAGTAAAACTTTAAAACTTACACAAGAGAAAATTATAACACTGTTTTTAGGATGTCTGGGAAGACAGAAATCACAGTATAAATTATAAGACTACATTACTATTTACTACCTTTTTTTTTTTTTTTTTTTTTTTTACAAATAAGAAAACATTAAAAACAATGGAAAAACAAGCCCACATGCAGGGAGAAGAGATTTGTAACACATATAAGGAACTAAGTTTGAGTAAATAGAATCCCTGAAGATTAAACAAACAAAAAAAAAAGTGCATACACAGTTTTTAAAACAGCAAGGGATATTAACAGGCATTTTATAGAAGAAGAATCTAAGATGACCAATGATACCAATGATGTTATGCAAAGGAGTTTCAACTATACTGGTAATCATGCTAGCAAAAGTTGGAAGATGTCCATATCTTTCATCTCAGAAATTTTACTTCTACATCTATAGTCTGAAGAAGCATTCACATATGAATACTAGAAACATTTATTAAAATATTCATCTCAACCTTCTGTGTTTTAACAAAATAAAAATGGGAAACAATCTAAATTCTATAATCAGGAGAATTGATAAATTCTGATATGTATATGAAACTATTCTGTATAATTAGAATTATTTAAAATTAATGAATTAAAACAGTATGTACCAAAATAGATACATTTTAGAAACATATATAGTTTTTTTTTTTTTCTTTTGGAGACAGTTTCTCATTCTGTTACCCAGGCTGGAGTATAGTGACACAGTCACAGCTCACTGCAGCCTTTACCTCTAAGACACAAGTGATCTTCCCATCTCAGTCTCCCAGGCAGCTGGGACCACAAGCATGTGCCATCATGCCTGGCTAATTTTTTATTTTTATTTTTTTGTAGACAAGGGGTCTTACTATGTTGCACAGGCTGCTCTTAAACTCCTAGGCTCAAGTGATCCTCCCTCCTTGGTCTTCCAAAGTGCTGGGACTATAGGCAGGAGCTACCATGCCAGGCTCATGAAGTATTATATTTGAATAAAACCAAATTGCAAAAAGCAATACACAGTTTTATATCAATTACAAAGTTTAAAGACATTAAAAAAGTGCATAGTTTTCTGATGTTGCATCTATGCATAATCATATAAAATATGCATGGCTACAGTAAATATCAAATTTAGGATAGTGGCTGTGTCTGGGTAGTGGAGGGAGAGGATGAGATCAGGAATATTAATAGAATACTTATGTTTTTCAGTACTATCTGTGATGTTAATACTATCTGTAATTCCAATACTATCTGTAATGTCTTGTATCCTTGTAACTTTCAGTATTTTCTATTTTATTAATTTACATTGTATTATGAATAAAATATATTCACATTGATATGCTTTATGTATATATTTTATACTTACTGTCTATAAAATAACTAAAGATACTGTCAGTGCATATAAATCCTGTCTTTGCAGTTTCTTTACTCTCCTTTACAATCTAAGAAATGCTACACCGGTAGCAGTAATTTGTACTGACTGTAGAGCTTAATTTTTACAGTAAAGAATAAAATATTTTTTCTTCATCTAAAAGTACTCTTGGTAACTGCGAAGCTTCTTTCCAGAACTAAACTGTACTTCTTTGATGTTTCCTCTACAGCAGAAGATCTTTTCTGACAGGTTAGGATACAGTCATGTGTTGAGGATTATAAAGCTAATTCCTTATACAGATTGTTGTTTTCAATCTGCCTGTCTCTGTTTAGCAACCATCTATCATCTACAATAGGAGCTTGAAAACCTTTTCTATAAACAGCCAGATAGTAAATATAGTAGGCTTTGTAGGCCACATGGTTTGTGTCACAACTATTCACTTTGCCATTGTAGTGTGAAAGCAGACATAGGCAATACCTAAATGAATGGGCATGGCTGTGTTCCAATAAAACTTTATTTACAGCATCAGGCAGCAAACTAGATTTGGCCATGGGCCATAATTTACTAACTTGTAATATACAACACTCTCAGAGAAATTGCTTCAGTAACCAAAGTAATACTATTAACCCATATTATGGGTGGTTAAAAGGAGGCATAGAAATCTTAAATGGCATTATTCAGGTTAAATTAAAGTAACCCTACCATATTCCTGTTATTTACATGGCAGTATAATTTTTTTAAACATATATAGATTCACCAGAGATTGTTTTATTTCCTTTAAAAGTAGAGTGAGTTGGGTGGGTATAATCTCTTAGTTATTTACAATTACAACCTTTAATATGATTAAAAACTTAATATTGTTAAGTCCCTGAGAATCTTCTTTACAGAACCATTTTATATATGATTATTTTTCCAAGGTTTGCATTCACATGCAAAAACAAAATAGAAGAACTGGTATATGATATAGTTTAGATTTGGATATCTTATACACCATTGACTTAACATCCAAAGATAGTGAAAGCTTTAGATAATATAGACAATATATTAGGCAATTGTTTTAGTTCTTCTGTAAAATCAACTTTATGAAGCAATTTCTTTGTGTTGTAATGACCAGCAGTAATTGAGAATTTATCTATCTGCAGTTATCTTAGGGTCTAGAAAGTATATTTTTTCCTATCTAATTTCATGGGCTAGAGAATAGTATTTTTTTTGTGGTTATCAGGTAATGATGACTCTTCTGTGTATGCAGAAAGTAGTCTGCCATAGTCACATTGGAACCTGTGTAAATCTAAAGGAAAGACAGTAAGATTAATTTAACCAGCATGAAAATTACCACACTACTTTTTATCTCTAGAAGAATACTGAAATTACATGTGTTTGAGAAAGTCTTAATATTAATCAGAGCCAGGATTTGAATTATTACTGAAAGTAATAGTCTAAGATTAATAAAGTAATTAAATAGTAATTAAAGTAATAAAATGTTCTTAGAATATTACTTTTAAAATAAGTTGAGGTTTTTTTTCTGACAAAAAAAAAAAAATCTTACCAAGCAACAAATTGTTTACTTTTCCACTGAAAATTGAATGTATTTGTTTTTTCAGAGACATTAAACCTGACAATATACTGATGGATATGAATGGACACATTCGGTTAGCAGATTTTGGTTCTTGTCTGAAGCTGATGGAAGATGGAACGGTAAATAACGATAAATCCTAAATTATTTTATTCACAGACATTTCCCTTGCTGCTATTTATTTTTACATCTGTTTTAGAAACCATCTATTTATACTGTCTACCTGTCCATCCATGCATTTGTCTGTCTGTGTGCCACCTCTTTCCACAGACGCATTTGGGCATGCTTATAATGGGGCTTGTCTAAAAAGTCACTAGCCATTTCAGCTTCTTATATCAAAGATCTTTAGATTGATAATAGTATACCCTTTATGAAACCCTTGTTTGCTTCTTCTTTAGTCGGTGACTTCTGTTATATTTTAGATATTTCAAAGTTTACCAAGGGGTAAAGGAACTGAGTCTCACATAGAAAAAGAAAATGCCAACTTTGTCCTCACTTTTACTTATTTGTCTTTCTTTCCTAATTGCTTAGTTATTCTGAGGGACAGTTGTCAACAAATGAATCCTTTTTTAGTTTCATGTTCCCATTTGCTTACCTTTTGTTAACCCTAAAGCCCTTAGTTGGTTTTTTGTTGTTGTTGTTTACTTAATAGCTGGGCATGATGTCTATCTCTGTTTAGCAACCATCTATCATCTACAATAGGGGTTTAAAAACATTTTCTGTAAATAGCCAGATAGTAAATATATTAGGCTTTGTAGGCCATGTGGTTTGTGTCACAACTACTCACTTTGCCTCCCACCTCAGACCCAACTACTCAGGAGTCTGAGGTGGGAGGATCTCCTGAGCACAGGAGGCAAAGGTAGCAGTGAGCCAAGATTGCACCACTACACTCCAGTCTGGGCAACAGTGAAATCCTGTCTCCAGATGCCCCCAACACCCACCCCCAACCCCCGCCAAAAAAAAAAAAAAAAAAAGGCTGGGCATAGTGGCTCATACTTGTAATCCCAGCACATTGGGAGGCTGAGGCAGGAGGATCACTTGAGCCCAGGAGTTTGAGACCAGCCTGACCAACATAGTGAGACTGTCTGTATTTTAAAGAAAAATAAAAAAGTTTATATGCCCCAGTTTTATTCTTTTTTTAAACTTCATTTTTCTGGCTGTATAGGAGAGGTCCAAAAATACATCAGTTTAATTGGCAGAAACTTTTTGGAGAACAGTTTAGTATAATACATTCCAAAATTCATGAAAATGTCACATTACTCTAGATTGGTAATTTTGACTTCAGAAGTTTCTCTTTCTCTCTCTCTCTCTCTCTCTCTCTCTCTCTCTCTCTCTCTCTCTCCTTTTCTTTTTGGGAGATAAAGTCTCACCCTGTTGCCCAGGCTAGAGTGCAATGGCATGATCTCCACTTCTGAGTTCAAGTGATTCTCCTGCCTCAGCCTCCCAAGTAGCTGGAATTATAGGCAAGCACCACCACACCCGAGTAATTTTTGTATATTTTTTGTAGAGATGCGGGTTTCACCATGCTGGCCAGGCTGGTCTCAAACTCCTGACCTCAGGTGATCTGCCCAGCTCAGCCTCCCAAAGCGCTGGGATTACAGGCGTGAGCCACCACACCCGGCCAACTTCAGAAAATTTATCCTACAGTGACAAGTTTGTTAAAAAGGATTCTGTGACCTCTGCCTCTGGCCACAGTAGAAGGATTTAATTGGTACTAAATTAGCACTCCTGCAATAAAGAGCTATAAAACGGGATACAGTATTTGAAACAACTGTTTTCCAGCAGCGGACAATAGGCAGCATAATGTTATTATCCCTGACACAAATGAACTCATGAGGTATTCCTCACAATTGCCCAAAGACTGGGATAGTTCCTGACTCTGATAAAGCCAGAGTGAGGGCAGAGCGGGACTAGCTGCAACAGCTGGAATCTGCAGGCCTTGGCTTTTGAGAGGAGGGAACTGTGCAGAGAGAGGGCATAAAGTACCTTATGACGGTTGGGCGATATATTGTACTACAAGATCATATGAGGCTTGCCAATAGTAGATGATACTATTTGAAAACAGACCAGAATACTAATGATCAAGCGGATCCCCTAGGTGAGAGACATTGCTAGGGGAAATTGAATTTTCAGCCCTGGAGAGCCAGCTAATGCCTTTGTATCACCTAAGACCTACTCTAAACCTGTCTGTAACCTAAATCCAAGCCCTGATAAAATCCACAGAGTTTGGAAGTGTTCCTTCCAGGTAGAGGGGCTTATGACAAATCTTAGATTTTTGTATGAACCTGCAATCACAGAGTATGTTCATAAGCCAACTTATGGTCAAGGTCAGTCACTGATTTTTTTATGTGCTTACATAAGAATTATTCTTCTTCATAGGAAGATAGCAGAATCAGTACTCTCTTCTTCATAGGAAGATAGCAGAATCAGTACTCTCTTTAACGTCTTATTCACAATTGCCAAAATTAAGTAAAAAAAAATAAAATCACTGAATCAAACAAAAATGGGGATGTGGATAGAGATACAGAGTCAAATAAAAGCAGTCAGTAGAGGCCTGGCTGGCACACATGTTGGACTTAGCAGACAAAGACTTAAAGAAGTGATCATTGGCAATTCCTCAAGGACCTAGAAATAGAAATACCATTTGACCCAGCAATCTCATTACTGGATATATACCCAAAGAATTATAAATTGCTCTATTATAAAGACACATGCACACGTATGTTCATTGCGGCACTGTTTACAATAACAAAGACCTGGAACCAACCCAAATGTCCATCAACAGTAGACTAGATAAAGAAAATGTGGCATATATACACAATGGGATACTATGCAGCCATAAAAAAACGATGAGTTCATGTCCTTCATAGGGACGTGGATGAATCTGGAAACCATCATTGTCAGCAGACTGGCACAAGAACAGGACAACAAACACTGCATGGTATCACTCATAGGCGGGTGTTGAACAATTAGAACACGTGAACACAGGAAGGGGAACATTACACACTGCAGTCAGTTGAGGGGAACTATGGGAGTGACAGTGGGGGGTCGGGGTGGTGGGGAGGGATAATGTGGGGAGAAATACCAGCTATAAGTGATGGGGGGAGGAAGAATACCAGATATAAGTGGTGGGGGCCATGTATGTACCTGTACAACAGTCCTGCATGATCTACACATGTACCTCAGAACCTAAAGTACAATAAAAAAAAAAATTTTTTTAAAGTGATCATTATGCAATCAAGAGAGAGCTTGCCTAGCCAAGACGATCCTAAGCAAAAAGAAAACAAGAAAACAAAGCTGGAGGCATCATGCTAACTGACTTCAAACTATACTACAAAGCTACAGTAATCAAAACAGCATGGTACTGGTACCAAAACAGAGATATAGACCAGTGGAACAGAACAGAGGCCTCATAAGTAACACCACACATCTACAACCATCTGATCTTTGACAGACTTGGCAAAAATAAGCAATGGGGAAAGGATTTCCTATTTAATAAATGGTGTTGGGAAAACTGGCTAGCCCTATGCAGAAAGCTGAAACTGGATCCCTCCCTTAAACCTTATATGAAAATTAACTCCAGGTGGATTAAAGATTTAAACATAAGACCTAACACCATAAAAACTGTTAAAGAAAACCTAGGCAGGACATAGGCATAGGCAAGGACTTCATGACTAAAACACCAAAAGCAATGGCAACAAAAGCCAAAATAGACAAATGGGATCTAATTAAACTTAAGAGCTTCTGCACAGCAAAAGAAACTATCATTAGAGCGAACCAGCAGCCAACAGAATGGGAATATATTTTTGCAATCTACTCATCTGACAAAGGGCTAGTAACTAGAATTTACAAAGAATTAAAAAAAAAAAAAGAACTTAAACAATTTTACAAGAAAACAACAAACAGCCCCATCAAAATTGGGTGAAGGATATGAACAGACACTTTTCAAAAGAAGACATTTATGCAGCCAACAAACATGGAAAAACGCTCATCATCACTGGTCATTAGAGAAATGCAAATCAGAACCACATTGAGATACCATCTCATGCCAGTTAGAATGGCGATCATTAAAAAATCTGGAGACAACAGATGCTGGAGAGGATGTGGAGAAATAGGAATACTTTTACACTATTGGTGGGAGTGTAAATTAGTTCAACCATTATGGAAGAAAGTGGCGTTTCCTCAGGGATCTAGAACTAGAAATATCATTTAACCCAGCAATCTCATTACTGGGTATGTACCCAAAGGATTATAAAACATTCAGTTATAAAAACATGTATACGTTCACATTTATTGTGGCACTGTTTACAATAGCAAAGACATGGAACATTCCAAATGCCCATAAATGATAGACTAGATAAAGAAAATGTGGCACATATACACTGTGGAATACTACGCAGCCATAAAAAGGATGAGTTCATGTCATTTGCAGGGACATGGATGAATTTGGAAACCATCATTCTCAGCAAACTGACACAAGAACGGAAAACCAAACACTGTATGTTCTCACTCATAAGTGGGAGTTGAACAATGAGAACACAGGAACACAGAGAAGGGGACATCACACAGCAGGGCCTGTCAGGGGGTAGGGGGTATGGGCTAGGGGAGGGATAGCAGGGGTGGGGAGACTGGGGAGGGATAACAGGAGAAATACCTAATGTAGATGATGGCGTGACGGATGCAGCAAACTACCATGGCATGTATATACCTATGTAACAAATCTATACAGTCTGCACAGGTACCCTAGAACTTAAAGTATTAAAAAAAAAAAAAAGGGATCATAGGCTGGGCACAGTGGCTCAGGCCCATAATCCTAGCACTTTGGGAGGCCAGTGCGAGTGGATCATCCAAGGTCAGGAGTTTGAGACCAGCCTGGCCAACACAGTGAAAGCCCATTTCTACTTAAAATACAAAATTAGCCAGGCTTGGTGGCACATGTCTGTAATCCCAGCTACTTAACTCAGGAGGCTGAGGAGGAGAAACACTTGAATCCAGGAGGTGGAGGCGGAGGTTGCAGTGAGCCACGATTGCACCATTGCACTCCAGCCTGGGCAACAGAATGGAACTCTGTCTCAAAAAAAAAAACTATAAAAATGCTTAAGACAATAAAGGAAAATGTAGTCTTAAAGATTATACAAATAAGGAATTTCAGCAGAAAATAAATGATATTTTACAATTAGAAAGCACAGTAACTAAAATTTAAAATTCACTGATGAAGTTAAAAGTGGACTACATACAGATGGGAGAAGAAGGAGCCAGTGTACTTGAAACAGGTCGGTAGAGATTATCCAATATGAAGAACAGAGAAAAATATTGAGACAAAATAAATAGAGGCTTAGGGATCCATATAGAACAAGAGAGTGAGGTAGATGTGGGAAAAAAATGTGTAAGTAATAGCTGAAGCTTCCCAAATGTGATAAAATCAACTCAACTCTAAGAATTTTACCATACTTCAAACCTATAAAGAGAACCACACCTGGCCATGTCTTAAAGTGCTGAAAACTAAAGATAAAGACATTTAAAAAGCAGCCAGAAAGAAAGACATATTACGTAGTGGAAAGAAATGGTAAGAACTACTGACCTCATTAGAAATCATGGAGTTTTATCTTTAAAGTGCTGAAGGAAAAAATATGTAAACTGAGATTTATGTATTACAAAAAATATCCTTCAAAAATGAGGGTGAATTAGAGACATTTTCAGTTAAATGAAAGATGAGAAAATTAATCTCTAGTAAGCCTAGATGCTAAAGAATGTTCTCCTTGGCAAAGGAAATTATACCGTTTGGAGATTTGGATTTATAGCATAAAAATATCATTTGCAAAATAAGTGGGTAAAGAAAATGTCTATACTGTCTTACTTAATTTCCATAAAAGGCACCTGTTAAAAGCAAAAATAATGAAATGTGTAATTATTTGTAATGTGGGGTTTATGACATGTAGAAGTAAAGGATATGACAGTAGTCACATAAACAATGGAAGATGTATATATGGAATTATACTGCTCTAGGATAACTGTATATATGAAGTATAAAGTGAGAAGTGGGTAGTGCTTGGTATGACATTGGAAGAGGGAAATAGCATGGTGGTCTTGCTGAGTTGAGAAAACATGGATGGAAATCAGGGAGGCTTTGGCATCTGGAAGTTGGGGCCACCATTCCAGCGAAGATAGACCTGCAAGGAAAAATAACTCCACGGAGTGAGCTAATGATTCTCCAGTCCTGCATATGACAAGCCCGGTGGACTCAAAGCTGGAGCTACAGTCGCTGTAGTCTGATGTTTCCTATTCTAAATTCCTTTTGTATGCATTTGAAATGCAAATTTCAGAATGCATGAGTAATATTTCTGTCTCTATGAGTTTCTTCAGTTATATTGGTTCCTGAAAGTCTGATGTGTCTTCCTAGTCATTCGTTCTGATTTTGCTGGACAATAGGATAATATTTTATGGTTTGTTTCTAGCCCACTTACTGATCTCCAAATGGTTTTCTTGGACATAATATCATGTTGGATTTCCATTTTCAAAACCATAGGCTTGCACCTGTAATACCAGAACTTCGGAGGCCAAGGCAGGAAGATTGCTTAAACCCAGGAGTTTGAGATCAGCCTGGGCAACATGACCAAGCCTCATCTCTAGAAAAAAATACAAAAAATTATTTAGGCATGGTGGCATGCACCTGTAGTCCTGGTTACTCAGGAGGATGATATGGGAGGATCGATTGAGCATAGGACCTTGCTAAGGCCACAGTTTACCTACTGTCTAGAGTTCATCAGTTTTTCTGCTACATTCCCAATCAAAACAAAAAACTTAGATTACTTTACACTGTAATTAACTCAATACTCACAACAAAAATTAACTCAAAATGGGTCAAAGACCTAAACGCAAAAATTAAAACTATGAAACTCTTAGGAAAAAAATAGAAGAGAAAACTTTATGACATTGGATTTGGCAGTGATTTCTTGGGAATGACACAAAATTACAGGAAACAAAAGAAAAAAATACATAAATTGGGCAATATCTCCATTAAAACTGTGCATCAAAGGACATACTCAGAGTGAAAAGGCAACATGTGGAATGAGAAAATATGTAAATCATATGTCTAATAACAGGTTAGTCTCTAAAATATGTAAAGAATTCCTAGTCAACAGCAAAGAACAAAGGACCCTGTTAAAAAAATAATGGACAAGAAATTAATTAATTAATTAATTAATTTGACAGAGTCTTGCTCTGTTGCCCAGGACGGAGTCAGTGGCATGATCTTGGCTCACTACAACCTCCTCCTCCTGGATTCAAGCGATTCTCCTGCCTCAGCCACCCAGGTAGCTGGAATTACAGATATATGCCACCATATCCAGCTAATGTTATTTTATTTTTTATTTTTGTATTTTTAGTAGAGACTGGGTTTTGCCCTCTTGGCCAGGTTGGTCTGGAACTCCTGACCTCATCACCCACCTCAGCCTCCCAAAGTGCTAGGACAAGGAACTTAAATAGACATTTCTCCAAAGAAGATATATAAATGGCCAATTAGCACATGAAAAGTTGCTCAACATTACTATCATTAGCGAAACACAAAACCACAGTGATACATCATCTCATACTCAGCAGGATGGCTACTATCTAAAAAAACAGAAAATAACAAATGTTGTCAAGGATGTAAACAAATTAGAATCCTTGGGCACTGTTGATGGAAATATAAAATATGGAAAACACTATAGGTAGATCTTCAAAAAATTGAAAATAGGATTACCATGTAATCCAGAGTTCCTCTTCTGGATAAATAGCCAAAAGAAGTGAAAGCAAGGAATTGAACATATATTTGTATACCCATTTTCAGAGCAGCATTGTTCACAACAGCCAAAGGGTGGAAGGAACCCATGTACGTTGACAGATAATGGATGAACAAAATGTGCTATATAGACATACAATAGAATATCAATCAATTTTTAAAAGGAAGGAAATTCTGACGTGCTACAACATGGATGAAACCTTAGGACATTATGCTAAGTAAAATAAGCCCGGTATATGATATTATATGATTCCAGTTATGTGAGATAACTATAGTAATCAAGTTCAAAGAAACAAAGTACAATGGTGGTTGCCAGGGATAAGGGGAGTGAGGGAATTAGTGACATGTACAGATTTAAAATTTTCTAAGATGAAAAAATTCTAGAGATGGATGGTGGGGACTGGTTGCACAGCAATGTGAATGTACTTAGGTCACTGAACTACACACTTTAAAAAATCATTAAGGTAGTAAATTTTGTGTTCTGTATTTTTTTTTACCACCATTAAAAATAATAATTAAAAAATTTAAAAACCTAAGAAATTTAGAATACTTGAATCCTGTTTACACCTTTCGTAATTTTGTTTTCTTAGTGTTTTATTTTCAACTTCTTTTTTCTTCTTCTTCGTTTTTTTTAGGGGGAGAAGTGGGTGGTTTTTAAAAATTTTTATTTTTCTATTTGTAAATTGACAAGTTATAGTTGTATACATTTATGGGGTAAATTTATTTTTCAATTTATTCAATAAATAAATTTATTTCTACTACTTTAGTAAATTTACTAAGGTAGTTACTTGTGCCTCTTTTTCTAGTGTTTGTTCTTCTCCTCCTCCTTCATCATTACATTATACAGTTAACCACCATTTAGATATATCAGTAAAGTTTCCTAATATCTTTGTTCACAGTTGCTTCTGTTGTGACATTCTTCCGTCTTGGTTAAATTTCTTGTTTTCTGAAGTATACCCATTAGTATTTGTTTATCAGAAAGGAAATAATAGTGATAGTTCACTCAGTCTTAAGTGAAAATGTATCATTTCTGTATTATAATTTAGGTAGGTAGGTAGGTAATATTATATGGACAGTTATTTTGTCCTATCACCTTGAAGGTACAACTTCATTTTCTTCTGAATGCAATTGTTAGTTATTAATAACTCAGCTGTTGGTTTAATTGTCATTCCTTAGTAGATAATCTCTCTTTATTCTTTAATGCGTTAAAAATCTCTTTGGGATTGGTGTTCTGTAGTTTAATTCCAGTATGTGTAGACACGAATCTGCTTTTATTTATCTTCTAAGTACTTTTTGGGTTTTTTTGAAACAAGGTTTCACTCTTGTTGCCCAGGCTGGAGTGCATTAGCCATCTCTGGTCACTGCAACCTCAGCTTCCTGGGCTCAGACAATCCTCCCTCCTCAGCCTTCCGAGTAGCTGGGACTACAGACATGCAACACCATGTCTCACTAATTTTTTTAACTTATTGTAGAGGTAGGGTTTCACCATGTTGCCCAGGGTGGTTTCGAACTTCTGAGCTAAAGCCATCCACCTGCCTCAGCCTCCCAAAGTGGTAGGATTACAGGTGTGAGCCACTGCTCTTGGCTTCTTTTAAGCACTTAATGCCCTTCTTTAATCCAAAAATTCAAGTCTTACCATTCTTGAAAAATTTAAGCTCTGTCTTTTTGGATTGCTTTCCACTATTCTCTCTTTTATCTCATTATCTTTTCTTATACTATGTTGAACTTGCCCATTCAAGTTCTCTTGTCTTATACTATATTGAACTTGTTCATATGTCTTAGCCTTTATTCCAAATTTTCCATATCTTTAAGTCTTCATGTTAGATGCTAGTTAATTTCTTCAGCTCTTCTTCAGGTTTATTATTCTTGTCAACTGTATCAAATCCATTGTTTACCTATTCATTGCATTAATTATACTTCAATGACTACTTTCTAGGACTTCTGTTTGATATTTTGAAACTTGTGTTGTTGATTTTTTTAGATCTTTAATAATTTAAAACATTTATTTCTTTTCTTTTTTTTTTTTTTTTTTTGAAAGAAAGAGAAAGAGAAAGGGGGGGAGAGAACAGGAGTCTTGCTCTATTGCCCAGGCTGGAATGCAATCTAAAAATAGGTATTAAAAACTTCTTTTATGCTCATAATTGTGCTTAACAGTGAAGACAGGAAGGAATAAGGGAAGAAAATAACAACCAGCCAATCAATATTTCATTTAAGTCTGTGAAATGCTATGCAAATGCTGAAGAGTGACTTACTTCCAATTATGTGGTCACTTTCAAAATAGGTGTAATATGATGCTGAGAAAAATGTATGTTCTGTGGACCTGGGGTGAAGAATTCTATAAATATTCACTGAGTTTACTTGTTCCAGGTCTGAGTTCAAATCATAGACGTCCCTGTTAATTTTCTATCTCATTGATCTGTCGAATATTAACAGTGTGGTGTCAAAGTCTTGCGCTATTCTTGTGTGAGGGTCCAAGTCTCTTTATAAGTCATTAAGAACTTGTCTTATATATCTGGGTGTTCCTATATTGGGTGCATATTTATTTATGATCATTGACTCTTGTTGTTGCATTGATCCTTTTACCATTATGTAATGTCTTTCTTTGTTTCTTTTAGTCTTTGTTACTGTTAAAGTCTATTTTGTCAGAGACAAAAGTTACAACTCCTGTTTTTTTTTCTTTTCTTTTTTTCTCTCCATTTGATTGGCAAGTCTTCCACCAACCTTTTGTTTTGAGTCTCTGTGCGTTCTTGCTTATGAGATGGATCTGGACACAGGGAACCGATGGGTTTTGACTTTTCATTCAATTTGCCTATCTGTGTCTCTGATTGGGGCATTTAATCCATTTAAATTTAGGATTAATATTGATATTTGTGAGTTTAATATTGTCGTTTAATGCTAGCTGGCTATTTTGCTCATTAGTTGATACAGATTCTTCATCATGGAGATACTCTTTTTTTTTTGAGGTGGAGTTTTGCTCTTGTTACCCAGGCTGGAGTGCAATGGCGCAATTTTGGCTCACCGCAACTTCCGCCTCCTGGGTTCAGGCAGTTCTCCTGCCTCAGCCTCCTGAGTAGCTGGGATTACAGGCACGTGCCACCATGCCCAGCTAATGTTTTGTATTTTTAGTACAGACGGGGTTTCACCATGTTGACCAGGATGGTCTCGATCTCTTGACCTTGTGATCCACCCTCCTTGGCCTCCCAAAGTGCTGGGATTACAGGCGTGAGCCACCATGCCCGGCCATCATGGAGATACTCTTTACCTTTTGGTAAGTTTTTGGGATGACTGATACTGGTTGTTCCTTTCTGTGTATAGTGCTTCCTTCAAAAACTATTGTAAAGCAGGCCTGGTGGTGATGACATCTCTGAGTGCTTGCTTGTTTGCGAAATTTATGAAGCTTAATTTGGCTGGATATAAAATTCTGGGTTGAAAATTCTTTTCTTTGTAGATATTGAATATTGACCCTCACTCTCTTCCAGTTTGCAGGGTTTCAGCTGAAAGATCTACTGTGAGTCTAATAGGCTTCCCTTTATGGGTAACCTGACCTTTCTCTCTAGCTGTCCTTAGAATTTTTTCCTTTATTTCAACCCTGGAGACTTTGCTCATTCTTTTTTACTCTTTCTTCTCTAATCTTGTCTTCTCGTTTCATTTCATTAAGTTGGTCTTTGACCTCTGATATCCGTTCTTCTGCTTGATCAATTCGACTGTTAAAACCTGTGCATACTTCACGGAGTTCTCGTATTGTATTTTTCAGTTCCATTAATTCACTTATATTCCTCTCTAGATTGTCTATTCTTGTTAGGATTTCATCAAACCTTTTTTCAAGGTTCTCAGTTTCTTTACATTGGACTAGAACATGCTCTTTTAACTCACAGAAGTTTCTTATTATCTATCTTCTGAAGCCTAAATCTGTTAATGGAATGCACTCATTCTCCATCAGGCCTTGTTCCCTTCTTGATGAGGAACTGTGATGCCCTGTAGAGGGAGAGGCATTCTGATTTTGGCTATTCTCAGTCTTTTTATGCTGGTTTCTTCCCATCATTGTAAATTTAGCCACCTGTCATCTTTGTAATTACCGACTTTCAAATTAGGTCTCTGAGTGGATGTCCAACTTGTTGATTCCCAGAGGGAATCTGAGCAACCCACTGCGTCAGCCAAAACAGCAGCATTAAGATTCATGGTGCTTTTCTGCCCGGGAATCTCAGGTCTGGCTTCCTTCTTGAGTTCCTTTTTTAATCAGCTGAATAGGCGAATCTGCCTTCACGGAGCTCCAAATGTTGACCAAAAGGGGACCCAGCCCCGTTTGCTCTGCACAAAGAACTGCCGTGCTGGCCACAAGAGTCGCACTGGTGACCCCCGTGGGGTGCCTCCACTGGGAATCTCCTGGTCTGTGAGCAAAAAAAATTCGTCTGAAAGTGTGGCGTCCTCCCGTTCTCTGCGCTTTCACTGGGAGCTACAATCCTGAGCTGCTAGTAATCAGCCATCTTGGATGTCTCTCTCTAAACATACTTATTTCATAGAGTGGATCTGATTGTTCCTAGGGATCTAATTGTTCTCTTTGTTGGGATTTCTCAGTTACTCATAATTGACAGTTTCCTCATTTGGTTTATATTATTGCATTGTGATCTCATATTCAGTGAGATTTTATGTCTAACAATTATATTTGGCCAAATTTGAGCATGTGTCCTCCAGAGTAGTTTTGAATTTGTTTTGCTTCCTAGAGGCAACTAACCTTTAATCAATGCTAATGCCAATTTCTTGGCTTGAGAACTTTTGGACCACAGAAGCAGTGTGTATTCACATCCCAAATGTTGAGACTGTGTGACATAACATTACAAATTTCTACAGGAACAATGCTTTTCATTCATCACACACATTTTATCTATGTCTTGTTATACTTCTCTGCTTTGTGGCAGATTTTTATAATGTACCATTTTTCTTACAGTATACATTTTAGGGCAAAGGGCATATCTATGTATATGTATATATATGGCAGTCTCTCTCCTTAAAGTCCCCACCTCATGTAAGCATAAGGTCTTTGCTTTTGTGTATGTTAAAATTCAAGTCCCTAGGAAATGAACCCCAAAACTTTCCCAACTCCACTCAGCTCTAATGCTTATTATTCTGATTCTCAAACATTTTTTAATTACTAACCTCTAAGAATGTTTTTGTAAAAAGTTCTTTTGTATGTTTTACACAAATAATTTTATCTAGGATTTTTAAGAGTTTGTAATGGAAGGATTTTCAAGTTATTTAATCTCGGTATTGCTAAAATGTAAGTTTATCCTAATTATTAAGAATTAGTAATGTAGTCTAGAAAATCTAGAATATTAACTGGTATTCTGCCTTATGAATGTTCATTTTTTGGATAGGTTCTTTTAAAACATGTAAGGGGCCAGTATTATTTTACTTCAAAGTACCTTATAACATATATGCCCAGTACTTTTCTAGTTACCTGTTTTCTTTTTTTTTCTACTTTTTGTTGTTGTTGTTGTTTGAGACGGTGTCTCGCTCTGTTGCCAGGCTGGAGTGGAGTGGCACAATCGCGGCTCACTGCAACCTCCACCTCCTAGGTTCAAGCAATTCTCCTGCCTCAGCCTCCCGAGTAGCTGGGACTACAGGTGCGCGCCACCACACCCAGCTAATTTTTGTATTTTTAGTAGAGATGGGGTTTCACCATGGTGGCCAGGATGGTCTCGATCCCTTGAGACCTCCACCCACCTCAGCCTCCCAAAATGCTGAGATTACAGGTGTGAGCTACTGCAGCGAGCCTCTTCTACTTTTTTTATAGAGACAAGGTCTTCCTATGTTGCCCAGGCTCGTCTCAAACTCCTGGGCTCAAGTGATTCTCCCACGTTGGCTTCCCAAAGTGCTGGGATTACAGACTTGAGCAACCATTTCTAACCTTAATTACCTATTTTCTAATTACATCTTATCTGCTATAACAGTGTATTCAACTTTTTTTCTCTATTGGAACTTTAATTTTTGAAGGATATACCTCTTCTTTTATAGTTTTTTTAAAAAAATTAATTAAGTAGTTTGTTGTACACTGTTGACATTTATTTTCTTAGGTGTCTATTAAGGAGTTTAAACATAATCTCCAGGCTTCTCATAGTGTTGTCCTAAATATTAAGAGCTTTTTTCCCCCATCTCATTGTAAAATTTTCACAGCTTCAGTTTTCTTTTTTTTTAACATATATAGGTTCGACAGATAATTATCAACAATAAATGTTCTAAACCAAATATTTAGTTTGTGGTTAATGAGTATGATGATTTAAATTGTTCTTCTAAATATTGTCAAATAACAGCTATAACAAAAGTTCTCTCATGTTATGAAATCTGGAAAACTATTAATGTGGGGATAATATAAAATTTAACCTATATACAAGGATTATTATTATTCAGATAATGACAAAGATGTGTTTATGAGATAATACTATTTTGTATCTTAAGTAACTATTTTAAATTTAAAATTGTTTCGAATATAGTAGATTAATAAAATTGTAAATTTCTTCAGGTTCAGTCCTCAGTGGCTGTAGGAACCCCAGATTATATCTCTCCTGAAATCCTTCAAGCCATGGAAGATGGAAAAGGCAGATATGGACCTGAATGTGACTGGTGGTCTTTGGGGGTCTGTATGTATGAAATGCTTTATGGAGAAACACCATTTTATGCAGAATCTCTGGTGGAGACATATGGAAAAATTATGAATCACAAAGTTAGTATAATACTTTTGTTCAATTTCATGTGATAAATAATGCATATAATAAAATCATTTTTAAAGAGAGAAATTATTTTTCTAAAAACAATGAATAATCATATTTTTATCCTAGTAAGGGACATGACAAACATGAATAGTAAAAATCTATAAATTATTCATAAATTATTAGTTCTAATTTTCTTGTATTTTATTAGAGATGCTACTAAGTAGGAAACTAAATGGTCTCTCCAGTAGAATAACAAAGGTCATAGCAGAGAATTTAGATCATTGCTTACTATAGTATATGTATCTAGAATATGTGTACAAAATTCTCAACTTCAGTAGTAATAACTGCAGTACAAATTTAAAACAAGAATGAGATACTTTCTTGTCAAGTTAGCAAGATCAAAATAAAAACAGTACTCTATACCATACATAATGCAGTGAGATGGGCATTCTAAGACATTGATAGGAATGTAAATTGGTGTAACCTTTCTGTTCAAGAAGTGTGCAGGTATGCACCTCGAGTCTTAAAAAATGGTTAGAGGTTTTGATTGAGCAATTTCAGTCTAGGAATCTACCCTATGACATTTTCGATAGAACAAAGATATATGTACAAGGATACTTATTCTAATATTATTTATGATCACATAATATTAGAAGCAACACAGATACACAACCAAAGCAAATTAATGAAACTTTTAATTCATGTAGTACTAAGTGAAATGGACTGTTCAAAATAATAAGAAGGTTTTCTTATCAGTCTTAGAAGATTGTGAGCATTTGCAAAAACCTAGAATATGAATAGGAATATTCCATAGAAGGGAATGATAATCTGTTCTTTTTAATTTGTTCCAGTGAAGCAATTATGATTAGTTACTTTACATATGTAAGAATCAGTTTTATAGGGTTTATGTTCTTCTACCTGGCTGTAAAGATATTGTTTCAAATAGTTATGAAGAGTTGAAAGACTGGAAATAGCAGCAAGGTTGTAAATAGCATGTATATCATTTGAGTTAGAAAAGAATATTGTAGTATAACATATTTAACATCACAGATTACCACTTCAGTTCAAATTCTGGTTCTGCCACTTAGCAGGTGTGTGTTGTTAAGAAAGTTACTTGAATTTTCTGTACTTTTATTTCTTCTGTAATATTAGCATAGTAGGAGTACCCACCTAAAATGATTGTTTTGCAAGTTAAATGAGTAAAGTACCTTAAATAGTGTCAGATACATATTATGTACTTAAAAAATATGTATTTTTATTGTTGGTTAATCATTAGTATGTAACTTATATGACCATTATCAATATTGAGTAAAATTCTACTACTTTAATTAATTCCTCTTCATTCTCATAGTAGTTTACAGTATTTAAGGTATCATTTATTCTTCCTTCTCTAGCGCATGCATGTTTAGGTCGTATATGCAGTTGGAAGTTCTGGGAAAATGATCTGTCATTCATCCCTGTATTCCTTTATTATTAGTACTTTGTACCAACATACAGTTACTAGATATATTTAAAAGAAAATGTATTTTTAAGAAAATAAATAAGTCAACCAACTTACGTAGTAAGTTAAACACTGATTCATATTTTGTTTCTGTTTTTCTCTGTTTAGGAGAGGTTTCAGTTTCCAGCCCAAGTGACTGATGTGTCTGAAAATGCTAAGGATCTTATTCGAAGGCTCATTTGTAGCAGAGAACATCGACTTGGTCAAAATGGAATAGAAGACTTTAAGAAGCACCCATTTTTCAGTGGAATTGACTGGGATAATATTCGGAACTGTGAAGCACCTTATATTCCAGAAGTTAGTAGCCCAACAGATACATCGAATTTTGATGTAGATGATGATTGTTTAAAAAATTCTGTAAGTATGACACTGTGAAGAAGTTCTGTCCCTCTGTTTCTTTCTAATATGGTTATATAGTAATTTTTTGGTTTATAAGTATTTTGCTAGGATTGTTTTACAGTTATCAGTTATCAGTCAAACAGTGATCATGGCTTCCAATGCTTATTCTGTCACAAATCAAGAAGAAAGTTAACTGAGGTGAACATATTTATGACTAAGAACAAAATTAAAATTAGAAGTTTTACTTCTTAGATAAGTTATACCATTAAGCTTTCTACGAAAACAAATTAGGCACTTAAAAAACAAGATTTTATGATTGCAAAGTAAAGAGTGTCAAATTTCTCCCTAAAACTAATCATAAAACTGGACAAAATTGTCAAAAATAACCATGTCAGGGCTTGATACATCAACTGAAGAGAAAGAAATAAATTGAGAAGCATTTATTTGGGAAAAATTACTGAACTTTAGTTAAAGTCACATGTACCACACACTTCCATCCCCACCACTGACTTTGTCTGGGACAGTAGTATTAGTAGCATTGAACTGGATAGAAAAATCAGCAGCTTTGCTGATACAGAGGGCAGATTCCAGGGCTAAATACCTAAGCCCAGTGTGTTGCTGCTAACAATAGCAACCTTGGTAGGAAATCAGTAGGGAAAATAGTCCACAGTCTTGGTATAGCCCTGAGGTATAGCCCTGCTTGAGGTGAACGGCAGACCTCAAGCCAATTATTTGGCCAGTTCATTAGCCAAATAATTCAATTATTCTTAGCTTGTGGGCAATGCTAAAACAGGCCAGCATAATATATTGACCTCTGCTTTAGGTTATATGAGATTAGTTATATGAGTTATGTTAGTTATATGAGGTTAGGTGACCTTTAGGTTATATGAGATTAAAATTTAGGAAAATAAGAACTTAAAATTTTTGTGTTTTTTGCCTTTTTGGCCTTCTTAATTTGAGCTTTCATTTTTATTCAATTAACTGTGGCTTTAATTCTGTACTAAAAATTTTTATGTTGATATTATATGACTTCTTAACAAACTTTTTATTTTTAATTTTTGTGGGTACATAAGTACACATGTTATATTACTTTTCACTGAAACAGTGAATACAGTTTCAATACAATAAGCCGTGATCACTGTTGAATGACTGATACTTGTAAAACCGTCCTAGTACTATATTCAAGACAGATAAAAATTTCTCATACTTTCCTGTCTGAACTTCACAATGAAGAATTAAATGGACTTCTCTTACCAATTGTTTACAAATACAATTCTATTTACTATTAACAAATTGTGAATCATTCCAAATTAAATACATAGTACAGTTGATTCTAATTATTCAAGGTAGTTAGGTTCTATATTGTTGCTGTGAACACTGTTAGCTAATATTGAACCATTGCTCTGGGGGAAACACAGGGTTAGGTTCCTGTGAGTCTCTGATTAGCTGATCATACATAGTCTTGTTTTATGTGTGCTTCTCTTTAAAGTCACTTTATGTAATATATATTGTTGATTCATTAACACTGAACTCACCATTGAACTTAACCACCAGCAGCACTGTTAACTCATGCCTAAATGAAGCTTTTCTAGCATGTTATTTTCTCCTTAAAGGTACATAACTGTCCCTTGCACTAGGAACACTAGACAGTGCTTCAGCAGTATGCCTGGGGACCTTTGCAAGCAGTAAATCACATAAAGGCACAAAAATGTGAAATACATGACACCAAAGAGACCCTGTAAAGGACACTTGTTTATAATATGAGAGTTTAAGTGAGAAGGCAGAGCCTCTCCTTTTCAACCTCAGCTGGGAATGTGAGCATAGGACATCTCAAATTTTACTTTGCTCTGCACATGTCTACAAATGATTGTAAAATTAGCACAGGTATTGATTTGGGGTTTACAAGCAAATTTTCGCTTCTAGACAAATTTGCAAATACAGAATACATGAATAATGACTGTATTCTCAATATCAGACTTTCAGTCTTTATTGTCATTTAATTAGAATTTGAGAGTAGAGGGGTTCATGGTCTAAATTTTATATCACTAAACAACTGTACCAAACTCATCAGTGTTTTAAAAATGAACAGTCAATTTTTAAAATATTTCTTTTTGGCATTTTATATTTACAGCAAAGCCTACAGGTCATAGCTCTATATTCTTACCAAATGTTTTTTTCTCCTTTAGGAAACGATGCCCCCACCAACGCATACAGCATTTTCTGGCCACCATCTGCCATTTGTT
This sequence comes from Saimiri boliviensis, assembly GCF_048565385.1. Taxonomy (NCBI): domain Eukaryota; kingdom Metazoa; phylum Chordata; class Mammalia; order Primates; family Cebidae; genus Saimiri; species Saimiri boliviensis. The sequence goes on along the minus strand of NC_133462.1, from coordinate 77,542,087 downwards.
GGTTTTACATATACTAGTAGCTGGTAAGTTTGAAAACTTAACATAGTTTGGACAATTTAAATCAGATTAAATTGAATTGAGTTTCCTAAAAAATGTATGAGAAAGCTTGTAAATTAAAACTTCTTAAAAAATAGAATGAGCCTATTGCTGGAAATATAAAGTTAAGCATTACAAAATGAATAGAATACACAAAAGTCTTAACCCATATTGGAGGGGAAAGAATGGAACAGAGCTCAGAGTCTAATCTTTAGCAGGGAGGCAGTAATTAGAAGAGTGTCTTGCTGTTGAATATTCTCTAGATGTTAAGCAGAAGAACTTTCAACTCATTGATCCTACCATCCTTTCACTGACCCTCACTTCACTTATATTCCCTATTTCCTTCTTACCCTGTTTAAATTCCATTGAGAATGATTATAATCACTCCTCGTATGCCATGTGAGTTTCTTTGGCTGTCTCTCATTCTGTTATACTCGTATTGCTAAGTCAACATTGACTATTAAAATTTTGTTCTCTACCTGTACCTGTACAGTTCCAAATGACTAGAGAAAATAGCTGACTATTGTTACTGCTCTACTTTAGATTACTAAACTCAAGTGCCTCTTGTCTGACAAATACACTGTATTACCCTAGTGTATTCACTCTTCCACTCACCTAGATAATTTTTATTTTTTATTTTTTTTTTATTTTTAAGAGATGGGGTCTCGTTCTGGGCAGCAGAAGGGCTGGAATGCAGTGGTGCAATTATAGCTCACTATAGCCTCAAACTCCTGGGCACAAACAATCTCCATGCTTTAACCTCACGAGTAGCTGGCCATGCCCAGCTAATTTTTAAAACAATTTAGAGATGGTTCTTGCTGTGCTATCTAGGCTGGAGTACAGTGGCACAGTCATAGATCACTGCAGCCTCCAACTCCTCAAGGCATCCTCTAGTCTTAACCTCCCCTGTTTCTGGGATTACAGATGTGAGCCACTGCATCTGGCCTATTTCTTTCTACTTGAGTTTGAAACCTCTGTCATCCTCACTTTCAGCTGATAATCTTGCATCCTTTTTCATTGAAAGGATTGACGCAAACAGCAGACAACTTTCACAAGCTCCAGTCACTGCATTTACCACCTTCATAATGCTGGACCCAAATAATACTGTTCTTTTCATGGATGAACTGTGCAAGCCTCTAGTAAGACCAGTCTCTTGCATCCCTTCCTGGCTAGTCTAGTACATGTTTTGGCTTTTATGTCATGAATTTTTAAATTCTTATGTCATCTGCATCATCAGATCATTGCTATTAGCTTACAAATTTCAATACTTTCTCCAATCTTAATGCAAGATATAAAATCCGGATTCTACTTCCTTTACCTCTTAACTGTTTTGCTGCTCTACATTATAGAAAAATTACTTCAACAGTTGACCATATTTTGTTTATTATTCTCATACTGTTGTTTGTTGAATCCATTTCAGTCAGGTATGTGCCCCCATCACTTCATGCAAACTGCTTTTATCAATGTCATGTTGACCACCTTGCTAAATCTAATGATCACTTCTCAGTCCTAGTCTTACTTGCTTAGTCTCATCTTATTTGCCACAGCTCCATATTTTTAAACTACTTTCTTCTTGAGCCAGGCGTGATGGTGCACACCTGTAATCCTGAGTTTGGCAGATCATGAGATCAAGAGATCAAGACCATCCTGGCCAACATGGTGAAACCCCCATCTCTACTAAAAATACAAAAATTAGCTGGATGTGGTGGCTCGCTCCTATAGTCCCAGCTACTCAGGAGGCTGAGGCAGGAGAATTGCCTGAAGCCAGGAGGCAGAGGTTGCAGTGAGCCGAGATTGCACCACTGCACTCCAGCCTGGTGACAGAGCGAGACTCTAACTCAAAAAAACACACAAAAAACGCCAACTTTCTTTTCTCTCTTCTAGGGCACTTGACTGATTTTTTCCCTAACCTTGCAGGTCATTCTTTCTCAGTCTCCTTACCTGATCCTTCCTGACCTCCCTGGCTTGTGAACATCAGAGTGTCCTGTGGCTCAGTCTTTAAACTTCTCTTTTCCATCTAAACCTCTCTAGTGTTCTGCCAGAGATTCGCTGATGACTTCTAAATGTGCAGCTGAGACCGCTCCTCTTGTCTAGTTAAAAATCCATCTTAACCACTCACTTATTACTCTCTTTTATTTCTCTGAACCTGTTCAGGTGATCCTCTTAAAAGATGAAGTCAGAACATGTCACTCCCTATTCGGGACCAGTCCACCCATCCCCAATTCCAGTGGCTTCATATCTTAACTCCAAATCAAACTTCTTACAAGGCCCTACATGAGTGCCTTACTTTTATCTTTCTGAGTTCATTTTTCCTTATTTACTCAACTCCATCCACACGGGCTGCCTTTCTGGTCTGTGAATATGTCAGACATACTCTTCTTGTCTCAGGGCTTTTGTACTTCTGTCTCACCTGCTTGGAACATTCTTTCTTCTGATACTCCCTTAACTGGTCCCCTTACCCTTCCTTAGCTTTTTCCAAAGTTACTTTCACAGTCACAGCTTTCTTGACTACTTTATCTAAATTCTTATCTCCTCCCCTTCAGTACTTTATTTCTCCCCTTCCTGCTTTGTTTTCTCCTTAGCATTTAACATTTTCTAATGTAATGGATATCTTACTTTGTTTATTTCTGTCTCAGTCACTGGAATATGAGCTCTAGATGGGCAAGGATTTTTGTTTGTTTTGTTCACCACCGAATGTCCAGCAGTTTCGGTATTTTTATTTTAAATTGTATTGAATTAAAGACAGAAACTTGCTTTTGAATTTCAAATTCTAGTAAAGAAGGCTGTGGTTGGTGCTTTTGACTACTATTGTTTCACCTATGTGGTCAAATTGTTTTAAACTACCAATAACCTTTCAGCAGACTTCATTTTCTAGTTTGTGGGGGGTTTTTTAATCAAAATAATTTGGGGAATTTTAAGTTTTTATTTTTTAAAATGCTTCTAAAAATAGTTTATGGTGATTTTACAAAAATTTTTTTGAATCATTTCAGCTAGCTGACTGCAAGATATTCAAATCTGTGTTTTTAAAATGAGCAATTTAAAGATGTTTATGCCACAAATACGGAGTCGGTTTAAAAAACGTTTTTAAACGTTAACTTTTTATCATAGTATGAACCTACATTTTTTTTTTCCTTTTCTTTAGTGTACTTTCTGATCGGAGCTGTTTAAGAGTTACAGCTGGCCCCACCTCACTGGATCTTGATGTTAATGTTCAGAGGACTCTAGACAACAACTTAGCAACCGAAGCTTACGAAAGAAGAATTAAGCGTCTTGAGCAAGAAAAACTTGAACTTACTAGAAAGCTTCAAGGTAAATATATTTTCACTTTTTGAATTGGACTAACAGTGTTATGAGCTGTTTCTTTTTTTGAGACGGAGTTTCGCTCTTGTTACCCAGGCTGGAGTGCAATGGCGCGATCTCAGCTCACCGCAACCTCCGCCTCCTGGGTTCAGGCAATTCTCCTGCCTCAGCCTCCGGAGTAGCTGGGATTACAGGCACGCGCCACCATGCCCAGCTAATTTTTAGTATTTTTAGTAGAGATGGGGTTTCACCATGTTGACCAGGATGGTCTCGATCTCTTGACCTCGTGATCCACCCGCCTCGGCCTCCCAAAGTGCTGGGATTACAGGCTTGAGCCACCGCGCCCGGCCGAGCTGTTTCTTATAAGTGGTTTTATCTTTGAAAAAAAAAATTCTTTTATTAAGTGGTGAAAAATCAAGTTGTAGAAATTTATGCAGGACATAGCATAACACCATTTGTGTAAGATCACACAATTAACAGTAAACAACAACAAAATAGCTTTTGTTTCCTGTGGGTACATATGTACGTTTATAAATGTGTGGGAATACCTTTGGGGATGGGGAAAAATGGGACCCTCCTCACTTCATTATAGCACTTTAATGATTTTTTGTATCTTATTTGCTCAGTCTTTAAGAGTTCTAGCTCCTATCACAATGTCATTCTCTGCAACATGGCTTCTGTCTTATATGGTGATTTTAATATGCACATATGTGAACTTTTTAAGATTATGAGTTAGTTTCTGATTCTTTACCTTCAGTGATTGTTTTCTCTACTCCATTTCATCGACTCCATCCTATGGTACTATTTATAATTCCTCTTTCTCTTTGTCAAATACCTTTGGCAGAATCCCAACCAGTTTTGTGAATACAACTTTGTCTCTGCAACTATGCAACTGAAGACAACTTACTTAAAACACCCACAACATGCTAACTAGTATCAATTCAGTTTCCTGCTTACCTCAAGTCAGCTCTTCATGCTGCCCAGCAGTCCTACTTTGCTTCCCTAGTCTATTTCAGTATCCTGTATTGTAAAATCCAGTGATCATTTCTGTCTTCACCTTTTAACCTGTCAGCAATATTTGGCCCTGTCGAGCATTTATTCTTCCTGATAACACTCTCCTTTTTGGCTTCTGGGACTCTTTATTTCCTGGTTTTCTTTTTCCTCATAAACCAGTCTTTCCCACTCTCCTTTGCTGAGTTCTCCTTAACTCGACCTTTGAATGTTAGAATACTCTCTACTTAAAGCAGGTCTCTAATTGAACAAGGCCTTCCAATGAAGGTTTTCCTGACCACCCTATTGACAGTTTATCGTATATCTATCCCTAGTACTTCTATGTCTTTTTTTTTCTGCTTTTTTCTCTAAAATAAAGAATGATATTTTACTTAGATATTTTATGAATGAAGGAATGTATTTATGGACAAATAATCAAGAACTTGTAACTCCTAAGAGAGAAACAATCAGAGTTTTACAATAATAAAATTTTCCTATCATACTTTTAGAGGCCCAGTAGAGAAAAAGCCTGTGTAGACATCAGTAGGACGGACTATTTTCTGTTTTTCTGTAAGTTGTTAAGATCTCTGCATATGGATTTCTTCCCTTTTGTGACTGAAGTTTTTCTATTTTTTTTAATGTGTGATATACATACAGCAAGGTGTGCAAGCATTCTACTTTTAAGTATAAGGCTAATAAATGTTTGCATATGCATACATTGATGTAATCTTCACCCATACTCATGTGTAGAATATTTCCAGCATAGGATAAAGTGATCACATGCCCCTTCACAGTTTGTAACCTACCACTATGAAATAAACATCATCCTAATTTCTTTGACCATTAATTAATTTTTACCTATTTTTGAACTTCGTATAAATAGCATCATACAGCATATTCTCTTTTGTGTATGGCATCTTTTACTCCACGTTGTTTTTGAGATTCATCCATGTTTTATATATATCAGTAGTTTGCTCTTTTTTTTCTGTATTGCTGTTTCGTATTTCATTGTATATCAGTACTGAAAAATTATCCAATATGTTGTTGGTGAATATTTGGGTTATTTCCAGATGTTGACTACTATAGTAAGATTCTGTGGATATGCTTATATATTTATTTTGATGGTCCCGTGTACTATTTCTCTCAGATATATTCCTGGTCATAGAATTTCTGGGCCGTATAGTAGAGGATTTTCAGCTTTCAATTTAGAAGATATTTTCAAAGAGTTTTCCAAAGTGACTATACCAGTGCATAGTTCTACTACCTCCCCACAAGAACTTGGTATTATCAGCGTTTTTCACTTATAGCCATTCTGGTAGAAGTATAGTGGTGTCCTGCTGTGATTTTAATTTGCGTTTCCCTGAAGAATAATGAGGTTCAATATCTTTTCATATATTTACTATCCATTTGGATATCTAGTCTTGTGAAGTTTTGGTTCGAGGTTCTTGCCCATTTTTCTATTAGTTCTTTATGGATCTTTTTCTTAATAATTCATATGTTACTACTTCACAAACAAGTAGAAACCTTGACATGACTCCTTGTTTGGCTGTTGTTATATAGTTTACCTTAATCTGTGTTATAAATCTTTTAATACATTTTTACTCAATTGTTGCTTTGTTTTCTTTACTAATTAATTTTAAATATCTTTTTATTTATCCATTTATTTACCCATTTGGTGCTTTTTATTTCTCCCTAGTGATCCATATTTCTATCTGGAATTATTTTTTTTTGAGCCTAAAAAACTTCCTTTAGTGTTTTCTTGTAATGTGAGTGTGTTGTGACAAATTCTTGATAGGATTTTGTTTATCTGAAAATGTCTTTATTTTTACCTTCATTTTTGAAGAATACTTGTACTGGGTTAGAATTGTAGCTTGGCAGCTTTTTCTTTCAGGGCTCTACATTTATTATTTCATTGTTTTCTGTAATAATTTCCATAATGTTTCTTGAGAAGCCAGCTGTTAATCTTAATCCTAGCTTTCTTTGTATAAACAAAAAATCCTGGTTGAGATTCACTGAGCTTTTGCAATATTGTTTGATATCTTTTATCAGTTTTACAAACTTCTAAGCAATAATCTCTGTAGATAGTATTTTGCCTCACATACTTTCTCCTCTCCCTCTGGGACGCTAATTGCATGTATGTTGGATGGTGTCTCACATTTTCTTTATGCTCTATTCTGTTCCTTCCATTCTTTCTCTTTTTTTTTCCATGCTTCAATAAGATATTTTCTATTAATCTGCCTTCAGATTCACTAGTTGTGTCTTCTACTGTACCCATTTTGCTGTTAAGTCCATCTAATTAATCTGAATTTTAGATATTATCTTTTTTAGTTCAAGATTATTTGATTCTCTCAATTTTCAGTTCTCTGTTGAAATTCCCCTTATCTTTGTTTATTTTTTTGCTCTATTTTCTTAAACATTTTAATAATATTTTGAGGTCCTTATCTGCTAATTTCAACAACTGAATCATCTGTGAACCTGCCTTTCTGTTTTTTTTCCTTTCATTTGTCATGCTTTTCTGCTTTTCCAAATGTCTCATATGAATGATGTCATGAATAAAAATAACATAGTGAAGGAAGTTTATATTATTTTTACTCCAGAGCGGTTTCTCCCTTTTCATTCCATGAAAAATTGAGCTTGGACAAGACTAAATTGTATTTTTAATTAGACTCAACCTACCTTTGATTTCAAATGTCCGGAATGGGGAGCTAGATAGAGCCTGGTTGGGCCTTTTTGTCCTTCACTTCATAAACTATGGGAAATTTTTTCCACTCTTCAGCCTTCTGCCCTATACCATTTCCAAATTTGGTAAGTGTCTTGATGAAGAGACTGGCCATGTATTTGAAGCAGATTCTCTTCCTCAAGCAGCTCTTTGAAATAATTCTGTGCTATCAGAAATTTCAGTCTGACTTTTCAAAGCTCCCTAACCTCCCATGCAGCCCCCAAGTACAACAATTAAAATATACCATGGGAATAAAAACACCATATGCTTAGGGACTTTGAGATTTCCAAATTGTTGCATCATCCCCACACATCTTTCAGGCGCTTCAAGAAGCGTGTTCTCTCTCAATTTAAGCCAGGCTTGACCTAAGTTCACTCACAGAAATGGATACGGTTTTAGGTAAGAAGCAGTTGTAATTGCCTCTTTACCTCAGAGTGCCTGACTTTTCCATCTCCAACTGGGAAAGCAAAGAGAACTAAGTAAAATAAACCAAGGTTGTTTTTAAAAATAAGATTTTTTTCAAATTATATATTGAATTTTTACTTTTATAGCAGGAGAAACAAAGCCGTAACCTTTTGCTTTCTAGCCCATCCCTTTACGACTGAGAATTTCCTGTTTTGGGTTTTTTTTTTTTTTAATGTTTTGAATTCTTTAATTTGTTCTTTGTATTTTTACATGCAATTAGTGTCATTTACATAGAGCAAAGTGACCAAAAATGTAAGATCATTGGCCTTTGCTATTAAACTTGTTTCGTAGTGACATAGATTAACATTTAAACTGATTCATTCATCTATCAGCTATTTATTGAGTATCAAACAGCCAGTAACTCTTCTGCACATGACTAGGGATATAATAAAAAACAGATAAAGACAAAAATACCTCCCCTGTTATGTTTGCATTCTACTTTGAGGAGACAAACAATAAATCAAATACAAAGTAGGGTCATCTGCTAAGAGTAAGGAAGGTAGAGGAGATATTAGATATTTGATAAGAAAAAGAGAAAATGTGAAATGGTCAGTACGAAGATGAAAAGAGTTAATGAGCTAGGGAAATAGGATTTCCAAGTTATTTAAGTTTAGTAATAATGAATTTTAAATGACTGTGTATTTTTTTCAGCCATTTTCAGCTGCGTGGGTGAAATAATCAAGTAGGGGAAGAGTAGAAATTAGCCAAGATTGGGGGCTTTCTAGAATAAGTACAACAGAGGTGAAAAGGGTAAAGAAATTGAAGATATTTGCAAAGCAGTGATGGACCAAATAATCTAACCAGGATAAGCAAATAAAGAGGAGAAAAGTGGAAAGTGTTAGGAACTCATTGATAGGTATTTCTTATGGGAATGAAGAATTGTTGAAGTGTTCCCTATAGTAGTTACATGTAGGGATAAGAGATAATTTTGGAGGTCATGCATGCAGTTATTGATAATAACAAAGTATATAGTAGAATTTCTCAACCGGTGAACCACAGGCATTTGGGGTGAGGTAATATTTTTCACATGAGAATTGGTTTCATACCGTGAGATATTCAACATTCTGAGTTTCCAGATGTTAAATACTTGTAGCAGTCTCCTCATGGACTGTGTCAGTAACTTATTCCCCTTCTCGTGTCCCCTCCACAGAAGGTGATGGTACCACCTGCAGTAGAGAACCACTAGTTTAGGATATGGCCAGTTAATCTGGGTATGCTGGAGAGAAGTCTGTCAGTTAGATTATTTTGGGCTACAGCTGTGAGAATTCTTAAGTAATATGGATTTATTGTCTCAAGAAGTCAGAAGTAAATGGTTTCAGTGTCAATCTTGGGGTAGCTTCCCTTATTAATTTCTTTGCTTTCCTTACATGATTCCACAATGTTGTAGGCCTCAACTTTCAGACATAAAATTTGGAAGGCAAGGCCTCCCTTCATATACCAGATTCAGTCTTTATATACCAGATTCAGTCTTTGTATACCAGATTCAGTTCATATATCATCTGACTTGACATACCAGACATTTGAGTTATCACATGGTGATGTTCCCTGCTAGTATAAAAAGGAACTAAATAGATTCATTGGCAGAGTACACTAAGAATTTCATCTTCCTATCTGCACATATTCAGAGACCCAAAAAGTGGAAGATTCATTTAGTTTCATATGTCTTTTCATATTAAAACCTCTCTCTGAAGCCCCCTAGTGGACTTCTTCTCAAGGTACCATTTAAGTTCTAACCAGGTCATATACCTAATTCTTGACCAACACTTGCAATGTGGAATGGAATTACCATGATTAATTTAAACCTACCAGTTTTGACTGGGCCCACCTTGCCTATGCACACTGTAGCCTGATAATTGAAATTGGTTCGCAAGGAAGAAGAGACGAAAAGATGTTGGGTAAAAACCAGTGATGTCTGCCATAGGGGATTTATGTGCCTAAGAAGTCAGTGTTAGATGGATTAACATTCTTAGTGATATTAAAGTCACTAAGTATAATAAAAAGAGTAGTAATGGAAAGAAGAGCAGAGAACAACATGTAAAATCCTTATTTAAAAAGATAGTAAGATAAAGAAGACAAGTGGATAACTACAATAAGTGGGAAATGCCCATTTCAGCAGACCTAGGAGTTTTGAGGTGAAGGTGGCAATAATGAGCAAGAATGCCTGCTCCACCTTCATACCTGTGGTAGGTGGGGTACAGGAAGGAAAATAGCTCCTATTAATGTCCATTTGGTATTCTTTGTTTTTTTGTTTGTTTTTTTGAGACGGAGTCCGTATCTATCACCCAGGTTGGAGTGTAATAGCACGATCTCAGCTCACTGCAATCTCTGCCTCCTGGGTTCAAGCGTTTGTATACCTATTATATTCATTCGTTTATTGCATTCATCAGCCTCCTGAGTAGCTGGGATTATAGGCGTTCGCCACCATGCCCAGCCAATTTCTGCATTTTTAGTAGAGAGAGGGTTTCACCATGTTGGCCAGGCTGGTCTTGAACCTCTTGACCTCAGGTGATCCACCCGCCTTGGCTTCCCGAAGTGCAAAGATTACAGGCATGAGCCACCGCACCTGCTTTCCCCCCGGCATTGTGTATTTTTATGTCTCCCCATTTTCTTTCTTTCTCTCTCTTCCTTTCTCTCTCTCCCCCGCCCTTTTCTTTCTCTCTTTCTTCTTTCTTTTTTTTTTTTTTGAGACAGAGTCTCGCTTTGTGCCAGGTACCAGGCTGGAGTGCAGTGGCACAATCTCGGCACACTGCAACCTCCACCTCCCGGGTTCAAGCAATTCTCTTGCCTCAGCCTCCCGAGTAGCTGGGACTGCAGGGACACACCACCATGCCTAGCTAGTTTTTGTATTTTTTCTTTTAGTAGAGATGGGGTTTCACTACTAAAAAGATCGAGGCCAGGGTGGTCTCGATCTCTTGACCTAGTCATCGCCTGCCTCGGCCTCCCAGAGTGCTGGGGTTACAGGCATGAGCCACCGCGCCCGTCCTCTCCCCATTTTCTACTCTCAATTTAGATGTCTTTAAAGAAAATAAAAATAATGGATGTTCTTTTCAAAATAATAAATACAAAAAAGGACCAATCTTTTAGCATGTTTTGAACCCAAAAAGAAAGAAATGTATGAGAAATACTTACTGGATGTAGAAAATCAAGATCAGATGCACAATATAGTATATCTTAAACCTTTAATTCAAATTAACAAGTATTTGTTGACTACTACACATATAGAGATTGCGGTTTACACACACATGCACGCATGCACACCCAAAGTAATCAGTAATGATTCGCACTAACTCATAAAGAATTATGGTAAGGGAGACACTTACTGTGTAAGAATTCCTCCATAAATAGCAGGACACTTATTTTAGAATGAAAGGCAATTTCATTTCTGATGTAAAATGCTAAAAAATGTTTTCTTTGTTCCATATCTTTGATGATATCTGGGAATAAACCTCAGTAGAGTTACTGTTTCTTTAATACTTTGAATTTTCTGATTAGAACTGCAAGATAAGTTAATAATTTCTATTTTACCAGATATTTTAGCGAAATTGATTAGCCATAGTTACCTGTAGATGGGCTTCAACTTTCAGACATAAAATTTGGAAGGCCAGCACTTCTGCATATGTAACATGCCTAACCCTTCATTTGTACATGAGATTCAATTCTTCATACAGCATCTGACTGACATACTGGGCTTTTGAGATATCACATGGTGATGTTCTTGCTAGGAGAAAAAGGCGTTGATTCATTGGCAGAGTACACCAACAGTATTTAAAACCAAAAATCTTACGTATTAGAAGGTGGAGTCTTTTCACACACACACACACACACACACACACACACACACACACACATATATATATTATAATTTTGAAGACGTGTGCAGTAGATTTTTTTTTTTTTTTTTTTTTTTTAAGATAGAGTTTCACTTTGTCTCCCAGGCTGGAGTGCAGTGGCATGATCACAGCTGACTACCACCTCAACCTCCCAGGCTCATGCAATTTTCCCATGTCAGCCTCCTGAGTAGCTGGGACTTCAGGCATGTGCCACCATGCCCTGACATTTTCTATATCTTTTGTAGAGAAAAGGTCTCACTCTGCTGCCCAGGCTGGTCTCAAACTCCTGGACTCAAGTAATCCTCCTGCTTTGGCCTCCCAAAGTGCTGGGATTACAGGCGTGAACCACCGCCCCTGGCCTGATTTTTTATGATTTAATTTTTACGTATTCATATGCGTTTTGTCAATGAGTAGCTGTTTTGATCTATAAACTTGTATAAAGATTTCTCTACAAAGAAATATATATGTTATTAGTTTTAAGAATTTAGAACATGGTGATATTTTTACTTCTTCTTCTTCCTTTTTTTTTTTTTTTAAAGAGTCAACACAGACTGTCCAGGCTCTGCAATATTCAACTGTTGATGGGCCACTAACAGCAAGCAAAGATTTAGAAATAAAAAACTTAAAAGAAGAAATTGAAAAACTAAGGAAACAAGTAACAGGTAAGTATCTGTGGTTCACTGTTAATTCAATTTAGGAAATGTTTAAAAAACTGTTTATTCACACATAAAACATCTATTGAGTACCTGTCTGTGTTACATGATATGAGTTACATGCTAGTCAGGGAAGCTCAAATAAAAATGGGTTCTGCTCTCAAGGAGTTCACATTTTGGTCTGGGAAACAGATAAACAATTAGTTATTGCAATACATATGAAATGGCTATGAGGAAAAATAAATGGAGGTATATGGAGAGTACATAGGAGGAGCACCTAACCCAGACTTACGTGAACAAGGATGGCTTTTTTTGGAAGGCCTATTCATTTTGGAATTTATGTGGCAAAGCATATTTGTGAGAAGAGGAAAAGGTGAATGAGGAAGAAGGACACTAGACACAAGCAGAGTGCGTGTATACAGGCATCAAGAAAGTTTGTTTTGTTTGTTTGTTTGCAGGAAGTGATTTATTAGGCAGAGAGAGACAAGAAGGAGAAAGAGAGAGAGAGAGCAAGCTCTCATGCTGTCATGAGAAGGGGATGTTTTCTTTGTTAATGCAGTTATTTTATCTGTATTAACTGAGATTAAAACTAAATTTGACAAGTGTTTTTATACCTACTATATTTATTCATTTATTGCATTTATTCAACAAATATATATTGAGCATCTGCTATGTAACAGGCATTATTTCAGGCTCTTGGGATGCAACATTAAGCAAAACAGACTAAACAAAAAATTTTTGCTTTGGCCTGGGTGAAGGACAGAAAACAGAAATCAGTAAATATATAACTTTGTAAATGATAACAATATGTTAGAAGGTGATAAGTGCTTTTAAAATAAGAATAGGATAAGGAGAATGAGTCATTTTAAGTATAGTGGCCCAAGGGTAGGCCTGACAGAGAAGGTACATGTTATCACAAACTTAAAGAAGGTAAGGAGGTTAGCTGTACAATTATCTGTGAAATATGTGTTCCAAGTAGAAGGACTAGCCAGTGTAAAGACTTCTAAAATCAAATGTGCCCCAGGTGTTCAGGTAAAACACAGAGTACTACATGGCTAGAGTAGAATGATCAAGCAGGGAGAATGGAAGGAAATGAGTTAGAGAAGTAAAAGGGTGAAAAAGGGCCTTGTTGCCTGATCAGTAGAGCCTTACTGATTGGTGTAAGGTCTTTGGTTTTTACTCAAAATGAAATGGCAGTTTTTTGCAGCGTTTAGAAGCATTACATGATCTGAATAAGTGGAGGGTTAGGAAGAAAAAGCAGAAGGTACTACTTTAACTAGAATTTGTCAGGCCTCTCCGGAAAGGCAGTTTTAGGCAAAAATAAGTGAAAGAGAAGAAGTAATATAATGTAGCATCTTTTATAAAAATGACTTTTTAAAATGCTATGTTAATACTTTTTTATATTAAATATATGGAGATCTTAATTTTGAGCATTATTTATCAATGCTGTTTTGTGTTTTTAAGAGGCTCTACTCCTAAAAAAAAAAACTGTATCTAATTTCTGTTACTTTATCTTTCCAAAAGTAAGTTATTGTAGATTAGGAACATAAGTGAATCATTGACTTTGCTTTGGTACCAACAATAGCATTAAGAGTGTCATTGAATGTCTATGTTAGAGTTGTGTGATACTAAAAAAACAGTAGAACAGAAGACCAGCTAGAATGGTCAGTGATTTGTCTTCAGAGAGGCAATAGGGATTTGGAAAACTTATTCATAAGCCTGTCTCTACTCTTTTTAATAACATGTGGCTTTGAATGGCAGTAGCTTTTGAAAGCTTGCTAATTAATTTTAAAACTGTCTTGAAGTAGGTGGTATTGATGAAAAATATTCAAATCAACAATTAGTTGTTATGCCATTCACCAAAGTAATTGTGAGCTTTTTCGTTAGCTCTATGTAAGAGCTAAATTTTTAACTCTTAAAATGTTTCGCTGTCATTTACAGTAATGTTCTGGCAATATGCAAGGGAAACCTGTGTTGATGTCTAACCCATTGTATATAGATAATGATAAGTAATTCATTTTCTGAGACATTTCCAATGGTATTGTATTTTTAATTTTATTGTTCATGTGTTTTATTTTGTATTCTATAGTGTTGCTGAACTCACTTATTAGTTCTAGGAGGTTTTTTTTTTAAAAAAAAATAGATTTTTTTGGGATTTTTAATTCTGACGATCATGTCATCTGCAGGTGGGAACAGTCTTATTTCTCCATGTCTGATCTGTATGCTTTTTGTTTCCTTTTCTTGCCTTATTGCAAGAACCTGCAGCACTATGTTAAAGAAGAGTGATGAGAAGAACATTCTAGCTTCTCAGTCTTAGGGGAAAAGTGTTCCTATCCCTCTGCTTCTGTATTTCAAAGGGTTTTTAAAATCATTAATGGGTGCTGAGTTTTGTCAAATGCTTTTTCTGTATCAATTGATATGAACATATGATTTTCAAAAAGTAACCTGTTAACATGGTAAATTACATTGGTTGATTAAAGTATTGAACCCAGCCATATATCCCTGGTGTAAACCATGGTCATGGTGTACAATTATTTTTATGTATTGCTGAATTCCATTCCTAATATTTTGTTAAGGATTTTTGCATCTACATACATGAAGGATATTAGTCTTTAGTTTTTCTTCTCTTTTATTTCTTTCTTGTACTGCCTGTTTTTTCTTCCCTTTTCTTTTCTTTTTTCTTTCTTGTACTGCCTGTTTTCTCTCTCAGTGTAGCTGGTGGCTACTGTCACCAGCAGCCACCAGAGGCCTGAACAAAAGAGCACCTGCATGCATCCTTTCTGGAGCAGCCTTGCAGACTGAGTCAGATTTCTGGTACAGCTTCAGTGACAACCTCAATGTGAAAATCTGAGAGTTTTTAGTACTTACAGACCTTGTGGTACATGGCATGCCTATAGGCCACACACCTGGAGGTCAGGGAGTACAGGGAGACACAGAGCCTTGAGCAGGAGAGCATGGCAACTAGCAGTGTATATTAGGGAATAAGGTGTAGGTCACTTTAAGTTTGGAAGCCAGTGCTTGAATGGTCCCTTTAAAGGAGATGGCAGGAAGGCAGGATCCCAGTCTGTTAGTTGGGAGAGGTGTCTCCAGCTTGAGCCCCTAGGGTGTGGTATAGAACTGGAAACTGCATCAAGAGTGACTAAACCCTGCCTCCGAAACAAGAAAGCTAAACCTGCATTCAAAATGGATGCTGAGGCAACATAAATTACGCAGTTATACATGTATTATAAATTTGTGATTTATTTTCAAGTAAAATTATATATGCTATAAATTTATAAATACAGTTGATCCTTGAGCAACATGGATTTGAACTGTGTGGGTCCACTTAAATGCAGATTTTTTTCCAAATCAAATAGAGATTGAAAATACAGTTCTTATGGTTGGATTTACAGGGCTGACTGTGAGATTTGAATATGCATGAATTTGGTATAAGTGGTGGGGACTGGGCTGGAACCAATCCTCCACATACACTGAGGGATGACTGTAATTTACTATAAAATTATACTACAATTGTAAGCATTCATTACACTATCTTTGTCTAGTTTCTGTATCAGGGAAATACTATCTTCATAAAATGAATAGGGAAGTATTCTCTCTTGTTCTTTCTGCAAGAGACCATACAAAGTAAGTGTTCACTCTTTAAGCATTTTGTGGAACTCTCCATTGAAACTATCTGGGTTTGGAGATTTCTTTCGTGATAATTTTCAAAATACACATTAAGTTTCACAATAGTTATTAGGTTAGTCAAATTATCTGATAGTGTATAGGTTGTGTTAGTTTATGGTTTTTTAGGAATTCATTTGGTCTAAGTTGTCAAATATATGTGTTTAGAGCTGGGTCTGATTTAAATCATTTTAGCTGGCTTTACCTGACACCACTCCAGCAGTGGAAATGGGATCGCTGTCTCATTACAGCCAAGTGGAGCTAGAAGTATAGATTTTCCATTTGGCCGTCCTTGACATCCAAGTGATGCCTTCTCATTACTGCTCAGGGGTATTGGGGATTCCAGCCCTCAATAGGATTTCCCTAGACACTTTGGTGGGGGTGGCATTGTACATAAACACACACACACACACACACACACACACACACACACACACTTAAACACACACATGGTGGATGTTGGTAATATTCTGGGCAATAGTGAAAGTTCTTAATCCCTTCTGAAACTACCCTAGAGGGAAGAGGGAGGAGTACCTTATTACTGCCAGGTTGGAGGTGCAAGTCCAGGTTCCCTATGTGGTTTCCACTGACAGTGTGTGTGAGGGGAGGCTTGTTGTCACCTGTGAGGATTAATGTCCTATCTTTTTCTGACACCATACTTGTTTTGTTTTTGAGGCAGTTTCACTCTTGTTACCCAGGCTGGAGTACAGTGGTGTGATCTCAGCTCACTGCAACCTCCACCTCTCCGGTTTAAGCAATTTTTATGTCTCATTCTCCTAAGTAGCTAGGACCAGACCCAGCTAATTTTTTGTATTTTTAATAGAGATGGGGTCTTACTGTATTGCCTGGGCTGGTCTCGAACTCCTGTCCTCAAGTGATCTGCCCTCCTCAGCTTCCTAAAGTGCTGGGAATATAGGTGTAAGTGACCATGCCCAGCTGTTTTTCTGGCACCAGTCTTGCAGATGTGTTTGAGCACCTCATTACAGGCTCATGAGGTTGGAAATCTAGCCCCTGCACTTGTCCGTCGTTGACATGGGTGAATATGGGGCCAGTTTTTTTCTGTGAAGTTTACCTCAAGTAGAACAGTTTTTTTTTGTTTTTTTTTTTTGAGACGGAGTTTCGCTCTTGTTACCCAGGCTGGAGTGCAATGGCGCGATCTTGGCTCACTGCAACCTCCGCCTCCTGGGCTCAGGCAATTCTCCTGCCTCAGCCTCCTGAGTAGCTGGGATTACAGGCACGTGCCACCATGCCCAGCTAGTTTTTCTTTTGTATTTCTAGTAGAGATGGGGTTTCACCATGTTGACCAGGATGGTCTCGATCTCTCGACCTCGTGATCCACCCGCCTCGGCCTCCCAAAGTGCTGGGATTACAGGCTTGAGCCACCACACCCGGCCAGTTATTTTTTAGGAGTTTTCTGTCTTCCTAGTCTGCCCCTTTCCTAATCCTTTGGCTAGAAAGAGGAGGTTTTTACTGGGGCTTTTTCTCTTTATAGCTGTTGTCATTTATGAGTTAACCTTCTTTAGCTCTAATTCTGGGATATGTGAACCAAGAAGAAACTCCAGAAAACTTGCCATTATGTTGTTTGTCAGGTCCCAGTGTCCTGAGGAAGTTTTTCTCTTCACATTTCAGAGTCTTCAGTTTGTTTTATGTGTAATGTCTAGGGTTTTAAGTTGTACTTAATGGGAAGAATGGGAAGTATATCTATTCCATCTTCCCAGAACTCGAAGTCTCCAGTCTGCCAGACTAAGAGTTTAAAATGTAAATCTGTTCATGTCACAGCTTCAGTATACATAGCTTCAGTGGATCCCCATTGCCTCCAGGATAAAGTAGACATTTCTCAATTCTAATGCAAGGCCCTTCATTATTATGCATGTATTTGCCTCTCCAGCTTTGTCTCTTGTTACTACTCCCTAGCTCAGTGATTACTGAACTACTTTTAGTTCTATCCAGTGATGTTCTACTTCCTTCATATACTGTTTTTTTCTTTCCTTCCCTTTAAAAAAAAAAATACACATTGAAGGCTCCCCTTAGGACCTCTGCCTGATGAGTAGCCCCAACTTTAAATAAGCTCTGAAGAAAAAAGTATCCAAAACATCTTCAATCTGCCATTGCTCCAGATACTTCTTGAGAAATGTCTTTGTGTATACAGATACCCACCATTAATGACTTTTTATCTTGTGTTTCCCAGCAGCAGGGTTCACCAGTATTCTTAAGTTCCTAGAAAAATGTAACAAATTTGTAATTATTGACAACTTGTTTTTAGTATTTGCTTCTTTACCATACTCTGAGCTCCTAAAAGTGAGGAGCAGGTTATAGTAGGTTTTCCTACTATATTCCTAGTGCCAAGCTCATTGCCATTATTGTATAACAGACACTAAATATATATTTGTTGAGTATTTGCAGATGAAAATAAAAATTTTTTAAATAAAAAATTTATACCTCATTGAATATTTTTATATGAGAATATAATGGGATTTTTTTTTGTTTCCTAAAGGGAAACTTTATTGTAATCCGTAATGTAACTTTTTGAAACTCTTGATTCTTATGCTGCCTTGAGTTTGGGGATATGTGCCTCTGTGTACTGTTTGTTTCTCCAATCTCTCTCTCTCTCTCTCTCTCTCTCTCTCCCCCTCTCCCCCCCCCCCTCCCTCCCTCCCCTCCCCACCTCCTGCTGTGGATAGGGAAGACTGATAATAAGGGAGCCTAGTTTTACTGATTATAATTAGAAGTAAAATTTATTTGCATCTCAGAAGAGTTACATAATGGAAAAAATGAAACTATGCTTCTTGTGGATCAGGGAGATGTTTTGGTTATTAGGCCAACCTCCCTCTTACTCTAGTCTTAACCCCTTTCCAGTTTATAGTGTTACTTTGAGTACTGCTTTAATCATGCCCATTTTCTGACCTCTCAATTCCTTTAGCACATATAGCCTGCCACACAATTTGCATTTGATTTTCTATTTTATGATTTTTTTTAAAAGAGTGTTGCTGTTGTCTTTCTAACTTACCTCCTTCAAGATGGAGACCATATGTTATATTTTTCTTCCATGCCATAAAGTGCGAAGAAAATAACCCCAGATGTATGATGCCTTTGTTAAGTCCTCATGACTAACAGGTTAAATTTTATCGTCCTAAATAGCAGCTGTGAGCTAAGAACAATTTAGTTGGTATCAACTAACCCAGTTTCCTAGTACAGCTTTTTCTTTTTTTCTTTTGAGACAAGAGTCTCATTCTGTTGTTCATGCTGGAGTGCAGTGATGAGATCTTGGCTCACTGCAGCAGCCTCTGCCTCCTAGGTTTAAGTGATTCTCCTACATCAGCCCTTCTCGAGTAGCTGGGTTTATACGTGCGTACCACACCTTGCTAATTTTTGTATTTTTAGTAGAGATGGGGTTTCACCATGTTGGCTAGGCTGTTCTTGAACTCCTGACCTAAGGTGATCTGCCCACCTTGGCCTCCCAAAGTACTGGATTTACAGGCATGAGCCATGATGCCTGACCTAGTACAGCTTTTTCTGTTTGTTGACTATAATCAGTTTTTAACAACTTCGTCTAAATGTCATGGCTAATTGTGTTGGATATTTTTAATAGCCTCTTGGTTTCTTTCAGAATTTTAGTCATATTTGCTACTTGTTGTAGTAAAAGTAAAGGCTCTGCTGCCTTACTCATTTTATAGTATTTGACCAAAGGTCAAGACAGTCTGGATTTTTCTTGATCTGGGGTTTTCATGTTTTGGAAATACAAAATTCTGTGTTTTCCAAACTATAAGTGCTGTGTTTTTCTCCATAATGGAGGATTTTATTAAAGATTGGGTGAGGGGTTATCTTTTCCAACACTTCTTAATCCAGTACCTTTTTTTGTGTGTGTGCTTCTCATAATTCACATATTGTTGTTTAAATGAATGTTTTAAGCTTTTAAAAAATTTTTTATTTATTTACTTTTAAAAAGGTTCTGAAATATAAAACAGGGAAATCTGACATATGTTTCTCTAACAACTCCATTGCAAAGCAGCCAAAATGAAAAATGGCTGTAGTAAAAACTAAAATTAACACTATATTGAAATAAATCAGTAAAAATATCCTTAAAGCTTTTAGAAGCTATCCCATGTGATGTCATCTGTTAAAAACTTTATATGATACACAATTTTTATGAAATACTGAATTTTTTTGTTTCTCAGAGCTGTTGAAATAAGTCAGTAACAATAATTTTTTTAAAAATTGAACATGTTAGGGAAGAACACTTCAAAAGTAGAAGAAAGAATGTTCAAAATGGATTACTAAATGTGCCATATTGCTACTCTAAATGGATTTTCCTTAACCATAAAATTTGATTAAAATGAACCAGGAAATGATGGAAGCCATCTGCTTTACATGGTACATTTTTTATTCCTAATTATGCGAAATAAACATAAATTGATATTTACTTTAGAAATTGTTGAAATCCTGGCCAGGCACTTTGGGAGGCTGACACGAGTGAATCACCTGAGGTCAGGAGTTCGAGACCAGCCTGGCCAACATGGTGAAACCCTGTCTCTACTAAAAATACAAAAAATTAACCAGGCATGGTGATACATGCCTTTAATCCCAGCTACTAGCAAAGCTGAGGCAGGAGAACTGGTTGAACCTGGGAGGCAGAGGTTGCAGTGAGCCAGGATCAGGCCATTGCACTCCAGCCTGGGTGAAAGAAATTGTTGAAATTTAAAAACTGTTAAAAACTTAAAATATAAAATATCATTTAAATGTGTTTGAAAGAAATTAAATAGAAATATTCCCATAAGAAGTGCTGAAATTTGATAAGGTGATAAAATACAGTTTTCTGAATATAAGCCTAAACACCATGATTAAAATTAAACACCCTATGATTCTTAGTTTTTTTCACATAAAACATTCATTAAATGATAACTGTTTAGATACTCTGAAAACCAGTTAATATAACTTTGTCTTTAAAAGTTGTTAACTATGCTATTAATAATTATGCTTTCAAAGTAGCTAAATTTTAAATAAATCTATGAATTTATTGCACTTTATATCAGTTATTTTATTTATGGACTCTAGAACTATGCAATGCATGATACACTAATACATTTAAGTTAATTTTTAGACTGCAAGATGCATCTTCACAGGTGAATTGCTCTTCTCAGTAGGACTAACACGTTAGTAACACTACTTCATTTATTGAAAGCATCAGTCACAACAATATACAACACTTTGTGCACTGGTTCCCATACTTTAATGTACAAATGAATGACTTGAGGATTTTGTATAGATTCTGCTTCATTAGGTTTAGATTGGGGCCTGAGATTCTCCATATCTAAGTTCCTAGGGCTCGTTCATGTCACTTGTCTGGGGATGTCACTTAGAGCAGGAATCTCTAATTCCTGGGCCACAGACTGGTACCAGCCGAGTGGGCCACACAGCAGAAGGTAAATGACAGGTGAGTCAGCATTAGGACCTGAGCTCCATCTCAGGCACTAATTCCCACAGAACCATGAACCCGATTGTGAACTGCTCATGCGAGGATCTAGATTGCATTTGCCTCTTACGAAAGTCTAACTGCCTGAGGATCTGAACTGAAACAGTTTCATACTGAAACGATTTCTCCCAACTCCTTCCTGGTCCTTGGAAAAATTGACCTCCATGAAACTGGTCCCTGGTGCCAAAAAGGTTGGGTATTGATGGCTTAGAGTAATAATGTGTAAAGAACAGAAAATAATCCAGAACAGAACTGATAATGAATGTTGTCTAGATTTCTCTGTATCACTGACTTTAGTTCTTTGCTAGTTTGCTTTTGATACCAGAAACATTTCCTATCACTATATTACATTTTAAGGCATATGTTAACATTAATAATTTTGTTGTTTCTTAATAACCCCTTTTATCTGAGAATGTATTTAATAACATTAACTTGTAAGGTGGAGAAGTCAGTGCAAGATTTCCTGGACTCTAGTCTTGGCTCTGATACAGATTTTGCAATGTGACTCTAGGCAAAGTATTCAACTCCCTGAGTTTCTTCATCTGAAAAATAGAATTGATTAGAAGTTTTTCAGATATTTGCTTTTTAGAAATCAGAGTTTGTTCTTCAAATAAACAGTGGTGAAACTAGACTGGGTGATTTGGAACCACACTGTTAGAATCAAAACCGTCTTAAACAGTAATTTGACTAACATCAGCACTAGTATGCTTACCAACACTACAGTAAAACTTGCCAACTGTTTTTTGTTTGGTTTTGTTGTTTATTAGTTTTAAAATTTTTAATTGGTCTGAAGGTGCTGTTTTTGGAAGTTTTTTTGGTTCCTAATAAGTAGGTAAGGCATTTCTGTACATAAGTGTTGCACATCTTCACACTGGCATACGCCATTCACCATCTTTACAGTGAACTGATAGGCATTTAATTGGTCAAGAGTCATACTGGTACACACTGTTGGTAGACCTGACTCCAGATTCAAAATGCTGATTAAAAAAAAAAATTTAGTTGTTTTACCTCAGTTTCAATCATTTGATTTTATGCAAATATTAAAAGAAATCCTGTCTTTTGTTTTTAGAGTCAAGTCATTTGGAACAGCAACTTGAAGAAGCTAATGCTGTGAAGCGAGAACTAGATGATGCTTTTAGACAAATCAAGGCTTATGAAAAACAAATCAAAATATTACAACAAGAAAGGGAAGATCTAAATAAGGTAAAAGATGTTAATAGATTGTTAAAGCTTTTTTTCTATTTTAAATCTTGTATTATAAGAATACTGAAACTCATAATGAATTATAATATGTAGTATATTTTATCTTTTAAAAAGTTGGTTTAAAAATTTAAGAATTATTTTGGTATGTTATTTGATTAGTAGCTAGTAATTAATAAACTCAAATTTTTGAGGCTTTGAAGTTCAGAATCTTGTTTTTTTAAAAGTTAATAGTCAAAGGACTAGATTAAAATTCAATGTTATTGAAAAAACATGAAGAAATAAGAAAATAGTAGAATCTTTAGCATCTATAAAAGAAATTTAAAATGCAAGCATATTTTCATTATAACTTGCTGATAACATTCTTAAAAGAGTATAATTTAAAATTTCTTTGTTTAATTTTTTAAATGTCAGTTTTTATCTTTCAAAGCAGCATGGATAAACAAGCTACTCATTTTCATAAGAACTTTGTGTAACATTTAAGCATTATTTTAAACATCAAGAAAACTTATTGATAGCTAAGGCTCTGTGGCACAGCCCAGTAGAGTGAATAATATTCAAGCATTAGAGAAAATACTTTTCTTGAACCACATGCTGCTAAGCACTGTGACTTTCATAAACAAATAGAAAAATTTGGGGACTAATACTAGCCATTGCAAACAAGAAATCAGTAGTTTATGGCATAGCGTAAGTTGTATTCAATGATGTAAGGTATTAATATAATGCACTGATAATATAGAATGAAAAATTAGCTGAGTGGTATAATCCTGTACTCCCAGCAACTCAGGACGCTGAGGCAAGAGGTTCACTTGAACTTAGTAAGTTCAAGTGGCTGCAGTGAGCCATGATCATATCACTGTACTCCAGCCTGAGCGACAGAGCAAGACCCTATCTCAAAAAAAAAAAAAAAAAAAATGCATTGAATTTATAGACCAATTTAGAGAGAATTGACATCATTACAATATTGTCTTTAAGTTCTTACTATCAATATTGATTACTATTTTTCTGAATATACACACAGATTTCCAGAATAGAATGTATTGTTGTCACTTACATACAGCAAAGAATAACTACATGGCTCCCTTCTGTGCCAACTCTTATCCCCAGAGAGATATCCTGAGAGCTGGCAAGATAAAACCTTACACAGAAGGAGTCTGTATTATAAACGAGGAGCCTTGAAAACATTTGCCGAGGTGTTTATATAGAGGAAAGAAGCAACTGCTTCCTGCTTCCTCCTCTTCTGAGTGAGTTCCTTGGAAATCTACAAAGAAGCATCTTGTGTTCTTTCTCTAATCCTTTGAAATATAGATAAATATTTCTACTGGAAATATAAGCCCAGAGTCTCCTGCCCCACCAAAGGAAGCCCCCTTGGTCCAGGCTCCTACTCTCTCCCACCCCACCTTGAAATGTAAACACATTACCTCCAGAAGGGATATCTCTTAGTTTTCTCACTACTAATTCAATTATAAGTTACTTTTGAAGACTTTCATTTAGCCCAGGTTTCAGTAAAATTTGTTCAGAAGGTACCAACTACAAAAACATAAAAGTTATCTAGAACCTCAGTACAGTGTTGATTAGAAATGGTAATAGCAGGCATCCCCATCTTGTTCAGCAATTTTGAAGAAATTGCCTCTGATATTTCACCACTAACAATGTTTGCTCTAAGTTTTTAATAAATAATTTTTATCAGGTTAAAGAAGTTACCTTCTGTGGCTATTTTGTTAATAGCTTTTTATTTAGAGTGGGTATTGACTTTATTAAATGTGACCTTCTGTGCTCTATTGATATGATTATATGATTCTTGTCCTTTAGTGAGTTGGTGTGGTGAACTACATTGGTAGACTTTTTCTAATATTAAGCCACTGTTACATTTCTGGGTTAAGCCCAAATTTCTCATATATTTTAAATAATATTGTGATAGTATAGATAACATTTATGTAGCAAATACCTGTTCTAATAACACTGTTCTAAATGCTTTGCATATATTAGATTATTTAATCTCCATCACAGCCCCATGAGTTAAGTGGTATTATTATTATTCTCATTTTATGAATGGTGAGACCAGGCACAGAGAAGTTACTTCACTTGCCCAAGGTCATAGAAATAGAAAATGGTGGAGCTAGATTTTCAGCACAAGGAGTTTAGCTCCAGACTTCATGCATATCTACTTTAGATATCACTGGAACTGATTTACTAATGTTGAAAAAGGATTTACATGTTGGTTTTTATCAATGAGATTGTCATGTTATTTTTTTTCCTCTTTTGATATTCAGATTATACTGGTCTCATAGAGTTGAATTTTCTTTTTCTCATAGACCAATGAGTTCTTTATAAGTATCTTTTAAATTTTTCAATGTATGGAGTTTTATCTTTTTTGTTGACTTAACTTAGTTGCAGTGTCACTACAGAACTTGCTCTACCTGGTACTGGTTATTTGAAATCTACTGAGACTTGCTTCATGACCTAGCCTGTTCCATTTTTAAAACATTCAATATGTGCTCTTGAAAATAGCGTGTGATTTAATTTAGAGAGCAAGCTTCTGTGTATGAAGCTTGTTAATTGAGCTTTTCACATTTTCTTTATATTCACTATTTTTTTGCATACTTGGTTTACCTATTAATGATTAAGAAATTGAAATTTTTCATTATAGTGGTGTTTGCCAATTTTTCTCTGAAGTTCTAACAGTTTCTTTTTAATAATTTTGAGACTATCTTATAGAATGCACAGAAGTTCAGGGTAGTATTTCTTTTCAGGGTGTTGAATTTTGTTATGTAGTGATATTTCTTATCCTTAGTAATACATTTTCTACTGAAGTCTAGATTTCATTTCTTAATCTGATATTACAGATGGCCTTTAACTGGTGATTACTAATGTGTATCAATGTGTTTCTACTATCTTATTTTTTGTTTTCTGTTTGTCATGATTTTTGCATGCTGTTTTTTTATCTCCTTTCTTCCCTTCTCAGAATTATTTTGTTTGTTTGTTTTGTTTTGTTTTGTTTTTGAGACGGAGTCTGACACTGTCCCCAGGTTAGAGTGCAGTGACATGATCTCTGCTCACTGCAACCTCCACCTCCCAGGTTCAAGCAATTATCCTGCCTCAGCCTCCCAAGTAGCTGGGATTACAGGTGCCTGCCACTATGCCCAGCTAATTTTTGTATTTTTAGTAGAGATGAGGTTTCACTGTTTTGGCCAGGCTGGTCTTGAACTCCTGACCTCATGATCCACCCACCTCGGCCTCCCAAAGTGCTACGATTATAAGCATGAGTCACTGAATCCGGCCTTTTATTTTTTTTTGAGACAGAGTTTTGCTGTTGTTGCCCAGGCTGGAGTGCAATGGTGTGGTCACAGCTCACTGCAACTTCCACCTCCATCGTTCAAGTGATTCTTGTGCCTCAGCCTCCCAAGTAGCTGGGATTACAGGCGCCCACCACCACACTCTTTTTGTTTGCAAAATCATTTTTTTCTCCTTCACTGATACTTGTTGTTGTTGTTGTTGTTGTTGTTGTTGACATTTTAGTTTACTCTCTTTCTAGTCTTTTGGTGGTTACTCTTGACTTCTACCATGTGTATTAACCACATTTAAGTTAAATACCTTAAACTATTTCCCACAAACAATTTAAGGACATTTAATTCTACAGATTGAGTATCCCTTATCTGAAATGCTTGAGACCACCAGCATTTGGATTTTCGATTGAGTATTTCGAACCTGAAAATCTAAAATCTGAAATGCTTCAGTGAGCATTTCCTTTGAACACCATGTTGGTACTCAAAACGTTTTGGATTTTGAAACATTTTGGATTTCAATTTTTTTTGGATAAGGGATAGTCAACCTATGTTACCTCTTCACAACTTTATGTGTTTTTATTGATCAGTATTTTAGCTATCTGTTTTATTTACTTTACGAAGTTAACATTTTTATAGTATAATCTTATATACACATTTGTTTACATTCACATTCATATTAACCAGTTGATTAGCTGTTCATTTCTCTTGCTTTAGACCTCTAAAATCATTTCTCTTTTTCCTGAAATAAAGCTTTACTGGTTCCTTTAGTCCAGATCCGATTATGGTAAGCTCTGTCAGTTTTTGTTTATATGAAGCCTCAGACTTGAAAAGTAATTTTTTGGGCATATAATTTTAATTATCTTCTCATCTCTTTGAAAGCATTTTACCATTTCTGTTGTTCTTGTTAATTCTTCAGTGTCTGTTCTTTAGTCTAATTGTTCCCCCTCCCCGGCTTATTTGAGGATGGGGAATAGGTGATTTGTCTTTTTTTCCCTTTGATTTCTTTACGGTCTTTTATTTCTCTTTAATGTTACTCAGTATCATTTTTTGAACACTTCTGGTTTGGGTTTTTAAAATTTTTTTCTTGATTCAAAAATGTAGAGCTTCCTGTGGTGATGGATGCGTGTCTTAATTTTAACATTTACATTTTTTCATTTCTTTCCCCCCGCTTTTTTTTTTTGAGGTGGGATCTCACTGTATTGCCCAGGCTAGAGTGCAGCGGAGTGATCTCAGCTCACTGTGGCCTCAGCCTCCCAGGATCAAGTGATCCTCCCACCCCTGGACATTTTTTTTTTTTTTAACGTTGTTAATTTTTGTAGAGATGAGGTCTCACTATGTCGCCTAGGCTGATCCTCAGCTCAAGCAATCCTCCTGCCTCAGCTTCCCAAAGGGCTGGGATTATAGATAAGAGCCACTGTGCCCAACCTTATGTTTTCTATTTCTAAATGTCCCATACAGTTCTTCTATAAATCTGCTTGGTCATTTTTAATAGTCTGATGTCATTTTTTTCATTTTTATTATTTCTTCTTTTATTCCCTTAAACATTTCATATGTAGCAATTTGTTGTCAGTACCTAATTATTTTAACACCGAGATACCTTTGATGCTTATTCCTGTTTTGATTGTGGTGCTTTGTTCTTTTAAGTATTTTGGAATCTGTGGTTGTGAGCTCATTCTTGTTTGTTCTTAATATATGAAAAATTCAGATTTCATTGCAGTTCTTTCCCTCAAAGAAAGTTTGTATTACCTTTTGGTGGCAAGCAGGTAGTTGTACTGCCCTGAGTCCACTTTAGCTCTTCTCTAAGTTTCTCACTTTAATCAGGGAGTCTCCAGTTTAGTTTCTGTTTCTTTGCTTCTGGCTTGAGGCTTAGCCTCCATGTCAAAGGCAATGCTTGTTTTTATTGGGGAAAAAAAAAGAAACCTCACAAATATTTATTAAACTTATAAGTATTTATTTTGACCATCATATTTTTATTCCTATACTTTTTCCTCATTTGTGGAAATGAAGGTACTATAAGGTTAAATCAGCAGCTCCCTTGTATTTACTGTATTAGCATAAAGAATTGAGACTATTACAGGACACCATGCTGTTAATATCTGTACAGAAGTAGTTTATTTATTTTAATTTATCCTAAGGTGAATAAATTTGGCTCTTCTTGACTTAATAATAACTATTCTGATGGCCAAATTTGGTCTGTAGGTTGCAGAATTGGTAACTTATATTCTTTTTACAAAACTGTAGGAACTAGTCCAGGCTAGTGAGCGATTAAAAAACCAATCCAAAGAGCTGAAAGACGCACACTGTCAGAGGAAACTGGCCATGCAGGAATTCATGGAGATCAATGAGCGGCTAACAGAATTGCACACCCAAAAACAGAAACTTGCTCGCCATGTCCGAGATAAGGAAGAAGAGGTGGACCTGGTGATGCAAAAAGTTGAAAGCTTAAGGCAAGAACTGCGCAGAACAGAAAGAGCCAAAAAAGAGGTTAGTAGTCAGGCAAATTTTGTAGTGCCCGTGGGATAGTGATTAAAGCTGCCTTTTGAGATTAGTGATATCATATATAATTTTTATTTAATATTTTTGAAGTTATTTTTATAGTTTATTAATATTAATATGGATTTAAACATTTGAATCATTGTACTGTTACAAGGTAAATTCCCATTGGGATTAATGTTTTGTTTTGAAAAAAATTATAACCATGAAATATGCCTTTTTCATTCTGTTTTAAAGCTGGAAGTTCATACAGAAGCTCTAGCTGCTGAAGCATCTAAAGACAGGAAACTACGTGAACAGAGTGAGCACTATTCTAAGCAACTGGAAAATGAATTGGAGGGACTGAAGGTATCTTTTGGCTTTACATTTATGAAGCTTAATTAATTTTCTTTTCTTTAGACTTGTTAGGAGTGTTAGCTTATGTACTGTATTCAGTGTTCAGTGAGAACTAACTGTTCTTCAAATCTAGTATTCATGATTCTCGTTTTTACCAGTAGGAAGCTGATACAGATTTCTTAATTAGCTGAAGAATATGGAGGACTTTGTTTAGTGGGAAATATGGATCTGTCAGGAACAAGTCAGAATGTTTATGAAGGACTGCCTACCTAAACAAGATGTAATGGTAATCAGCATGGGAGTCATGGTTAGCTATCCATACCTTCTGTGTATCTTGTAAACAACTCAGGAGAAGCCCAGGGGTAGCTTTGCAGACACTTGTGTTTGTTAGGATAAGATGATAATGGCCATAGTCTAGCACATCTCAGCAGAAGGTGCTTTGTAAGGGAAATCCTTGAGCCATTCTGGAGTCAGACTACCTATTCTTAACTGCTTGCTTCACCAGTTACTAGCTGTGCAACACTGAACAAAACATTATGGGGCTGGGTGCAGTGGCTCACACCTGTAATCCCAGCAGTTTGGGAGGCCGAAATGGGCAGATCACCTGAGGTCACGAGTTTGAGACCAGCCTAACTAACACAGTGAAACCCCATCTCCACTAAAAATACAAAATTAGCCGGGTGTGGTGGCGCATGCCCATAATCCCAGCTATTCAGGAGGCTGAGGCAGGAGAATTGCTTGAACCAAGAAGGTGGAGGTTGCAGTGAGCCAGGATCACACCATTGCACTCCAGCCTGTGCAATAAGAGCGAAACTCTGTCTTAAAACAAAACAACATTTAAACTCATTATGCTTTATTTTTCTCATCTATAAAACTATTATGTAAGAAATACATACATACATTTGTAAGCTGATACATTATAAGTGTTCAGTAACAGTATAATAATAGTATTATATATATTATAGTGAGTGAATTAAGATCAAATTGACATTATTTTTATAATACTAAGTAATAGTCTGAATGTGGTATCTGCTTTTTTTTTTTTTTGGACTCGAAACTTTGTCCATCCTGTTTCCTCTGCTACACCTGTCAGCCCCATTATAGGACCATGCTTAGTCTACTGTCCAATTATCCACAACATGTAAGAATCATACTCCTTAAAATCTGCATACTCCTTAAAATCTGCATACTGCTGTACTGCTTCTTGGAATTCTGTTAATACCTGTAGCTTAGCTCTTATTGTAATTATTTATTTGCAAATCTGTATATTTCCAACTAAACTGTGACCTAGCTTATTGAAAACATAACCTGGCCCTGGTAAAGGACCAGATATTTAATACTTGTTTAATAAATGTGTTAAATTAATGAAATGGATCATGTAGTAGAATTGGTCAGAACTTACTTTTTATCTGACAATCAAATTTCAGTGGTTGCAAGTCAAATTCCTTTGCTGTAAATAGAAATATAAACGCTAGATTTTATTGTTTTTTGTTTTGGGAGTTAGTTTTAGTTCATCATGAATTCATAGTCTTGGTTAGCTTCACAAAGTAGAGATATGTCTTCTGTATGTACCTATCCCTCTAGAACACGATTAGTATCTAGAAATCATTACATCATTGTCCCAGATACTTTTCAGTCAGGGCCTGCTTTGTTTCCAGCATTATTCTAGGAGTTTTGGATAAGAATCCTAACATGCAAACTGGAAGAAATTTTAGGCATTATTTTTATTTGAGAAAATTGAGGCTCAGAAGAGTTAAATATTTTATAGTCATAAGTGATAGAGTACAGTGTAAACCCAGGTTTTATTTCATTGCCTTGTTTTATCTACTAGTATGCTTTTCATTTTTTTCTATGATAAACATTACTGCATTGGAAACTCTGTATCACATGTTTACCTACTTGCCAAACACATCTCTATGTCATTTACAAATATCAGATAATATAACATGTACCCATGTAAATAAGTTAACGCATTTAACATGTACAGGCCAGAACCTGGCATTTAGTAAAGGGTTAAACATAGTTTGGCTCTTTTAAAGATTGTAGGAATATTCACTTTATTGAGAATACTTTTGACAGACTTAAAGGGAGAAGTAGCCCTACAAAAAGAGACTTCAGTATCTCACTTCCAATAATGGATAGAACATGTATATTAAGGATGTTGAGGTCCTGAACACCACTATAACCAACTGGACCTAACAGATACAGAGTCAGCCCTTCATATCCATGAGTTCCTCATTCGTGGATTCAACCAACCATGGATCAAAAATATTTGGTGGAAGAAAAATAGATGGGTGCATTAAAATGTACAGATGATTTTTCTTGTCATTATTCCAAATGTAAAATTACTTATGTAGCATTTATTTCACATTAGATACTGTATGTAAGTACAGGTTGTGTGTTACATAATGACATTTTGATCAGCCACAGACTACATTCATAATAGTGGTCCTTAAGATTATAGTAGAGTTGGAAAAATTCCTATCACCTGGTAATATCTTCATGCTCTTGACCCTTTGTAAGCCCTATATTAATGTAAGTGTTTGTGTTTAGTTTTTAACAAAAAAGTATCAAAAGTAAAACAAATAAAAATTTTGCAAATGGAAAAAAGCTTATAGAAAATGGATATAAAGAAAGATAGCTGGGTGCAGTGGCTCACACCTGTAATACCAGCACTTTGGGAGGCCAAGGTGGGTGGATCACTTGTGGCCAGGAGTTCAAGACCAGCCTGGCCAACATGGTAAAACCCCATCTCTACTAAAGCACAAAAATTAGCTGAGTGTGGTGGTACACGTCTGTAATCCCAGCTACAACGGTGGCTGAGGCACGAGAATCAGCTGGACCTGGGAGGTGGAAACTGCGGTGAGCTGAGATTGCTTCACTGTACCCCAGCCTGTGTGACAGAGTGAGATTCTGTCTCAAGAAAAAAGAAAAGGATGTATTTTTGTACAGCTGTATAATGTGTTTGTGTTTTGATTTAAATATTACTACAGAAGAGTTCAGAAAGCTTCAAAATAGTAAATAGCTTATAAAGTTATGGTAAACCAAGTTTATTATTGAATACATAAAATTAAAATAATTTTAGTGTAGCCTAAGTATACAGTGTTTATCAGGTCTCCAGTAGTGTACAATAATGTCCTAGGTCTCCACGTTCACTCACCAGTCACTAACTCACCCAGGGCAACTTCCAGTCCTATAAGCTCCATTCATAATGCTCTTTATGACATACCATTTTTTATCTTTTATCCCATATTTATACATAACATACCATTTTTTATATTTTATATCATTTTTACTGTAGCTTTTCTATATTTAGAGACACAAGTATTTGCTATTGTTTTATAATTGCCTGTGGTATTCAGGACAGCACCATACTGTACAGGTTTGAAATCTGGGAAGGCCAGGCACAGTGGCTCAAGCCTGTAATCCTGGCACTTTGGGAGGCTGAAGCCAGTGGATCACGAGGTCAAGAGATCGAGACCATCCTGGCCAATGTGGTGAAACCCCGTCTCTACTAAAAATACAAAAATTAGCTAGGCATGGTGGTGCGCACCTGTAGTCCCAGCTATTCGGGAGGCTGAGGCAGGAGAATTGCTTGAATGCAGGAGGCAGAGGTTTCAGTGAGCCAAGATTGTGTTACTGCACTCCAGCCTGGCACCTGGAGACAGAGTGAGACTCGTCTCAAAAAAAAAAAAAAAAAAAAAAAAAGAGAGAAAAAAGAAATCTGGGAATAATAGGCTATACCCTATAGCCTATGTGTGTAGTAGGCTGTACCATCTAGGTTTGTGTAAGTACAATTTATGTTCATACAAGGACAAAATCACCTAATGAGATGCGTTTCTCAGAATATATCCCTATTGTTAAGCAATACATAACTGTATTCTAGAGATAATTGAAGTATATGGGAGGATGTGTGTCAGTTGTATGCAGAAACTACCATTTTATATATGAGACTTGAACCCATGGATTTTAGGTTTTCAAGTGGGGTCCTGGAACTAATGCCCTATGGATACTGAGGGACAATCATGTATAGAAGTTTTCACTCAACAGTAGCAAAATACACATTATTTTAAAGTACACATGGCAGATTCTCCTGGATAGACCCTATGTTAGGCCAAAAAATATCTTAGTTAATGGAAGAAGATTGAAGTCATATGAGGTATTATCTCCAGCCACGATGGAATGGAACTAGAGATCAATTAAAGAAAAAAAAAACTGGAATGTTAAAAATATATATATGTGGAAATTAATTAACACATTCAAGCAACCAATAGGTCAAAGAAGAAATCACCAGGGAAATTAGGAAATACTTACATGTGAATGAAAATGAAAATACAGTATGCCAGAACTTACAGGATGCCATGAAGGCAGTGCTCAAGAGAGAAATTTATAGCTTTAAATGCCTGTATTAAAAGAAGAACTAAAAGGGAAGAAAGTAAAAATCAGTAATCCAACTTTATACCTTAAGGTACTAGAAAAATAAGAGCAAACTGAACCCAAAAATAGCAAAAGGAATGAAATAATAAAGATTAGCACAGCTAAATAAAGACTAGAAAATGATAGAAGCATTCAAAGTTAGTTGGTTAAAAGTCAATGAAATTAACAAACCTTTAATTAGACTCACCCCTTTCCAATAAAAA
Organism: Saimiri boliviensis; assembly: GCF_048565385.1. NCBI lineage: Eukaryota > Metazoa > Chordata > Mammalia > Primates > Cebidae > Saimiri > Saimiri boliviensis. The sequence continues at coordinate 77,509,005 of NC_133462.1, read as the reverse complement.
GAGATAGAGAAATTGCAAATAACTAAAATCAGAAGTATACGGGAAAATTTTATTACTAACCAACAGTATACAAAAGAATTATAAAAGGCACAACTGGATGCCAACAGAGTAGGTAACCTAGAGGAAATGGACAAATTCTTAGAAGAATACAAATAACCTGGTATGACTCATGGCAAAATAGAAAATCTCTGCAGACCTATAGCAAATAAAGACATTGAATCAGTAATAAAAAACCTTCTGATGGGCCCTCCACACTCCACAACCCCAGACAACCTCCTGACAAAGACAGGATCACGCCACTTCACTGGTGAATTGAACCAATATTTAAAGAAGAATTATTGAGAAGGCACCTGTAGTCCCAGCTACTTTGGGGGCTGAAGCAGGAGGATCACCTGAGCCTTTGGAGGTCAAGGCTGCAGTGAGCCATGATTTGGCCACTGCACTCCGGCCTTGGCGACCAAGACCCTGTCTCAAAATCAAAGGTACTTGAGACTTGAGCTTAAAATAAATTCACCCAAGTTACAGGCTGCAACAACACATAACAATCATTTGCATTTTCATAAATCAGCCGTGAGCAATCTGCAAAGAATGTTAAGAAAGCAATTCCACTCGACAATTGCATCTAAAAGAATAAAATACCTTGGATAATTTAACCAACTAAAAATGACAAAACATTGCTGAAAGGAATTAAAGAAGATCTAAATAAATGGAAAGACATCTCACATTTATAAATAGGGGGATTTAACATTGCTAAGATGCAATACTACTACCTAAAGTTTTGTACAGCTTCAACTCAATCCCTATCAAAATTCGAAGTCTTTTTTGCAGAAATAAGCTGATCCTCAAATTCATATGGAATTGCAAAGGACCTGAACAGACAAAACAATCATTAAAAAGGACAAAGTTGGAGGATGCATACTTCAGAACTTACTACAAAGTTACGGTAATCAAAACAGTGTGGTACTTTCATAAGACCATATAGACCAATAAAATATAATTAAGAGTTCAGAAATAAATGCATGTATCTATGGCCAGTTAATTTTTGACAGATGTACCAAGTCCATCCAATGGGGAAAGAGTAGTTTATACAGATGTGTGGGGACAACTGATTATCAACCTATAAAAGAATGAAGTTGGTCACCGGCATCACACCAGTTATACAAATTAACTCAGATTGGATCAACAGCTGAAATCTTGTAGCTACAACTATAAACCTCTCATAAGATTTTGGATTTGGATTCTTAGAAATAATAAAGAATTAATGCCAATCCTTCTCAAACTCTTTGTAAAACAGAAGAGGAGGAAACACTTTCTAACATATTCAGTGAAGCCAGCATTACCCTGAATACCAAAGCCAGATTTTAAAAATCACAGAATTACAGACCAACATTCCTTATTACTATAAATGCATAGGTAACGTAAGTAACAAAAGGAAAGTAGCATAAGTAACAAAAGGAAAGAAATGTATCAAAATAAAAACTTACATGTATTGTATTAAAGCACATTATTAAGAAAGTAAAAAGCTTAAGGAATGCAAGAAAATATTTGTAAATCATTTATCTGATAGCAATTTAATATCCAGATTACATAAAAGCTACAACTCAACAACAGACAATCAAAAAATGGGCAAAGTCCTTGAATAGACATTTCTCCAAAGAAGATATGTATAAATGGCCAATAAGCACATTAAGAAATGTTGAGCATTGCTAATCACTAAAGGAATGCAAATTAAAACCAAAATGAGATACCACTTTATATGTACTGGGATAGCTAAAATTAAAGAAAGAAATAGAAAGTAGGTTTTAACAAGAAGGTAGAGAATTGGAACCCTTATATGTTTCTAATGAAAGTATAAAATAATGCAGCCACTTAAAAAATTTTTTTTTATTATGCTTTAAGTTCTGGGATACATGTGCAGATCATGCAGGTTTGTTACATAGGTATACACATGCTATGGCGGTGGTTTGCTGCATCCATCGCCCCGTCATCCACATTAGGTATTTCTCCTAATGTTATACCTCCCCAATTCCCCCACTCCCTGCTATTCTCTCCCCTCCCTCTCCCCCGCCCCTGCCAGGCCCTGGTGTATGATGTTCCCCTCCTTGTGTCCGTGTGTTCTCATTGTTTAGCACCCACTTATGAATGAGAACATGTGGTGTTTGGTTTTCTGTTCTTGTGTCAGTTTGCTGAGAATGATGGTTTTCATTTCATCCTTGTCATTGCAAAAGACATGGACTCATCCTTTTAATGGCTGCATAGTATTCCATGGTATATATGTGCCACATTTTCTTTAGTCTACCATTGATAGGCATTTGGGTTGGTTCCAAGTCTTTGCTATTGTGAACAGTGCCGCAATAAACATACGTGTGCATATGTCTTTATAATAGAATGATTTATAATCCTTTGGGTGTATACTCAGTAATGGGATTGCTGAGTCAAATGGTATTTCTATTTCTAGATCCTTGAGGAATTGCCAGACTGTGTTCCGTAGTGGTTGAATTAATCTACACTCCCACCAACAGTGTAAAAGCATTCCTTTTTCTCCACATCCTTTCCAGCATCTGTTGTCTCCAGATTTTTCAGTGATCGCCATTCTAACTGGTGTGAGGTTGTATCTCAATGTGGTTTTGACTTGGATTTCTCTAATGACCAGTGATGATGAGCATTTTTTTCATATGTTTGTTGGCTGCATAAATGTCTTCTTTTGAAAAGTACCTGTTCATATCTTTCACCCACTTTTTGACAAGGTTGTTTTTTTCTTGTAAATTTGTTTAAGTTCTTTGTAGATTCTGGATATTAGCCCTTTGTCAGATGAGTAGTTTGCAAAAGATTTTTCCTATTCTGTTAGTTACTGGTTCACTCGATTGATAATTTCTTTTGCTGTGCAGAAGCTTTTAAGTTTAATTAGATCCCATTTGTCTGTTTTGGCTTTTGTTGCCATTGCTTTTGGTGGTTTAGTCATGAAGTCCTTGCCCATGCCTGTGTCCTGAATGGTATTGCCTAGGTTTTCTTCTAGAGTTTTTATGGTGTTAGGCCTAATGTTTAACTCTTTAATCCATCTAGAGTTAATTTTTGTATAAGGTTTAAGGAAGGGATCCAGTTTCAGCTTTTGTCATATGGCTAGCCAGTTTTCCCAACACTGTTTATTAAATAGGGAATCCTTTCCCCGTTGCTTGTTTTTGTCAGGTTTGTCAAAGATCAGATGATTGTAGTTGTGTGGCATTCTTTCTGAGGCCTCTGTTCTGTTCCATTGGTCTCTATTTCTGTTTTAGTTCCACTATTATGCTGTTTTGATCACAGAAGCCTTGTAATATTGTTTGAAGTTAGGTAACGTGATGCCTTCAGCTTTGTTTTTTTGTTTTTTTGTATGTTTGTTTGTTTGTTTTTTGCTTAGGATTGTCTTGGCTATGTGGGCTCTTTTTCGGTTCCATGTGAAGTTTAAGGTGGTTTTTTCCAATTCTGTGAAGAAGGTTGTTGGTAGCTTGATGGAGATAGCATTGAATCTATAAATTACTTTGGGCAGTATGGCCATTTTCACAATATTGATTATTCCTAACCATGAGCATGGAATGTCTTTCCATCAGTTTGTGTCCTGTCTTATTTCCTTGAGTAGTGGTTTGTAGTTCTTCTTGAAGAGGTCCTTCACATCCCTTGTTAGTTGTATACTTAGGTATTTTATTCTCTTTGTAGCAATTGTGAATGGAGTTTGCTCGTGACGTGGCTCTCTTTGTCTATTATTCAAATGCAGCCACTTTTGAAAGCAATGTGGTGGTTCCTCAAAAAGGCAAAAACAGAAGTACCACATGATCCAGCCATTCAGCTCCTAAGTATATACCCAAAATATTTGAACATAGGGATTCTAATAGATATGTTACAGCAGTGTTCATTGAAGTACTACTACAGGAGCCAAAAGGTGGAAACAATCCAAGTGTTTATCAACAGATGGATAAAGAAAATATGGTATATAAATACAGTGGAGTATCATTCACATATAAAAAGGAGTGATGTTATGATACATGCTGCAATGTGGCTGAATCTCGAAAATGTGCTAAGTGAAAGAAGCCAGACATAACAGAACATTTGCTGTACGATTTGATTATATGAATTATTTAGAATAGGTAAATTCAGGCCCAGTGCAGTGGCTCATGACTGTAATCTCAGCATTCTGGGAGGCTGAGGCAGGAGGATTACTTGAGCCCAGGAGTTCAAAACCAGCCTGGGCAAAAGAGTGAGACCCTGTCTCTATAGAAAATTAAGAAATTAGCTGGGCATGGTGGTAGATGCCTGTAGTCCCAGCTACTCAGGAGGCACAGAATTTTAGCCCAGGAGGTTGAGGCTGCAGTGAGTCATGATTGTGCCACTACACTCCAGCCTGGACAACAGAGTGAGACCCTGTCTCAAGAAAAAAATTAAAAATTCGATAGCTACAAAGTAGAGTAGAGGTTACCAGGGTTTTGGTGGAGTGGGGAACAGGGAGTTAATTCTTAATGGTTACATAATTTTTTGTTGGAATGATGAAAAACTTTTGGAAATAGATATTGGTGGTATAATTACATTGCAGATGTAATTAATGCCATTGAATTGTAAAATGGTTAAAATGGAAGATTTTGTTGTATTTTTTTTTTTACCACTTAAAAACTATTAAGTATACCAAAGTAATTGAATTTTACACTTTTAAGTGAGTGATTTGTATGGTATGTGAATTACATTTCAATAAAAACAATTTTTAAAGAAAATTTTAAAATTGTTATATATGAGGCTATGATGCTACTAGAGGTATTTTTTCCTCCTATTGTGTTAGTTTGTTGGGGATGCTGTTGCAAAGCACCAACCACTGAGTGGCTTAAAACACAAAAATGTGTTGTCTCAGTTCTGGAGGCTAGAAGTTCAAAATCAAGATATTAGTAGGATTGGCTTCTGGAGGTGTGCTGGCAATCTTTGGCATTGCTTGGCTTGTAAGATACATCACCCTGATCTCTGCTTTCATGATCACATGGAGTTCTCCCTGTGTGTGTGTGTCTAGATTTCTTCTTTTGTAAGGAAACATTCTTAATAAATTAGGGGTGTGCCTTATTGTTTTACTTCGATTACCTCTTAAAAACCGTATTTTAAAATAAGGTTACATTCTGATGTGCTGGTGGTTAAAGCTTCAACATATGAATTTGGGGGTAACACAGTTCAACCCATACACTTATATTTTTCACTTAATAGTGTAATAAGCATTTTTATTTAATTACCAAATTGTCACAAATAAAAGTTTAATGATTTTAAGTAGTTTGGGAAGAATTTTCACATACCTAGTTCTTATTTCTATTTATTGTTACAAAATTATCACAAACATAATTTTAGTGATTATAAATAATTTAAAAAGACTGTCCACATAGCCAATTTTCTGTTGTTACCTGTAATTTTTTTTTTTTTTTTTTTGCGGTATTGTAATTGCAAAAAACACATTTATGCATTGCTTTTTCTGTATCATTTTCTTAAAACAGCCTCCTAGAAACAAAGTTAGCAGTTATTTTAAGGCTAATTTATGTGATAAATCCCACAAATCTTTGCAAATATGAGAGGCCAGAAAAGTTGTAACTTTTTATTGGTTTATAAGAGGATTGTTTATTTATCATATTTTCTGTTTATAAATTCTCTTTATTTACTCATTTAATTTAGTAGTCTTAATGTTTTTCTTACCAATTCATAAAACTCTCTGCATAGTAAAAATTTTACTTTTTAAAGTATTTTCAGCAGTGATTAACCAATTTATCACATATCTCTTAATTTTGTTCTTGTTTTTTTTAAAATTATAAAAGATTTATTGGTTTTTCTCAGTGTTTCTTTTGTCGCTTCAAAGCTTGGCTTGTCCTCTCAAAATTTTGATAAGTATTTAATTCTGCTTTCTTTTGGATGTTTGTTGGGTTTAAAAATAATTAACTGTTTAATCTATTTGGAGTTTGTTTTGCTAGATGGTATGACATGAGATTCATTTTTATTATTTCATTGCTAGCTGGTAATTCTATTTTCATTTATTAATCATTACCTTACCCAGTGACTGAAGATGTCTCTTATATTGAATTAAATTATTTCAGAGAACAGATCTGTCACAGTAATACTTTAGTAAAGTGTTATAGTATGTTCTAATATTTAAAAAGTATATTTTCCCATGCACCCCTTGGTATTTTCTTTGATATTTTTACCGGTTTATTCTTGTCCACAGAATAGAAACATGTGTCCATGCCCTTCTATCCTCACATTTAAAAAGAACTTTCAGTTAGACTTACATGGAAGATAACTTTAAAAAAATTGAATATATATACATTTAATCTTCCCTCTTAAATACTTTGTATTTTTCTATATTGTTTCATCTTATTTTGTGTCTTTTTTCAAGACTTTTAGGTTTTTCATATAAATCAGAGAAATTTCTCACTATTACTCTGCAGTTAACTGAAATTTTTTGTCAGGTATATTGCTTATTTTAATATCTAGAAGTATTTATTTGTGTCTATTTTACAGGCTATTGCTTTACTCAACTCTGCCAATCGAACACATTTCAGTAGATTGATTTGTATTTTCTGGGTGAACAATTAAATAGAAATGATAAAGATATTATTTTTCTTTACAGTATTCATTTCTTTTAGCTGTTTTACATGTTGGTCAGAGACTATTTTACATGTTGGTCTGAAATGAATGTTGCATGAGAGTGATAATGGAAGACATCCTTTTTGTTGGGATTTCTGTGTTTACTCAATATATCTCTGATGTTTCAACATAAGTAGTATTTTGATAGCTCAAAATGGATGTTTTTAAATTAAAAGAATTACTGTATTATTTTTTATGTAACAGTTTTATTGTAGGATTGAGGGTAGTATTTGGAATTATTACTGGGTTTTATAAAATGCTCTAGGGGAAGGGTACATAGTGAGATTATCATTTGGATTTTTAAGTTTAATCTATCAAAATAATTAATTTTATGACACATTTATTAATAAGTTTGCTGACATTTAACTATCTTCAGTGCTTGAAATAAAACCTAGTATTTCTTGGTAGGTTTTTCTTTTTTACAGATGGTTTAATATCATTTGTATTCTATTTGGCTTTTCACATTCTTAATCAGTAAGCGACATGCATCTATAACCAGAATTGGTGGTATCTTTGTTAGGTTTTGATTTCAGGGGAATTTTTTTTTCTTGACATTTACTGTACATGCTGCTGCCATCCCAGCAGTCACAATAAACAGAACATCAAACTAAAAGTGTTCGTTTCTTTAGATGATTAGGAAAATGTAAGAATAGTACAGGTCAGTGGTCAGTGCCACAGATGTCAGTTTAGTCATCATTTTCATAGCAATGCTGAAGAGCAAGAATCTGCCTTGCTCTGGTTCTTCTCAAGTTAAGCAGACTTTTGCATGTTAGGCTGCCTCATAAGCCACTGGACAATCTGGATTTGGTACATGAAAAGTATTTTTTCAACAAATGGTTAATATTGCAGTGGACATGCCGGGCCTATTTCTCTGGTCCACATCATTTCTTTTGCTCTTTTTAAATTATATATTTCAAATATGAAGGAGTCAGGGTATTTTTCCTTCTACTTTAAGTCAACTACTCTTACCAGTTTTATTGCCCTTGTGACTGACTTCAGAGAAGAATACAGTGACCTTCAGATCTTAATTCTTTGTTGTCCCTAAATCTAAGTGCAAAGGTTCTTTTCGTTTCAAAAGTTTTATTGCAGCTGGGGAAGCAGGTAAGATACAAAAAATTAATGACCTTTGGAAAATTACAAAGCTTAGGAAATCTTACAGTCATAATCTGTAGTCTGTATTTTCTGTTTACCCTTTAGGCAGTAACTGGAAGAATCTTTGGACTTTACATTTTCTTTTCTTTCTTATTACTGAGAGGATATTTCAGCCTTATTTCTAAAAAGGTAGATTTCAACCCAGTTTCTTCTCCTTCTTTATCCTACCTAAAAGTGAGGAGAACTACCTTTTTTTTTTTTTCTAGTGTCGATATGAAGGAGATGTTAGTTTAGACCTTTGCCCTTTCTCATGGGACTATTGCAAAAGCTTTCTGTCTTTATTTTTGTACATTTTAGTCTACCACTCCTTTGCCCGTTTTATTTTTTTTAAGACAGAGATGTGCTTAAAACTTTTTATCAGTTCTTCATCAGATTTAGGATGCAATTAAATTTTTCTCTCCATACACCAACAATAATTCTAAATAAATTAGAAATTTAAATGTAAAGCAAGAAATCATGTAAGTCCCAGCCAAAAATTTGAATAAATATGTAATCTTTGTGTGAAGAAGACTTTTTAAAAATAATAACAAAGACAGACTATTAAGGAATGTAAACTGAGGAAAATATTTGCAATATATGTCAAACAAAAAGTTTGGTAGACTTAATATAGAATTTTATTTTTGTTAGGATGTACAAAAAATGCAGTTATATGAATACTCATAGGAAGAAGTTATTTGATATTTTTTTATTCTTGCAGCTGAACTAGTCTTTTATTATTACTTTTATAGCAAAAACAAATTAGTTACTCACCAGGAGTATGCAGCATAGAACATCAGCAAGAAATAACCAAACTAAAGACTGATTTGGAAAAGAAAAGTATCTTTTATGAAGAAGAATTATCTAAAAGAGAAGGAATACATGCAAATGAAATAAAAAATCTTAAGAAAGAACTGCATGATTCAGAAGGTCAGCAACTTGCTCTCAACAAAGAAATTATGATTTTAAAAGACAAATTGGAAAAAACCAGGAGAGAAAGGTAAGAATCACATTACTTACTATACAGTAATGATTTATTGAGTACCTGTTGTATAAGCATTGGAGATACATAGACAATAAACATATCCTAGACCTAAAGGAGACCAAAGTCAAGATTGGCAAATGGAAAATTATAATACAGCATGATAGAAAAGCGAATGGGATGATAGGTATAGGAGCACATATAGGGAAGACTCAAAAGATAACTTTGGTACATCTAGGCTTTCTGAACAAAATTACTTCTAGCTGGACATGATGGCACACACACCTGTAGTCTGAGCTGGTTAAGAAGGCCGAGGCAGGAGGCTCAATTGAGCCCAGAGTTCAAGTTCAGCCTAGGCAACATAGTGAACCTCTGTCTCTACCAAAATAAAACAAACAAAAAAAACACTTCTAAGCTGAGATATAATTAGTAAGAAAGAAGTAGCTGGGAAGGAGTGTCCAATCAGAATGTGCTAAGATCTAAAGGAAAAGGGGGACATGCCACATTAAGAAAATCAAAGCTGTTTACTGTAACTGAAACAAAAATAGAAAGATGGGAGTGGTGAGAAGTGAAGCTGGAAAGTAAAATAGAGGCAAAATATGACAGAGTACAAGGCATTTGCACATTATCCTCATGTCATTGAAGGAAAGTGACATGATTATATTTACATTTTTTAATGACCACTCTTGCTACTGTGTGAAGAGTGAACTGGGAGGAGCAGCTGCGAGAGATGAGGTGTGGGCCTCAAGTGGTGATGGTGAAGATGGAGAGAAGTGAATGGATTCCATCTAGTGAGAAGATAGAGCCTGGAGAACGTAATAAGCAGCAGTGAGAAATGAGGGAGTCAGAGAAATGACCAGTTATATTCAGCTTTCTAGATTTCAGGCAACTGAATATATGTTATTGTCATTCTCAACTTATATTGGAAGCCCGAGTTTATTCAATTTGGTGCATTTATTCATTCAGTAATATTTTTTAACCTACTATGTGTGACGCACTGTTGTAGGCACTGGTACAAAAGAAAATAGCAATGAAAAAAGATTCCTGTCCTCTAGAACTTTCTATAAATAAAACAAAATATATTAGATAATGATAAATGCTAAACACAAAAAAAATTAACAGAGAATAGGGGCTATGAAGCATTTGGGAGAGGATTAAACTACATAAATACGGGATAGCCAGGGAAAATTATGCTGAGAAGGTGATTGATTTCTCAGTTAAAGACTGAAAAAAGAAGAGATACATGAGAAGAGCATTCTACATGGAGAACAGTAAGTTTTTTTACAAAATAGTGAGGAGGCCAATGTGGCCCAAGTAGAATAAAGGGAGGAGAATAGTAGAGACAAATGAGAGAGGTAACAGGGGCCACGTCATGTAAAGCCTTGTAAGTCATATTTAGTTGGATGTATAGTTTCTTATTCTGAGTAAAACTATTGCAGAGAATTACAGTCATGCATCGCTTAACACCAGGGATATGTTCTGAGAAAGGTATTGTTAGGTGATTTTGCCATTGTGCAAACACCGTAAAGTATACTTACACAAACCTTGATGGTATAGCCTTCTACACACCTAGGCTATATGGTGTAACCTATTGCCCCTCAGTAGTAAACCTGTGTAGCATGTTACTGAATACTGTAGTTAGTTTTAATACAATGGTATTTGTGTATCTAAACATATCTAAATATAGAAAAGGTTCAGTAAAAATATGGTATACAAGATTAAAAACAAAGAAAAGGTACACTTGTATAGGGCACTTAACCATGAATGAAGCTTACAGGACTGGAAGTTGGTCTGGGCGAGTCACCACTAGAAGGTCTTCAGGGGCAGTTGCACATATGGAATTGTCATTTCCTATGACAGTAATGCCATCTTCGGGAACACTTCCTGAAGTTGTTTTACAGTTAACTTTTTAAAAAATATTAAGTAGAAGACGTACACTCTAAAATAACAATAAGAAGTATAGTAAATACACCAGCAACATAGTCATTTATTATTATCAAGTATTATATACTGTACATAATTGTATGTGCTATGCTTTTATACTGCTGGCAGCACAGTAGGTTTGTTTACACTGACATCACCACATAGCACGTGGGTAATGCTTTACATTTACTGTCATAAGACAGAGTATCACTACGTGATAGGAATTTTTCAACTCTGTTATAATCTTATGGGAACACTGTTGTATATGTGGTGTTCCCCTAACATTACAATAAAGTTGAAAAATGTATGCAGTTATGGACTAATGCATTAGTCCATCACTAATGGCAGTCCATAGTTGATTAAAATGTCATTACGCAATACATGACTGTATTGTAGGATTCTGAGCAGAAAAGTGACAAGTGCTGATTTGTGTTTTAACAGGATCACTCTGACTGCTAGGTTAAGAGTAGTCTGAATTAGGTAAGAGCAAAAGCAATGAGACCACATAAAAGATGATTGAGGTATTCCAAGCAGAAGATGACAGTGGCTTTGGTCTAGGGTAGATAAGGGATAAGAAGAGTTTGAATTTTAATGGTCTTTAAAGGTGAAGATAGTGATGTATTGATGGGCTAGATATGGGATGAGGGAGAAAAAAGAAGACCCAAGGATGATAATAAAGTTTTTGGTCCAAGCAGTTGGGAGAATATATTACTAGAGAGGAAAACTACAGGAGAGGCAAGTTTGGAATTGAGAGTATTATCAAGGGCACATTTTTTCCTCCAACATGACTTTCATAAACAGCTCATTTTAAAGAGTTACAGTTGAGATGCTTATCAGACATTCAGTTGGAGATGTCAAATGTATAGACCAGCCTGGATTTGGGGACTGGTGGTAAAATCCTGGGAACGTTTATCATGGAAGTCCATGACATTTAAAGCTCTGAGACTGTATGAAAACACTTTTGGGTATAGATAGAAAAAAATGAATGGGTATAGATTTTCTAGAACTGAGCCTTGGGGTACTCCAATTTTTAGAAGTCGAGAGATGAGGAGGAACCAGCAAAGTGGATAGAGAAAGTGCAGTGAGAATGACAGGATAAAAACAGGCAAATTTAGTGTCCTGATGTTAACAGTGGCGAATCCATATGTGTTTGCAGCAACGTCAGTTCTTGCCTCCTCAGAGTAAAGAATTTGACCAAGGAGCATAAGACAGAGAAAGACCTGGACAAGTTTTAGAACAAGAGTGAAAGTTTGTCAAAAAGTTTTATTACAGGAATAAAAGGAAGCAAAGTACACTGGGAATTGGGCCAAGTGAGTGACTTGAGATTGAAGTTCATGGTTTAACCTTTGACTTGGTATTTTATTCGTTGGCATGCTTCTGTGGGGTTGCATCCCCTCTCTGATTCTTCCCTTGGGGTGGACTGTCTGCATGCACAGTGACCTATCAGCAGTCAGGAGGGGCTGCATGCACAGTGTGCTTACTGAAGTTGTGCGCGTGCTCACTTGAGGCATTCTTCCCTTAGCAGTCATGTGCTCCTGAAGAAGGTCATATGCCACCAGTTAACTCCACCATTTTGCCTCTTAGTGTGCATGCTTGAGCCCACTTGCCTAACTCCTGAATCTTATTGGGAAGCTGCTGATGACCAGTTTCAGGCATGTCTGTCTACTAAGAGACTGCCTTTTCCTGGCACCAGGTGTGACCAATTATTTTAGACAGTTTAACAACCACCTGACCATCACCTGATAGTTGCTAGACATTCCTGGTTGAGGAGTTGTAGGGAGGGGGTCTTTCCCATCCTGCTTATGTCTGCCTGAGTGCCTACCGTAACACTGGAAACCAAGTGAAGGAAGTATATAAAATGTATCAGCATGTCAAGTAAAATGAGTTCTGAATCACATGAGATGAGGACTAAATAATGGCATTTGAGTTTAGCAATATGAAGGTCATTGGTGACTTTGATAAGAACAATTTTAGTGGAAAAACAGGGGCAAAGACCCCACAGTAGGATCAAAAGAGATTGAAAGGAGAACAGTTGGAGACAGAACATACAGGTAAAACTATTGTTACTTGGAATTGCCACACAAACAAGCAGTGAAATCAGGTAATAGCTAGAGGAGAAATTTATCTGGAAATTATTTTGCTCTTTGTTGTTTTTCTGTGTGTGTGTTTTATAAAAATAGAAGAAATAACAGCTTGCTTGTAATATGATAGAAATTATCTCATAGATGATCAGGGGACAGCAGGGAGGAGGAGGAAAGTACTAGAGCGAAGTACTTGAGGATGTTCATAATGAAGGGATTGGCCTTACTCAGTCCTGTTTTTTTAACCTATCAGAAGAGAAAGTAGAGTTTATGGGCATAGATGAAGCTAGATAGGGGTGGTGGGAACTTGTTTATGTGTTGAGCTCTCTTGTTGAGTTGGGCGCATTGAACTAGCAGTGGGAGACAGTTTTGTGGAGATGTCAAGTCAGCAGTTTGAAGGCCACAAAAGCTTCAAGTGTAGATTCAGAGATTATCTGCTGAATACATAATTAAAACCAGGCAGCATCAGGCAGCATCTGTAGAGAGAAAAGAGATAGCACCTAAGACAATACTGAGGAGCATTGGTATTTACAGGAAGGACAGAAGAGTCACAAAGGCAGCTGAAAAGAAGCTAGGAGTGTAGACTGAAAACTAGAAGAGCATAGGATCCCTGAAGTCAAAGCCAGCAGTGTATCAGGAGAGCAAGAATGGACAACACTGTTAAAAGCAGCCAGCAGATTAGATGTAATCACAGTCTGGCCAGTGTTGTTTTGAGAGAGCAGCTTTCTTGAGATGGTGGAGGCAGAAGCCAGATTTTGGTGTGGTGGGGAGCACCTAAGTGATGAAAAAGTGGTTCCAGAAACTGCTTCAAGATGCTAACCAGCGAATGGGAAGACAAGGAAAATAGGAAATGAATTGTGGCACAGGGTATGGGGAGAGTTTGTTTGCCTGTTTTTAATGTGGTATAGACAAGCTTGTTTAATGCTAACAGGAAAAAGAATGGTCTTACATGAAAATTTTACTCTGTTTGTGTACATATTTTTCTGAAAGTCTTTGCAGTTTTTTTGTGTTTTGTTATTGAAGTTGCTTCTGTGTCAGGAGGAAAGGTTCCTAAACATAACTAAATTTAGCGTTTGTCTATAGATAATAGTGATGCGACACATTTGCTTGAAGACGGAAGATTGTTTATTTTCCTTAAATTTGTCATTTAAATTATAATTTCTCTTCAATAATGTTACACAGGAGATTTTTAAGATTACACTTTTAACATCAACCATTACTTATATTCTTTGTTCACCTGAAAGCAGTCATATAAAATTACCCAGAACTGATCCACATGGAATTTCATTTATTGCTAACATCCTATAGCATCCACCAAATTGCTATAGATGTAAGCTTGTTTGTCACATAACAATACAGTCTTCAAAAACTTATTCCTGGCTAGGGCACAGTGGCTCGCGTCTGTAATCCCAGCATTTTGGTAGGCCAAGGCGGCCGGATCACCTGAGGTCAGGAGTTCGAGACCAGCCTGATCAATACTGTAAAACCCCATCTCTTCTAAAAATAAAAAAAATTAGCCAAATGGTGCATGCCTGTAGTCCCACAACTACAGCTGGAGAATTGCTTGAATCTGGGAGGCAGAGGTTGCAGTGACCTGAGATCGCACCACCACACTTCAGCCTGGGCTACAGAGTGAGACTCCGTCTCAAAAACTAACAAACAAACAAAGAACCTTATTCTTTTTTTTCCCTTAAAAGATTGTTTTAAGTTTTATTAAAACTACGTTTACTTCTAAGGATAAATAAGTCATGCCGAATAGAACTGTCACTTTAAGTAAGCTTTGTATTATTAAAATAATAAATGTATATGTATGTAGATATAGGAAGGAAGGGCTGAAATACTGATAGAACTGTTGGAAATTTAATTGAACTTTTAATACAATCTAGAGTTGAGAACAAGGAATCATTTTGTGGTTTGTATATCCTCTTTCTCTGACCTCCTCGTTTCACCTTATTTAATTATTATACATAGTCAAATAAGGTGAGCATAGGAAGTCTACAAATCACAGATGTTTTCCTCAGATTTCCAAATGAAACACAAATAGGTGTTATTAACCATACATTCATTGAATTCATTAAAAGTAAATGAGTGTGACTTTTAAGGGAAAGGAGTGGGATTTGGAAGCATCAGGCTATAAGTAAATAAAGCAGATGGTACAACAGCCAATCTGGAATACTGTTACTTTCAATCAAATCAGGCAGTACAGTTCCATTCTGGCATTTTCCACTGTCATTTGCAGACTGTCATCTGAGGACACCTATCATAGTGTTTCTCCAGGCTGCTATCGTGCCCTCTCACTAATGTATTTATTAATGCCTCGGTGAAAGGAGTGCTTTCTGAGTGTTCTGAAGCGGGTGGCTTTGTGGGTGACTGAACAGGTTGTACGTAGTAGGTCCACTCTAACATTCTCATCTCCCTAAGCCAGTAGACTCTTTATGCCAGGTAAGTCACATATCTCGAACTAATTGTCTGTAGGCCACTTTTGGGTCCAAAGTCAAAGCTTTAGTTACTCAGCCGAGTAGTGAAAAACTACACCTGAATATTTAGTCAACACGTTAAACCACAAATCCTAGATGAGTATGTGCATTTGATAAATTTGGCTGTATTTAATTTTTTATTTACCCACCTTGGGGTAACATCCTCCTGACCTGAAGGAAGAAGCTGAGGCACAGGATATATTTAAAGAGTTTGCTTGAGCCAAAGTGAGGACACCTGCCAGGGACATATTTCCAGGTTACCTTGAGGAGTGTTCCATTAGGTCTTTGTTACAAATAGGTTTTTAAAGGCAAAAGGAGACAGGAACTGAGCTAATACCAAGTTATTTGACAGAAATTTTAATTGGTTTACAAAATAACATTGATTAGTGATTGGCTATTCATTGTTCAACTACAGAATACGAGTCATGGTGTCCAATGTATGGCATTTTAATGACATACTTGTCATCAGTTTAGAGCCCACCTAGCAAGTGGCCTCAAGAGGTGATTATTTAGCTCAAGGTGGGAGTGAGATGGTGACTGCTCTCACATTTTCAATACTTCTCTGGGCCACATAGTTTAAATGGTCTCACATTCCTCAGATTTATTTTATTTTTCAACTCTTAGAATTCATTTCTATATGCTACCCATACTCTTCCAATATAAATTGGCCAAATCCTTTAACAGCTTCATTGCTTTTATATCTAGTCCCTGCTGTGATCTTAACTGTCATTATAGGCCTGAAGACAGTGACAAGTGATTGGGCAGGTGTTAAAGATACTTGGCCTCTCCTTTCGAGGTAACTTTCAGGTGAAGTTGATGAATGATTTATGCAAAGAAAAAAAAGGTGGTTGCCTCCGGTTATAGCTGCTGTGGGGAGAGGGATGAGATTGCTTCTACCTGCAGAATTTGAAGGGATATGAGGGTTCAGAGTTCTCAGCACTGTCTTTTGCTGCCCAAAGGTTCCAATATGTTGTCCAAAAGACAGAAACCGAGGCAAAATTAATATAGAGTTTATTTGGGCCAAGGTTGAGGACTGCAGCCCAGGAAACACAAAGAAGTACTCCAGAGAACAAAAAAGAGGCTCAGGTTTTTAAAGAGAGACAAATCAGGAGAGGGGGGAATTACAGAAGTCTTTTGTCAGGAATTCTCATTGCTTTGCAGAAATAACATTGATTAATGATTGGCTGTACATTATTGAACTGTAGGGTATGAGTTACGGTGTCCAGAATACGGCATTGTTGGGTTAATTTATAGCTGTTGGTGACACTTAGTCTGGAGTTCACATAGCTGGTAGATAGCTCAAGTGGGGAATAAAATATTACTATAGTCATGTTTCATTGCCTCTCTGGCCCTGCTAATTTAAAGGGGTTCACATTTCTCAGACAAAAAGTTTCTTTTCTTTCTCGGGGGCTTCACTCATTCTGAATCCACACTCTTAGCCTAAGAGGTTTGGTCAGTGTTGTGCAGATCATTTTACACCTTCTGATGGGATCCACCAAGAAACGTTCTTGCAGAATTCCAGCCAAAAATGAATTATTTGAGAATAGTCATAAACCTCAGATGACCCCAGGTTGAGTGTCACTGTACACAATTAGAGACCTATACCTTTATAAAACTGTTGTAAGAGAGGGAAGACTGAAGAACTGTTCTAGACCAAAGGAAATGTAGAGACATGACTACTAAATGGAACTCATGTTTCTCAGTTGGATCCTGGACTACATAAGAAAAGGAGACATTGTTGGGATGACTCGAATTGGGTCTGTGAATTCAGATGGTAATGTTCAAATAATGTTGATTCTAGTAGTACTGATTTTTTTAAATTGAGAGGATTGCTTAGGGGTTATGGCAGACTGTCCTTGGACTTGGAGAGATAAAAACTGGGGTATTTAGGGGTAGTAAGGTACAATATCTGCAGCTAGCTGCTTCTCAGTGGTTCTGAGGAACACTAATGAAATCAGTACATACACAGTAATGAAGAAAATGTAAAATATTAATAATTGGGGAATCTGTGTTAAGAGAATACCGGAATTCTTTGTACTATTCTTGTAACTTTTCTATAAAACTGAAATTATTTAAATTTCTGAACCCAGATATAAATTCTGATTATGAACAAAATGTTTGGAATACTATTGATCAAATTGGTAGCACTAGGAATTGACTCTGGCCTAATATTAAATAAAGGCTTAGCAACTTTGTATTTTGTAAGAATACTGTGGTGGAAATACACAAAGAAAAGTGTCTAATTTGGTCTCAAACTAATTTGCCTTTCGATAGAGCAAGATGAATGTGAAGCAGATGGCAGTTATTTTCGTTTTGGTACTTTATAAACCTTGATGAGACCTTCTCTGACTATATAATCTAAAGCAGTCACCCTCTCCCAAATACTATTTATTGCATTACCATATATATATAAAATTTAGAACTTACCTGAAATCAGTTTATTTTATTCACTGTTTATTGGCAGTCTGCCTGTACCAGAATATAAGCTCCATGACAGTAGTAGTTGGTCAAGACCTACAATAATTCCTTGGCAGCTAGTAAGCACTCCATAAATATTTGTTAAATGAATCCATAAACAAATCAGTATTATCATAATATAAACTCCTGGAAAGTGCTTCCACCAGGCCTGTCATTGCATATAATCAAGCTGTATTCTATGGGGACAGTATTTCTGCAGTTCAATCTGACATTTATTTATGTTTTATATGATTATTGGAAAAATGATTCAAGTTTTCAGTTGACCTTTACTTCTCTTTTTTTCCTTTTGTGTTTTGAATTGTGTTAGTCAAAGTGAAAGAGAAGAATTTGAAAGTGAGTTCAAACAACAATATGAACGAGAAAAGGTGTTGTTAACTGAAGAAAATAAAAAGTTGACAAGTGAACTTGATAAGGTGAGTGATTTAGTCTCATGGTAATTGAGTACATGCTAGATGTTCAACACTGACAGGAATTGTGCGTTTAACTTTATATTTGGCATACATTTTTCTTTGATAGTCTTTCTTGTGAGTTATGTTCCTCGTATGATATACACAATTTTTTGTTACAACAATCTGATAGGAGTCTTCTGAAGAGGCAGTTTTGCTTATTTTTTTTTATTCTTTGTCCCATTTATTTTTGGAGTCTCTGTTACTTTTTCACATTCCATTCTTATTAGTCCATTTTTGGGTTGCCATAAAGGAATACCTGAGACTGGATAATTTACAAAGAAAATGGATTTATTTTGGCTTATGGTTCTGCAGGCCATACAGGAAGTGTGGTGTCAGCATCTGCTTCTGGTGAAAGTCTCAGGAAGCTTTTAATCATGGCAAAAGGTGAAAGGGTACAGGAGAGACTGGGGAGGTGCAAACACTTTTGAACAACCAGATCTCACAGAGAACTCACTTATTAAGGGGATGGTGCTAAACCATTCATGAATGGCCTGCCCCCATGATCCAGTCACCTCCCACCAGGCCCCACATCCAACACTGAGAATCACATTTCAACCTGAGATTTAGAGGAGACCAACACTGAAGTCATATCATCATCTTTTCTCTTTCTTATTCTTTTCTTTCATATACTCATAATTACCATGTCATGGATGGGTAAGTTCAGGCCAAGTTAAGGCTGGCTCTTGGCAGGAACAGGGATAATTAGGCCAAACTTGGAGAAATTGTAACAGCTGATCCACGGTCACAAAGGAGAACTTATGATAGCTAGAAATGATACCAGGGGTAGATGATAATCTAAAGAAACCACCTCAGCCTAATTTCTAGCTTGAATACAGAATCACATATCAAACTGAGAAGTAGCCCTATCCATGAGCAATATCTCAAATACTTAAAGGAATTATTTTTCCACTTAGTATCTGAAATTGCCACCATTCTGCATTTCTTGTGCTAATTCCTAACAAGCAGTTGTAAAAATCCTGATATTAACCAGAAGTTTGTTTGTTTTGATACAGTCTCGCTCTGTTGCTCAGGCTGGAGTGCAGTGGCACAGTCTTCGCCCACTGTAACCTCCGCCTCCTAGGTTCAAACAGTTCTCCTGCCTCAGCCTCCTGAGTAGCTGGGACTACA
Organism: Saimiri boliviensis; assembly: GCF_048565385.1. NCBI lineage: Eukaryota > Metazoa > Chordata > Mammalia > Primates > Cebidae > Saimiri > Saimiri boliviensis. The sequence goes on along the minus strand of NC_133462.1, from coordinate 77,489,726 downwards.
GGTGCACACCACCACACCTGGCTAATGTTTGTATTTTTAGTAGAGACAGGATTTCACTGTGTTAGCCAGGCTGGTCTAGAACTCTTACCTCAATCAATCTGCTTGCCTCTGACTCCCAAAGTGCTGAGATTATAGGCATGACCCACCTCGCCTGGCCATGTGAGCCACTGTGCCCAGCCCAGAATTTTTAATAATTCTACTTACATTTAAATAAGAAGGGCTGGATAATTGCATTTTCTGCCAATAAAAATAATTTCAATTATTAGTTATTTCAGTAATAGACTGAAAGACCATGACTTATAAAATAGAGACTCTTCCTTTTGTTTTCCTTATAGCTCTGTACGTCTCTATTTTTACCATGATTATTTAGCATTTAAAATGCTAAATAAGTATTTAAAACATTTTTAAATGACTGCTTGTTTTCTAAGCCTTTAAAAAAAATGACTGTCTAGTTGAAAACTACTTGAGAAAGAATACTATTCATAAAGTTTTCTAAAGCTAACATATGCAAATACTGTAGAAAGTGGCTGACTATTAATAAAAACTGATTTTTAAAGCCATGAATAGTGCATGAACTTTATTGTATAACAGTTATTTCCACTGAAAAAGGACTACCAATATTTGAACTTCATCCAAGCAGGTCACATAATTGTAATTTTATGTATGGACTAATTTGATTTAAAAATTTAATGTCCTTTTGGCCTATAAGACAGAATTTTAAGAATCTGTTGAGTTACCTTGGGGTTAAAAAAAATAATAACTAAACTCTATAAAGCCACTTTATGTATAATTTCTAAGCAAACTACCTACTAAAACATGTTATTACATTTTAAGAAAAATTTTATTGGAAAATGATCAAATTGAATGTAGATCAAATTTTTACATTCAATTATTGGTTTGATTTCTTGTTAGCCATACATTTTCTGCTGAGTTTATCCAAAATATCTATTTAGAGAGAATATATGATTAAAATTGTGTTGCAGTCTAATACATCCATGAAAAAGGGACATACTTAGGCCTAGTATACAAAGTGAAGCCTCCTTGATTTATTCCTGGAGAAATGGGGGGAATCTGGTATCTGTATTTCTATTTGAACCTCTACTCTGTTTCTCAAACTTTTATTCAATTTTTCCTTCTCTCTCTTCTTAGTCTGCCTCCCCCTTTTTAATTCTCAGTCCATCTCAGTAATAATAAACTTAACTTCACTGTACAACTTCACTTTTCATTTTTTCATTTTCCAGTTTGGTTTGAAGTGTGTCTTTTCCCCAGGGATAACCACAGAAGCATTTGCCATTGCTACACCAACTGTTCCATTGGGAACCAGCTTGAAGTGGACCAGATTTCTTCTTGACAGAATTGTAGATACAGAAGTCAAAAAGCAATTATTAGGTTAATTTTGAAAAATATATATTATAGATTTTCACACTTCTAAACTCCAAAAATAACATTTAAAGAAATTTTTAATAATTAGATGACATTTTTATAAGCCTTATAAGCCCTACTTTTTATTAAAAGATAATTCATTGTAGGCCGGGCATGGTGGCTCAAGCCTGTAATCCCAGCACTTTGGGAGGCCGAAGTGAGCAGATCACCTGAGGTTGGGAGTTCAAAATCAGCCTGGCCAACACAGAGAAACCCTATCTCTACTAAAAATATAAAAATTAAACGGGTCTGGTGGCACATGCCTGTAGTCCAGCTACTCAGGAGGCTGAGGAAGGAGAATCACTTGAACCCCGGAGGTAGAGGTAGCAGTGAGCTGAGATCACGCCACTGCACTCCAGACTAGGCAACAGAGCGAGAGTCCTTCTCAAAAATCCCGCGCGCGTGCGTGCGTGTGTGTATGTATATGTCTGTCTATCTATAGATATATTTTTTCTAGTTCAATCTCATAACAAATTTTTAAAAATTAGCCATTTATGCCAGTGAGTAAAATTGTTTACAGAAAGAAAAGTTATAATTTATATGTTTTAAAAATGTTATTCCAAAAAATGTGGAAAATACTTAACATGAAAGTTACCCATAATCTCATCACCACAGAACAGGTATCTTAATTTTCTATGTTCCTTTCCAGCTTTTGCCTATATCCTTATTATTACATAATTGCAGTCATGTATACAATCCACTTACTAATCTGTTTTTTCACTTAAAATGTTATGAGAGCATTTTTTCATATTCCTGTGTAGTAGTATTATGTCAGATGTGTCAATATACAAATAGTAAAACCTCATTTTCAAACATGAAAAATGAACTAATACTTTAAATTTACTGTGTGCAGGTCATCTTCTGAGTTACTTCATAAAACTCATTTAATTCTCACAATAACTCTCTAAGGTATACCCTTCTGTTCTTGCCATTTTATAGATCAGGAAACTAAGTCAAAGAAGGGTTAAACTACTATCCCAATCACAAGAATAGAATTAGGATTTGAGTACAGGTAGTCAGGCTCGAGAATCCATGCTTTTATTTGGTAATAATGCAAAGGTTAACTTTCTTCTGACCAATTCCAAATAAAGTAAGGAATCTATTAAAAACTAATCACTGTTGTAATATGGCAGTGCAGCGTTTGCATTTTCCTCCTTCTCTTGCAAATCTCCAACTGAAACCCCAACCACAAATGTAGAAGGGCTATCAAAAATAATGGTAATCCAAAATGGATATTAGTGCAGAAATTAATGAAGAGAAGATGCTGCATCTGCAACTCTCAAAAACAGCTGGTGGACTTCTGGCTATGCTAATATGAAGAGATTGATTAATCTCAAAATAAAATATTAAAAAGCAAATGCTGTTGTCAGAAACAACCATTTTAGAAATCTGAGGTTAACCAGAGGAAGATGACAGCTACAAAACACTGCTAAGATAAATTAAGGAATATCTGAACAAATGGAGACATAAGCTAATGTTAATTGTTGGAGGCCTCAACATCGTTGGAATAGCAATTCTCCCCAAATCGATCTATAGGTTCTGGGACATCCCTATCAAAAATCTGGTAGGTTTTTTGTTGAAATTCACAAGCTTACCCTTAAACTTACAGAGAAATAGAAAATACCAAGAATATTTCAAATATTTTGAGTAAAGCTAGAAGTTGGAGTATTAACATTATATAATTTGAATACTTATTATAAATATATAGTAATGAAAAAGGTATAGTACTGGCATAATGAAACATAATAAAGAGTCTAAAAATAAGCTCGCACATTTATGGTCAGTTGATTTGCTACAAAAGTTCCAAGGCAATTCAATGGAAAAAGGATAATCTTTTCATATAGTGCTGGAACAGTTGGATATCCAAATGTGAAAAAAAAAAATGAACTTGGATCCTTACCTCATACCTTATACAAAAATTAACTCAAAGTGGATCACAATCTGAAATATAACTGGTAAGTATAGAAGAAAGTATTTGTGATTTGGGGTTAAAAATGTCAAGATAATGACATTAAAAGCACAGTGCATGAAAGAAAACTAATGATAAATTGAACATCAAAATTTAAAAAACATTAAGAAAATGAAAAGACACGCACAGAGGGGAAGGAGATATTTCTAAGTAATTTATCTGAAAAAATACATGTGTTCATACTATATAAAGAACTCTTAATGCTGGGCATGGTGGTTCACACCTATAATCCCAGCACTTTGGAAATCTAATGCATAAGGATCACTTAAGATCAGTCTGGGAAATATAGTGAGACCTTATCTCTACCAAAAAAAAAAAATTTTAATATTGGCTGGGTGTGGTGGCCCATGCCTGTAGTCCCAGCTGCCTGGGAGACTGAAATAAGAGGATTTACGTGAGCCCAGGAAGTCAAGGCTGCAGTGAGTCGAAGTGACACTACTGTACAGAGTTTGACTCTGTCTTAAAAAAAAAAAAAAAAAGAAAAGAAAAAAAACTTACACCTCAACAATAGAGAATATAAACAACTCAGTTTTTTAATGGGTAACGAAATTGAATAGACATTTCATAAAAGATGATATATGAATAACAAGCACATGAAAAGATGTTTGTTATTGGGAGAATAGCACTTAAAACCACTTAACAATCAGTCAGATACTGCTGTATACCCTCAAGAACCACTATGGTACATGTATACCTATGTAACAAACCTGCATGTTCTGCACATTTACCCCAGAACTTAAAGTATAATATAAATAAGTAAATAAATAAATTCCATTGGAGTGACCTTATCAACTATTGGTAAAGATAAGAAGGAACTAGAACTTATACACTGCTCATAGAAGTATAAAATGGCATAGCCCCTGTAGAAAATAGTTCCAAAAATTCTCAAAAAGTTAAACATATGCTTAATATATAACCTGACAATTCTCCTATTTACTGAAAAGAATTGAAAGCATAGTCCCTGTAACACTTATATATGAAGTTTCATAGCATCATATTCTCAGAATAGTAAACAACTGGAAACAATACAAATGTTTATCAATGGTGCATGGATAAACAAAGTATACCATACCCATATACTAGACTACCACTCAGCAGTAAAAAGGAGTGAACTTCAGATACATGCAACATTATGATGGTTTAACTTCAATAATATAAGTGAAAGAAGTCTAGTACAAAAGACTGCATATTCTGTTATTTCACTGATACAGGATTTCAGAAAATGCAAAACTACAAACACAGAAAGCAGATCAGTGATAACTAGAATTCAGGTTGGAGACCAAGATCAATTGTAAATAAGCATGAGGATATTTCTTGAGTATTAGAAGTGTTCCAATAATGGATTGTAGTAATCACTGTACAGCTGTTTAAATTTGCTAAAAATCACTCAACCATACACTTATAATGGGTGAATTTTATGTTATATAAATTATACCTCAGTAAAACCATTTTTTGAAAAACCAAAAAACTGGTAAAATTACATTTTCAGAAGCAAATGGCATACCCTGAGGTACAAAACTTAAATCTCTTGCTTGCAATAGCAAATAAGTGTGTGCTAGCAGTGATAGCTTCCCTGGAACTCATTTCCTTTTAGGAAAACAAGGAGGCTGGAGGTAGGATTAAATGGGGAATTACAGACAAACTGTATATGCATAAAACAATTTTTGTTTGTTTGTTTTGCCAGAGGAGAAGAAATGAAATTTTGCTTTATGATTTATGCCAAAATTGCCTATCTCTGCACAGAAATACAGGTTAAAAGTGCACACCAATAAAATCCTGTGTCATTAGTAGAATTCCTAATAACTTAAAATTGAGAGTTGGCAAACTATGGCCTCTGGCCAAATCTAGCTCCCAGATTGTTTTTGTCTGAACTGCATACTAAAAATGATTTTTACATTTTTAAATGGGAATTTTTACAAAGAAGATGATGATTTCAGATTTTATATGGCCCACAGAGGTGAAAATACTTGCTGTCCAGTTTTTTACTGGAAAGATTTGCAAATCCTTGACTTAGAACGTGGTTGTGGCCTGTATTAGTTACGGTTCCACAGAGAAACAGAACCAATAGAGTGAGTGTGTATAGGGGGCAGAGGTGGGGTGTATGTATTACGTGTTTTGAGAGCAGGGGAGATTATAAGGAATTAGCTCAAGTGATTATAGATGTTGACAAGTCCCAAGATGTGCATTTGGCAAGCTGGAGACCCAGGAGAGTATATTTTGTAGTTCCAATCCCAAAGCTTGGCAGGCTTAACAATCAGGAAGAGCTTCTGTCTCATTTCAGGACTGAAGGCAGGAGAAACTGATGTTCCCTCCTACTCTTGGTGCAGTCAGCCTTTTTGTTCTGCTCAGGCCTTCAGCTGATCACATGGGCTCACCCACATTAGGGAGAGCCATCTTCTCAGTCTGCCAATTCAAATGTTATCTCATCCAGAGACACCCTCACAGACCTACCCAGAATAATGTTTGACCCAATGTATAGGCACCTTGTGGCCCAATCAAGTTGGCAATCACATGGCTCTTTTATTCCTAAAATCCTATAAAGAGATCCTCTAGGAGCAACTCACCTTCATGAAAGTTTAGTAATCAAGAAGAAACTAGCAGAGTATCTCTACAGACATACCAAAAAGGAAGAAAGGAACAGTAATAAATAGCAGATGGGACCATTTATCAGTTTTAAAAAATAAAAAAAGGTAGCTATGAAATAGAATAAAATAGTATGCAAATATTTTTTCGTGAATTTTTTGTTTGTTTTGTTTTGTTTTTGATATGAAGTCTCACTCTGCCACCCAGGCTGGAGGGCAGTGGCATGATCTCGGCTCATTGCAACCTCTGCCTCCTGGGCTCAAGTGATTCTCCTGCCTCAGCCTTCCGAGTAGCTGGGATTACAGGCACATGTCACCACGCCTATCTAATTTTTTTAATTTTTAGTAGAGACGGGGTTTCACTATGTTGGCCAAGCTGGTTTCGAACTCCTGATGTCAAGTGATCTGCCTACCTCAGCCTCCCAAAGTGTTAGGATTATAGACATGAGCCACCTTGCCTGTCCTTTTTCATGAATTTTCTAAAAACTTAAAGCAAGAACTTTTTGCTTCTTTGACAGATTAGCTTACATCATACCCTCACTAAGAAGAACGATTAAGCTGGATTTTAAAAATAATAACTATATGAATACCACATCTGTAGGAAGTCATTGGAGTGACAACAAGGAAACCAGGACTTTACTGGCCAAGATCTTAAAGGGAACAGTAGTACAGAGCAGTGAGCCCAACATTTAGTGCCACTTTTCCTCTTCAGGCATTTGCAGATATGAAAGCAGAAAAACCTCAGAATCTAGGAAGCTGAACATGGTATTCCATGGTTTTACAAGGCTGAAGAGAAAAAAATGGAAGTACATTGCCTATCAAGTTACAAGATCCTTAGTAGATAATTCAAACTTTCAGTTGAACCCATTGAAAGGCTACATTTTAGGAGTAAGGGTGAGTCAGAAAGATGAGTCCTCAGTGACTGAAACTCAACCTCTCAGTATTTCAATCCTTGATCTATTTTTACTCTAATTGCCTGCCAAAAGTAAAAGTAAATAGTCTCTGGAGGAAGATATTATCCAGAGCCTCAAATTATATAAAATTTTCATGAACAATGGGTGACGTGCAGTTAAAAAATTACTAGGCATATCAGCAAACACAACCAAATCATTTAAGACCAGAAGAAAAATTCAACAGAAAAAACAAAATTAATAAAGGGAAAATGAAAACCAGGCAGTCAGTAGAAACAGGCCCACAGGAGTCCCCAGAATGAAATTTTTGAATGGACTTTAAAATAATTGTGTGATAATGTTCAAGAAAATAAACATATGAAGAATTTCAGCAAACAACTAGAATCTATACAAAACTGTCAAATAGAATTTCTAGGAGCAAAAAATAACCAAAATAATAGAACGGTTTAACAACATATTGGATAGAAACAAAGAAAAGGACTGCATATCTTTAAAAAAAAAATTTAGACTAAATCGTGGTCAGGGATTAAAAAGAATAGAAAATATAGAAAAGAGGATATAAGACAATAGAGGATGTGATGAAAAGCTGTAACATACAAAACAATTGGTTTCTCAAAAGGCAAGAAGAGAGAGATGGTGGTAGTGTAACACTTGAAGAGTGTTTATAGCCCAGATTTTTTCCAAACCTTTGAGAAACAATTAGCTACAAATTCAAGGAATACCACAAACCCTAAAAGTGAAATAATTAATAGAAATCAGACCCCACTTAAACAAATCCTAGAAAAGCTGCCAGAAACCGAGTAACATAAAATTCTAAAAGCAACCAAAGAAGAAAGACACATTATGTTCAAAGAAGTAAAAGTTCAACTGAAAACTGACTTCCCAACGGAAAAACTAAAAATGGAATTCAAAGAACATCTTAAAAGTGCTAAAGAGGCCGGGCGCGGTGGCTCTAGCCTGTAATCCCAGCACTTTGGGAGGCCGAGGCGGGTGGATCACGAGGTCGAGAGATCAAGACCATCCTGGTCAACAAGGTGAAACCCCGTCTCTACTAAAAATACAAAAAGTTAGCTGGGCATGGTGGTGCGTGCCTGTAATCCCAGCTACTTAGGAGGCTGAGGCAGGAGAATTGCCTGAGCCCAGGAGGCGGAGGTTGCGGTGAGCCGAGATCGCGCCATTGCACTCCAGCCTGGGTAACAAGAGCGAAACTCCGTCTCAAAAAAAAAAAAAAAAAAAGTGCTAAAGAAAAATAACTGCCAACTTTGAATGTTATTTACAGCAAAAATGCCTTCCAGAAATGAAGGCAAAAATTCACAGTGCAGAAAACTCTGCAGGACAACCTACATTCTTCAAGTCAAAAGAAAAATAAAGGTGTTGCAGGGAACCTATACATAAAATAGAATTAAAAGATATTGGGCTGGGCCTGCTAATTCATGCCTATAATTACAGTAGTTTGGGAGGCCATGGTGGGTGGATGGCATGAGCCCAGGAGTTTGAGACCAGCTTGGACCACATACCAAAATCCCATCTCTACAAAAAAATTTTTTTTTAAAATTAGCAGCTACTTGAGAGGCTGAAGTGGGAGGATTGCTTGAGCCCAGGAAGTAGAGGTTGTAAGAAGCTAAGATCGTGCCGTTGCACTCCAGCCTGGACGACAGAGTGAGACCCTGTCTCAAAAACCAAAAAAAAAAAAAAAAAAAAAAAAAAAAGACAAACCGTTAAACTTTGTTTTCTTATTGCTGTCATGATTCAGTTTAACAAACAAGTTTTTTGATATGTTGAAATAAGTGGAAACTTGAACTGTTACTACCCATGTGATGTTAGGAAATTTGTAGTATGATACTATTGTTACATTTTAAAAGAGAGATTCTTATTTTTTTGAGATACACACAGTGATATGTATGGATAACATTGTATGATATTTAGTATTTTTAGTATTTGTTTCTGAATAACATAGGAGGAGGGGATAAGAGAAGAGACATACAGGCTGGCACAGTGGCTCACACCTGTAATCCCAGCACTTTGTGAGGCTGAGGCAGGCAGATCATCTGAGGTCAGGAGTTCGAGACCAGCCTGACCAACATGGTGAAACCCTGTCCCTACCAAAAAGACAAAAAATTAGCTGGGTGTGGTGGTGCACACCTGTAATCCCAGCTACTAGGGAGGCTGAGACAGGAGAATCACTTGAATGTGGGAGGTGGAGGTTGCTGTGAGCCTGGATCGTGCCATGACCCTCCAGCATGGGCAACAAAAGCGAAATTCAGTCTCAAAAAAATAAGAAAGAACAGGCGTGCAAATGAAACAAGATTGATGTTGAAGTAATTGTTGAAATTGGGTAGTGGGGTCATGGAAATTCATTTATATTGTCCATTTTTGTATATGCTTGAAGTTAGAAGCTTTTTTAAAAGAGAAAAGATGACATAAAGACATTTGGAAACAGAAAAAAGAAAGCTATTTCCAACAGACTTAGGCAATTCTTAAGGCAAGTAGAGAATATTCACAGAACCAATTCACTGTAGGATGTAAGGGAAAAACAAAGACAGCAGGAGAATTTAGAGTAGTACCTGATATCCAAATTCAGTGAGCAGAAGGGATTGTTACATTAAAAAGACAAGCATTGTTGGGTAAATCATGGTGAGTAGTCATATTTAACAGTAGCTGTGTGAACACCTTGAATTCTTGTTGCTAAAACTCATGCATGTCTTAAAACTATCTTTCAGCTAACTACTTTGTATGAGAACTTAAGCATACACAACCAGCAGTTGGAAGAAGAAGTTAAAGATCTAGCAGACAAGAAAGAATCAGTTGCACATTGGGAAGCCCAAATTACAGAAATAATTCAGTGGTGAGTACTCTTTTAAACATGTTTTTGTAGATGATTGTGGTTATGTGGCCAAGTTGGTGTGAATTCCAGGTGGCTACTAATAATGGTTTTTATCTCATTTGTCAGCTATGATAAATAAGTTACTCTGAAAAGCACAGTTTTATTACCGATCTGTTATTTGTGTTCTACTGTGTTTTCTGTTCTGTTTCTCTGTTCCCTAACTCTAACAAATGTCCCATAACAGCTTTTACACAGCTTCATTGAAATCTGATTATTACTTTCTAAGAAAATGTTGCTACCTCCAGAGTCAAAGTTGGTCCTTAGAGAACTGTTGAAATTCATCTGCTACCTATAGATGTTCCTTTCTAAGATCGAAACTGCTGTCTTTGTATTTTAAGAAATGAAAGGCCTGCAAAAATACTTAGAAGCTCAAGATACTGTTACACCTTCTATTATGATTATACCAGATTAATTCACACATGGCATTTTTAAAACCTTAAATGGTTACTTTTTAGTTTTATCAGCTGTTTCTCAAACTCTTAGGATTTAGATTGGAATATTCATCTTAGTAACCGTCATATTCATTTATTAAATGATAATGCTGGTGCTTGTAAAAATTTTTACTTTTTAGTAATACGTGGAGAAAGTAGAATCTAACAAAGACTTTATTGCCAAGTAAAAACAGGTAGTTTAACTTTGTATATTTATTTAACTTTTTAAATCCTTTTAGGCAAACAGTAGGTGTTTAATTTATAGCAAAACAAATATAGGTTGAGCATTCCTAATCTGAAATTTGAAATGCTTCAAAATGTGAAATTTTTTGAGTGCTGACATGACACCACAAGCAGAACATTTTAGACCTGACCTCATGATGAGTCACAGTCAAAACTTTGTTTCATATACAAAAAAATTAGTTTAAAACATTGTAAAAAATTACCTTGCCGGGTGTGGTGGCTCACGCCTGTAATCCCAGCACTTTGGGAGGCCGAGACAGGTGGATCACGATGTGAGGAATTCAAGATCAGACTGGCCAACATGGTGAAACGCCACCTCTACTAAAATATACAAAAATTAGCTGGGTATGGTGGCTCATGCCTGTAATCCCAGCTACTTGGGAGGCTGAAGTAGGAGAATTACTTGAACCAGGGCCCAGGAGGCGGAGGTTGCAGTGAGCCGAGATCACGCCACTGCACTCCAACCTGGGCTACAGAGTGACACTCCATCTCAAAAAAAAATTACCTTCAGGCTGTGTGTATAAGATGTATATGAAACATACACAAATTTTGTGTTTTGACTTGGGTCCTATCCCCAAGATAGTCTCATTATGTATATTCAGGTCTTCTACAATCCAAAAAATCTGAAAAAAATCCAGAATACTTCTGGTCTCAAGCATTTCATATAAAGGATACCCAGCCTATAGTTTCGTCGTATGTCTATAGCTCAGTTATTTGTTGGGAATTTTATTTCTTGTATTCATATTTTGGTTCAAATATTTTTTCCATTAAAAGCACTTTGAGTTTAGTATACAGATTGAGTATTCCTTATTCAAAATGCTTGGGACTAGAAGTATTTTGGATTTCTTTTTGATTTGGGGGAAGTTTGTGTTATACTTACCAGTTCAGCATCCCTAATCCAAAAATTTAAGCATCTTGTCAGTTCTCAAAAAGTTTCAGATTTGGGGGCATTTCAGATTTTGAATTTTCAGATTAGGAATACTCAGCCTGCTTTTAAAAAATGAAAATGCTCAAACAAGATTTTAGGACCTCGTGGCATATAGTACTTTGAATGTTTCCTGGGACAAATGAATAGTGCTAATACAAAACAAATATTGCAGTATATATAGAGAGTGATTATGTATAGTAATAACCTTTTGTGAAGGCACTTCTAATGGCTCTTGAACTCTACCTCCTCTCTCTTTTGCTATGAAATATCCCTTGCATAAGAAAACCTCTTATAGCAAGGACATCTACTTCTCATCACTGTTAGAGTGAGGACCTTCCTTCTTGCCGTTGGCTCATCAGAGGACTTCATATATTCTCTTTGGAATAATGTTACCAAGAGTGGTTAGATTAATAGGCTAGTCCATAAGATTTATTTTTAAACTTTATTTCCTCACATAAAGCATTCTTCTGGTACAATATGAGATACAGAGGTCTATAAATGTAGTACTTGCCTTTAAGTAACTAACATTTAAAGTTTAAAAAGTAATTTGACCAGAGCTGGAGATAACTTACGAGACTTAAATATAAATGCCTTACATGTTGAATAGATGCTGATTTTTTAAAAATAAGAATGTAGTGTTGAGAGAATTATCTCAGACTAGGTACTCGAGAAAGGTGGGAGTAATTAGTTAAACTAGACTGTGTTTTCTGAAAACACTGAGTTTAGTAAAATATCCTATACCTAGTTTTACCAAATTGGAGAATTTATGTAAAAGAATAGTAGGAAGTAAGATTAATAAAGTTACTGCAACACAATTGTCATGAATACTAGGTAAGAGTTTTACCTTCACTTATTTGTAAGATGGAGAAGGTTTTTGCAAAAGATAATGATATTAATTAAAATGGTGATTAGGCAAATAGCTCTTAATAGTAATGTTCAGGATGAAATAGGAGGTAAGGTTGGAAATAAAGTGAACAAATGCAGGAGACATTGTGAAAGAAAAATCTATAGGACTTAATACTTACAAATGAAGGGCAAGAGATGAGGAGAAATCAGTATTTCTGAATTCTGAGTTAAGGAGATTAAGAAAATGATAGTATCATTGAAATAGGAAAGTCGAGAGGGGTAACCAACCTTGGGGAAGATAATACAATCAATTTTAACTGTTATTTTATTTTGCTTGTTGGTGAGAATGAGGTGATCCTGAGACATCTCTTAGTAGAGATTTTTCATATGCTTTCGAATAACTGACATAAAGGTTAGGATTGGAAATGTAAATTTGGGAATTAAATTCCTAATAAATAAGGCCAGTGAAATGGCTAAGATCTTTTTAAGGAGACAGGTAAGGAGAATGGTAAGGGCTATATTATAAAAGCTAGATGAAACAGCTCTGTAGGAGAACCAGGAGAAGCGTTTAATAATTACAAAGGGCTTCAGTAATGAAACCGTTATCTCTCTTTATTTAAATCCACTCACATTATTTAAAACATTCCTCATTCAGTAATGCTCATTTGTGTAAGGTAATAGCTTATATTTATTAAAATATTAGAGTGTTCCAGTCATTAGGCTGGAAATTCACATGTATTCATATTTAGTTATTACACCAGTCCTGTGAGGTCCATATTATTACTAAACCCATTTTATAGGTGGGATAACAAAGTTAGAAAAGTAACTTGCCCAAAGTCACACAGCTGGTAAGCACTAGGATTTGAAACCAGGTGTATATGACTCAAGAATCAGTTTCTAATTACTATATATACCCTGCTTTTCAAGAATTATACCTTATATATCTTCTTTTGTCTTCTTAGTTTTCAAGAATTATACCTTATATATCTTCTTTTGTCTTCTTAGTATGCCCAATTTAATAGTATTTAATAAGTATTAATTAATTGATTATTTGAGAGAACTTGGAAGGAAAGGATTAAATTTTCCAAGAGAACACTATAGCTCTAAGATGGCCTTTTGTAGTTGAGTTTTAACAGATTAGCTTCAGCAAAATAGTTGAGGCAGGAATTAGACCTCATGGAGTATAGGGGAATGAATGGAGGGTTTTAATACTAGAGCAATTACATGTCAGTAGTATAACAATGAAAGAGAGGAAAAAAATAGGATGTTTGGGGGTTTGTCAATGAGGGGCATGGGGAACTTTTGGATTTGGTAGCGTTTGTACATGTTTAAAGGAACATATGAAAATAATGAAATTAAAAATATAAGGTGTAGGAGGGAGGGTGATTATGTATAGTAATAATAACTATAGTATTAAGAATCTGTTTGAATGATTTCATCAAATAATAAATGATTTCACCAAATTAACTTTTAAAAGTTAAGAGAGTGAGTATAAGTAAACTTAACCAAATGATCTAGAAGCAAGGAACAAGAGATAGTGTTGGGGCCGGGTGCAGTGGCTCATGCCTATGATTCCAGTACTTGGGAGGCTGAGGCGGGTGGATCACCCTAAGTCAGGAGTTTAAGACCAGCCTGGCCAACATGGCTAAGCCCCATCTCTACTAAAAATACAAAAATTATCCAGACATGGTGGCATGCATCAGTAATCCCAGCTACTAGTGGGGCTGAGGGAGGAGAATGGCTTGAACCCACAAAACGAGGTTGCAATGAGCTGAGATTGCAATCACTGCACTCTAGTCTGGGCAACAGAGCAAGACTCTCAAAAAACAAAAAAAAAAAGAGAGAGAGAAATAGTGTTGGGGGTGGAGAAAGTAAGATTTTTACCTAGAGTCCAGTGGAACGTAAGTGGCATGAGTTACCCTCCAAACCGGTAATTCTCTATAGCCAAGAAAAAGAGAAATAGGTTTAATACAAAGTTAGGAATTAGTGGAAGACTGCAGTTGTAAGGGATTGTGAATGTGTTCAACATGGAAATAGAAAGTAAAGTTAGAAGAAAGAGATTGTTTGTCATATAAAATTTCAAACAACCTGAAGTCTGTTTACAAAAAGTTGATTTCCAAAGTTAATAAACACATTGGACTTCACAGTTTCTTGGAAATGTGCATAAGCTAAGATCTCTGAGCTATGGTAGATACTAAACCAGCGCTAGGTGAGACCTGTTAGCCTGGGAACTTAAATGTTAATACAGTTTTCTTCATTGTTACTATATAAGTATCTTTTTTGTATTCTAATAGATAATCTTCCTACATCCCAATTGATTCTCTATATTATAGATCAGGTAATTAAATGAAAAGATTGCAGTCACTTGTGTTCAAAGAATTTTAGAACGACACAACCCTTACTACACAAACATTCTTAACATAATTTCCGAAACCATTTTTTCTTAAAAGGCAATAAAAACATATACATGTACGTAGAGCCTAAGAATATGTAACTGTCACTAGAGAGAGCAGCTTCTTAAAATGGTTTTACTGCATCTCTATAAATTTTTTTGCTTGTACTCCAGAGACAGGCTCCCATCTAAGAGAAAAGAGCACCAACCCTCTTTTAAAAGGCCTCTTTAAGATATATATGAATTTGACTGCTCAGGAGTTTACATTCTAAGAGATACTAATGCAGAGCTCAAGAGTTAAACATGTCTGCTGTATGTATCACAGATACATACTAATTTACCTGAAATGTACTTTCCTTACAGCTTCAGTGACCTGGATTTTATCTCTGAAAACAACCAGCCTGCACAAAGACAAGTTGTCTACCCAAAAGTGTGTTAGAATACACTTGTGGGCCGGGCACAGTGGCTCACAACTGTAATCCCAGCACTTTGGGAGGCCAAGGCAGGCAGATCAAGAAGTCAGGAGTTCAAGACCAGCCTGGCCAATATGGTGAAAGGCATTGCAAAATTTCAACTCCATTTTTTTCCTTTTTGCACTGTGGCTTTCTGTATACCAGTGGTTTTTATTCTTCCTGAGAAAAGGACCTTCTTTTGTAGATTTTTGTAGATATATAGATATGCCTGACTCCTCCCCTCACCATCCGCCCACATAAGGGAAGTATAAGAAATGCAGATGTTTTCTTGAGAAATTCTAAAGTGTGGAATTTGTTTTACTTAATGTAATTTGAAAACTTTCTATCTAAAATTACAATTGTTTTACTAGCTAGATAGCCTTAAGACAGTAAATAGAAATTGGGTTTTGGTAGACTTTAATCTTTCTCTTTGTTATTTTATTGATTATTTTAGAAAACAGAGGAGCTTAATTACAATATTACCTTGATTTTTGCAGAATATGCTATGTCAAGCTTTCTAAATTTAATATACTTCAGCTTTAAGAATGGTTTGTTGTTTTTATGATCGAAAATGGCAGAATCCAATTAATGAGAAGTCTTATTACTTAGAAAGCCTCACACATGTGCATCTGCGTTGTTAGGTTTAAAGAGTGTTAATTTTGTATTTCAAGGGTGAAGTTTTACTAATTTATCAGCTATGAGTAACTTGGGCTTTTGTAAACGTCACCAGCTCTACCATGTACATCAGAGTACAAGTCCATAAACCTCTTCCCAGTTGTTGATAGGTAGTATACTATGGTAGACCTTTTGAAAGAAATTATTTAAGACTGTCTTTGAATTTTCTATCACTTACTTCTTTAGGAAGCTTTAAAATAACATACATTGTACTAAAGCTTTTTTGGTGTACTTTTGTACTTTGTCTTTATATATTCTAGGGTCAGCGACGAAAAGGATGCGCGAGGGTATCTTCAGGCCTTAGCTTCTAAAATGACTGAAGAATTGGAAGCATTAAGAAATTCCAGCTTGGGTACACGAGCAACAGTAAGCTTCTACGATTTTGCATGGAGACTTATCATATTAGAAAAAAGAGATTTTTAGAAACACTATAATAAATCCAATTACTTGTATCAGATTGTTTAGACTTTTAGTCTACTATAAAGTTTTTTATGAGAAAACAATTCATTTGGGTCTTTTCCAGTTTAGAAAAACGTAACACACAGCTGGTTAACTGTAATACTTTAAGTCTTAAAAACAAGTTGAAACTAAAACACAGTCATTATTTCATAGGATATGCCTTGGAAAATGCGTCGTTTTGCAAAACTGGATATGTCAGCTAGACTGGAGTTGCAGTCGGCTCTGGATGCGGAAATAAGAGCCAAACAGGCTATCCAAGAAGAGTTGAATAAAGTTAAAGCATCTAACATCATAACAGAATGGTAAGATTGAATAATATAGTCCCACTAGAAAATTTCTACGTTTGTCAAAAATATTTGGAGAAAAGTTACGTGTTTGGTTTTCTGTCCATTGCTTTCTTTTAGAAAATGAGGTCCAAAAATGTTAGAAAGATTTTAAAATAAGTAGATGCTTTCAAACCTTGTATATAGTGAGGAGGTTTTAATGTAGCCTTGTCTTCCTCTGGCTTGTCCGTAAAGTAGAATTAATAGTATTAAATAATATTACATTATTTACTTTTCCCCTTATTTATAAAATTTAATTGACTCTCACATTTTATTAAACCTAAAATTCTCTCATGTTTAGAATATTATATTTGTATAAAAATCCAACGTATGATGAGAACAAAATATAATCATTTGAAACTTACGGCCTCTATCAAAAGTCTTTTATAAATGAAAATTCTATTGATGTCACATTTCATAATGGTATAGTATCTTTTAAGTGTAATTATTGTTTTTCATGTTCCTTTATGTATTTAAAAAAAAAGTATAAACTCTGAAACAGTTAGCTAATAAACACATTTCCTCAATTCTTGTCACAACATACCATAATACATAAATGATTAAATGAAAAAAATCATAATTAGATTGATTTATAAACAAGGTTCAAAGTTTAAGTGACCTAGAGAAACAATAGGAACTTCACATCACAAATAAACTACAAATATGAAAATCCGTTGACTGCTCAGAATAACAAAAATTCCAAAAGCCGAAAATAAAGGCAGGCCCATGAATTCAGTTTTTAATGGTGTGTAGTCTTAGTCCTTAAATTGGAATTGTTAATCTTTTGAATCAAATCAAAAGCCAGATATATAATACCTCTGTTGGTTGATAAAGTTTTGGCTTATAAGCTTTTTGCTATAAATAATGCAGACATAAGCATTACTTATGTCTTTACTTAAAGGTGCTTATGTGGCATTGAGAAGGGAAAAACTTTTTCTGGAGAAAGTGAATTGATACCAGCATAAAGAGCTACTGAATGTCATTCTCTGTGTTGTAATTTGGAATAAGTATGATCTTTTCTGTTTATGCCTAGGACATATGAGTTTACATATTGTTCATAAATCAGGGAGATGAGCCAGTATCAAAAATTATAAACTTAATCCTGTATATGCTCCACTTTCATGGTTGTCTGTAATGGTATAATATCTAACAAAGTCTAACAATATTCTAAAATTTCTTTGATTTTATAACATTTTTAAATTTAATAATTTAGCTCAGGGTCAGCAGATGTTTTCTGTAAAGGTTCACATAGTAAATATTTTAGGCTTTGATTAGCCTCCACACAGCCACTCATCTCTACTATTGTAGTGTAAAAGCAGTCATAGTCAATACTTAAATGAATGAGGTTGGCTGTGTTCTAGTAAAACTTTTTATCTACATGAAAGTAGGTGGCAGGCTGTACTACTGTTCTTCCTGCAGTAATTTATAGTCCCCCAATTTACCATGACTGACATTTAAACCAAGTAAGTTTCCCTACATCCAAGGTGGCTCACTAGCCAGCAGTAAAAATTAATGACGTTTTTCCTTTTTTCTCCTTAAGTAAACTAAAAGATTCAGAGAAGAAGAACTTGGAACTACTCTCAGAAATCGAACAACTGATAAAGGACACTGAAGAGCTTAGATCTGAAAAGGGTATGGGAGTGTGTGTTTGCATCACTCAGGACTTACTGTTACGTTATAAATATATTTTATTACATAAGAATCAGTTTATTGTGTAGGTGAGAGAATTATTGACATCAGTTCTGGCACTCATTTATGAATATATGTGTGTATATGTGATGCATGCACATACACACACATTTGGAAGACTGGCCTCTCAGTCATTTTGTTTTATTTAGTATACATTATTTAAAGATTTCATAGTAACAGAAAAAGACACTTTGCCATAAATTTGACTTTTTTTCAGTGCCATGGACTATTTCATGAATAACATTTTTGTGATTGGAAAAAAAATTTCTAATGTACTTTATATATTCTCAAATGCTATCTTATGAGGTTTTCACTCTGATAGTGGCAATGCGTGTTAATATTCAGAACTTGGTAAGGGTACTTGAACAAGTATTTCTTAGCACTTTTTATGTGCCTATAATGTATAAAAACTTGGGGGAATTCTTTTTTAGGGTAGTTGAGAAATCAAGGCATGAAATAGCTAAAGATTAATATAGTGTTAATGGGGCAATTCAATAAAGAAAATTTTAGGAGGCATTTCAATGTCATCTTCCACATTGACACTTAAATTCCTTGTCCTGTGGGATATCCTGGATTTATTATCATTACCTTGAAAACTTTACTTGAACATTTTTCCGTTCATGTGAAAACTTAGTTGTGTGATAGCTGTATTACATGAACTTCTGAAACTTTCCTTAATGTGGACGTTAAGAATGTGAAGATTTAATAAAAAGAAATTCCAATTTTTTTAAAAAATAAAGGGATATCTTATATGCATTTATTTGAAATTGATTTACCTGACAAAGGCCATCACTGAATACTGAACTTGTTAATGGGCTTTTTATTAGGTCTAAGTGCTTCCTTCCCTATCCTTTCTCAGCCTTGCAACACCATGAGACAAAGCTGATGAAGTCTCTGCCATCTGTATGTAAAATGATGAAGAGCAGAGACTAATCACATAAAGAAGCTACCATGAAAAAGCCATTACGGATAGTTAATGCTCAATAAATTCTTGTTGATTGAATTTCTTAATTAACAAAAAAAGGAAGGAGCCCAGAAAAAGTGAATAGCAATTCAAATAAGGAGCACAAGCCAGCATGCCAAAATGAAAATCAAACTAGGTTTTCATTAATGAAAACTGGAAGAGAGATACATTGTTTAGTGAAGAGAAGAAAAAGAATACATAAGACATGGACAACTTGTGGCCCTAATGGCAATTAATAGGAGAGAGACTAGTGCAGAATATGACTTGCATGCCAGATGTCATTGACTGCATCATTTTTAGAATAGACCTAAACTTGAAAAAGAAGAGACTTAAGTCTATCACATTGCTTTATGAAGACATGTCTACCATAGCTTCTTAATTGGATTTTTAATATTGCAGATCAAAATTTTACTGTATAATATAATGTAACTACAACTTAAGTAATATAATGTGATATTTACATTATGACGGCAAAGATTTTTTTAATGCTTCGTTTACTATTATGTCCCCAAGTATCTAGAACAGTGTCTGGCACATAATGGGCTCTCAGTATTTGAATGAATTTCTGAACATATTGCCTTACCTGGTAACTATGTTATATTATTAGATAGTAATATGAAAAACACAAATCAGTTAATGTCAATTCCTGAGGATTTGGAAGTAAAAAATGTGGGATTGGCTGTTTTCTGTTTTTTTTTTTGTTTGTTTTTTCTATACCTAGTATTTTTATTTGTATGGTTTAAGAATTATTTGGGAAATTAGGCATTTAAAGTTAATGCCTTAGTCAAGAGATACGTATGACTTTAAAAATTCATCTGAGAAAAACTGAAGTTTGGAGTCTTCATCCTGTCAATAGAAAAAATATCTAAAATCAGATTGACTTTTTTTTTGTAATTTAGTATATTTGTTTTATCACTGCATTATTTTATTATGAAGGATTATATGTATTAGACAGTGCATACTCTATGCTTTGATAAGAGTATTTCAAAACAGAAGCCTGTTTGGTGTTAAATTAACTCAGAAAAATCAGACATAAACAGGCCCCTATTTTTAAATTTTCTTAAGTCTACCAAAATATTTAATGTAGTTTTTTAATGATTTTCTATATGAGAAAAGAAAGAAACTCGAAACTCGATGACTTAAATTTAAGTATTTCATGGAAACTGATATAATTGACTATTAAGTGATATTCTAGGAAATACTAGTGTATTTTAGTTTTTTTCAAATGTAGAGTTAATAATAGTGATCAACTTTGAAATACAGTAGTTTGTGAACTACTTTTAATAGATTCAGACAGGGAAGGTTATCCATTAAAATCAGTTTTAATTGTTGTAGTCTTAAAAAAAGTTGCTGCTGTCTTCTAGGTATAGAGCACCAAGACTCACAGCATTCTTTCTTGGCATTTTTGAATACGCCTACCGATGCTCTGGATCAATTTGAAGTAAGTATTATTAAACTTTTCAAATATCCTCTGTGGTGAATTTAAAATTCACTTTGTAATTTAAAATTCACTTATAATAAAACTTTTATTGCTTCCCACATGAGAGGACCTAGAATCTTAAATAAACAAAACATGTTAGCAGAGGAATATGTTCTGCATTCTTATGGAGACGGTACTACTACCTCTATTAAACAAAACATCTAAGAACCATCATGAATCATTATGAGATTTAATAGCAATTTCATATCTCTTAAGAAATATTAAGAGCAGAACAAATCCCAACTTTTGAAATAATTTGACAGTCTTTCTTATTCTCCAAAGGATAGTGCTACAATAAAAAATGAGAAAATGCCAAAGCTCACATTAAGGTGTTGCTGGTTCCTATTTCAGATCAATTCATCTTTTAAAAACTATACAGTAAGAAATGCTTTTTGTTAAAAAGTATTACATAAACTCTGTTAGGCAGATCACAAAATAATGAAATGGTGATTATGTAACTAGACTGATGTTCTAGTGGGAAGAATTAGAAGCCTCAGTGATTCTGTTGCTTACTTTTAGTTGTTACTTCTAAAGTGCTTACATTTAATGTGATTATTAATTATTTGTCATGAGCTTCATTTTATTACATTTTGGGCACAGTATATAAATTGTGTTTCATTCCTTTAGAAAAAGGAAAAAGAATCACTCTTTAAAAAGTAATTAATGAATCAGTTTCTTGAGAACAATGATAGTAACTGCTTTTCTCATTTATTTATTTGAATTAATGTCATTTGCCTTCAATTGTTTTACAAAATTTTTGATTTATTATTTGTTCTTATTAAATTGCTTCATCCATATTTTCTATTTTTTTATTGCTGTATTCGTTAAATAGGATTCCTTTTCTTCTTCCTCATCTTCACTGATTGATTTTTTGGATGACGTAAGTCTTTGATTTTCAAACCAATGCATCCTTCAGTAAAAAAGATCAGTGAATCGATTTGAAGAATTTGCCTAGTAATGCAGTCAGTTTTAGAAATACCACATTTGAAAATTTATGGGAGCCAAAATATGCTTCTTATCTTAAATATAATGTAGGATTTATCAGCATTAAACATAATGCAGTAAAAATTTACTTGGAAAAATGCTTTAACCATTGGAGAATATCTGTATTTTCAATCTTTATAAGAATTGTAAAGCCTGGAATGCTTATTTAGTTTTATATATATGTATATAAAATATACATATATATACATATATGCTCATTTTTATTTTTCCTGATGATTTCTATTTTACTTTTCCCTTTTCTTTTCAGCACTTTACTGTTTAATTTATATGTTGGTTAAAAATAAACCTCTGGTGGTATAATAAAAAAAGTTACTTTTAATTAATTTCTCCAATAGGTTTTATTGTATGACAATAATAGAGTACTGATTTTAAAATAAACCTATTTTTAATTGATTTATTTTTAATGCTGACAGAATTTCTCTTCTAATGTACAAAGTGATTTTAATTAACATATGCACTATAAATTGACTGCATTATCATTTTCTCTCCTGAATTCTATCAATTTAATAATTTAGAAGTTTCTGTTAAATGTATATCATTCATTCTCTTTACTACCTGGCATAACATTCTCTCTATTCCACATTAAACGGCACAGTAATTCTTGTCCTAAAGCATTTATTACCCTGTTGAACATTTAGTCTTTACAGAAATGGGGAAATAAAATGAGTTCAAATGCAAATATTGTACATAGAATTGTAATTAAAACCAGGGGAGATTTTTTAATGTTTTATTCTTTCTGTTTTGTTAGGATACTTATAGTCAGAAGAGTAGTTAGCATAACTTTCTACTAAAGGAACTTCTAGATCTAGATGTTTAGAATTTGTTGAACAAAAAAGTGATTTTGAATATGTTTGGAATTACTGATGTTTGCGTATTTTCATTCTAAACAGGAACTGTTTTGCTATTCGTAAAACAAATAATTACTCTAATTAATTCTATAGTGTGATAAAAAGAGAACTCTCCTCATGTTTAATGGTATTGCAAGTTATAACCTTGCTGCTCAGGTTATTAAAATACTCAATATGGTATTTCCATACAGATATCATTCACCTTAAAAAGAAAAGAAAGGTGAATTATTTTAGTTGTTCTTCCTACTAGAAAACCTTTTTATTTCTAACAAACTCCTCTTCATTCCCTTTCCTGTCACCAAAAAAAAAACCCAGGAGCAGTATGTATTTTGACAAATACATGAGCTCTTCCCAGCAGATGTTGCAGGAATGCACACCTCAGCCAGGTTCTCAGCTTGTTTCTGTCCTCATAGGCACCCTGCCACTGCTACCACCCACCTGTAATGCCTGAGCACCCCACAGCCATTTCCCAGTGTTACTTTTTCTCCAGGAATATCCTTTCTCGTCTTCCACCCACTATTAATGCAGCATAAGCTCAGTACAAACATAAAAGTAAATTTTATTGCACTGCAAGGGAACTCTTAGAAAAAGGAAAAAGAAGCTGAGTTCACAAGAGCTGCCAAATCTTTTATTCATGTTCCAGTTCCTAAAAGGCATGATTTCCCACTAAGCTCCATTCTCCGAATTTATTGGTTAAATGCATAAGCAGGCACAAATCCTGCCTACACAACTTTCTAGGTGTATGGTTTGGAAGAAATTAACCTTTCTACACCTTGAGCTTGCCTATCAGACAAATAGTAATCATGCTAAAACTAATCTCATAAGGTTGTTTGAAGATTTAAAGAAACCGTATATGTAATGTCCTCAGCAATAATGCCCTTACTACTCTTAATAAACTGGCTCCCTCCCTTTCTGTATTCTCTTTAGCTTCTTTTCTTGACCATCAATTCAGTTTCACTTAAATACTTTCTTAGCTCTTAATCACTCAGTAATCTACCCACCACCAATATTTTATGGCATAAACTTCATGTTTCTCTTGAGAGTTTGTACCTGTGATCTCCCTTCCCAGAGTTATCGTTCATTCATTTGATCCTCAATGTCGTAGCAGAATGATGTTTTGAACAGCAGTATTGAATCTTTGACATAGTGGAGTTTAGCATCCAAGATATAATGCTCAAGTTCTTCTGTAGTTCCTTTTTTATTAGGCACTTGGATTTTTTTTTTTTTTTCAGATGGAATCTAGCTCTGTCACCAGGCTGGAGTGCAGTGGTGGGATCTCAGCTCACTGCAATCTCCGCCTCCTGGGTTTAAGTGATTCTCCTGCCTCAGCCTCCCCAGTAGCTGGGACTTCAGGTGCACGCCACCATGCCTGGCTAGTTTTTGTATTTTTAGCAAAGACAGAGTTTCACCATGTTGGTCAGGCTGGTCTTGATCTCCTGACCTCATAATCTGCCTGTCTCAGCCTCCCAAAGTGCTGGGATTTATAGGTGTGAGACACTGCACCCAGCCACATTTGGATTCTTAAGGAACAAATCAAGTCTTTATTGTTCTCTGTGCCAAATCTAGTTATATTGTGCTTCATGTTTATATGCCTGCCCTCTGCAGTAAGGCTCCAATGCATAGTATAAATCCTTCTGGGCATTCTTTTTTGTTTTCTGTCTCATTGCTATGGAAGAAATTATATTGAAGACCTAAAGTTTGAGTTGCAGCTGGGACTTGCAGGTATAGAAGGGAATAAGGCTAGTATTAAGCAAAATTGCAGGAAATCAAGTCCTTTGAGTGTCAGTATATCATCATTCTCCCTCTGTCTCCTGGAACCCAGTGTTATCATGCTGCCCTCTGATATGTCGGAGCTTTACCACCAGTGCCTCTCCTCCTCCAAAATTACCTTCTTTACTCCTACTTTTACCCTTCCACACAGGTCTCTTAAAAGTGTAGTTACTTTATTTAAAATAGTATAGTTTTAAATTAAAATGTTCCCACCCCTAATTTTTCCTTCGTATGTTTTACCTGTTACCTCAAAATTCAAATGAATGCTGGAATTTTTGGCAAAATGGGAAGATGTTCAGAGCAAGATGCTTTCCTTTTTAAGTCACATTGTTTGGCCCATCCTTGTATGTGTAAGAGTAGCTTTGAAGAGAAGCAATATATGTAATACCAATCATTCCCTCCCTCTAGGAAAATGAAAGGAGGTAACCAGGCAGAGCAGAACACATTCTCAACACTTTCTGCTTCTCTGACTTGGGGGAATGTAGACATTTTGGCTTTTCTATGTGTAGAAACACAAGAGTTTTAAAGGAGAAAACTTTAGAAAATAGTCTAGTTGTTTCAACCATTGTCGAAGCACTCTTCAGTTACTAAGAGTGGATAGGTTACTCTCCCATTTTTAAGAGTGACATTTTAAGAGTTCTCAATCTTTGGGGATTAGGACAGTGTGGTGATAAATTGTTATGCAAAATACTCTTTAGGACAGATAAAGAAGGGTTTGAGTTCATTTTAAAAGAAGTTGAGACTACTTTGATAAGTGGTCTCTTAAGAAAGGCATTTGCATTCAGTCTATTAAGAAGGCAGTAGAACAGAGATACCAAGATCCCTTCTCCTGTAGAAATTATTCCCACTTCTACCCTCATCTTTTCTTTCAACCGTACATACCCAATCCTGAACTTAATCTATATTAGCCCCAGACTCTTTCTAAGTAACAGACAGGGTAAGGAGCAAATGGAGTTCAGCTGCTTAGATTTTCCCATTTCTCTCCCCTAGATACTCCCTTCATCCCAATAGTAACAGATGCAGAGATCATCATACCAAGCTTGTAGCAACTTCCTGTACTCTCTTCATTTTCTTTTTAGCTGAACCAAAAAAACCTTAGCTTGAGTATATTATAGACAATGCTAATTACAATCATAAAAATGAGCTGCTTGCTCTTTATATTTGAGAAACATATTGTCATATAGTAAATATGTGCTAAGTAAGTTTTGAATTTGATTAAATTACAATTCTACACTTTCTTCATTGAGTCCCTGTTCACAAAAATAGAAATTGCCCATTGCCTGGCAAATGAGAATGTACTCAACTTGCTTTTTCAGAGTTGTCTTAGTCTGACATACTGCTGAAAGAGTAAATCAAGGATTAAGCTCTGGAATATAAAGGTCAGACACAGAGAAATAGAGATAGTATCTATAGCCCAACTCTCTGGTCCCCCTAATACTGTTTTCCATTCTTGTATTCTGGTATATAAGAAAAGCAAGTAGTCTGTCAATATTGGCAGGCTGAGTTCTGGACTTGTTTTTAATCTTTTAATCTTTAATCTTTAATCTCTTGTTTCTAATCTTGTATAACATCTTACTAAGATGGTTCAAAATATTTAATTTCAGTTATGGCTCCTAACTTCTTTAATTTATCTCTTGATTTAACATGGTTCTATTTCCCAGCTTCTTTTACATTCTGTTACAATCAGTTACAGAAATCTGAAGCTTGGCAGCATAGTTTCAGCTATACTTGGGAGCATGGTCAATCATATGTGAGAATTGGTAGGAGATAGAATCTTTTTTTTTTTTTTTTTTTTTGAGGCGGAGTTTCGCTCTGGTTACCCAGTCTGGAGTGCAATGGCGCAATCTCGGCTCACCGCAACCTCCGCCTCCGGGGTTCAGGCAATTCTCCTGCCTCAGCTTCCTGAGTAGCTGGGATTACAGGCACGTGCCACCATGCCCGGCTAATTTTTTGTATTTTTAGTAGAGACAGGGTTTCACCATGTTGACCAGGATGGTCTCGATCTCTCGACCTCATGATCCACCCGCCTCGGCCTCCCAAAGTGCTGGGATTACAGGCGTGAGCCACCGCGCCCGGCCTCAGGAGATAGAATCCTAAAACAGACATTGTAAAGATTTTTAATCCTATGACCAAAATCGGTCCTGCTTCTTTGGCATTCCTGAAATTTCCTCATTCAATTTTTGTTTTTACAAGTTCCATCTACATATTCAGCACAACCCTACCTGAAGATTGCATATTTCAGAAAGTTACATGCATTTTTTCCTCAACTTAGGCAATATATTATGTTGAATTATATATATTGTATAGTTTATCGCATATATAATAATGTATTTAGACAATCTAAAGAGAAAGAACCATGATTATGTGGTCCATTTCTTCTTTGGTATTTTATTAAGTAAGACCTCTTGGATTAATTAATTGAACCTTAAAAACTATTAGCCAAATTATCTACTCCTGAGATTATTTCTTTTGGTTTTTGCTTGTGTGCCTACTTCATATTCAGTCTTAAAGTTCTGGTGGCAATTCGTAGACCTATATATGAAGTAGATGTTTTGAAGTGGGATATGATTGCACATTAAGACAAGGTGCTGGTTTATATAGTGTTTGCCTTGAATTCAGTTTTGGTGTTTATAAAAAAAACTGTGTATGTAGATATATAAAAGAGAGGAAGCATGTGGATGTGTTTTCCTCTCTTTCTCCTTTTCTGTTGAAAACATAAAAATATTGAAAACATAAAAATTAGATCATTTCTAGTTAAACACTTTGGTAAGAAAACATTGCTGTGGTGATTTAGTATCATTATTAGCTTTAAATGATACTAACTTAGAAAATGTGTTGTCATTCATTTTCAAAGATAGTTTTGGGAGACATTTTAACTTGTTTTTACTATAGTGATAATATATTTATTTTGAGATACTAATGCTCTTTTTCATGGTTTTAGCTCACTCCAGACTCT
Organism: Saimiri boliviensis; assembly: GCF_048565385.1. Taxonomy (NCBI): domain Eukaryota; kingdom Metazoa; phylum Chordata; class Mammalia; order Primates; family Cebidae; genus Saimiri; species Saimiri boliviensis. The sequence goes on along the minus strand of NC_133462.1, from coordinate 77,462,497 downwards.
AGTCTAGCAGTAGAGATAGCCAAAAAAAAATTATTTTTTTAATGTTAAACATTTTAGCACTTTTTACATGGGTAGTAAGATACTGGGCATAATGGTGGATACAAAGACAAAGCAGATGTGGAAATGACCTCAAAATGCTTATTTTGTAATTAGAAAAATAATTATATAGTTAACGCACTGTGCAATGTGGAAAGCAGTAAATGCCGTGAGAAATACCTAGGTTAAGTACTACGGACATTCAGAAGGATTCATTCAATATTTATTGAGAATTTTTAAGTTTAAAGGCTTATGCTAAGCATAATACAGTATTTCCTGCCCTTAAGCTTAATACACTATTTCCTGCCTTGACAGTCTAGTGGGAAAGACAAATATATAACCAGATAACTATAAAACCATGTGGGAAATACAGTAATAAAAGATAAAGATTATCTGTCATGGGAATACAAAGAAGAGAGATTTCTGACTGAACAAGGAGGATCCAGAAAAGCTTTCTAAAGGAAATAATGCCTGAGCTGGGTCTTCACAGATGACTATGTTCAGCAAAATAAAAAAGGAACTACGTAAGAGGAGTATATTCTAGACAGGCAGAGCAAACTTGGGGAGAGAGGGAGCAGAGGGTTGCAGGGTTGTGGACAGGGAGATTTCAGTTTAGTTTGAATTGTCCCTTGCTTGGCAAACAAAAAGGACAAAGAAGGGATTGAGAAATGAGTATGAAGACATGGGCAAAGGCCAGAATAAGGGTCTGTGTTTCTCAACTTTATACTTCATATTACGGATCTTAGATTTAATCAGTCTTGTATATAATAATTATTAAAAGATTTAACAGAAGGGAAAGGTGACAGCTTCATTTTGGACAAGTTAAGTTTGAGTTTCCTAAGGAACATCCAGGTGGAGATGTCCAGCAGATAGATATTTAATATGTGTGTTAGAGGTTTAAGGAAGAGGAGTGAACTGGCAACAGAGATTTGGAAATAATCAGAGTTAAAAGTGGATGAGATTCCCCAAGGAGTAGACTGTAGCAGTGAGCCAAGGACAGAAACCTGGAATCTCCATTGAACAAAGGGTAAAGGAATAGAATCCACAAGAACAAAGAAAGAGTAATGGTTGAGAAGTACACGGTTACTCAGGAAAGTACTTGTCACAATAACTAGAGGAGTGGAGTTTTTTGTTTTTGTTTTTTTGAGACGGAGGCTTGCTTTGTCACCCAGGCTGGAGTGCAGTGGCGCGATCTTGGCTCACTGCAACCTCCACGTCCCGGGTTCAAGCGATTCTCTGCCTCAGCCTCCAGAGTAGCTGGGTTTATAGGCACCTGCCACCACGCCCAGCTAATTTTTTGTATTTTTAGTAGAGATGGGGGTTTCACCATCTTGGCCAGGGTGGTTTTGAACTCCTGACCTCATGATCCACCCACTTTGTTCTCCCAAAGTGTTGGGATTACAGACGGGAGCCACCACTACCGGCCAGGAGTGGAGATTTTAAGGAGGGGAATGATCAGTGTGTTGGTATGGCAGAGATGGCTGATCAGATAGGACAAATCAGAAATACTGACCTTCTGAGTACCAGATCAAAGCAGAATCTGATATGCACTGTATTAGAAGTTCCTTAGGAAGTTAAGAAGTACAGACAGCAGTTGTATACCATTTTTCAGAAGTTTGACTAAGTAAGTTTGAATCCTGGCCCTACCACTTAACAGTTGTATAACCTTGGGCAAGATGATTGTCTTTTTCATCTTTAAAATGAGATCATATTTCCTACCTTATAGGGTTTCTGTGAGAATTAAAATAATTCATATATGTAAAGCACTTTGAAAAGGATCTGCATATACTCTGCACACAATAAATGCTATTATGATTATTAAGGAGAGGAGAGAGATTAATTGATAGAGAAAGAATTGGAGTTGATTTGTTTATTGTTAGGTTGGTTTTGGGGGAAAGAAGGGATGAGATTCTTCCCATTAGTAACTGAGGAAAAATAACTAGTTTTGAACCTGAGACTTTAGCCTCCATAATGGAAAAACTTCTTTAGAAATCTCCAGGCCTTCTAATCCTGGTTTACTGTTAACTTGAATAGTGTTCAGGTCATCTTCCATTCCAGTTTCCTCTGGAAAAAAATAATAGTTCTGGCTGGGCACAGTGGTTCACACCTGTAAGCCTAGCACTTTGAGAGGCCGAAGCAGGTGGATCACTTAGATCAGGAGTTGGAGACCAGCCTGGCCAACATGGTGAAACCACATCTCTACTAAAAATACAAAAACTAGCTGGGCTTGGTGGCATGCACCTGTAATCCCTGCTACTCAGGAGGCTGAGGAGGAGAATCACTTGAACCTGTGAGGTGAAGGTTGCAGTAAGCAATACTCAAGAAAGAAAGAAAGAAAGAGAGAAAGAGGGAGAGGGAGAGAGGGAGGGAAGGAGGAAGGGCACCAGGCAGGGAGGGAGGGAGGAAAGGAACCAGAAAGGAAGGAAGGGAGGGAGGAAGGAAGGGGACAAGAAAGGAAGGAAGGGAACCTGGCGGGCAGGCGGGCGGGCAGGTGGGTGGGTGGGAGGGAGTTCCTGTTTACTTATCTGCCAGAGTTATTGTAACACTAATACTGAATTTTTAGCAGTGTTTCTCATTCTTGAACTTCTTAGTTTTTTTCTTAAATCTTCTATAACTCCTGTACACCTAGTCTATAAGTTTCCTCCTCTAGGTTCCCATGAAAATCTTGTCTATCCCTCCTCTAGGTTCCCATACAAACCTTGTATGTGTCTCAGTGATAGCGTTTATCATATTGTTGCTAGCATGATCTTCTCCAGCCGTCTGTGAACTTCATGCTTGTATTATCTTTCAGTACCTTGCAAAATCTGCTTAGTACCCAACACATTTGTAAGCTCACAATAAACGTTAGGTTGAATTTAATGTAAGAAATTGCTGAAGTAGATATGGTTCATATTAGTGAAGCTCTACTGCTGGAGCATCACAAAAATATTTTGAGATAATTGTCACTTTTTCCTAATTACTTAATTATTTAATGCTAGAAAGGTGAAAGTCCCTCTTTTGACTATGGCTGAAGTTGAGTCAGGATGGGGTATTGTTTAAATAACTTTTTATTTTAATTTATTACAATTAATTCTGAAATTCTGACTTAGCCCTTGTCATTTAAAAGAATCATTTTTGAAAACAGTAAAAATTTGGTAGGTAAATGTCTAAAGCCAAGCTAGTTCATTATTTTATTAAATGTTTGCCAGCACTAAATCAGAAATACCTAGATCTTTTTTGTTCTCATTTGTTCCATCCTGCTACTGCCAACCTTTCCATAAAAGAAATTGTCCATCACTTGATGAAGCATTGTTTTGTGGGTCACTGTTTGTACATGGGCCAATGAAAAGTTTGTCAACCTTAGATCTAGTCCAAACAACTGTTTCTTTACCATCCTATCCTCCAGTTTTTCCTGAAAATACATGTACATTCAAACTATCCAAAACTGTGGCTTTATATGTATGTTTATATACTTTGTCTGATAATACAATAGTACTCCTTGAGAGTCTTATATGTGTAAATATTTGTAACATGTCGTATTCTCCTTTCTCTGTTGAAGCGCTCTCCATCCTGTACTCCAGCTAGCAAAGGCAGACGTGTAAGAGACTTTTGCACTTTATGTACTCATCCTGATGCCTTTTACCCCTCTCTCATCCTTTTGCCTGTGATTGCAGAAGCTGTTAATGTTTTTGTGGTATATTATTACATTTATTGCATGCTTTGTGCTGCTGCTCCTGCTATTGCTGTGCTGCTTTTATGTATATTCTTTTTATTTTTTGGCTTTGGCTGCACAGCTTTAAGAATGTTCATATAAATTACTATAACCAAACTACTAAAATGATGAAATGCCTTTTTCATTTTGATCAAGGGAAAAATGATCCTAAAGTATGCTTTCTAAATTAGTCAGAGACAAAGTACGTGAGTTCCTAAATAAGAATCTGTTTTAAACAAATATATAGATGTTTCTTACAGATTTTAATTGCATAGAAAGAAAACTTGATAATTCATATTGTATAAAATTCAAAAATGATTTGGGACAAATTGTACATCTTATTGACTACAGTTTTATGTAAATCAGTTCTGGAGAAATCTTGTTGTTGTCATTGTTTTAACGTAGTTCAAAGGAATCTTCCTAAATAAGTATAGAGACCTGAGGAAATAATAATAAATCCTTTATATGCTAAGATAATTCCAAGATTTAAAAAATATCAGTAACATTATTTATATATGTATTATTAACAAACTGTAAGTATCTCCCTATACTAATTCTAGTTCCATGTTTCTCAGCTTGAAGTGAGTCAGCCACTACTCTGCTACAGGATTCTCACATGCCCAGAGTTGGAATTTTTCTAAACCATCCTACATCCCAGTACTAGTCATATACAGACATACATACTTCCTCATTGAAAAACAGCAGGCTAGCTGACAGTGTTGGGATTTTTATATACTACATAAAATCTTAACATTAAAAAGGAAAGTCAGTGATAGATAAAAATTGTTAATGTTCATAGGTTATCCCCATGGAGAATGATCAACACTTTACATTCATAAGTCTTGGACTCAAGAAGTTCTAGATGAGGGAATTCTCTGGTTTGTGGTGGGCATGGGAAGCAGTAGGGTGGCCTGTTCCTCCTGTGGTCCTGTCTTTCTGGTGTGCTGGAGGGTTGGTTGTAAAAGAAACATGAATAACTCTAATACAGCCTATACAATATTTTTGGATTGCTGCTTATTAATGAATAAGCATTTCAGATACCTGTACTATGGCCAGTAGAACTGCATTCAAGTGATATCTCATTAATTATTGTGTTTATGAAAGATTACTAGTTCAACTGAGTGCTTGATTATTTTGAAATTAGTGGAGACCTAAAACCATTAGATACTTGGATTTATCAAATTAATCTGAATAAATATGTTGATTACATTACATAACCTCTAGAAGGGAAAACCAAAATATTGTGTGCCCGATTATATTAAGGTCAAATAATCAGCCTGTGAATTGACTAAATTTTTAACTACGTACTTGGTTTTTTTAATAAGGTTATAATTTAGGATTTGTTTCTCTAATTAATTTTATTTTGGATTAATTATGTCTCATTTGCTTTGCAGACTTCTGGGGCCTTGGCCATGTAGAACATTTTTTGTGACTCTTAAAATAAGAAAAAAATTTTGAGGGAAATAGCTGTTAGAAGGTCTCTCTGGGCCGGGCGCGGTGGCTCAAGCCTGTAATCCCCGCACTTTGGGAGGCCGAGGCGGGTGGATCACGAGGTCGAGAGATCGAGACCATCCTGGTCAACATGGTGAAACCCCGTCTCTACTAAAAATACAAAAAATTAGCTGGGCATGGTGGCGCGTGCCTGTAATCCCAGCTACTCAGGAGGCTGAGGCAGGAGAATTGCCTGAACCCAGGAGGCGGGAGGTTGCGGTGAGCTGAGATCGAGCCATTGCACTCCAGCCTGGGTAACAAGAACGAAACTCCGTCTCAAAAAAAAAAAAAAAAAGAAGGTCTCTCTGTAATTCTATGTTTTCATTCTATGGGATATGAATAAACTATAATTAAGCATAATCTATTGACTTATAATTACATATGATTTTTTTAAATGTAGGTATAATAGGCTCAGTTGTCTGCTTTCCTGGCCTCCTTCAGTTTTTCTTGGGTTAAGTATCTAACAAAAAAAGTCAGCCACTGAAAAGTGATTGTGCCTGTGATGAAGATGCTTGAAGAATTATAAAGAATTTAAATTTGAAAGAATGTACTCAGCTGTTAAATAGAAACATCTCAGTGGCATAGTGTAGAACATTAGTGTTCCCTGGGACATCAGTGTATTTCAGTAGGACATATATAATATAGTTGTCGTTCTGAACAGTGGCCTCTACTCTAACAGTAGCATAAGATTTTATGTTTTATACCATGTTTAGAAAATAAAATATGCAGTATTTTAATAAATTAAAAATTAACCATGAAATGTCACATGAATGAGGTAGTATTACAAAATAATGTTTCTTGCATTCTTGTATCTAGTATGCTATTAAACCTTATTTACAGTTTGAATATTTATCTTCTTTATAAGTAGTATTAAGTATAGTAGAAGAAAAAGTTTTACTGATGATATTGTTAATATCCAAATACAAATGATGAGGGAGATTTCCGCGGTGCTTTCTTTAGTAGCTGAATATCTTGATTTCAGATTGTTCCTTTAGAATTTGGGGCAGAGATTTTTACAGCCCACATATGGCTTACCTTTCTCTTATGTTTTCTTAGAATATGTGTAAATTCTTCAGACTAGATATTCAAATCTGATATTGAAAATAACTTGAGAATAAATTTTCTTAAAGGAAAACAAGGTGCATTATATATAACTAGTAAGATTACACTTAATAGTCATCATCTTTAGTCGTTTGTTAGAATTTATTCTAGAGCAAAAAAATGTATTTACTGTTTTCCAAATGATATAGTACTTCTTTATTACTGTTTTTGTATCATAAGCTCAATTAACAGAAATATATCACTAAAGATTTGAGTTTATACGTGTTGTAAATACAAAATATTAAATTACCTGAATTACCTTCCACTTTGTTTTCAAAATACTTGTAGCTAAAGGATAAAGAAAATTGATAGAAACTGGATTTTGTCCAGGCTTGGTGGTTCATACCTATAATCCCAGAACTTTGGGAGGACGAGGTGGGAGAATCGCTTGAGCCCAGGAGTTCAAGACCAGCCTGGGCAACATAGGGAGACCCTGTCTCTACAAATTTTTTTTTAAAAAATTAGCCAGGCCCAAAACCTAAAATGCAATTTAAAAAAAAAAAAAAAATTAGCCAGGCATGGTGGCACATACCTGTGGTCACAGCTACTCTAGGAGGCTGAGGTAGGAGAATTGCGTGGGCTCGGAGTTCAAAGGTTGTAGTGACCCATGATTGTGCCACTGCCCTACATCCAGGGCAACAGAGAATGATCTTGTCTCAAAGAAAATGAAAAAAGAAAAGAAAGTTGGACTTTTTAACTTACAGTTTTATGTTTGCCAGTACATACAACTTGTCAGATGCAAGCTGGTTTTTAGTAGGTTGACCATATACAGTCTATATCGAATCTTGGTGTTTTTTACTTTGAAGCAAAGTTTCTTATGAGAGGGTTTTTACTTGTTCAAAGCTGTAATTATTTAGGCAGTAGAAAAGGCGTGTTAATGCATATTTAAGATGAGTAGTTGTAGTTATTTTTATTATTTATAAGAAAACCATACTGTTCATAATTTGAAGAATTCTTGATAAGTGGGTTATCTAAAAACCAGTTCTGTGATTCTGGTGGGGGGGGGGGGTGAAAAACCTTTTTTAATGTACTACTGTAAAAACACATTCGAGGATCTTTTAGTAGAAAAATCCTAATAGCTTCAGGGAGCTTTATGAACATTCTGGATTACAGTATTTTGCATTATGGACAATATCACTAATATTCAACTTTTCTGTCTTTTTTGTTAACAGAAGATTAAGTAAAAATGATAATGAAGTATAGTAGATGTTTCTAATGACTGTTCATCAGAATAACACCTTAAAGTATGTTTACTTAGGAAAAGAAAATTAGCTAGCCAAAAAAAAAAAAATTGTATTTACTTAAATATATTTCTTATATTGAATTTATAACATCTCTGCTATTGATATATGTTTATTAGCTTTTGCTGCATTATACTTCATGCTATAATATTTTAGCACAGAAAGAATGACAAAAAGAATATTTTAACTTCCATGGCTAAAATATATTAATAATGATTATGTTTGTTTTTAAGGCTTTAAAATACTTTGTATTAAAATAACTGATGGTATTAATCAGTTGCTTTGCTGCTGTACTCTATCAGATTCATTGCCAGTTCATTACTAAAATGAATCATAGGCTATCTTTAAATGCCAGCATGTAGTCATTGAATATTCTGAAAGTTTATAGAATTGATTGCATTTTAGTGGATAGAATAAGCCATTAATTATAAGTGCATTGGTAGGCATTTAATTGTAGTTAAAATTAGTAACATCCTGAAAATTCTAGTCTGGTTGGTGATAATAAAACTTTAATAAAGAAAATAAGTTATTTGTGTTTTTCTTATTTTTAGTGTTAATACCACTTTTGAGATATTGTTTACTCTGGTGGTCCTGATAAATGAAATGAAATACTTAGATCTATTAATGTTATTAGCTGTTAGATTGATTTACAAGACCTGGACTTTTTTTAAATTTTTTAATTTTTGATATTTAAAATGGTTTTTGCCTTGAGTTTATTCATCTTTGCCAAGCTTTGTTTTTTGTCTTTTAAAAGAAAAACACTTGGCCAGGCGCGGTGGCTCAAGCCTGTAATCCCAGCACTTTGGGAGGTCGAGGCGGGTGGATCACGAGGTCAAGAGATCAGGACCATCCTGGTCAACATGGTGAAACCCCGTCTCTACTAAAAATACAAAAAATTAGCTGGGCACGGTGGCACGTGCCTGTAATCCCAGCTACTCAGGAGGCTGAGGCAGGAGAATTGCCTGAACCCAGGAGGCGGAGGTTGCGGTGAGCCGAGATCGCGCCATTGCACTCCAGCCTGGGTAACAAGAGCAAAACTCCGTCTCAAAAAAATAAAAAAGAAAACAAAAAAAAAACACAACACTTTGAAAGTAAAGTGTGGCAATTTTTAAATTTTAATTATTATATTCATAGGGTTTTTAAATTAAAGATCAGAGTATCACTGTAAATGGCGTAGTTCAGCTTTATAATATGCCTGCTACCATCTCAAAATATTTCAGTGTTTTCTCTTATTTTTAATATTTTTTAAAAGAAAAATCACTTGATTTTCTTTTAACTCTGATTTTTACTTAAAGGGTATATAGCTCTAAAAAGCTAGTGTGGTAACTTTAATTATTCTGCTTTTTAAAAATTATTATTATTGAGATGGAGTTTCATTCTTGTTGCCCAGGCTGAAGTGCAGTGGCTTGATCTTGGCTCACTGCAACCTCTGCTTCCTGGCTTTAAGTGGTTCTCCTGCCTCAGCCTCCCAAGTAGCTGGGAACAGGCATGTGCCACCACGCTCGGCTAATTTTTGTATTTTTAGTAAAGACAGGTTTCACCACGTTGGCCAGGCTGGTCTCAAACTCCTAATCTCAGGTGATCCACCCACCTCAGCCTCCCAAAATGTTGGGATTACAGGCGTGAGCCTCAGCGCCTGGCCTATTATACTTTATTACAGTTAACTATTTTCTTTTAAGCTAAATATTTTCTGTTTTTGAATAACCACCTTTGACCTCATTCAGCAGAGAAAATCACTTTTAAATCTATCCATATCCATATTCTCTTTCATTTTTATTGATTGAGAAAAACTAGTTAGGAGAAAAAGGCTTGACAGTAATCCTTCAGAAGAGCCAAGAGGTGTATGTTAAAAGCCTCAAGAGTGAGTTAGTAATTTGTGTAGCCACAAATTAAATTGATGGGTATTTTTCCTTTCTCCAATATCCCACTGTCATAATATCACAATTTCATAGGATCAACAAACATGCTGGTAAGTATTTTAATAACCAGCTCTGGGGCTAGGGAAAGCCTTGCTTTTTAGGTTCACTGATATCATGATACAACCTTCCATTAGACCATATACTGACAAAATGGCTTACGGCAGTGTTTTCTAATTTTAGTGCAAGACAGTATAAGACAGTATGCTCAACTTCTGTCAGCATGTGTTTAAACAGCTCAAAGAGCAGGTCTGCTATAAAATTTCAACTAGTACTGTTGGAAACAGTATGCACTTGGCCTTTCCCATTTTTAAAGAGTTTTTGAAATAATTGGACCCAGAGATACAAAGCCGTTGTATCAGCTATTCACATATACACAACATTACTTTTCACACAGGAACTTCTCTTTTAATATCTTTCAGTCAGGCTTTGGGGCTGAAGCCTTTTGCAACAGGTCAGAGACTTTTAAATTTTCTTAAGATGGCCTGGTTTTCTACACATGGAAAGGCCCCTACTTGGATACCTTAAACCTTTCTGAGATGATATTTCAGTCAGTTTTAAGTTCTTACTGGTATAAAATGGTATCAATTCTGCTCTGCTTCTTAATTCCATTTTAACTGAAGTTCCTCCCCATGGACTCCTGACTCTCCTTGCAATCTATATAATCTTATGAAAACTAGAAGGAGATTTTTAGAAACTGAAAGACATTTCTGCCTTATTCTCAACTCATGGTCAAAGTTCATATTTACAATGTAAACTAATTACTTTCTCTATGGCTGTCCCTGAATAAAATTGTAAACTGGGCAGAATGTTTCCTGAGTACTATTTTCTCCTACTTTGCCTTTTTCTGGTCAAAATTTACTGTCATGAAAGGAGGTAATATAACTTAGCCTTCTTGTACTTTGAGTAAATTACTCTGCTACGGAGATGCCTCTGGTGGAACAAAAATAGTGCTGAATTTGGACTCAAGAGATGGCATACAGGCCTGGCTCTCCAACTTCACAAGGCATACTAGTTTCATGATATCAGCCACATCACATGTACAGAGCTGATACTAAGCTGGTAAGCTTTAGTTCATTGGTACCACTTTTTAAAATATTGAGTATCCTAGCAGTTGGTAAATGGCTGCTGCTCCAAGAACCCTAAATGCCTTCACTGAGACCCTTCTCCCTACTTCTCCCAAACCCAATAGCTGAAAGTTTAAGGCCTGGTGGTGGCTTTATGGTCACCAGAATACCTTTCCATGCCCACCACCCAGGAAGGCCGTAGGTGGGCACCAGTGGAGTGCTACGATAGTGTTTCCCAGCCTGCTAGCCTATACCTCCCACACACTTGCCAAATTTTTTTTAATTCTCCACATTGAACAGAAATTGACTCTTTTTAAGATATGCAACATATACATTGATAACAGTATCCTACATTAATTATCAATAGGAAAATATCCTCAACTTGAGAAAACAATTTGTGCCCTTAGAGATTGAAGCCATGTGCCCAGAGTTCTGTTGAGCTAAAAACAAAGCTGTGAAGTTAATTTCTAGGGGAGTCTTCTTTTCCAAGGATTTATATTCTCAGTTATTTACCATTCAACCCAGAGGAAGTTTTGCTTTTCACATAGTTTCGAGTACAAGGACATTATATTTTAATTCATCGTTTTAATAGTTCTACTTTGCCAACAGTCTCATAACTGCACCTGAATCAACAGGGGCATTTTTTTTTTTTTTTTTTGAGATGAAGTTTCGCACTGTCACCCAGGCTGTAGTGCAGTGGCATGATCTCAGCTCACTGCAATCTGCCTCCTGTGTTCAAGCAATTCTCCTGCCTCAGCCTCCCAAGTAGCTGGGACTACAGGCATGTGCCACCATGCCCAGCTAATATTTTTTTGTATTTTTAGTAGAGATAGGGTCTCACATGTTGGCCAGAATGTTCTTGATCTCCTGACCTCGTGATCCGCCCGCCTCAGGCTCCCAAAGTGTTGGGATTACAGGTGTGAGCCACCGCAGTGGCATTTCTAAGGGGTACATTATCATCATGTCTTCTTTCTAAAATATAGCCATACTAAGAACAAAGGAAAAATTTAAGTTCATGTTTAAATTATTAAACTGATGCTGTTTTTATGATTTGTGACTTACGATCTAAGCATTGTTTTACTGTACAACATATTAAGTTCCTGAAACACTTTTCCAAATTACCTTGTCCTTTCATTTTAAAAACTCAATCCTAGTAATTCTGAAACTTGCCAAACTGACTAGTCAGTATGCTTCATAAGATCTTTTATGCTAAATTTTAACCCAAAACATTTTTAATTTCTGAAAATAAATACTTGATTTAAAAGGGTGCAACTGAATATACATGCTGGTTTTTCTACTGCTGCAAAATAAAAGGATGATTTACTTTAGTGTCCAGCACAAAGCTGATAAGATTTTTTTTTTAACTTTCAATTAATGAGTAGTAAGAGACCAAACTTCCTTCTTATGAAGGACAAAACTATCTCAAATCTGCAGTGTATATCTCTATTAAGTACTCTGTATTTATTTCACATGTATGATTCATTTTGTGAAATACAAAAGCTTCATGTGGAATACAAACATAGAATGTGTGGTAGGACCAGTGCTCAAAGCAAGAGATCAACAGTGAATATTGGAGAGGAGCCTTTGGTTAACTATTGTGTCAGTCCTTGTTTACATTAAAGCTAGTGGTTATGCTTTTGTATAATGAGGTATCCCTATGTGAATATTCAAACTAAAGTTTGTTTTCCTCCTTTCTCAAGAAATGTTGTAATCATGCCTTAACAGAAATTTGCTAAGAGCTGCACATTGTTTAAAAGTGATTTTTTGGGTTTTTGTTTTTCCTGGCTTATTTTCCTAGACTGATCCCGTTGAGAGCACATATGTATGGAACCCGAGCATCAAGTTTCACATCCAGTCACGGTCCACATCTCCTTCCACATCTAGTGAAGCTGAGCCAGTTAAGGTGCCTCATTGGAGCAGCCTTGCTCCCCAACTTTTCACTTGTGTCAGGAAAGAGGGAATTGAATGAAACAAGTCTGTCTCTCTCCTTTTAACCAAATATATTATGTAACAAGTTACAGTCTATTGGAGATCATTGCATTTAACTGATAATGTAGATAGAAGTTAAAAATTAAAGAGTACATTGTCCCCAAATAGTCAACCTGAAATAGACAAAACTAACTAGAAATATAGTCTTTTTTTTTAATTAGAGAACTATGTAGAACAGAGGATAAATTATGTAAATTTTTGAATTATTAGAAATTCTAGGCAAATGGAAGTGCAGGTGCCATGCTCATGTTTTAATTCTTCTAATAAATGTAATAAGTCATGATACAGCTAACCTGTTACATCGTAAGTAGAGCTGAAAAATAAAACAGCCACTTCTGGCAAGTGAGTAGTTCATTCTAACTGCTAAATGGGTAGCAGACAGTTAACTAAATCCTGACATTTAGTATTGCAAAAAAAAACTGTGTTGTGTTTATACTTCATGTCAGTCAATGATTTTAAATAGCCAGTAGGCCAGTTTTCTCAACAGAGGTCGCTTTCTTCCACAAGTCAAAAGAATGCTGTACCTCAGTCCATGCCATCCTGCCTTAAGATGCAGCTCTGATTCTTCACTCAGCATTACAATTCAGACAAAGCTCCTTTGCTTTCCATTTTTTAAATCTTCACACCTGTGTCTGCCATTCAAATAGAAGCAGATAGTTCAATCTGAAGAGCTGTCTAAAGTGAATTGTGAGTTGTAGTCAGGTTGTTTTTTCCAAGTCTGTGGTAGGCTTCTCCAAACTGGTTAAGTTAATGAGACCCTCTTGTGTTTTTAGTTATAATTGTTTTAATATTTTGAAATTATACATTTTGTTTTAATGATAAAATATTTCTAGCATTCAGAGAATAATATAAACACCCATGTAAGTATCACCCACATATTAAACAGATACGAAAATTTTGCGTAATTGTTTTTCAGATTTTTATTCAAAGAAAATATATTTCAGAAACAGTTGAAACATCCTCCCACATACCATTCCCCATTCTTCTTTCCCAGACATACCTAAATATCCTGAAGCTGATGCATCTTCTGTTTCTTGGTATTATATGTTTATTTCATTTGTATCCATAAATGATATATAGTAGTGCTTATTATGTGTTTAATTTACATAAATATCGCCTATATCCTTTTGTAACATTTTTCTTTCAAAAGTCTGCTTTTCAGGTTTATTCATACAGATATGTGTTTATTTAGTTCATTCATTATAACTGTGGCAGATACCACAACTATTTATCCATTCTCCTATAGTTGGATATTTAGGTTGTTCCCAATTTTTCATTGTTACCAGTGCTGAAGTGAATATCCTCATATCTGTTTTTGCATATGTGCAGAGTTTGTTTGGCATATATACTTAGTGGTGTTACTGAGTTGTATGTTATATGCATTTTCAACTTTAACTGGATCTTGCCAAATTGTTTTTCACAGTGATTGGGCCAATTTTCACTCCCCCAGCAGTGGGTGTGAGTTCCCCATTTCCTTACATCCTCACCTCACTGTCACACATCAACTTTTGCCAGTTCGATGGATTCACCTCACATCTGTTTTCTAGTGTTATTCAGCATCTTTTTGTATGTTTATTAATCATTGAGGATTTGCCTGTTCATGTCCATTGTTCTGTTGAATCATTTTTCCTATAGCTTTTTGTGTTAATTGTGTATTCTGGATACTAATTCTTTGCTAGCTATATGCACTGCAAATATTTTCCCCCAGTCTGTGGCTTATTTTAAAATTTTATTTGTGTTGTCTTTTTGTCTTGCAAAAGTTTTGATTTTAAAATAGATATATCAGTCTTTTTCCTTTATGACTTCTGCTTTTTATGTCTTTTTAAAGCAGTTCTTCTCTATGCAGAGATTATAAAGACTTTCTTCTATATTTTCTTGGGTTTTTAAATTTTGCTTTTACTTGTTTAGGACCTTAGTCAAACTGAAGTATATCGTTATGTATAATGAGAAATGGACTTCTATTGTCTTTTTCCCAAATGAACAAGTGACCCTGCTGTATTTTCCCGCATTGATTTGTAATGCTGTTCTGCTTTATATTCATGGATCTGTTTGGATATTCTCATTTCTTTTCCATTGTTCTTTTGGTTATTCCTGCACTGACAGTAAATTGTCTTAAATACAAATACTTTCACTCTAATTTCTGATACCTGGTATAGCGAGTCATCCCATACTCCTTCTTTTTCTTCTTGAACTTTGTTTTTCATATTACTTTCAAAGTCAGCTTGTCAAGTTTCACATGGGGCTTTTGATTGGAATTGCATTAATTTATAGATCTATTTGAGAAGAATTGACATCTTCATGATACTGGGTATTCCATCTATGAACATAGTATACATATTAGGTATTCTCTTACATCCTTCAATAAAGTTTCATTATTTTCAGTGTATTTCAAAATGCTTCTTAGATTTGTTCCTAGGTACCTTAAAATTTTTGTTGCTATGGTGAATGGGATCCTTTTTAAATACATTTTCTTACTGTGCATTACCTTGTCTTTATAAACTCTGTAGATCTTCTCTCCAGCACCCTTGCTTAATTTCTTTTAATTCTAATAACCTTTGGACTTTCTATGTAAATTCTATTGACAACTTTGTTTCCTGTTTTTTTTTTATTAACTTTTATATAGATTTTCAGTGTTCTTCTCTTTTATCTTTCATATTTATCTTTTCAAATGTTAAATTGTAAGTTTGGTTTAAAACTTTTTCAAGCTATTTAAAAGTAAATAAAATCTTTTTAGAGCTAAACTCACGAACAAATTTCTGAGAAAATCAACTGAATTTTGTTTTAAGGCTATAGTGCACATGAAATATTCTGGTTTTCGGAGGTTGTATGGTAACAACAAAGAGACAGATTGTTGTATAGTAACTATGAACACGAGGTTGTATAGTAACAGCAAAGATAGGACCATCCATTTTTCTTGTAATGTTTAAAATATTCTGTACTTTATACAAAGACTAGCTTTTTCCTTTAATTTTTTTGCTTTTGGCATCCAAAAAGGAAGTTATTTTCCATGTCTTTTTTTTTTAACTACTTTGATGATTAAGCAGTGGCTCTTTTTTCCCCATAATAACATCCAATGAAATGATTGGTTCCTTTCATTCTAAACAGTATCTTACAATAATACCCCATAAAAGAAGACCATATTTTACATAGCTAACTAAGAAAGATATGGTATGTGACTAAATTTATATTACAGTCAGAATTCCAATAATATTAAATAATTCCAATAAAATTAAATAATTCCCTTCTTTGGAAATTAATTTCTGCACAAAAATCCCAATGTCAGTCTCTGTCTACATATTCATATCCAGAGTTGTGTTCTATATATGTAATATATGTTCTATGTATGGAAGTTGAGTAGTTTAAAGAATCTTCTAAATATTTTATTATAAATCTTTCTAAAGACATTTTCAGATACTTTTTAGAAGTAATATGGCAAATTCAGATGAATGTAAAAATTAACGTCTTCATATTTAGGCCACATATCATGGCTTTTTTTATTTGGATCATTTGATTGAAATGATTTATTTTTATATTTCCAGACTGAAGTAACTTACCAATTGAACAAATACTTAATTTGTACATAGTGCAGGCAGAGATTTAAATTATCAACATTATGAGAATTTTAGCTTTATTGAGGTTTTCTTTATTATTTAATACAACTTTTTGCCTTATTGATGTTTTGTTTGGTTTTATTTATTTTGATTTCTTTTTAGTTATATTTGAAATTAATGGAGTGTTTCATGACATTTATTTCCTTTTTTTGCTCCTGGGTTCAGACTGTAGACTCTACTCCACTTCCAGTTCACACACCAACCTTAAAGAAAAAAGGATGTCCTGGTTCAACTGGCTTTCCACCTAAGGTACTTAATCTAGTTATAAGCACAGTGTGTTCCTTCCCCCTCTACAAGAAAAAAGAATTCTGTCTGCTTTATGCTTTTGCTGTGATTTTTAAAAAATATTATTCCTTCAAAGTTACAAGCAAAAAAATCTTAGAAAATAAATTCTGTATGAATCCAAATAAGCACCAATAGGAAAGGTAGGGAGAGCATATAGCACTTGTTCTTTTTCATCTTCTTAAATTCAGTGTTTGAAGTCTGTTATGAGAAGAAGCAGCGTTTTCTCTAAGCAGTATGTGCCTCATTAAGGCATTAAGTTGAGGCCACTTGTGAAAGAATATGAGATTGAAGTCAATAAACCACTGAAAAAGAAAACCATTCAGTGAAAAATTCAGGTGGACTTTTTTTTTTCCCATTTATTTGACATAAATATGACTAAACTATTACATATGGTAGAATGAGAAGATTTAATTGCTTGTCTCAAGCTCCTACAAAGAAATTCCAGAAATTGGAAAACTGAATGATCTGCTTCTCCAGAACATAAACCTTGGATAAGCCACAGAATGAGAGAGAGAGGTCAATGGACCTGAATAAATATACTAAAAATGTAACTGAAATAGAAGAAAGACAAAGTGAAACAACCTATGCCCAGATAAAGCAAAATTTTAAGGCCAGATAGAACATGTATTTAAAATAAACATAAAAAATATCCTTAAAGAGATCAGAAAAGAAGAATGTTGGTAATATGAGGTGGGATAAGGTAGTTAGGAAGAAAAATACATTGGAAGTACTTTAAACGAAAACATAAATGCTGAAATAATAAATGACTTTTATAGTAGAGTGAGAAAAATGTATATTACAGAAGAACAAGTTAGTAGGATTGAAGGTAGATGAAAAGCAGCAAAGTTAAGGTATATGACAACCCAGCCAAAAGAAGAAGACATTCTAGTAAACTAATGGTTTATAAATAAAAGGAAAAATCTTGAGCATTCAGGCAAAACGTATGTCACTTAAAGGGGAAAGAAAATGAGATTGTCATCAGATTTTTCCATAGTAACAGTATGCCAAAAACAACAATAATGGAATAACACATTTAAGATACCCAAGGAAAATACAAGTCAAAGATTTTTGAGTTAATATTTTAAGGATAATAAAGCATCCTCCAAAAATAAAGGCCACAGAAAACTATTAAAAACATTCAAGAGCTCAAGAAATATTGTTCCCATACCCCTTTCTGAGCAATGTACTAGAAAACAAGCTTCAGACAACCAAAATGATAAGACACCAAGTACCTGAGAGGCAAGAGTGAAGTGGGAGTCAAGAGTAAGTTAGAAAATTGATTCAGAGTCCACATGAAGTGTTATATCAGCTCTGAAAACCAGAAAACCACCCCAACTCAGCAATACATTACTTTTGTAAAGTAATTAAACCAAAGAGACCACAGATTTAGGGGCACCAGGCTCACTAGTTGGGGAAAGAGAGAAATGTGAAACTGTAAATAAATTTGACAAAAGTGCATGTACTGAATGGTGAGACCCCAAAGCCTTTCCTCTGCTTAGCTCCCAGAATACTGACACTTGGGACTACAGCCTCCTCCTCCCCACTCTGCTTAGAGGCTATCAGTGGATTCTCGAGTCCACTAAATGGCCCAGAAAAGACCTACTGATAATGTCATTTGGGGCTCCCTAATGAGATGGCTAAGTCCTTTCTTAACAAGCATATCATGTATTTGCTTTCATACATGCACACATTAAAAAACAAAATCTCTTTAGCTTTTCTACTGACTTAAAAATATTAAGATTCCCAAGAGTCAGCAGACATTTCAAAATTATCTAACAAAAGAAAAAGTCTGGCATAAATGATGACTCACACCTGTAATCCCAGCATTTTGGGATGCCGAGGCCAGGGGATCGCTTGAGCCCAGGAGTCCAAGACCCATTTGGGCAACATGGCAAAAACCTGTCTGTATGAAAAATACAAAAATTAGCCAGGCATGGTAGTGTGCACCTGGAGTGTCAGCTACTTGAGGGCTGAGGAGGGAGGATTGCTTGAGCCTGGGCGGTCAAGGCTGCAGTGAGCCTGAGATTGCACCACTAAACTCCAGCCTCAGTGACACAGTGAAACCCTGTCTCAAAAGAAAGAAAAAATCAAATATTTCCTGTTTTCATTGAAGGAAAAGGGGATAATTCAAAAAGCAGAAAGAAACAGGAATATGAGAACAAGAAGTCTCAAGTTAAAGAAAATATGGTAAATATTTTTTTAATTCAGTAATGTGTCACAAGATAAATTAGAAAATTCTCTTGGAAAATATTACAAAAAATCAGATAGAAATTAGAAAAGAAAATATGAGAAATCAATATCCAACAAATAGAAGATTCTGAAAAGGAAAACGTTAAAAAGAAAAGGAAGGAAATGATATATCAAGTAAATAAAAGACTTTTTCCTGTAACTGAAAGACATGTTTCCAGATTGCAAAGTCCCATTGGTGCCTACTAGCACTAGTGGATAGATAACAAAGATAGAGAAAACTTTTTAAACCTTTAAGGAGATAAAGATCACATCCAAATGTTCAGGAATTGAAATGACATACTTATCCAAAACAAAATGAAAAGAATAGTTAATAAGGTAAATTTCAAGCTAGAATTTTTGATTCCCTGTCAAATGTCCCATTGAGTTGCATGGGAAAAAAACTGCATTTTCAGAAATTCTAGATTTCAAAAAAATTTATCACCCATGCGCGGCTTTCTAAGGAAACTGAATTAGTTCTACCAGAACAAGGAAGGGGACCAAGAAAGAGAAAGACATGAGGTCCATAGAAGAAGGAATTATATACAGGCTGGTTAAGAAAAAGACTGGAGTAGGAAACCAGAGGGCTTTAGTGGGTATGTTTTCAGGTCGATGGAAAGGGGTGGGGGGCTGAAAGGTTTCCGATGTGTTTGACCATGTGATAAATAGATTCCAGGGGATTTTACAGTTTCTTAGAAGAGTTTGTAAGATTTAGTGATAGAGATACAGAAAGGTAAAAGTCAGAGGTTGGCGAGCACTATTAATTTTAGAAAAATTGAAAGGTTATACAAGTGAGAAATTATAACCACAGTGTAGTTCTTATTAGTGAGTAATAATTCCCTAGTCATAAAAACTTAGACATTACATATAAATTTTAATCTAAAACTGTACTGTAACAATATTGGAAAAAATGAAAGAAGAGAGTAGATAGTGTAAAGGGGCCAAATCCTTCTCTACCATAGCAGGAAGTGAACAGATAATGTGTCAAATCAAAAAATGTAGTATAGGCTTCCTCTCTCCCTTGTCAATATAGATATCTATTACAGAAGAAGGGAAATAGCTTCAAAAAAAAAAAAAGAAGAAGAAGAAGAGTTAAATGAAATTGCTTCTAGGAAGGAGGAGTCGGGGCAAAGGGATACTTTCGATTTTGTCATAAGCATTGTAATGCCATTTTACTTTTTCAACCATATGTATGTATGTATTTGATTTTAAAAATATAAAACACATAAGAGAAAATGTAGAAATTTTTTTTGTGACTGGGAATAAATATAAGATCTCAAGTCACAAGCATAAGGTGAAAATATTCATGGACTTTACATCAAAATTTAAAATGTTACAGTGAAAGCATTGCTAACAGATGATGGCAGACTAGTGGAAGATATCTGCAATGTTCACCACTAATAAGAGATTTATTTCTAAAATATACAAGAAACTTCTGCAACTCCATATGAAAAGACTGAAAATCCTATTGAAAGATTGGCAAATGATATGAATAAGTAATTCTCAGAAGACGAAATCCTGTTAGTCAACAAGCATGTGAAGAAATGTCCAACTTCATTAATCATTGGAGAAATTTTTTAAATTTAATTTTAAAATTACTATCCCTTTCTACTCAAAATCAAGGTAACAGTAAATAAGATGGCCTCAAGGATGTGGAGAAACAGCCAGCCTCCCATGTGGGTACTGGGAGTATAAATGGGTGCAGCCATTCTGGAGAGAACCTAGGCAGTGTGGAATCATACATATGCTGTACGAGTCAGTAATCTCATTTCATCAGAAAAATCTGTTTCCTTCAGAAAAACCTTCATACAGATTCATTCGGCAACATGATGAAGATGCTTATTACTGCATTTTTTATGGCAGTAGGGAGTTGGAAATAGGGAAAAGATTCCTAAAATATAGCTGATACATAACAGAAATATGTTTATATAAATTAAAAACACATACTCAGACTATCTAATTTATAAAGATATATACATGTCCAAGGTATTGGAGATAGAAATAGGGTGAAGATTCATATAATGTAGCTGATAAATGACAGAATCACACTGATATAAATTAGAAACACTCAGATTATCTAAAGATATATACATGTCCAAGGTATTGGATCATCAAGGATGTATGGGCAAAAGAAGGTAAAATAAAACTAGAGTGAGGCTTCTACCACACTGATAATATTATTTTATCAACTAAATATTAACTCAATTTGTTGCACCTAATATTTCTCCCCAAAAAATAAAGTTTATTTCATGTTTTTTAAAAGATAGAGAAGTTAGGCTGGGCGCGGTGGCTCAAGCCTGTAATCCCAGCACTTTGGGAGGCCGAGGCGGGTGTATCATGAGGTCGAGAGATCGAGACCATCCTGGTGAACATGGTGAAACCCCGTTTCTACTAAAAATACAAAAAATTAGCTGGGCGTGGTGGCACGTGCCTGTAATCCCAGCTACTCAGGAGGCTGAGGCAGGAGAATTGCTTGAGCCCAGGAGGCGGAGGTTGCGGTGAGCCGAGATTGCGCCATTGCACTCCAGCCTGGGTAACAAGAGCGAAACTCTGTCTCAAAAAAAAAAAAAAAAAAAAAAAGAGAAGTTAATCTGTAATTATCTCAAAATAGAAATTTTAAAAGAAAAGAAAAAATATTACTTTAAAAAAGAACATTTCTTATTTTTTTTCCCTGAGAGAGTCTCACTCCGTCACCAGGCCAGAGTGCAGTGTCACAGTCTCAGCTCACTTCAATCTCTGCCTCCTGGGTTCAAGTGATTCTCCTGCCTCAGCCTCCCGAGTAGCTGGGACTACAAGCACGCGCCACCATGCCCAGCTAATTTTTGTATTTTTAGTACAGACGAAGTTTCACCACGTTGGCCGCCAGGATGCGCTCGATCTCTTGATCTCGTGATCTGCCCACCTGGGCCTCTCAAAGCGCTAGGATTACAGGCATAAGCCACCATGCCCCGCCAGAAAATTTAATTTCTTTAAAACATTTTAAAATCTGTTCTAAGGAAGAAAGGGTTGTATGAGATACTCTTTTACTTTTCATTTATTAGTGGCAAAAGTTTAATTATCTACAATAAATTTCTAAGCTTTCACCGAGGGTTGTACTTGATTCTACTTGGCTCTCACATCTTCTGTTAAAAACATTTTACCTTCTCCAGTGTGTAGCTTAAAATCTACCACACAGACAGAATCAAGAGTAGAACAGAACTCTTTCTAATCACCACATTGAAATTTGAGGTTATAGTTAATTCTGTCTACTCCAAATGATCACATAATCTAAAATTCTAATTTTGGTCCATACTTTAATACCTTTCTTACTAGACTTTTTCTTTTCATTTTTTTTCTCCTCTTCCAGCTATTTCACAAAGGGAAGTATTAGACATCAAATATTGACCAGGAGGCAGGAAACAGGGATATTAGATGCCAAGTAATCTAGATTGATTATTCATCTGTCTTTCTATTATCATTTCTCTTTTTCACACTGAAACAAAACCAGAATCCTGTTGTGTATTACCAAAAGACTGATGCCATCAGAGTAATTATCTTTTTTTTTTTTTTTTTTGAGACAGAGTCTTGCTTTGTTGCCAGGTGCCAGGCTGGAGTACAGTGTCGCGATCTTGGCCCACTGCAACCTCTGCCACCTGGGTTCAAGCAATTCTCCTGCCTCAGCCTCCTGAGTAACTGGGACTACAGGTGCACGCCACCATGCCCAGCTGATTTTTGTATTTTTAGTAGAGACGGAGTTTCACCATGTTGACCAGGATGGATTCAATCTCTTGACCTCATGATCCGCCCACCTCGGCCTCCCAAAGTGCTGGGATTATAGGCATGAGCCACTGTGCCCGGCCCAGAGTAATGATCTTTAATTATGTTATGTTATACTATCCTTAGTGAAGATTAGTGAAACATAAACTCCTTAATCTTTAGTAGTAAATTCACAACCTCTCTCATAATTTAACCATCAACTACCAGTTAGATGATTTATTACCTAAAATTCTCATCCAAAACATTGGGTTGTTATTTTTTTCCCTATTGTCATACTCAGAATTGTGACATCCTAAGTAGCTCTCTTGCTGGGGAGGAAGTGTTTAGATAGATAGATAGATAGATATAGATATAAATTACATGAGTTATTTCATTGTTACTGTTTCAGATATGTCTTCTTATCCTTTAGAAGAAAAAAAAAATTAAGCTACTTAGAGCAGTTGATTAATTTTTCCTTCTTTGTATTAAAAGCCTCTAGAACTAACCAGTAGAATAACTTTACATCTTTTGCATTAATGCATTTTGAACAATTGAAAAAGTTAGCACTAGAAAATTTACTCATAATAGTTTCTCAAAGAGCCAAAAATTTAAATGTTGTGTACAAGAGAAAGAGCAGAATTTTATGATTTTAATGAGTTTCTTCATATAAGGAAATATCTATCTTTCCAAGGTGGTTGTTTACATGAAATAGGATGAATTATATAGAGTACTAGTACAGTGCCTGCACCCTGACTGAAACTCAGAAGCTACAGGAGCAATTGCAGTTAGTAATAAGATAGTCTGTGTTCTGCTTAGAGTCAGTTCCCAGTGCTGCTTTGAAACTCACCAAAAGATCATGAGGAACATCTAGAACAGAATGCTTTGAGGTTGGACCAGATCTCATGATGACTCTAAATTTGAGAATTTCACCCCATTCTCTGACTAATGCTGGTAGTCAGGGTTTTATTTCTGTAAAAAGATAATCTACTTATTTCATTTTTAAAACACTTCTTTTGTTGTGTGCAAATCATATATCTCAGTTGAAGAGAACAAGATTTATTTTTAACTTGAATTTTATAGCTTCAAATATGCCCTTTAGTTTTTTGTTCATATGTTGTGTCAACTGAAATAAATGCACTTTAACTTTTTAAAATAAGTTTTCATAATGTAGTAGAATGTGGAATAGAGTTCTTAGTAGTTTAAATCAATCACACATGTAAAAGAGAAATAGCAAAATTCATATAACATTCATGGACATAAAAATTTGATATAAGTCATGGACAAAAAGATGACAACAAAATAACTCATGGACATAAAGATGGCAACAAAAGACTCTGGGGGCTACTAGAGAAGGAGAAGGAGGGAGCAGTGCCAGGGCTGAAAAATTGGGTACTGTGCTTAGGACTTGGGTGCTGGAATCAGTCATACCGTAAGCCTCAACATCATGCAATATACCCAGGTAACAACCTGCACATGTACCCATGAATCTAAAATAAGAGTTGAAATTATTTTTGAAAAAAGGAAATATGTACCAGGTACTGTTTGAAAGGCTTTGTTTATATTAATACCCATTTAACCACTCCATTTAGTAAATTGCTCCTAAGTTCACACAGCAGAATGAAAGGTTATTTATTATACATCATTTATTATTAAAACATGCTAAGAGAGTTAATTTGGAAAAGAAAGGAATATTCCAAAGAGGTAAAATCTATATGACTTGCCACCATGTAAATCAGTTAAGACTTAGAGACCTTTAACTACAGTGTATTCAATAAGAAATTTTAGTCTACCATCTCTCTGGAATAATATGTGTGTATTTTTATCTGCTCAAGTGTTATATTGCCTCTTTTCATAGGAGAAAACTAATTTGTGAAGCATAGTATTTGTCCTTGGTCCCAGAAAGAGAAACACATAGTTTTTAGTAGAAACAAGAATTTTAAATAACTTTTTTTCCTAAGAAGGTATAAAACATATTAAAATCCTATATTTGTATAAGTATAAATACGCAATATTTTACTTAACTATTTGTTAAACAGTAATTTGGATAATTCAATAAAATTCTGAAGCTAAGATTTATGAGCCCCCCCAAATAAGCTATACTTTATTTTACATACTTTTCAAATGGCATTCAACAGCAATTATCATTTAGCTTCTTAATTGTTTTAGCTTAGTCATTCAAATTACCTAATAAAAGTATTTAAAGACCATAAACTGTAAGGAGATGTAATGAGAAATAGGAAGAATTCATTCTATTCCTATTTAGAAAACATTCTAGAAGGTGATATGGGGCATAGGGACTCATATTATGGCAATTTTTTAAACAATTTGTTTTGTAATCAATTTGTTTTGCAGCGCAAGACTCACCAGTTTTTTGTAAAATCTTTTACTACTCCTACCAAGTGTCATCAGTGTACCTCTTTGATGGTGGGTTTAATAAGACAGGGCTGTTCATGTGAAGGTAAGAACAAAAAGGAAAGAAAATGTGACTTCACTATCTAAATTGTAATCAAATAACTTGATTCTCTTTCAAAGGTATATAAATGTTTGTTTTACTTAATCGTTTGCTTTTTTGCCTAACAGGAATGGAAATAATCTATGTTGTCTGTTGAATGTTAGAGAAACTAGACAAGTGTTCGCTAGAAATATTTTTTTAGGGGATATATATTTAAATATGTTTCATTTGTCTTTGTTTTGTTACTTGAACAAATTTGTAGTGCCTGCCAAAAAACATTAACATATGCAACAGAAGACATGCAAGTTATCCTTGAACCTATTCATTGAAATTTAACCTTGTTTAATTTATTAGAGAAATTGTTATTGAAAAGTAGGCAATGTGAGTACTTTTTCAGAAATATTAAATGTCTGCCACTATACCTGAAAGACATTTTATTACTATATTAATAACAGAGGGTTTTTTTTCCCTACCATCCATGATTTATTCATTACATATTTATGTAGCACCCACTGTACTTCTAGGTACTGGGGACATAATAGTAGATAGGTTAAAGGTATAGATCAGGCGTCCCCAAACTACGGCCTGTGGGCCGCATGCAGCCCCCTGAGGCCATTTATTCCACGCTTCAGAAGGGGCACCTCTTTAATTGGTGGTCAGTGAGAGGAGCACAGTGTGTGGCAGTCCTCCAACGGTCTGAGGGACAGTGAACTGGCCCCCTGTGTAAAAAGTTTGGGGACGCCTGGTATAGATCCTACCCTCATAGAGTGCATATTCTGAGTGATGAAGGAAAGAGGGTCAGGGGTTATGTGAACAGAAAATAAGGTATATTTATTCGTTTGGGTATTGTTTTATTTTTCCTAGGACCTCTGAAATGAAAATGGTTTAAATTATAATGGAATATATTATTTCTTTTTGAATGTTTCACAAGAATACTTTTTTTTAAAAAATCAAATGAAATTTGTCACTACAGCGCTACCTTATATGAGGGGACTTCACAAAGCTTGTGGAAATGTAAAATTTAAAGATAAAAATAAGGAATATAAACATTATTTTTTAACATGAGCTCCATCAAGTTCAAGACAATTTTACAAGCAATTATACCACACATTTAATCCATTTCTAAAGAACAGAGGGTCCTGGGAGAATGTAACCATGTTAATACAGTCTGCTTTGTATTATTAACTGAAGAAAGATGGGTACCCTTAAAGACTTTTTGAAATTCAGAAACAAAAAGAAGTCAGAGGGAACCAAATTAGGACTCTAAGGTGGATGCCTAATGATTTCCCGTGGAAATACTCACAAAATTCTGTTTGATGAGAGGAATGAGCAGGAGGAGAATTTTCATGGTGGAGAAGAACTGTGCTGAAGCTTTTCCTAGGTGTTTTTCTTCTAAAGCTTTGGCTATATTTCTCAAAACACTCTCATAATAAATGCTATCATTCTTTGGCTCTCCAGAAAGCCAACAGCAAAATACCTCAAGCATCCCAAAAAATGGTTGCCATGACCTTTGCTTTTGACTGGTCCAATTTTGCTGTGACTGGACCATTTCTACCTCTTGGTAGCCATTGCTTTGATTGTGCTTTCTCTTCGAGATCATACTGGTAAAGCCATGATGCATCTCCTACTACACTTCTTCAAAGAAATGCTTCAGGATCTTGATCCTATTTGTTTAAAACTTCCCTTGAACATTCTGCAGCTGATCTGGTTGCAGTGGTTTTGGCACCCAACAAGTGGGAAGTTTGCTCACATTCATTTTCAGTCAGAATTGTGTAAGCTGAACCAGTTGAGATGTCTGTGGTGTTGGCTGTTGTTTGTGATGTTACTCATCAGTCCTCTTCAGACAGGGCATGAACAAGATTTTCCTTGCAAATTAATGTAGATGGTCTGCTACTATAGGTTTCATCTTTGACATCATCTTTCCCTTCTTAAACTGAGTTATCCATTTGTAAACTGCTGATTTCTTTTCTTTTCTTCTCTTTTTTTTTTTGAGATGGTGTTTTGCTCTTGTCCCTCAGGCCGAAATGCAATGCTGCAATCTCAGCTCACTGCAACCTCCGCCTCCCGGGTTCAAGCGATTCTCCTGCCTCAGCCTCCTTAGTAGCTGGGATTACAGGCACCCACCACCATGCCTAGCAAATTCTTTGTATGTGTGTTTGGTAGAGACGGGGTTTCACCATGTTGGGTAGGCTTGCCTCGAACTTGTGACCTCAGGTGATCCACCCACCTTGGCCTCCCAAAGTGCTGGGATTACAGGCATGAGCCACCGTGACTGGCCTGATTTCTTTAAAGCATTTGTATTTGTCTCTTCTCACACTGCTAATAAAGACATACCCAAGACTGGGTAATTTGTAAAGGAAAAAGATTTAATTGACTCAGTTCCACATGACTGGGGAGGCCTCACAATCATGGTTCATGATTCAGTTACCTCCCACTGTGTCTCTCCTATGACATGGGAATGATGGAAGCTACAATCCAAGATGAGATTTAGCTGGAAACAGCCAAACCATATCAGAAATTGTCCCCATAAACTTTTTGTAAAGCACCAATTATTTCACCATTATTCTTCTCAAGCTTCATTGTAAATTTTATATTTGTTCTTACTTAATTTTAGCAGAAGTAATGTTGCTCTTATAGGGGCTCTTTTCAGATGGATGTCTCATTCTTCTTAATGCCTCAAGCTAGATCCTTTTCAGACTTATAACAAGTTAGTATGCATTTATTTTGGTGCAAAAGAAAATTTTAAATCCGTGCATAGTTTTTTCTTTTTTAAGACAGAGTTGTGCTCTGTCACCCAGGCTGGAGTACAGTGGCACAGTCTCAGCTCACTGCAACCTCCGCTTCCCGAGTTCAAGCAGTTCTTCTGCCTCAGCCTCCCAGGTAGCTGGGACTACAGGTGCGTGCCACCATGCCCAGCTAATTTTTGTATTTTTAGTAGAGACAGGGTTTCGCCATATTGGCCAGGCTGTTAACTCCTGACCTCATGATCTGCCTGCCTCAGCCTCCCAAAATGCTGGGATTACAGGCATGAGCCACTGCTCCTGGCCTAGTTTTTTCATAATATGCATTTTCTATGAACTATCTGAAGATCTCTATTGATTTATCTTACGAAAAAGATAAGAAAATAGTTGCTAACTCAAATTCTAATACTAGTTGCCATTTCCTGTATCTTCTGCTGTTAGGATGGGAAGGGACCCTAAAGGAAATGTTGTCAATCCCCATCAGATGCATGTGTTTCCTTTGTAATATACTTCTGAGTACTTTGAGTAAGAGGGAAATTAATAACATGTTAAGGCAGTGCATTCTGTTTGATTGGTTCTCACAGCTAAAGTGGAAGATCAAGATTATATAACTAGTTCATTAAATACATGTGTTTAAAGCCAAATAAAATGTTCAGGGTTGAGAAAGCAGAGATTTAATAGTGATGAGTGTATTAAGTTATAAACATGAATGACATCCACAAAGCATATGTAGATTGAGAAGTGAGCAAGTACCTGAGTCTCATACATGGATATGAGAAGGCAACAGTAAAAGATAGCCAAGTAACCTGAGAAGGTATCATTGTCTAGGAAGTGTGACTGAAGCCAAAGAAGGAGAAAATGTGTAGTTTTCAAGCTTTGCTTCACTTTGGAACTTAGCCAGTACTGGTATGTCATTTCAATATTTGTTTATTAGAAAGAATCCTAGCCAGCTACCTGGCTTTAAGCCCCATGTCATTTTTATGCATCACAATTATTTGCAATTCATAGTAGGAATTTTTGAGGTCTTCTCAGACTGTCTTCTCTTCTAGAGTCATTTGCTGTGAAATTGTGCCTATCTTTTCTTTAGACCTTTTGAAGCCTACTTTATGAAGCTGTGGGGACTCATGAGACTGTCCCTAGTCTTTGTCTGCCAGGCTTTTGTAAATGTTACAATAATGTGGTTACAGCTTCTAAAAATTCCTGTCATGTTCCTTTCCTTGTGGTTGGTTGGAATTAGATCCAGTATAGGTACTTATTTTGTTGCTTCCACTGCCCTTTGCTTGTAAGTAAAACAAATCATAACTTGCTGGACACTCCACTTAAAAGTGAACTGAAGCTGTGTGATGGCTCATGTCTGTAGTCCCAACTACTCAGGAGGCTGAGACAAGAGGATTGTTTTGAGGCCAACCTGGGCAACACAGCAAGACCCTCTCTTTAAAAAGTAAAGTCAGTTGAGACATTTGGATCATTTTTGTCATCCTGCCTCTGCTGGTTTCACAATATCCATCAGTGGTTTGTAGTCCATTTCCCCATGTGCCTGTATTTCCACAATAATACCCATTTAGTTCCTCTTTTCATCTTTCCCCAGTAGTCTCCTGGATCCATCCTTTGAATAGAAATTGCCTGAATAAATTATCTTAGTCTATAACCCCTCCCAACAAACTTCTTTGTTTATTTTAAATATTTTAACCTTTAATTCTCACCTGATCAAGTCTCAGTGAAACTTGTAAGTTTATTTATTATTTTCTCTTCGAATCTCAGGTTTACCATGTGAATATCAAATAACAATATCATGACAATATTATTAGTGGTTAGGTATGCAGACTGCCTGGGTGAATTCTAACACTGCCAAATACATGTTGTGACCCTGGGTAAGTCATAATTTAACGTAGAGATGGTAACTGTACCTCTTTTAGATTGTTGTAGAAAAATAAAAAGCACTCCATAAACTATTGTTATTTTAGTAGTAGTTTATATAATAATAACCCCTAAAATTTAACCTTAACTTGTACTTTATTAGTCATTGAAAAACTCCATTTTCAAGGATTGGTAGGATTTGCCAAACCGAAGACGTCACATAGCTTAGTGCCCACTAATGACCTTTGCAAGAGAAATTTCAAGGCATATACCAAGTTGTAGTGGAATGAAGAGCTAAAAAGAACTTGAGGAACCACTCTTTTAGGAAATCTAAATCTGTCATTTTAGTCGCAAGGTTAGATGCTTTTTCTATTTGATCACTAATGTCAACACAGAACAACAGTATTACAAATAATTTTTAAATAGGTACTATTTCTCATTAAAATTGTCATTGATAAGCAAATGAATCAGCTACCCAAATGATAAAACCTTTATTTAAAATAAAATTGGAGATAAGCATTCATCTAACATAGCATCTTGTATGCAGTGTCAGTGAATTTTCTTTTTGTTAAAATGAATTTTTATCAAACATTTCTTTTTTCCCTCCAAAAGTATGTGGATTCTCGTGCCATATAACTTGTGTAAACAAAGCTCCAACCACTTGTCCAGTTCCTCCTGAACAGACAAAAGGTCCCCTGGGTATAGATCCTCAAAAAGGAATAGGAACAGCATATGAAGGTCATGTCAGAGTAAGTATGATTAAGTCGGGTTTAGATTAACCTTTTAAGATTTATTAATGAATTAAAATCAAATCCAGTTATTTTAAGAGCATAGTTCTTGATGGAAAATTAAATGAATAAAATTCATCTATTAATTTTATTTCATCTAGAATAATGATTTGAAAACAAAAACCTAGCTTTTACTTGGAAATAAGTTATAAAATATCTCAAGCTTTTCCATATTATTCCTATCTTGTGATGAAATCTTCATAAAGGAGTTTGTAGCACCTGGTCTTGCAAGAGAGATGGGATATGGTTATGAATTATGAGATATTATCAAAGCATAGTCTTGTTATCTTGGGTAATATTTACAGTGTAAGCTGAATTTCATCTTACTACCAAGTTTGACTTTTATGCTATTTAGAAAGAAACCCATGAATGTTATTTTAATGAAATACTAATGAAAGTTAAAATGGCACCATTAAAATGTTCTCGAAATAAAAAGCCATTCGGTATTTGAATAATGTGTTCTCACCTTTTCTCATAGCTTAATGATATGTGTCCTCTCTGCTACTTTACCAACCAGAATAGCAGACTTGTAAAATGTGTACATTATCTGTAGGTCTTTACTTTGCAATTACATATGTAAATTAAGGGATATTTTCATTTGAGTTGTTTTGGTTGGTTGTTTGTCTGTCTGTCTAAAACAAAACTAAGATTCCTAAGCCAGCTGGAGTGAAGAAAGGATGGCAAAGAGCACTGGCTGTAGTGTGTGACTTCAAAGTCTTTCTGTACGATATTGCTGAAGGAAAAGCATCTCAACCCAGTGTTGTCATTAGTCAAGTGATTGACATGAGGTAAGACTTTGAAGGTAAAATTATTTGTATCATTGCAACATAGGAATTTTATTTAAAGTTTGTGATTTTTAAAAATTGTGTTGCATGGTTTATTTAAATGATCTAATTTCATGTTTTCTAATTTGCTAATATTGCTATAGTAACAGAATTGAAAATAGGAAGTAAGGTGTATTTATAGGACAGGATGGTATGTGTGTTCAGAGAGTGTGGGGCTAGGAGTTAAGGAAAAAGAAATTGGTGTTTGAGTCCAAAAGACCTGTGTAAACTTTGCTGGGGTAATGGAAGCCTATTGTGTGAAGTTTCTATCATCACATCACTTAAAGGCTTAGAACATCATTTAAATGTGAGGAAAGAAAATAAAAATCAGAAAAGCTCCTGGAAAACATAATCAGTAAACATTTAAGTAAGTATAGCCCTCAAACATTTCTGGCCTCATTTTTTAGATTCTTCCCCTATTCCCTAGTGCTCTCTCCTTTACCTTTTCTCCTAACTCCAGGCACTGCCCTTGAGTGATCATATTGACTCACAGCTTCAGCCATCACCTCCAAATTGATGATTCCCAGACTTGTATCTCCAGTTCAGATATATCCATACATTGCTCAAAACCAAAATTTCTAGCTCTGACTCACATTGGCACTTCACACCAGCATCTCAAACACATTATCTTCCCCTGCAAATGTGGACTGTGATGGGATAGTTGCAAGAAATATTGGCAAGAAAAATCTGATAGAACCTACTAAGGGACTGAATATAGATAGGGAGAAGAATAAAAAATAGGACTAAGGTGTCAAGTCTGTAAGACTAAGGGAATCATGGTATCAACAACAAAATTAAGGGAATCACAAGAAATTATTGTGGAGGAAATATGTTTTAGATGCTGAAGGAACAATAAAATGTAAGATGAGCTGGGTTGAGGGCACTTAAGATTTATTATGGGAGGCAAGAGGGTGCACTGAAGGCTCCAGAGACCTACCAGGTTTCAAATCTCAGTTCTACATGTATACTTACTGGCTTTGTAAGTGTGGGAAAGCCAAAAATGATTTCTAGCTCTTGTATAACATGCCACTAGGAAGTTATTTTTGATAAATTAGTTGGGGCACTATTAATTATAATAGAGGAAAATTAAAGCTTTTAAAAAATTAAATGTGGGTGTTTGGTGGAGTTAAACTTTGGATATTGCTTCGTATGTGTTATTTGGATACACACCCAAACCACACACACATAGCCACATATACTAACTTTTAATGCTTTGCTTTTCATTCAGGGATGAAGAATTTTCTGTGAGTTCAGTCTTAGCCTCGGACGTTATCCATGCAAGTCGAAAAGATATACCCTGTATATTTAGAGTAAGTGTGTATGCTATAATTTGGTTGCTGAATTACGTGTTTTCAATGACTATATTTTACCTCCCTATATAAATCATAAACTCACTATAAGTAGCACCAAAGTTTATATTCCTTTATATATTCCATGTCATCCAGTACTTGAAGGTATAGAAAATTGGTGCTAAATAAGTATTTAATTAGTGAAAGACCTGGAGAAAGCATCCATATATGGCTTATAAAATATGCTGGTAGATAATATTTTTTAGTTCCGATTAAATTTTCAAATAAATATCACCACATGGAAAATTGGGTAAGTGTGAGGTTTCTCAAGTTTTTTAAAAAATAAAAATGTCTCTCTTTGAAAATTAATGTGTTTGTTACTTAGTGCTTTGTAACAACCATTCCAAAACTTAGTAGCTTAAACTGACAATGATTTATTATTTTCCACTATTCTTTGGGTCAGCCGTACCTTCTTGTGGTGTCAGCTAGTGTCACTCATTTGACTGCATTCAGCTCATTTTGGGCCGGAACATCTAATGACCTTGCTCTTACATCTGGGTGCTGACTGTTAGCTGGGTGATCTCAGTTCTCCTCTTTGTGAACTCTCTCCATCCGGTCTCTGGTCATCAGGTAGGCTGGCTGAGCCCCCAGTGACTGGCTTCTAAGAGAACAAAAGAAGCTGCCAGGCCCTTTAAGGACTAGGTCTAAAACAGGTATAATATACTGCCTTTTGTTGGTCAAAGCAAGTCCTGAGGTCAGCCCAGATTTAAGGGGAGGGGAAATAGACTCCACCTCTTGATGAGAAGAATAGAATTCCTTAGGAGGACTTGTTGGTAGCCATCTTCGGAGGCTATTGCCACAATGCAGTCTTGAGTTGGTAAATTAAGACAATAGAGGTTAAAAAAGAAAAAAAGACTACTGCCCAATTGTTACGCCTATTTGCTATATTTGTCTATGAATCTTGTACCTAAGGAAGGTCAGGCAAAAAGTATACTTAGTCTCTCAGTTCCC
This sequence comes from Saimiri boliviensis, assembly GCF_048565385.1. Classification (NCBI taxonomy): domain Eukaryota; kingdom Metazoa; phylum Chordata; class Mammalia; order Primates; family Cebidae; genus Saimiri; species Saimiri boliviensis. The sequence goes on along the minus strand of NC_133462.1, from coordinate 77,429,146 downwards.
AGACTGACAGCTATTTATTTTCCTCCCTGCCACCAAGGGAGCCTACAGAGGCCTTCTTATCTATAACTGATTTTCATAGTGCAGTTTTATTGTAACTGCTACTTAATAATGAATTCTTAAAGGAATTCATATATGTAAATTTTAAAACTGCTTTGATAGTATTGTTTATATAATGATAAACCTTCATTTAAATACTAATTCAAGTGATAAAATCTTGATGATGGGAGTTATGAAATAACAGAGAATGTATTACTGAGCACTTCTGACTTCTTAAAACAAGTTGCAAGTCAGTATAGTATAGCGCTTAAGAGCATGGGCACAAGACTTCTAGTTGTGTGTCATTGGAGAAATTACTTAATTGCCTTGCATCACAGTTTTTTCATATATAAAATAAGGATATAAAGGCATTACATCCTATCTCATGACGATGTTAACAGAGTTAAATGAGTTATTACTAGTAAAGTATTTAGATCTACCTGGTGCTTGGTATTTACTCAATAAATGTCAGTTGTTGTTGCTGTTATATATGAGTATATTTAATGCCTCTTTAGTGATAGTGTTTGGCACTTTTATAGAAGGAAAATGAAAATAATACATTTCAAATGGTATCTGCCACTTTTGCTTTGTCATGTATTCTAGTGCTAAAACGAGTTACTCCGATTAGGAAAAGCTAAACTCCAGTAGAGTTATCATTTAATGAATGCTCATTTTATTGGTGAGTGCTAAGCAAACTAACATAATCATGAAACTAGCATAAAGGGTGCCTGTTTTCTAATATCATGAATATTGATTAAATTCTTCTAGGTCACAGCTTCCCAGCTCTCAGCATCTAATAACAAGTGTTCAATCCTGATGCTAGCAGACACTGAGAATGAGAAGAGTAAGTGGGTGGGAGTGCTGAGTGAATTGCACAAGATTTTGAAGAAAAACAAATTCAGAGACCGCTCAGTCTATGTTCCCAAAGAGGCTTATGACAGCACTCTACCCCTCATTAAAACAACCCAGGCAGCCGCAATCATAGGTATGAATTTATAATATTTATTATATTATAATTGTTTACTAATCTACCTTGAGAACAGGGATTGACTTTCATCTAGGAATCCCCAGTGTCCAACATACTATGCATTGTATCACAAATGCTCAGTAAATGTTTATTGAATGAATGAGACCTATATCAGATCTTCAGTAAACAGGAGTAAAAGCACACTTTCAAAGTGCCCTTTTTCCCTGAAAAAAACAACAGTGCTAAACATTAGTTCCACTAATCTATTTTCTGCTTGTGTGATTTAGAGCAAGTTAGTTTCTTAGAGTTTAACATATAAAATATAGATGGTAATTACCTGCTAAGGTTATTGGGAAGTTTAAATAAGATGGAATACATAACAGACTGCCTGGCATAAAGGAAATGCTCCATGGCTGGGCGCAGTGGCTTATGCTTGTAATCCCAGCACTTTGGGAGCCCAAGGCAGGCGAATCATCAGGTCAGAAGTTCAAGACCAGCCTAACCAATATGGTGAAACCCCATCTCTAGTAAAAATGCCAAAAAAAATTAGCTGGGTATGGTGGTGCACACATGTAGTCCCAGCTACTCGGCAAGCTGAGGCAAGAGAATCACTCGAACCTGGGAGGTGGAGGTTGCAGTGAGCCGAGATCATGCCTGCGCACCCCAGCCTGGACAACAGAGGAAGACTCCATCTCAAAACAAAACAAAACAAAAGAAATGCCTTTAACAAATGGCAGCTTCTGTGTCTGGAGGTTTATATTTTTGCTGTATTCTTATATATGCATCCAACTCTTTTGTTACTTTCCATAAATACTGAAAAGTTTAATGAGTAGGGTTAAAATTCCATTCAAAATTTTTCCCTCCCAAAACAGGAAGTGTAGAACTAGACCTAGGTTTTTCATTTTGTTTCATCATTTATTAAATAAACATTTACTTTTTTTTTTTTAGGTATTCATATGGATTACTTTTTAATAATTATTCTATTTTAGAAGACATGAGAGATTTACTGGTATAATCTGAAAAGAAATAGTATAAATTGTTATTGTAATTTATTTCCATTTTTTTCATCAAATGTTCTTACCGTGTTTTATTAGCATTACATGTTTTTTTCCTAATAAAAATCTTTCATATTCATGTCTTACATAGATCATGAAAGGATTGCTTTGGGAAATGAAGAAGGGTTATTTGTTGTACATGTCACCAAAGATGGTAAGAGAAAACTCTTTTTTTTGGAGTAATTTTAAATCATGTGTAAAAAAATTTTAACTCTATATTCTATATTCTACAAAGAGCAGGATTTGCTCTTACTTATCCTGTGATTAAAATTTTCCAGACCTAAGTTGATATGTTTATAAATTAAAAGATTAGTTTTAAATTTCTGTAATCCCCCTGAGGTTTAAAACTTCAAATGTGCATTGTCTTCTTGTATCATTTTATTTAATAGTTCTGTGCGAACTCACATTGCATTTCTTTTTTTTTTTTTTTTTTTTACTTTGAGATGGAGTTTTGCTCTTGTTGCCCAGGCTGGAGTGCAGTAGCGCCATCTTGGCTCACCGCAACCTCCACCTCCCAGGTTCAAGCAATTCTCCTCCCTGAGCCTCCTGAGTAGCTGGGATTACAGGCATGTGCCACCATTCCCAGCTAATTTTGTATTTTTAGTAGAGACGGGGTTTCTCCGTGTTGGTCAGACTGATTTCGACCTCAGGTAAACCACCCGGCTCGGCCTCCCAGAGTGCTGGGATGACAGGCATGAGCCATCACACCCAGCCCAGATTACATTTCTAAAGATGGAACATGAAAAAAAAAGTGCAACTTGATTTTCCCATTGTTCTATTAGTACCAGAAGAGGCAACAACTATTAAAATGTATTTATTTGGAGGCTTTTCTTCTAGGGAAAAACTAAATGCTGGGTGAAATAAAGAGAGACCAATATAACTTGGTATTCATAAATGCAATATTCTAAGTTTTATCTTTATATCAACTTAGATCATGGGAAATAATACATTTAAGACAATGCATTGTTACCCATATAAATACCTTCTGAAAAATGAGTTCTCTGCTTTTAAAAATGGGAATTCCATGGTGACATTCCCTAGAATTTAACGCTAGTAAAAAAGTTTTCCTTGAAAATTTGGCATACTTTTCCACAAGAATCCTTTGGGGTTTGACTTGGCTGCCAAAAATCTCCAGACTCAATATATACTATAGGTGAGTTAAATTATCTTATGATGGGTTTGATTATCTTTTGTTTTCCCTTTGACTTCTGATCTCTTATTCTTTTGTGTGTGCATCTGTAAGCTGACTTATATCCTTTTGAGTATAATTGGGATATGATTAATCATTAAAACTATTTTTCATTCGATTTATTATTCTTTCTGTGTTTAGAAATTATTAGAGTTGGTGACAATAAGAAGATTCATCAGATTGAACTCATTCCAAATGATCAGCTTGTTGCTGTGATCTCAGGACGAAATCGTCATGTACGACTTTTTCCTATGTCAGCTTTGGATGGGCGAGAGACAGATTTTTACAAGCTGGCAGAAACTAAAGGGTGTCAAACCATAGCATCTGGAAAGGTGCGCCATGGAGCTCTCACATGCCTGTGTGTGGCTATGAAAAGGCAGGTCCTCTGTTATGAACTATTTCAGAGCAAGACCCGTCACAGAAAATTTAAGGAAATTCAAGTCCCGTATAATGTCCAGTGGATGGCAATCTTCAGTGAACAACTCTGTGTGGGATTCCAGTCAGGATTTCTAAGATACCCCTTGAATGGAGAAGGAAGTCCATACAGTATGCTCCATTCAAATGACCATACACTATCATTTATTGCACATCAACCAATGGATGCTATCTGCGCAGTTGAGATCTCCAGTAAAGAATATCTGCTGTGTTTTAACAGCATTGGGATATACACTGACTGCCAGGGCCGAAGATCTAGACAACAGGAATTGATGTGGCCAGCAAATCCTTCCTCTTGTTGTAAGATTCTCTTTCTTATGGCTGTCTTATCTTTATATCTCTTTCCTTTCTTTCCCTTCCACTTCGTCTCACAAATGTTGTCATTATTTATTAACAGTTTTTGAAAAAGTCCTTCTTAATGCTGTTCCTCAGTATCGATTATGTTGTTTATGTAGAAACCATGTGTAGTTAGGCCTAGGCAAACAGGGCCAGCATTAACATGCATTTAATTTAAATGAAACCTCTTTCTGTGGAATATTTCACTAGGATGGATTTTTTACCCCATGTCATAATTTGAAAGAATCCCGAACTATTATGTCACGGTCCCCCAAAATATGGTGCTTGTAAGCATCAGTGTCTCACAGAACTTATTCTGGAGAAGTAGTTACTAAGTGAATTATTCAATCAGGTATATTAAGGTATGATGTAGCATCTACAAGAGGTGTTTCTTTCAGTTTTCCATTTTTATTTAGATGGGTAGATACTTATAATTGCTTATTTTGCCCCTTCAATAAATATTAAGACATAATAAATTATTAAATACTTTTTGTGTGTGTAAGAGATGGAATCTGTTGCTCTTTCACCCAGGTTAGAATATAGTGGTATCATCATAGCCCACTGCAGTCTCCAACTCCTGGGCTGAAGCAGTCCTCCTGCTTCAGCCTTCTGAGTAGCTGGGACAACAGGTGCACACCACCATGCCCAGCTTATGTTTTTATTTTTATTTACTTATTTATTTTGAGATGGAGTCTCACTCTTTTGCCAGGCTGGAATGCAGTGGCACGATCTTGGCTCACTGCAACCTCCGCCTCCTGGGTTTAAGCAGTTCTCTGCCTCAGCCTCCCAAGTAGCTGGGATTAGAGGCGCATGCCACCATGCCAGCTACTTTTTTGTCTTTTTAGTAGAGACGGGGTTTCACCATCTTGGCCAGGCTGGTTTTGAACTCCTGACCTCGTGATCCTCCCACCTCAGCCTCCCAAAGTGCTGAGATTACAGGTGTGAGCCACTGCACCGGCCATGTTTTTATTTTTATTTTTGTAGAGATGGTCTCATTAGTTGTTCAGGCTGGTCTCGAATTCTTGGCCTCAAGCAGTCCTCCCAACTTGGCCTCCCAAAGCACTGAGATTACAGGCTTGAATCACCACACCCAGCCTATTGAATACTTTTAATTAGAGAATACTTTGGTTATTGAATAATAATCCAATTATTATTGAGTATGTGCCATTGAGTATGAGTTACAGCAATGAATAAAATAAATAGAGTCTTACTGCCACAGAGCATGGGGTGCAGTGGAAAAGATTCGTGATGAAGCAAGTAGTTACAGTGGAGTGTAAGTGTTATGACAGCAGAAGTGCAGAGTTCTGTAGAAGCACATAGGAGGAGAATTTCATACAAACTGTTTTGTTTTTAATGAAAAATACTTGAGCATGTTAAAATGTTGAAGGGAAAATCCCTTAGGGAACTACCTGGAAAAGTTGTCTATATAGGAAATAGAGTAAGACCCCCAAAAAGGCCAGAGAGGACAAAATTCAGAAGACAGGTGCAAGGATTACTTAGGGGCAGGAGGAGTGAAAGCTCTTCAATTGAAACAAGATAGGAGAAGGAGTGATTTATATATTTTTTTATATATGTATATATTTATGTATTTTTTTCATAAATATTAAGTTGACTTTTTTTGGATTTTTAAAAAAATTTATTATACTTGAAGTTCTAGGGTACATGTGCAAATTGTGCAGGTTTGTTAACATAGTTATACATGTGCCGTAATGGTGGTTTGCTGCATTCATTGCCCTGGCATCTACATTAGGTATTCTCCTAATGCTATTCCTCCCCAATCTCCCTACCCCCTGCCATTCCTCCCCTGGGCTCCCACCCCCCAGGCCCCAGTGTGTGATGTTCCCCTCCCTGTGTCTGTGTGTTCTCATTGTTCAACACCCACTTATGAGTGAGAACATGAGGTGTCTGGTTTTCTGTTCTTCAGTAAGTATATATTAAGCATCTACCCTATTCATATAACTGTGCTACAGTGCTTTATTAAACATTCTTAACTGGGACTAGAACATTTACCTGAAGATTTCTCTGCTTTCTAAATTTGATTCGATGTCAGTAACTTAACTACTTTAGGAATCAAATACTGCAAATTAATGAAATTCCTTTATAGAGCTCATGTTGGGCAAGGAAATAGTATACCCCTGGTGTTTACAGAGTCCTTCTATATTATAATGGCTATATGATCTGAACCATGGTATGTCAGTTCTTCATTTGTAATATATGTTCTGTTTGCTTCAAAAATGTTTTGATATGGCTACTAAATGATAGCCACATAGGATTAGGGTGGGATTCCACTCTATGGTTATTTAGTATAGACCTTTTTAAATGTTTGGGGTTTAATAGTTAAAAGTCATCCGCAAGCTGTCCCCTCCTTTCCTTCTCCCAGGTTACAATGCACCATATCTCTCGGTGTACAGTGAAAATGCAGTTGATATCTTTGATGTGAACTCCATGGAATGGATTCAGACTCTTCCTCTCAAAAAGGTAATTTAACATTAAAATGTGAGCTAAGCCAACTGAGTATAAGTAAAAACACTAAATTACTACATAGTAATTTTTTTTAAATTAACTCAGCATTTTCTGGCATCTGTAATTGGCAGTTTGGGACTTAGGTAAGAGTAAGAAAATAGAAAAGAATCAAGTTAGTTATTTTCCTTATGCATATCTAAAACCATACTAATCTTACTATATTTGGTTTATGCAAAGTATGATTGTTATTATTATGAACAACTAGAATATAGCCTGCAACCTAAAATAAAATGTCATTGTTATCTTCCACTTTTGGATTAAGGAGCTCTGAAGGAATACATCATTATTATGAATTATAACTGTTATTTACCCAATGTTTAATCCTGTGAGGACAGATTTCATAGGCTAGAAATTGATTAAACTTGGAACCAAAACTCTTTAAGTGTCTCATGATTGAAAAACAAAGGTTTCATATTTTCCTAATAAAACATAACATTTTTCTTAATATATAATCCTATGTTTCCATAACAAAGAGAATTTTTACAAGCATAGACCTGCTAGTTTGCAAAAATGAAGAGCAGTAGTTTTATATAGATCGACGTGATACATATTTAGCATGCATGATTAGTTGGGGGGCAGGGTTTAGAGAATAGGTGATTTTTTTTTTTTAGCTCTCACTTTGTCATCCAGGTTGGAACACAGTGGCACAATTTCAGCTCACTGCAGCCTTCACCTCCTGGGTTCAAGTGATACTCCCACCTCTGCCCCCCAAGTAGTTGGGACTACAGGTGTATACCACCATACCCTGCTCATTTTTGTGTGTTTATAGAGATAGAGTTTTACCATGTTGAACAGGTTAGCCTCAAACATCTGAACTCAAGTGATCCACCCACCTTGACCTCCCAAAGTGCTGAGATTACAGGCATGAGCCACTACGCCCAGCCCTGTTTTTTATTTTTGTCATGTAATTTTTGCAATATATGTGAAAGGATAGATGGCCTTTGTGAAGCATAGTAATAAACTGATCACTCATGAACCTACCTCCTAACCTGAGAATCAGAACATCACTTATATAACTGCAAACTGCATCATGTTGTGCTTATCATTCCTTTGCTTTTGTTAAAATACAGAATATTTGCATATTTAAGTATTCTTAAACAATATATCTTTCAGTTTTGCTTTGTTTTGAACTTTATAAAAATGTTATAATATATAGTCATTTTCTATCTTGCTTTCTTTACTTATTCACCGAGTTTCATTCATTCATGTTGTTACATATACCATAGTTTATAGCTTTTCAATACTATAAAATATTCTGTTGGGTGAACTTATCACTGTTTATTCTGTGATTGGTAGACATTGAATTATTTACTAGCTTTTCCAATTGTGATTTTCCTGCATATGTTTTTTGGAATATGTTTCTAGGAGTTTAAGTCATATACCTAGAAGCAGAACTGATAGGACATAGGGAGTTCAGTTATTCAGCTTTATGAGATAGTGTCATATTATTTTCCAAAGTATTTGTACCATCCGATACTCCCCTCAACAGCATAAAGAAATTCTGATTCACATCCTAGTACTTTCCATTGTCACAATTCGTAGGTTTTGTAAATGGTTACAAAGTAGTAGCTCATTGAAATTTCAATTTGCATGTCTCTAATTAACTGTGTAGTTGAAAGTCTTTTGTATCTTTATTCATCATTTATATTTCCTCTTCCATGAGATGCCTGGTCATGTTTTTTGCTCATTTTGCTATTGGATTGGCCATAGTTTTCTTATTTATTGGAATTCTTTATACATTGTGGTTACTGGTTAAAAATGGATATGTAAATCTTTTTCTTCTTTGTGACCTATTTATTCATTTGTATTAGGCTGAACAGAAGTTACTAATTTTAATGTAGTTGAATATATCTTTCTTATCCTTTGTGTTTGTCTTTTTTCTCTTGTTTAAGCAACTTTTTCCTACCTTAAGGTCATAACATACATTCTGTTCTCCTCCAAACATTTTACTTTTTTAAAAAAATCTTTTTGAAATGTATATATTCAACCTCCAAACATTGTAAAGCTTAGCCTATTACATTTATGTTCTTAATCCATTTGGAATTGATGCTTTTGTGTATGGTGTGAAGTAGAGATTTGATTTTACTGGTTCCATATAACCAGTTGCTCAGTCACTATTTACTGGCAGTCCCTCCTTTCCCCAGTGATCCACCCTTCCATCTCCATCATATGTATGCATTCAGTTTTTGATAGTAAAAATTCATAAATCAGCTCTGTTGATATCTTCTTACTATAACTATTAGGTCATTAATTGCTTTAAAAAGTCTAAGGTTTAAATGTATTTCTACTTATTTATTCATTCGCCTAGAGTAGACTTTCTTTAAAATGTTATCTTTGTAAGTTTGTTTGTTTAAATTAGATAGTATTATACCTTTCCAATCAGAATTATTGACTGGAATTGATTCTTAGTTGATTTATCTGAGAGGACCATATTTTGAAGTAGATAAATGAGAAATCTTAATAAGTTGTGCTTTATAAGCACAACAAAAGTTGTGTGATTTAATTTTTAAAGGTTTTGTTGAAATACTAATTGTGTTTTTTTAATTTTAGGTTCGACCTTTAAACAATGAAGGATCATTAAATCTTTTAGGATTGGAGACCATTAGATTAATATATTTCAAAAATAAGATGGCAGGTAAGAAAATATATATATATTCATAGGGATAGCTTCATTGGAAATATTATTTCTAAGCTGACTGCCCAATGTCACATGAATAATGAGTGCCCAAGTTCAGATTTCATCACAGTTATATCTTACTCCAAGTCTGTGATGTTGGCCACTATCACGGTCTTAATATATTAAAATAAATTACTGAGCCAAAAGTCATTCTGTTTAAGTCATTCTGTATTTGATTGACGTATCTTGTTATTTTTCTGTGGAGTACCTGGGTAAGTAGAGAAAGTGTCACTGATTATATCTTCTGTATTTCCAATATTGTAGAACCTAACCAAAATTTGTAACTAAAATTATAAACACTCACCTAGAGTTGAAGAATATGTCTTCAGGAACATGTCTCCTGCCAGTGTACAGGGCCTAGCACTTTGAAAGTGGTGATGTCAGCATAGAAAGATGCAGGAGAGAGAGTATAATCATGGCAGTGCCCAGAATCAGGAAAAGGATTGTAGACCCAGAGTGTTACAGACAGGAGGGAGGATATTTGGTCAGTGACCAAAATATTGAGGTGAGACTGTCACTCATGTCATTACATACCACACATAAAATTGCAGGGAGACTGTCCACCTAGAATTAAATGTTGTTTGCCAGAGTGTGTCCAAATAGTTAAAATCTCACTTTTGACAAATATTATTATAGTGCTCTCTTCTATATAATAAAGTCATTTTCATGTCATAGCAGCAAATTTCTGTAGAACAAAAATATTTGTAAATTTCTGATCTCTTGTGGCAGGTCTGTTAGGAAAGATGTACTTACGGTACATTATATATTTTAAATAATTTTTTTTTTTTCTTTTTTTTTTTGGAGATGGAGTCTCACTCTGTTCCCCAGGCTGTAGTGCTGTGACACAATCTGGCTCAACCTCTGCCTCCCAGATTCAAGTGATCCTCCCACCTTAGCTTTCCAAGTAGCTAGGATTATAGGTGTGTGACACCATACCCAGCTAATTTTTTTTTTTTTTAGTGGAGATGGAGTTTCACCATGTTAGCCAGGCTGGTCTTGAACTCCTAACCTCCAATGATCCACCCACCTCAGCCTCCCAAAGTACTGGGATTATAGGCCTAAGCCATCACGCCCAGCCAGTATTTAGAATAATATAAGTAGACTTAAATGTAAGTAAAATTACTGGCCTCAAGAAAACACATTAAAACTTTTAGAACCATTATTTTGGGGTAGTGAAATTATTATCTTAATGCTTTTCTCCCACCTACCCCATATTCCTCCAATAAATTTGTCTTTTCTACCATCAAAAAGATCCATCAGAAGTTTTTTGTGTGTGTGATTCTTTTTTTTTTTTTTCTTGGTTTTATTTTGTTGATTTGTTTTTGTGTTATAAGTACTGGAGTACACAAAATTGCTTTATTTCTGGTTCAGTGCCTTGGTACATTCTCTTGGAACCAGAGGTTTCTTGGTGAGCAGGCTGGTAAAACAGCAGAAGTCTATGCTAAGAGGATATTCCATTATGACTTAGGAAAGGAAATTCAGGTTTTAGAAGTGATTCTCATTCAGAGATGGATATCTCATGAAGTTAAATGAAATGTAAGCTTTAGATTCTTCACTTCCAAGACCCGTACTTAGTTTTATACAGGCATACCTCATTTTATTGTGCACCACTTTATCATGCTCCACAGATACTACATTTTTTACAAATCGCAGGTTTATGGCAACCCTGCTTCCAGTAAGTCCATCGGTGCCACTTTTCCAACAGCATTTGTTGACTTCATATCTCTTTCACATTTTGGTAATTATTGCAGTATTTAAAACTTTTTCACTATTGTTCTATCTGTTACGGTGATCTGTGATCAGTGATACAAATTTGAGGTTATTGTAATTGTTTTGGGGTGCCACACACCATGCCCATATAAGATGCCAAACTTAATTGATTAATGTGTGTGTTCTGACTTTTCCATCAAGCAGCTGTTCCCTGGTCTCCCTCCCTCTCTTTGGGCCTCCCAATTCCCTGAGAACCAACAGAAGTGAAATTAGGCCAATTAATAACCCAACAATAGACTCTTAAGTGTTCAACTGAAAAGAAGAGTTGCACATCTCTTTAAATCAAAAGATAGAAATGATTAAACTTAATGAGGAAAGCATGTTGAAAGTCAAAATAGGCTGCAATTGAGGCTTCTTGTACCAGTTAGCCAAGTCATGAATGCGAAGGAAAAGTTCTTGAAAGAAGTTAAAAAAGTGCTACCACAGAGAACACACGCATGATAAGAAAGTGAAACAACCTTATTGGTGTTGCAGAGAAAGTTTTAGTGATCTGGATAGACTATCAGCCACAACATTCCCTTAAGCCAAAGCCTAATCCAGAGCAAAGCGCTCTCTCCAATTCCATAAAAGCTGAGAGCAATCAGGAAGCAGCAGTAGAAAAGTCTGAAGCTAGCAGAGTTTGGCTCATATGATTTAAGGAAAGAAGCCATTTCTGTAACATAAGAGTGCAAGGTGAAACAGCAAATGCTGATGTATAAGCTGCAGCAATTTATCCAGAAGACATAGCTAAAATGATTGATTAAGGTGGCTACACAAACAATACATATTCAGTTTAGATAAAACAGACTTCTATAGGAAGAAGATGCCATCTAGAGCTTTCATAGCTAGAGAGAAGTCAATGCCTGGCTTCAAAGAACAGGCTGACTCTTACTGAGATTAATGTAGCTATAGCTTTAAGTTGAAGCCAGTGCTCATTTACCATTCAAAAAAATCCTAGGCCCTTAAGAATTACTGTAACCCTACTCTGCCTATATTTTATAAGTGACAGATTCTTACCTTTTGTAAAGGAAGGGTAGTGGGAGCACAGCTCCTTTTTACTTCAACTGAAAAGAAGAGTTGCACTTCTTTTTAAATCAAAAGATAGACATGATTAAACTTAATGAGGAAAGCATGTTGAAAGTCAAAATAGGCTGCAAGTGAGGCTTCTTGCACCAGTTAGCCAAGTCATGAATTTGAAGGAAAAGTTCTCGAAAGAAATTAAAAGTGCTACCACAGAGAACGCACGAATGATAAGAAAGTGAATTACTGTAACCCTACTCTGCATATATTTTATAAGCGATAGATTCTTACCTTTTATAAAGGAAGGGTAGTGGGAGCACAGCTCCTTTTAATTCTTAAGGGCCTTGCAAATGAGGCTGCAAGTTTCAATCTATGAGATTGAAATTTTTTTTATTATATGAAGATAGTTGTAATTGTTATTTACACAAATAGCTTACCATTTATGCCTGATTACTGTTTAGGGTAAGAATAGTAGCTCTTTAACAACACCCTAAGCCATTGAAATCAATACTTAGAGGGAGAGAAAATATAGCATTGAGATACCGGGGTGGCGTGGCTGAGGAGAGTGACAGCATACCAAGACAGCTACAGTTTTCTTCAAGTAAAATTATGTCACACTATGTTTATAATCAAGTAAAAGTGAAAGTATATTTTGTAAGCTATGTTTACTTTCAGCATATTATCTGTTTACATAGGTTCTGTTAAATCTTACTGTGATTATCAACACAACATTGAAAAACCAAAATTGCATACGCTTGTATTAGTAATAAATGTTTGTACTGTCTTGGAGACTAATAGATAAAAAGCATTTTAGCAGTTTAAAGAACATCATTGGGGCCAGGCGCGTTGGCTAACGCCTGTAATCCCAACACGTTGGGAGGCCGAGGCGGGTGGATCACGAGGTCAAGAGATCGAGACCATCCTGGTCAACATGGTGAAACTCCATCTCTACTAAAAATACAAATCAACTGGGCATGGTGGCGCGTGCCTGTAATCCCAGCTACTAAGGAGGCTGAGACAGGAGAATTGGCTGAACCCAGGAGGCGGAGGCTGCGGTGAGCCGAGATCGCACCATTGCACTCCAGCCTGGGTAACAAGAGCAAAACTCCATCTCAAAAAAAAAAAAAACATATTTATTGTTTGTATTTTTTTTTAACAGAAGGGGATGAACTGGTAGTTCCTGAAACATCAGATAATAGTCGGAAACAAATGGTTAGAAATATTAACAATAAGCGGCGTTATTCCTTCAGAGTTCCAGAAGAGGAAAGGATGCAGCAGAGGAGGTAGATACTTAACCTGTGCTATCATCCATGCATGCTCGTACCATCTGAAGGGCTACTTGGTGATGATACTATATTTGATTTGGAAGGAAAATTGGGTGTCTGAAAATCTCATTCATCTGTGGTGTCAAAAACCAATAATGAATGTAACTTCTCAATGTCATTTTAATTAATATTCTCAAAGTTGTGAGTATGTACCAGATTAAGGACCTTATTTTTATTCATTTCTGTATGTACATGGAATAGTCATATTTTTGTATTGTGTACCTCTTCTACAATATAAACACAGAACATAGTTGTGCATACAAGTTTACTGTATGTCTAAGAAGTTCAGACTACTCTCTTCACGAGCAAACAAGTAGGAGTGTAGTATTTACAGTTACATAAAATCATTTCTGAAGTGTTATTAATCATTTTTAAAGACACGCATAAAATGTTCACAATTATATGTAAAATAGAATAGAGCTTCTTTGATGTCTTAAGTATTTAAAAGGACCCTCTCTACTATTCCACCTAAAATCATAAGATACTTTATTTAAAATTTAAAACAAAACATTATTAGGAAGTAAATTTTTAATTTAGTATATTCTGTTACTCTAATTTTATTCTTATTAATGTGATTTAACAGTTTTTATTAAGAATATTAAGTATGCTTAATTTTTTTATAAATGACCTAAATTTGCTAAGAGTGTCTAAGCAGATGCTTTGTGTTACAGGGAGATGCTACGAGATCCAGAAATGAGAAATAAATTAATTTCTAATCCAACTAATTTTAACCACATAGCACACATGGGTCCTGGAGATGGAATACAGATCCTGAAAGACCTTCCCATGGTAAGAGGAATTAAGAGTGAATGTAAAAAAGGGCTAGCAGGAGGGGAATGTAAATATGTAGGCTTAAATATATACATAGACTTCAAAAGATATGTGAATGTAATGAGGAAATGTTTCTCTCAGTATACCACAATATGTCTAATATGTATGATGACATACCTGATGAACAAAACACAAAATTTAGACGTCTGTCAGAAGCCAAACAAATCAAGTTCTTATTTAGCTCCATATTGGAGAATTTCTCCCATGCCTAGATTTACTATTGTTGTTGGAAGAAACTACCAGATTTGGAGAGGTTCTATACCAAGTTTGGAATGTGGTTACCAACTCACTGAAATTTCACTACTTTTTAGCAAATCAGTGCAGATATTTGACCTACTCTTCCCTACCTCCAACCCCGAGAGAACCACATTAGCTTCGTCATTAGCGGTCACATCGCTCTGATAATTGTGAAACTAAATCTTTTTCCTTTGCCCAGTTACAACATGTCACCGGGTCAGTTGTACAAAAATATAACATAGGCTGGGTGTGGTGGCTCATGCCTGTAATCCCAGCACTTTGGGAGGCCAAGGCATGAGGATTGCTTGAGGCCAGGAGTTCAAGACCAGCCCAGGCAACATAGCAAGACCCCGTTTCTTTTTTTTTTTTTTTGAGTTGGACTCTTGCTTTGACACCCAGGCTCGAGTGCAACAGCATGATCTCGGCTCACTGCAACATCTGCCTCCCAGGTTCAAGAGATTCTCCTGCCACAGCCTCCTGAGTAGCTGGGATTACAGGCACCCACCACTACACCTGGCTAATTCTTGTATTTTTAGTAAAGACGGGTTTCACCATGTTGGTTGGGCTGGTCTTGAACTCCTGACCTCGTGATCTACCCATCTCCGCCTCCCAAAGTGCTGGGATTACAGGTGTGAGCCACCGCACCCAGCCAAGATCCATGTCTATCTAAACATTAGCTGGGCATGGTGATGCGTGCCTGTAGTCCTAGTTTCTCAGGAGCCTGAGGTGGGAGGATTACTTGAGCCGAGGAGATTGAGACTGCAGGGAGCTATGATTGCCTTTGCATTGGGCAACAGAGCAAGACCCTATCTCAAAAAAAAGAAAGTAAGTACAGCATTGGAGAACTATTATGTTTTAACAATATCAAGATTAGGCTCTCAGACTTGTCATGTTTAAATTAAGAATATTAGTGGAATTGGCCAGGCTCTGTACATTTCAGTACCATAGTTGTCTCAGCATACTGTTAAAACTTTAAAATGACACTTTTGATTGGTAGTGATAGTTGCTAAATTTTGCACAGAATTTTTAAGTATATTTCCTGGTAATTTGGGAGATGATTTGTGAATCTTGACCCAATTGCTCTCTAAGGAAATCTTAGTTAATTACATTATCAACACTATAGTGATAGAAGATATAAATATCTATCACTAATTGATAATTTGTTTCACTGTATAGTCAAGTTCTTTTAAATTAAAAAAAAATACCTTTTAAAGGGAAATTTGCATTTATTTCATGGGAAGAAAAAAGAAAATCTACATTCAGGTCTTGAATTCTTCAGTGTAAATATCTCAGTTCGTCAGTTGGCTCTGCTTGCTTATGAATGAATGTGACATTCCTATTACCATTACCAATAATATCAAGATATTATTATATATTCATAGTAATATTCTTAATGTAGTTCAAATCAATCTCAGTAATCACTTATATTTTTGGAATAGGATTAGTTAGCTGTGCTGAGTAAATATAAAGTGCAAAAACTACAGCTAATCTTGATATAGTAATTTTTTAAAATTCAGGTCAAGCACACTAAATATTAAAACTGTTATACTTTTCTGTCATATTTAAAAGCTACTTTTTTTTTTTCTTCAACTTTTTCCTGGGAGTGAGATCTCAGATTTCTCTCCGTTCTTTTTCCATTAGGAACATTTGCTTAAATTCCTAAGTCTGGTTTTCCTTTAGCCTTATAAGTAAACATAATATAACTATAGAGTCCAAAGCCTGTTGTTTTTCCTTATGGAAGGTGGGATGTCAGGCACAAAACACCTTAAAGAATTTTTTAAACTGTGATAAACAGTTGAAATGTGAATACGTTTATGACTTACATTTGATAAGTCAAATGCTGTGTCCTATTTTAATTAAACTTTTAAAATTGAGTTAGTAGTTTTTTTCAATACGTAATATGTAGTTAGCATTATGTAGGGATAACAGGATACAGATTTCAAGTACGTAAGTTGCAAAGCAAAACGTCAGCAAATATAAAATTATTTCAGTAGTTACAAAGTTTTAATATTCTTTTAAAATCAAAATTTCTTACACTTGTGTTTCATTTTAAGCAGAATGTTTTTATCTCATATATTCCAACAATGTAGCTAAAAGTATTATAGAAAATTTTTGTAGACATTCTGTTGTAGCCCACATATTACAGTATTTAACAAAATGTTACTCTGCTTGGTTTCCTTCTGCTATCAGGTGAAAAATCAGTTTGTTAATGTTCCAGAGTTCTTTCAGACTTTCATATTCAATAAGACTGTGCACTTTGATGCCAAAATGTCAAATTTCAAACATTGTAAGAACTTTTGTATCAGAGATCCCTCCTTACTCTGCTTTTTCTTCCCTCTTCCTTCTACTTAAAGTTAAAAAAGAGAGAAAGAGAGAAAAAGAAAAAATCTGTATCTTATTTTATGTTCAAAATAAGGTCTAGTCTTTATTGATAAGCAAAACAAGGGAAGATACTGTTAACACATGATAATGGTTCTTTGTGGCATTAACACAAGTGACTTTTTGCCTTCTCATTGTAATCTAGTTTTTAATGTGCCTTTCCTTCCTTTAATATTTTCTTATCATGTAAGTGCTTTTGTATTTCCAGGACAAGAAGTTGGTGTAAATTTTTGAAACCTGTTTCTTCATCTGTACATGTAGTTTGCATCAAATATTTTATGTGTCTGAATTCCTGTTCCTCACAACCAGATTTTACTTTCACATGACTTTTTTCTTTCTTACTACCAAAGGACATATAACGTGGGGCTTTTTATAGGCATCCATTTAATTATCTAACAGACATTTATTGAGCACTTACTATGTGCCCAGAACCATCTTTATCTCAGAGTAGACACTAGTAATTTTTTTTCAACAATAATATGCATGTCTGAAAATAATAATATGTATATATCTGTTACCTGTGTATGTAACTGTTGAAAAGTTTGTGATATTTTGACATATTCTCAGTTGTTAATGTGTTCTTTCCATTGAAATAGAATTATTATGAACTGTCTCATAAAATAAAGATGGGTTAAATGTATCTAATGTTAATATAGCTGAGTTCTTAAATACCAAAGCCACATGTTGTCATCTAGTCAAAGAGGATATGTCTTAGACATATTTATGTTTTAATTTATCCAAATCAGTATTGCTTTCCTTTGAAATACTTATAAGCTTAGAAAGTATATTGTATGTCTTTAGGAATTTAATTCTATTTCTTTTATACCAGATGATCTTTAAACAGGATTGTTTGCTTTTTGAATATGGAAGGGGCAGTGAGGCTAAGGGAGTCATTTTATTATTTCCTAAATCAGATGCAAAACTGTATTTGTATCTAAGTGAGCCAAGTCAATATAAGCAATTAATATAAGATGGCGTGTTTCTTTAATTTTTAAAATATTTCATTGTTTTTAATATGTGGTTGCTATTTGTAATAAACAACGAATTTTTCTGTAATTTGAATGCAAGAATAATACTTTACCTCTAAAAGATTTATTTTTAGTATATTTCATTTCTCCTAGCTTTTTATCCATTACTAAAATTGTTAATAAAAGTATACTTTCTAGCTCAATGACATCCTGGAGCTTTAAGAGGTAATTTTGCTTCTTAAAGTTTCATGTACGTCAGTACAACCTCAGAAAGTACTGATTTTATTCATACCTAGAATTAAAACAAGATTTTATATAGGAGCATTTCTTTTAAGCCTAGGTAATTTATGAGATGTTTTTACAAAGCAGGTTCTTCTCAGCTTATGGGAACATGAATGCCATGCTGGATTCAGTTAGCATTCTTTCCAACATGTTATTCACCCTCTATCTCTAATGAAGGGATCATGTTTTCAGGAAACATAACTGTTCTTCAAGAACTGAACCTTGAAAATTCCTATTAGAGAAGGTGACTGGCTACTGAGTGATAGTTCCTGAATATTCAGAAGTAGTTATTTTATCTCTAAAATTAGTCCTTGGATTCAAAAGCTTTTTTCTCTATCTTTGATATTATTTCATTTTTTAAAAATATACCTGAACATAAATGGGAAGATTTTTACCTTATTAAAAAACAAACATGTTATTTTTGGATGTCTAAATGGAGATAAACTTGGGCTGCTCAGAGGTAAACCAATAATTAGTATACTCTATGGTTAACTGTTACAAGAAAAGAAAATCAGTAAAACCAAACACAGTATCAGGGAATGGTTTTACATGGTTTTAGGTTTCTAAAGAAACAGTTTCATAACACATCTATTTAGAAACTGTTGTAGGTTCACTTGTTCATTTTCTTGCTTGTTTCTTGCTTTTTCTATCCTTAATGTTTTTTGTAGATTTTTGCCATGTTTTGATTGTGTTGCATAAGAAAATACTGAACTAAACTCTGAAAGTCCTGTATCTCTGAAAGTCCAGTTTCTCCTTACTTAATGATATTAATAAAAGAATAATTTTATAAAGAGAATTATCTTTTGCAAATCAGCTATTTAAGTAACTGGCAAGATTATTACAAAATTTAACTTTCTAAGGCCTGAAAGTATTTCATTAAGGATTCAGCTCTGTTATAAGATACTGTTTCATTTGTTCTATGTGCATGTTGTGTGAAATGTGAATCCATTTTCATCACCTTATTGCCTTTTTTCATTTTTTTTGTTTGTTTGTTTTTGATAGCCAGGTTTCCCTTATCCATCCCCTCATCATCACTCCGGCCTGATCTCCTCTCCGATCAACTTTGAACACATCTATCACATGACTGTTAATTCTGCTGAAAAATTTCTCTCTCCTGATTCCATAAACCCTGAATATTCCCCGTCTCTGCGCTCTGTCCCTGGTACACCAAGCTTTATGACTCTGAGGGTATGAACAGCTGAGTCAGGTGTTAACTTTTACTAACCATATGTGGATTTCCTTTTGCTTGCCTTAACAAATAACACCACTGAGATGGTGCCATCTTGTGAACCTTTTCCTTTGGCCTATTTCTCTTCTGCCAGACTGCTACTCTTCCTCTTCCTCTGTTTATCTTCCTCTTCTTTCCTTCCCATTTCTATTTTATTTCTTCTTTTGAGGAAGAAGATAGAGGAATAGGGAATATTTCCATCTTTATTTTTGAAACAGTATTAAAGATTTGCCTATGTTTAGTAAAAGATTTTCCCATCATAAGAAATAGATCTCTATTCTGTTAAATAGGAAAAGGGCTCCCAGAATTTCCGAACTTCTTAGCTTCTTACCCTATAACCAGTTCAAGTCAGTGAAATGTTTTATATTTAGTGAGGTTAAAGTCTGTTGTAGAGCCCGTCCACAGACCTATGTACAATAAACCCCTTTTTGAAAAGATTAAAAATCTCCAAAGTAAAAAAATTGAGTAACAAAAATTCCAAAAATAAGTTAGATTTTACTAATCTTTGAGTTACTGAAATGCATGTAATTCCAACCAGGATCCAAGGTAAGAAAACTAAAGAGAGATAGGAAAATTTAAAAAGCATACTGCGTTCTGAAGGACTGTGGCAGCTGCTGTTGATCCCTTCCATTCAGCTTGCATCTTTGCCACCAGTGGCTTTGCAGTAGGGTGGTAAGCTGGTGGCCATTAAAGCTTAATATTCATATGTTCATTAACAGTAACTTCAAGGGAACGTTTTCTAAAGTTAGTTTTGCAGGTAATAAAATGTTTTAATTGTATCATGCAAACCACTTCTCATAGTGTCCCCTAACTTAGAACAATAGTAGGTCAATCTTTGTATTTATATATGTAGTAATTTTCCAATTAGAAAATTACCTGTAGGATGGGAAGTTTATTTTTTGTTGTTTGTATTGTAAAATTATTCTAAATTACAATGTTTTAACTGTTGTTGACATTTAAATTATTATATCACTTAAATATCTTATCTGACAAAAATCAAAGTAACCATGATAAAATAAGCCTTAGTTTTCTTAGACTGCAGTGAGTGGATTCCAGAGGAATTTTGTATATGTTAGTCAGGAACTTTTCACTGGGTATAGTGGTTCAGACATGTAATCCCAGCGCTTTGGGAGGCTGAGGCAAGAGGGTCACTTGAGCCTAGGAGTTTGAGACAAGCCTGGGAAGCCATACCGAGACCCCATTTCTACAAATACAGTAAATTAAAAATAAATTAGCTGGATGTGGTAGCACATGCCTGTGATCCCAGCTACTTGGGAGGCTGAATCGAGATCACTCGCACCTGGGAGGTTGAAGTTAGAGAGCGTCGTGATTGCACCACTGCATTCCAGCTTAGGCAATAGAGCAAGACTCTGTCTCAAAAAAATGATAATAACTTTCATATAAAAGACTGGAAATACTGCTTTAGTTAGTCATCTATAACTAGAAGTACTGTACCATCAAATGAAAGTCTTACCCTAATCTGTAGGCATATTTGTACCTTGAAAGGACCAGAGGCTTAGGTTTCTTGTCACTTTATAGTGAAGTTTATTTAACTCTAGCTGACTGAATGATAAACTTTTTTTTTAACAAAACTTTTTTTTTTTGGTCATTCCTTTATTACTTCAGCCTATGGTGATACTAAGTTACAGGTATATTTTATAGCCTTAATTTTTGCTATTTATTCTAGGGTAGGTTTTTTTAAATAGGAAAGGACAGCATCAACATATCTTAAGGTTTACAGAAAAACAACAACAAAATGTACAACTTGAAACTGATATTCCCATCTCCTTTGAGCTTTTCTTTGCTGTATTGTTCACACGTTGCTTGTGTCTTACAGGGTTGCTCCTGTATATGTGACTGTTGAATTGCTAGCATTGACTGTTTCCCTTTTAATTTTTTTTATTTTCTTAGAGAAAAACAAAAGCATTTGCTTTAAATAAATGCACTAAGAATTACATGGACTTTGCAAATGTAGTAGATAAACCAAATTCATGTAGATGGCATATAGATGGCAGTGGTTAAATTTAGGACCTACTAGTTGCCAACTTTCAGTATGTATGATTCTTCAAAATGTATATTTTGGAGTTTTTCAAGTGGTATTAATGCATGTTTTCCTGAGTGCTAGTTTGGCCCTTTTTTAGTTGTTTTGCCATAACCTCAGGTTCCAGTTCTAGACTTTTATTATAACTGAAAAATATTTTTAGCCACATTAGTACATTTATTTATTGCTTGTTTCTTTTAACCTCGGAAGCCTTCAGTATTTGTGCTCATTTCATTGTATTCTATGTTAAATTATTTAACCTATGCAATATTATAGCAAAGAAGACGGTCATCTTTTAAGCATTTGCATAAAATGTTACCTTGTATCTTTAAAACACACACAGGTCTGTAACTTCAATATTAACTGAAACACTGTGTTTTACAGAAAGGATCATATTTTGAAATTATATTGCCATCTGAATTAATCTCAATATTCAAATAACTGGGATTGCAGATATAATCTATTCACTTTCCATTTATTTATTCAGCAAATATCTTTCAGTACGTAACTATATTAGGTGCTGGAGACTTTAGTGTTGTTGTAATAGCAGTCAGTATAAGAAATTATAAGATTACTAAAGAACTGAGGCTAGGGAACCATGTTCTTACTAAATAACCAGGACAAACTAAACTGTCAGCCCAAAAGCTGAGGAGCCCAAAGTGGTGAGTATGGATGAGGTGTGCCTACCAACAATGTTCCCCTGGGTTTCTGTGTTTAAAGGGCAAGTATGAGTACATTTAGTAAAATATGTAAAATGTAATTTAAGCATTTAGGCCTTTTCTCTTGCTGAAACTTATAAAACCATTTAGGTAAGATAGATTTCGATTAACATTAAACATAAGTCATGAATAAACATAAGTCGTACCACAAACAGTTTATCAACGTATGGCAGGTATGTGGATACATTTCTCTAATGTATTCTCTATGTGAAGCTATTAGAAGAAAGAGTAATTTTTCCTGAGCCCAAAATGATGAGAACAGATTGTGTTTTTGAAACGGTAAAATGAGGCAAACAGTTGTAACATTTTTTTAAAATATACTAGTTAGCTTGGTGTTCTTTTGCATTTGAAAACAGCATGATACAGTATCAACTCTTTTAAAGAAATTATGTTGGAAGAAAATATAGGCAGGAAACACATCAAATTGTTCATAGTATCTGGTGAATTCACAGGTGACTTTTTTGGTCTCTTGTGATTTCCTTGTTATGTATTCTACAGTTCATGAGTATTACTTTTATAATCAAAAAAAAAAAAAAAAAAAGCAAACAGTTTTAATGAGCTAGTTAGCACCTAGAGAACACCAGGTTAATAAATGTATCTTCTAGTCATGTTTTGTTATGTATTAGTGGCTGTGACTACCTATGTGATTTTCTGATAGTGTAGAAAAGATAAAGAATTGCCCTATAGTAATGGTAGCCTATAGCATTATTTGAAGAGAGCATCTCTTTTCAAAGGAAAGTTGCATGTTATACTTTAACTTGGAGTTCAACTATTTGGCTTTACTTAACAAATTGATCCTTTGGAAAAGTCACAAAATGAATTTTTTACTGCTTTTAATGTGTGATTTTCTTGCATTGCATTTTCATTATAGAGTTAAGATCTTGTTTAACACATGTAAAATTTGTGGTGCCCTGCACCACCAAGCAGAATTGTTGTTGTTGTTGTTGTTATGGAGTCACGCTCTGTTGCACAGGCCAGAGTACAGTGGTGTGAGCTTAGCTCACTGCAACCTCTGCCTCCTGGATTCAAGCGATTCTCCTACCTCAGCCTCCTGAGTAGCTGGGACTACAGACTCGTGCCACCACACCCAGCTAATTTTTTGTGTGTTTATTAGAGAGGGGTTTCACTATATTGACCAAGCTGGTCTCAAACTCCTGACCTTGTGATCTGCCCACTTTGGCCTCCCAAAGTGCTGGGATTTCAGGCATGAGCCACCATGCCCAGCCAGAATTGCTGTCTTGATGTGACTGAAAGGAAGTTTGAAAGTGATATTACAGATGGCTATATGAGGTTGTTACTAGAACCAGGGGAAAGGCACATAATGGGACTGGGCTACATGCTTTCTTTTTATTAGTGTAATTAGCTTCATCCTGAGACAAGCCCCAGGAGGCAGTTACTATCTCCATAATACAGCTTAGAGAACTGGGGCGCAGAGTTGAGCGAGCCTGAGCCCTGCTGTCAGTCAGCTGCATAGCACAGATGTCAGTGGGCCAAGTCCCTCTCCATAGCTTGTGCTCATAGCTGCCATGCTGCCTTTATGGCACACCCTCAGGAGCAGGCAATGAAGGAGAGACTGACTGACAATAGCCTAGTAAGATTACCATCATGTTTGTAGCTATGAAAGAAAAATCAATAAGGAGTAGATGAATCTTCCAAGTAAATATATTTAAATCTGTTTATAAATTATAAGAAATCAAATCCAGACCATTTGCATCGGAAGATGCTTACATGAGGCTGGGATTATGTCAACAAATGGAGAAGAGCATTGTGTATGTTAAAAGACATGTGAATAACATGGTTTATGTAGCTTGCCTGCTCTAGAATTTATAAAGAATATTAAAATATTTTTCCGTCCTCTAGACCTTTGTCAGCCCCAACATCTCATCCTCCAGGTCTGAAAAAGGTTGGAGCCTTTAGGGAGGCTGCACGCTTCCAGTTCAGCCATAACCAGACAGCTCACCCTACACACCACCTCCGTGTCTGTCTTTTAGGTGTGTGTGATTTGCAGAACATTCTGTGGCCCATTTTCCTGCCTCAGACACTAAACTCATTCAGTAATTAAATGGAAAAATCAATAAAGAGTAGATAAATCTTCCAAATAAATGTATATAAATCTGTTTATAAACTTTTAAGAAATCAAATCCAGACCATTTATATCAGAAATTAGTTTTCAAACTAATATTCCCAAATTAACTAACTTCACCTGGGTTGTGAATATTGCAGCATCTTATTTCTAATTCTAGTACTATTATTGGTGTGAGTCAGCAAAGATGCCTGGTGACTGGGGGTGTGAACATGTAAGTGGCACATTTGGTATAACATCAATAAAGCATTTTCTCAAGAAGAATATAATTTTAGTAGAATTTTCTCCAAGTGGACTTATTCAGCTGTTAAACAAAAAAAAAAAATCATACATAATAAAAGCTTTCAGTTATCTGCAAATGTCCATGTAATTCTACACTTTACTGTCATATCTAACCATGTAACTTTTACTTACTGTTTTTACAACCAAAAAAATGCTATTTACTGATAAGTGTTTCAGTAAGTATAAGTGCTTATCCCTGATTAGGATGAGATTTACTTCATGTTAGGGTTTCATTGCTTTTGTGGGTGGGAAAGACTATATAATCTGCCATTCCTTAGTCTGTCATTCTGGTGAAGATGATTTTATTTCTTGGTAATTTAGTGAAAAATAGACATCTCTGCAGAAAATCAGTTTCTTCTGGCTAAAGGATGTCTCTCTCGCTTTTGCTTGTAGAACCCTCGGCCTCAGGAAAATCGGACAGTATTCAGTGGCTCAGTCAGTATTCCATCTATCACCAAATCCCGCCCTGAGCCAGGCCGCTCCATGAGTGCTAGCAGTGGCCTGTCAGCAAGTAAGTGCCGGGGCTGCAGGAAGGTACCTTCGTGGCAAGGCAACCACTCCCCCGCCCCGCGCTCCCTCGCCTCTCATCCCTTGGGTGACATGTCCTTCACTTATGTGTGCCCAGTACATTCTTGAGTGACTGCAGTGTCTCAGACCCTGCTGGGTAATACCTAATAGGCACAAATGCAGTTGTTAAGAAAATAGTGTCAGAATTTTTCTAGAGTGTACAGGCCATCTGGGAGACAAATACGATTACAAATTGTGATGATAAATGCTCTGAAGGAAGTAAGCAGCATACAATAATAGAGAATAACAAGGGGTAGCTGTTGGGGATGAATCCCTACTTGGGCAGAATAATTAGGAAAGTCACAGCTGCTCCCTTCATGTGGAGTTGTGTTTGAGTAATGTTTGGTTAACTGAAAGAAGGCTAGTATGGCTACATGGTGGTGGTGAGGAAGTAACAAAAAATAGAGCAGAGTGGCAGGTGAGGGTCAGACCAACAGGGACTTGAAGACCAAAGTAAGACATTTTTTACTTTATTCAAAAGCAAAGGGAAGACTTTTAAGTAGGGAAGAATCTTCATTCAGCTTACATTCTTAAAACAATCCTGTAGGCCGCCAAGAATGGATGAGAGGCAGGAAGAGTAGAAGCCAGCATCTAGGTAGGAGACTCGGAGTGGTCCCAGTGGAGACGGATGAGGGCTTGGGATGTAGCAGGGGCAGAAGGAGAGAAGAAGATAGATTCTTCAGATATATTTTCAGAGTTAAAAGCAGTAAGACTTGATGAATAGTTGCGGAAAAGTAGGGAGAAAAAGATGACTCTTAGACTTCCTACTAGAGCTTTAGTATGATTCCATTTACTCCCATTTATCACCGCTTAAGAACGGGCTCGGGTAGGACATTCCAGCCATCTCCAAAGGTCTCGAGGTAGCAAAAAATGCATATGTTTCATTCACTGGAAGAAAGCCAGGAATAGATTCAAGATTATACCCTTTACTACAATAAAGATAATAACATTATTGCAGGACGCATTTGGAGGTTCCAACTCCTCTGTTGAGGTACTGGGGGTAAAAATCATATATGACCTAATACCTGCTGTCAGGCATCCCTCAGTCCTTATTAGCCTCTCTCTCTTTCTTTCTTTCTTTTTTTTTTTTTCTTAACTGTACTTGAAACTGCAGCATCTTTTTTCTATACTTTAAAACTAGAACCTTAAGCTGAGGGACCATAGAGAGAAAAAACTGTGTTCTATGGTGCACTTAGGTTCAGCTACTGTTGCAGAGCAACTTTTTAGTAGGGGAGGAAGGGAGGAAAGGTGTATAAAAAGATACTGTCCACCTGAATAAAATTATACAAAAAATGCTAAAAGCTACTTACCTCAAAATGAGGGGAATTTACAGATGGGACATCTGGTTAATTTTGAAAAATAAATTTTACTCCCATCGAATTAACCACAGTCTTAGGTGTTTCCTGGATTATAAGCAGTGAGGTTATAGATTGTCAAGTGATCACTGTAGCTTCTCACTTGGGGAAAACTATTCTTTGCCGAAAGGTTGCTTTTCTGTAACTTTTTCAAGTGTGTGCTTTCTCGGGAGCATGGCATTTGCTTCGAGATCAGAGAGTGTCACTCAAGTGTGCCAGCATAAGTGCAGTCCCAAAATATGCCAGGTGCAACTTCAGTGAAACCTTTTTCACCTCCATGCAAATGAACTTTAAGAGAAAGTAACTGCATTGAATGCAATTTCACATTTAAAAGTCATTCAGTCAGAAAACTTGTTGCCTTGTATTCTCGAATGTTAGATATTTGAGTTCAAGTCTTATGATGCAGATTGAGTTTCCTGCATTCATTTGCTGTTTATTCAGCAAATACCGATTTTGGCACCCAATTTGTGCCCAGGTATTTTTTTTTTTTTTAGATTCTGGCACTGTAAAGATGGATGCTGCTGTATTAGTTATCTCTTGCTGCATAAGAAATTATCCCACAAATTAGAATCTTTAAAATCGCAAATATTATCCCATAGCTTAAAATACCGAAGATTTATTGTCTCACACAGTGCCTTGGGTTAGGAATCTAGGAACGTCATAGACTGGATGGTTCAGGGTTTCTCATGAGATTGCAATTGAGCTGTCTGCTGGGGCTACAGTCCCCTCAAGACTCAGCTGTGACTAAAGAATCTGCTTCCAGGATCACCCACGTGGTTGTGGACAGGTCTGAGTTTCTCGCTGACTGTTGGTTGGCGGCTTCCCTTTTTTGCCAATGTGGGCCTCTCCGTACACAGTATCTGAGTATCCTTCTGGGCTGGCTGCTGGCTTCCTCCAGCACAAGTGATCAGAGAGACAGAAGCAGCAGTCTTCTACCTAACTTCAGGAGTGCTGTATCATCACTTCTGCAGTATGCTGTTGATCACACAGACCAGCCCTGGTACTGTGTGGAAGGGGACTACATATGAGTGAAAACTAGAAGGGATGATCATCTTGGAGGCGGACTACAGACATAGAGCATGCTTTCAAGGAGCTTTCAGTTGACAAGCAGATGCTGAAATTTACAGTTTGCAACTTTCTTGTCGTTATCTCCAGAAGTCATCTGTACCCTGACCACAATGAAAAAATCTTGCTAAGTGGGAAAATGACAACGACTTTTATTATCTTTTTATTAATGGTAGCTAGATTCGATAATTGATGTAAGCTGTTACTAACTGTAAGTTATCAAGAAGTCAGGTGCAAAGGTGTTACAACTTTAGGAATTAAGTAATGGTCCAGAACTCCTTACCTGAAACCCTTGAGGCCAGAATGCTTTTATGTTTTAGAAAGGGATCTACCTTATATTGTGTTACAGTCCCAGCAAGATCCGTGACGGTGAAAAGACCAGAAGCAAGTGCAGGCCCCCACAAACCTCCTGTCTGGCATGTTACTCTCCATGTGTTGAGTGTTGAGTTGTTCTCACAAAGTCTTCTAAGGTGGAATATATTTTTTTATTTAAAGGTAAAGAAAATGGAAACTCAGAGAGGTAAAATAAATTGCTTGAGGTCACACCATTAGTAAGCAGAGCATTGGAAGTCTCTGGCAGTTTGGCTTTCTGTGCAGAGTAACAAAATTTTAAAGTAACTTTTTTGTTGTTTGTTGTTTTTTGTTGAACTGAGTACTAAACTAGGCATGGAATTGGAAGAAAACTCAAAAAACATTTTATGGCCTTCAATTAGGTTGTAATCTAAGGAGGCAGAAGCTCCACATTTAAAAAAAAAAAAAAAAAAAAAAAAAAAGGGTACTTTTCCCAAGAAACATGTCAGTAAATGAAGATCAGTGCATATGGAAAAACCCAGTGGTGGGGATGGAGTGCCAGGGGAGGCACATCTCCTGGGGAATGAGGTTGTCAGTGATTCTCAGCCCAAGGGACCTTCTGGAATCATCAGGAGAGCTTTTTTTAAAACCTTTTTTAAATTATTATACTTAAAATTCTGGGATACATGTGCAGAATGTGCAGGTTTGTTACATAGGTATACATGTGCCATGGTGGTTTGCTGCACCCATCAACCCTTCATCAACATTAGATATTTCTCCTAATGCTCTCTCTCCCCTGACCCCCACCCCCTGACAGGCCCCAGTGTTTGATGTTCCCTTTCCTGTGTCCCTGTGTTCTCATTGTTCAACTCCCACTTATGAGTGAGAACATGCGGTGTTTGGTTTTCTGTTCCTATGTTAGTTTGCTGAGAATGATGGTTTCCAGCTTCATCCATGTCCCTGCAAAGGACATGAACTCATCCTTTTTTATGACTGCATAGTATTCCATGGTATATATGTGCCACATTTTCTTTATCCAGTCTATTTTGATGGGCATTTGGATTGGTTCCAAGTCTTTGCTGTTGTGAACAGTGCTGCAGTAGATATACATGTGCAGGTGTCTTTATAGTAAAATGATTTATAATCCTTGGGGTATATATTCAGTAGTGAGATTACTGGGTCAAATGGTATTTCTGGTTCTAGATCCTTGAAGAATCACCACACTGTCTTCCACAATGGTTGAACTAATGTACACTCCCATCAACAGGGTACAAGCATTCCTATTTCTCCACATCCTCTCCAGCATCTGTTGTTACCTCACTTTGTAATGATTGCCATTCTAACTGTCATGAGATAGTATCTCATTGTGGTTTTGATTTGCATTTCTCTAATGAGCAGTGATAATTAGCTTTTTTTTACATATGTTTCTGGGTGACATAAATGTCTTCTTTTGAGAAATGTCTGTTCGTATCCTTCACCCACTTGTTGATGGAGTTTTGTTTTTTTTTTTTTTGTAAATTTAAGTTCCTTGTAGATTTTGGATATTAGCCCTTCATTGGATGGATAGATTACAAAAATTTTCTCCCATTCTGTAGGTTGCCTGTTCACTCTGATGATAGTTTCTTTTGCTGTGCAGAAGCTCTCTAGTTTAATTAGATCCCATTTGTCAATTTTGGCTTTTGTGGCCATTGCTTTTGGTATTTTAGTCATGAAGTGTTTGCCCATGCTTGTGTCTTGAATGTTATTGCCTAGGTTTTCTTCTGTTGTTTTTATGGCTTTAGGTCTTACATTTAAGTCCTTAATCCATCTTGAGTTAATTTTTGTACAAGATGTAAAGAAGGGGTCCAGTTTTGTACAAGATGTAAGGAAGTTTCTGCATATGGCTAGCCAGTTTTCCCCAGCACCATTTATTAAATAGAGAATCCTTTCCCCATTGCTTGTTTTGTCAGGTTTGTCAAAGATCAGGTTGTAGATGTGTGGCATTATTGCTGAGGTTTCTGTTGTGTTCCATTGGTCTATGCATCTGTTTTGGTGCCAGTACCATGCTGTTTTGGTTATTATAGCCTTGTAGTATAGTTTCAAATCAGGTAGCATGATGCCTCCAGCTTTGCTCTTTTTGCTTAGGATTGTCTTGGCTACACAAGCACTTTTTTAGTTCCATGTGAAATTTAAAGTAATTTTTTTCTAATTCTGTGAAGAAAGTCAATTGCTGGGGATAGTATTGAATCTATAAATTACTTTGGGCAGTATGGCCATTTTCACAATATTGGTTCTTCGTATCTATGAGCATGGACTGTTTTTCCATCTGTTTGTGTCCTCTCTTATTTCCTTGAGCAGTGGTTTGTATTTCTCCTTGAAGAGGTCCTTCACATCCCTTGTAAGTGGTATTCCTAAGTATTTTATTCTCTTTGTAGCAATTGTGAATGGGATTTCACTCATGATTTGGCTGTTTGTCTATTACTGGTATATAGGAATGCTTGTGATTTTTGCACATTGATTCAAGAGATATCAGTATCAAAAGACATATACAGAACTCTCCACCCCAAATCAACAGAATATACATCTTCACAGCACCACATCACTCTTATCCTAAAATTGACCACATAATTGGAAGTAAAACCCTCCTCAGCAAATGCAAAATAACGGAAGTTGTAACAAACATTATCTCAGATCACAGTGCAATCGTATTAGAACTCAGGATTAAGAAACTCACTCAAAACCACACAATGACGTGGAAACTGAACAACCTGCTCCTGAATGACCACTGGGTAAATAATTAAATTAAGGCAGAAATAAATCAGTTTTTTGAAAACAATAAGGACAAATACAAAACATAGCAGAATCTCTGGGACACAGCTAAAGCAGTGCTTAGAGGGAAATTTATAGCAATAAATTTCCACAGGAGAAAGTGGGAAACATCTGAAATTGACACTCTAACATCACAATTAAAAGAAGTGGAGAATCAAGAGCAAACAAATTCACAAGCTAACAGAAGACAGGAAATAACTAAGATCAGATCAGAACTGAAGGAGATAGAGACAACAAAAATCCTTCAAATCAACAAGTCCAGGAGCTGGTTGTTTTAAAAGATTGACAAAATAGATAGACCACTAGCCAGGCTAATGAAGAAAAGAGAGAAGAATCAAATAGACACAATAAAAAATGATAAAGGGGAGATCACCACTGATCCCACAGAAATACAAACTACCATCAGAGAGTACTATAAACACCTCTACACAAATAAACTAGAAAATCTAAAAGAAATGGATAAATTCCTGGATACATACACCCTCCCAAGACCAAACCAAGAAGAAGTTGAATCCCTAAATAGACCAATAACAATTTCTGAAATTGAGGCAGTAATTAATAGCCTACCAACCAAAAAAAGTCCAGGACCAGATGGATTCACAGCCAAATTTCTACCAGAGGTACAAAGAGGAGCTGGTACCATTCCTTCTGAAACTATTCCAAACAATAAAAAAGGAGGAAATCTTCCCTAACTCATTTATGAGGCCAGCATAATCCTGAAACCAAAACCTGGCAGAGACACAACAAAAAAGCAAAATTTCAGGCCAGTATCCCTGATGAGCATCGATGTGAAAATCCTCAATAAAATACTGGCAAACCAAATTCAGCAGCACATCAAAAAGCTTATCCACCATGATCAAGTCGGTTTCATCCCAAGGATGCAAGGCTGGTTCAACATGTACAAATCAATAAACGTAATCCATCATATAAACAGAACCAGTGACAAAAAAAACACATGATGATCTCAATAGATGCAGAAAAGGCCTTCAGTAAAATTCAACACCCCTTCATGCTAAAAACTCTCAATAAACTAAGTATTAATGGAACATATCTCAAAATAATAAGAGGTATTTAAGACAAACCCACAGCCAATATTATCCTGAATGGGCAAAAGCTGGATGCATTCCCTTTGAAAACCGGCACAAAACAAGAATGCCGTCTCTTACCACTCCTATTCAACATGGTATTGGAAATTCTGGTCAGGGCAATCAGGCAAGAAAAAGAATTAAAGAGTATTTAAATAGGTAGAGAGGAAGTCAAATTGTCTCTATTTGCAGATGACATGATTGCACATTTAGAAAACCCCAGTATCTCAGCCCAAAATCTTCTTAAGCTGACAAGCAACTTCAGCAAAGTCTCAGGATACAAAATCAATGTGCAGAAATTACAGGAGAGCTTTTAAAATTAAATGAGAAACTCTCCTGTGATTGTTCCAGGATAGGGCCAGGCATTGGTGTTTGTAAAGCTCCATCATATGCCGAACAGTAAGTATACCACCAGTGTTGCTGATCTGTAGTCAGTTACAGTGTCAAGGAAATGCCAAGGAGCCTGAACTGCAGCCTAGGGGTTTCGCAAAGAAACTGATGAGAGGAGGGGGGAGAGGGATTACCAAGGCCAGAGTCTGCCCAAGCAGGCACTTATTCAGTTTATTTATGAATGAACACTTCCATATTTCAGTGGTCATTAGATAAATGTGCTGCTTTAAACTATTATTTTTTGACATTTTCACTGAATTCTTAACGTAAAAAACAATTGAGACATGTTAAGCAAGAAGTGAAACAAGCACAGTCTGTACCTTAGAGTTGTGCTAAAACCTCAACACTGTCTTTGGGGCCAATAATCCTAATACTGAAACTCAGCACGATTAAGGGGTGTTTAAGCAAAAACCATGTAATAGTAGGGAATACTGAGAGCTTTAAATAGGTACTGACAATAGCCCCGAGGTTCCCCAGGGTGTTTGGGGTCTTCCCTTTTCCTTCTGTGAATGCTGCTGGCCCACTGTTAGGTACCCCAACTCTGAGAACACAACAAAGAGTGGCTTTGAAGAAAACTTCATTTTTATTTTATATCTCAGGCTCTTTGCCCTGTGAAGTAAAAGTATTTTTATGTTTTCTTTGTGGTTTTATGAAAAGTTTCTAAAAGATAAGCGGTATTTCTGCATCGGGTGGCATGGCCTCTGGGGATGGTTCAACCCAGCTTTCTCATTTAGCACATCTGTTTGGAGGCTGCCATGTGCCATGTCCTGTGCTAGGCCCTGGAGAGGCAAAGACACCCCATGTATTAGGAGAATGGCAGGCACATGATAACATGACTTTATAAATGTCATGAAAAAGACGTGTGAAAGATGCCTGGGAGCCATCAGTAGCTGGGAAAGACTTGCAAGGCAGTACCAGGCAGGTGGAGAGTGGAGGGATCCCAGGGAATTGTTAGCAACTGGGGCGTCTGGACAGGTGGCACAGCCTAGAGAGTGCTGCTCGCTCACCGGGAGTCCCTGTGGCTGGGGTGGACAGGAAGAAGGAGTGAGATTGCTGGATTCGGGTTGAGCTCAGGGCAAAGGTACCACAGTTGGACTTACTATGCATCAGGGGAGGAGAGGTCTGGGGCCTGCAAAGGATGGCCCACCAGCTCAGCAGTCTGTGTGCTTTCTAGAGGATTGTCATCTCCACATATGTAAAATTTTGCCCACATGATGTACTGTAGGGTCATCTGCACAGAACGGCAGCGCGTTAAAGAGAGAATTCTCTGGAGGAAGCTACAGTGCCAAGCGGCAGCCCATGCCCTCCCCTTCAGAGGGCTCTTTGTCCTCCGGAGGCATGGACCAAGGAAGTGATGCCCCAGCGAGGGACTTTGATGGAGAGGTGAGTGGGCAGGGGTCCGGAGACATCACGTATCAGAAAGACTAGTGCGTCTACCCAAGCAATCCCACCAGCTTGGGATTGGCCTCAACTGCAGCAGGGGTCAGGGGTCAGGAGCCAGCGTTTACTTTTGGACAGTGGGCAGCAAGACCAGTCACTTGGGTTGCAAACTGACATTTTCCCAGAGGTGTTCAGACTTCTGGCTTTTGTGTGAAAATACCATCATCTTTAACAGAAAGAACTGAGCATAAATGTTCTGTGCCTCTTCCTCAACTCATAGAAGGGGCTTTATACTGACAGTGAGGAAGCCCCATGGGGTTATTTGGTCAGGGTGGCTGGAAGGGGTGGTGGTAATCTGAGCCCCGCTGCCTGTCTCCCCTTCTCACCTGCATCTCACTGATGTGTTACTTTGGGCCTTACAGGACTCTGACTCTCCAAGGCATTCCACAGCTTCCAACAGTTCCAACCTGAGCAGCCCCCCAAGCCCAGTTTCACCCCGAAAGACCAAGAGCCTCTCTCTGGAGAGCACTGACCGTGGGAGCTGGGACCCGTGAGTTGCCTCAGCACTGGGACCTCGCTCTCTACTCCCCGCCACTTGCCTCCTCTCACTTTCATCTCTTCCCTCCACCTCGGCCTGAAAGCCACCAGGGGCTGGCAGCAGTAGTAGGATAGGGATTCAGAAGTTCTGACAACCTGACTCTCAGATCCACGCCCCCAATCTAACAGCAACAGCAAAGATAAGACTTTCCATAGCAGCTTAGGTTAACATTGATTTCATTCCATGCACTTAGAGTTGCTTTCAGTAACATTTTATCCCTCCCCACAAAGGTAGCTTAAATAGACGGATTACACAAATGTAAGTGATAAGAATAAGGTTAGACAGATTTTGTTTTCACAATAGAGTCTCATTGTAGTCCGATTCTCTGCATCCAAAGGGGAGAATCCATCCCTGGAGTGGCTCACCAAGCTCTTGTACTCAGCAACCACGGTGAGAGTCAACCTGATTGTTGCCAGGAAATCCTTATGAATTAAAACAATGCATATTTTACTACAATACAGAGTTTAAGTGAATACATAAATGTAGAAGTTAAATACTGAATGTATATAGTCAAAAGAAGCCTCTTGTATTCAACAAAAGATGGATGCTTATATAAGAGAGATGATTTAATTTAAAGAAATGTGTTGTTTCTTGTCTGTTTCCCAGCTAAGTAATGTAAAGGGTAGAAAGGCCTCAAGCTCACATTTTTAGAGGGAGAGGAGAGTTCCCTTTATTGCCCTGTCTTCAAACTGGTCATAGGCTCCAGTCACCTGGGGAGCTTTAGAAGACATTTGCAGACCCTGGTTTTGCTGTTTTGGAGTGTGGGCTAGACACCAAACATTCATAGCCACTTCAGCAGCAGCAACAAAAGGCTAACTCCTCTCTACCCAAGACGTCTCTTTTCCTAGTGGTAGAATTTGAACACTTCTCACTTTTTATTGTACTTCGTCTTCCTCAGATAAATGTAGAAATATACGATTCTACACCTGATCC
This sequence comes from Saimiri boliviensis, assembly GCF_048565385.1. NCBI lineage: Eukaryota > Metazoa > Chordata > Mammalia > Primates > Cebidae > Saimiri > Saimiri boliviensis. The sequence continues at coordinate 77,394,312 of NC_133462.1, read as the reverse complement.
CTTCCATCTGAAAAGGGTACAAGGAGTGTTGTAGCTTTTGAAGATCCAGAAAACAGTTTCTAAAAGTGCTTTTATTCCTGGGCTAATCCTGCCCCTCCCTATGTCACAGTAAGGTGTCCATCCCAGGGCTGGAGACGCTTCCCAAGGAGGAGTCCATTTTGTTGAGGGTGGGTGTAAGCTTCTTCAGATAATCCTGGGGAAGAAAGAAAGGCTTTTATTACCAAATAATGTAAAACCTCAAAAGCAAGGGCTTGAACAGCCTTAACCAAATATTCCCCTTAGCCAGTGGAAAATGGATGGGACAGCCCCAGTGCACAGGCCAGGGTGAGCCCAGCGTGGCGCTCAGGCTGGGTTCCTCTCTCGGGTGCTGGATTGTGGTGTTAGTGGCATTTCCAACTGGATTCCTCCTGTTGTAGTTGCCATAAGGAAATGAGAAGCAGAACCAGCATAATCTATTTCTACAGAGACATTTCACCAGTGAAGCACACAAGTAGAGAAAGAGATAAAAATAAAAATATCTCATGGAAGGAAAGAGATTTTGCCTCTTTTACTTTTCGCTTAAGTTTCTCTGAGAAATAGAGACAGGAATCTGTCTTTAAAATTCAGCAAAAATGAAGAGAGTTTTCCTGCAGTTGCTAACTTGGGTTGCAGTGTTTAAAGCCATCATTTCACTGCTGCTGTGACTCCACCTCTGTGTCACTGGCAGCAGCCCATGTTGGCCTGCAGCATGTGCAGGGAGCTGAGGCTGTTTCCAGATGATGCTGCTGTTTGGAGAAGGTTCTGAGATGCAGCAGGGGAAGAAAGATCCTGCTGGGCATTCCATTGCAAGCGCCTATAATCGGGAATTTTCATATAACAGCTTTGAGATTTAAACATTCTGGGTGTGGTGCTGGCTCAGATTTGATTATACTTTATTTTGGATAGATGTAATTCACTGCACAGTTCTAATCTCCAAAATCTTTCTGCTTTTTGGAAGGAGGCATAAAAATACATTTGTCACCTGAATACCAAGTGTCAGCCCTGTAGTTGGGTCACTATCATGTCTTGGTAGATCCTTGCCCTCATCACTCCACGTGAGAGAAGGGAGTCATCCAGCCGATCCCCTGCTGGGTGCTGTGACCAGCTCGCACCCCTCCCTTCCACCCTCCCCTCCTCTCTTTCCCACTCTCCCCAACCACCCCATCCTCCCCTTTCCTTTCTCCTTGCCTTTTCTTCTCTCCTTTTTCTTCTCAGGCAAGGAGGAGGCCATCTCAAGCCAAGATTAACAGGGCCCAACATGAGCCATTACTTAGTAGCTTTGACGAGTAATTGTGAATTTTTGTTGCCTATAGGTGCTTATTTTCCAAAGGATGCTTTTAGGATCAAAATACAACCCTACGGAAAGTCTAGGCTCCACTGCAACAGGTCATACTCTTCATCCTCCCAACAGGGCAGATGAGAAAGAGTTACCGAGGCTTGTCTTGGTTGCCAGGTTAACTGGGTGGCTTGTCCATATTCACCCCATGGATTGACCCATAGCGCTCTTTGATGTTTCCACTGCAATGGCAGGTAATCTCTTCTGTTATAAGAGAGCATTTCCAAACGTGCAGGCTCTAAAAGCAAGGATTTAGGGGAGGAAAAGCTCCCAAGGGCAATAGTTCTGGGGAGGTTTTTCCCACAATCATGGTCATCCTACTGGCTTTATCGCATCCTTAAATATGAAGCCTGTTACTTCCAGAAGCTTCTGAGAATGATTTGAAAAGACAAGGAGTGGGTTCCAGGGAAAAAAAAACATAATGACCATTCAGAGGAGTCAGTAACAAAGCTCACAGAAAAGCTATTTTGTTGCTATCTGAAGTCATCTTTTGTTTTCATGCCAGACATTTTAAAAATTTATATGGCAGCAGGAACTTGTTTCTCAATGGAAAAAATACATGCAGAGGCATTTCTGCGATAGTCCGTCTGCGTTAGCATCTGGTGCTATCTATGTCCAGCCAAGTTATCTACCCTTGAATTCTAACTAACCATGTTTTGTGCTTTGGGTGTTTAAAATTACGTACATATATATATTTCTTTTTGCCAAAAACAAAAGCCTTGCTCCTTGTCAAATGATTGCTAAAGTAAATCTTACATTTTTTATTATATATGTATTTATACACATCCCCAACACACTTAGTGATTCATGTTATTTCCCAGGGAGGGCAGCTTTAAGGCTATGAGATACAACTAAAAAGGGCCCAGCTATTTAGTTTTCCAACCAATTATTGTACCCAAGCTTCAGAGGAGAATCTGAAATTCCTGTCTTGTTTACAGCAACAATCTGTCATTCCTGGCTGGCTCTCAGCCTCTCTCTTTCCATAGGTTATAGAATTATGCCATTTTGTCACTTAGCGGCCACATCTGTTTCTGAGAGAAACTGGTTACATTTATGTGGCATCTCAGGTATCATTAAGGAAAAGCCAGAGCAGGGGTGAGCAGACGTCAGAAGCACAGACGCAGCAGGGTCATTTGCCGCCTTTGGCCAGGATCACAAGCACTGCAGTCTCCCAGCAGGTGGGCCTTGCCAAGCCTAAGGCTCCCCTTCCACTCTAGACAGAGGGGTGCTCGGAGCAGCCAGGCTCTCCTGCCAGTCAGACTGTGCCGTAGCGCACATCCGCTGAGCACAAAGGGTTGAATTGGGCACTCCACTCCCCACTCTTTCTGACCCAGCCCTGAACTAGATGAGCTGCATTTCATTAAGCCCATTTTAAAACCTCTTTCCTTGTTGTGACTTTAATTGCTACGCAAGTCCAGAGTTCTCTGTGCACTCCTGCTAGATAAGGAGGCCTCCCTCTTCAGAGTGCAAGCTCCCACCCAGCACAGGCAGCAGGCTGGGCACCCTCCCTACACATGACACCAGTGCAGTTGTAGGGGAAGCTGACTCCAGTCAACCTTGAAATCTAATGAAAACAAAATGACTTGCCTTTTTATTTGATAGTGTAATATCATTCATTTTATACATTTTTTTAGGGTTTTTCTTGTAATATTGTACAGTTTTGCATGGCCTGGTGTGATCATTTTTTGGTTAGAATATAATGCTGACAAATAATGTGTGTACGGAGGGGGAAAGAGAGATTGCTTTAGCCTGTCACTCATTATTTTTTGTTTGGTTTTTGCCCTCAATGTCTTAGGGAACTTTATAAAGAGATCCTCTGCTACCAAACAATAATGTGGATTCTTTTGCACAGAAATATTTAAGGTGGGATAGTAAAAAATGTCACAAAAGAGACTCCTCACCAATATTTTATGTTGATATCACTTAATATTAACCAGACTTTGATGTATTGCAATAAAACAGAGAACTGTTAGCATCGAGTATTTTGTCTTTTTAACAGCCACTGGAAAGTCTGAGGAATAGAGAAAGGTGCTGCCTCTCCGCATCTCACTTGTCTCGCTTTCTGCTGGCTTCCCTCCTCATCCAGGCTGCTTCCTTATGCTGTAAAAGGACATGGGGGTTAGTTTGCCCCTGTGGTTTAACCTAGGATTGTCTTAATTTCTTCCTTAGGGCTCAGGTAAGAGTGATGTTAAATTCTCCTGAAGCTTTCAACTCCCCTCTCCTGGCCATAACTTCCCTGGTTGCTATTACTTCAGTCCACAAGACCAGGCTGTCTGCATGAGGTTTCCTGAGTGCTCCTGCCAGTGTGAATGTGGGGGCAATTTGACTTTGTGTCACTTAAACTGAACTGTTACTGCTTTTCTGGAGTTAGAATGGTACATCTAAGAACATACAGGTAAAGTCCAAGGGTGGCATTAAAGGAACTCCTTCAACTCCTAAACTGTTGGCAGCTAAATAGTTGTTTGGAGAACATTCCCGGTTCCCATTGCCCATGCAGTTGACATTTGTGGCTGTTACTGTTATGTTGGCTTGCTATAACGTCAGCTGTACAGTGCTTTAGAACGAGGCTTGGCAACCCTTTTCTGTCAGGGACCAGTTAAGAAATCCTTGTGGCTTTGTGGGCTGTATATCTAGTTCCTTGCAGCTCCCCGGCTGTGGCATTTCAGTGCAGAAACAGTATTAGCCTACTAAACACATGAAGGAGCGTGGCTGCACGCCAGCAAAACTTACAGAATCCGGCCCTTGGGCCATCAGTTTGCCAGCCTTAGTTTGGTCCCCTTGGTTTAGACTGTAAGACCAGACTCTTGTTCAAATCCTGCTTCTGCCACTTAACCTCTGGGCCTTTTTTTTCCTCTATAAAAAGGCCCACTTGGAGTGTCACGAGTTTATATAGAAAAGCACTCAGAATCTAACTTCTAGCCTGTGGCTCGGTGTTTTGTCCTTGAGTAACCACCAAAGCCTATAGTAACAAATACTATTTTTGTTGCACTGTGTCCAGACCTTCACTAGATGTTAGAGATACAAAGATTCGGGCCCTGGAAAATCAAGTCATAATTTGCCATGTTCTCATGCCCCACGTCCTCAATGTGAATGGGTCAGCATGGAGAGTAGTTCATCACAATACAGGAAGAGTCAAAATAATGTGTGTCCAGTTTCAGAGCCGGCTTTACTGGGGATTAGAGTCATTTGCAATCCAGTGATCCCCACTGTCTTCACAGGGAGTCCTCTGGTTCTCAGCTGCCCTCAGACTTAGGGCACACAAACCACATTCCAGTTTCCCTTAGAAAATTCCTCTCCCAGCAGTTATGGTCCCTGTGGTTCCTGGGAAAGCAAATGCTGGCTCTGTTTTCCCCTCCCTTTCCCTCTCCCCCATGTTGCTGCTTGACTTGTTTGGCTTGTTTGAGAGGAAGAGGCTGTGAGAGCCCTGGCTGGGGCTGGCCTGGGTTCTGCCCCTATTTACTCTGCAGGGTGGTGGCTCCAGATCTGAGTGCTGCAGAGTTCACTAAAGAGCAGGAAATACCCTTTCTGAGTAAGTACTATGAATTATTCTTTTTTACTTTAGGTTCTGGGGTACATGGGGAGGTCACGCAGTGGTGGTGCATAGGTGCACACATAAGCAGGTGGTTTGCTGCCTCTATTCCCCCTTTGACTATATCTGGCCTTTCTCCCCATGTTATCCCTCCCCACCCACCACTGTCCCTCCCCTAGTCCCCCCCAACTGCTCCCAGTGTGTGATGCTCCTCTCCTTGAGTCCACGTGTTCTCATTTTCAACACCCACCTGTGAGTGAGAACATGCAGTGTTCTGTTTTCTGTTCATGTCAGTTTGCTGAGAATGATGGTTTCCAGATTCATAATTTATAGTACATACTCAGAAAGTCTGTAACAGTATTAAATCATTTAAAAACTGAAAAATATTTAGTGACCTAAACAAGTATTTTAAAATCTTTTTAATTTTAATACGTCATTTTAGTCCCTTTTCTTTGTTTTAATGAAGTCATTTTCATTTTTTCAGAAAAATGAATTCATACGGTGTATGTTATCTCATGTTTACCTCAATTACAATCATCTTCACTGGAAAAAAATATGAAAAAATACATGCACCTATTTATTTAAAAAAAAAAAAAAAGCAGCAAATACCCTTAGGAGGGCTGCAAGAATTCCAGCCGGGATCTGACAGTGGTGCTCGGTGCCGGTGCTAGCCAGGCGGCCTCACGGACACCCCCCAGGCCTCTCCATCCTGTCTCGGAGCTACTGGGTCTTTTACTCAGCAGTCCCAAATTTCAGAAAGCACGTTTTAAGAACTCTGAAAGCTTATACTTCCATAAGCCTCCTTTGGACCTCTGCGGTCTGCACATGCACTTTCAAGTGCTCACAGGTCTGTAGGAAGGGCCCCAGCTGAATGTCCAGACTGTCCTGTTACCTAGGAATGAAGCTGGCCCCAGAAAAAGCCACTTTTCAGGAAGTGGTCCTCAACTTCAGCTGATGTCTAGAGAGGGTCTTGCTGCGATGCAGACCAGGCACCAGCCCTGCTGGCAGGTGTCACTGTCCTCCCACAGGTGCCACCATCACTGGGTACAGCTGCTTCAGCAGTATGGTACGGCCTGCCAAGGGGCTGGGGCAGTGACACCACAGCCGCCTCCTGTTCTCCACCCCGCCACCTCCCCTCTTACAGTGAACGGGCTGAGCCTTCCAGGTTCAGGGCCAAGGGCCTCACGCTGAACCAGGCCCAAACCTTGCAAATAGGGTGTGACACTGAGCCTGCTCTGACCGTGAGGTCAGAAAAGAAACACTACCACGAGCTATAAAGTCCAGCTCATCGTCATCCTCCAGAATATAGAAGGGGGTACCAGCACGAAAGCACTTCTCACAAGCGTTTTTATTACACTAAAACAACTTGTTTCAATAATTATAAGACTTGTACAAAAATTGACAGAGCCCGTGAGGAGGCTTCGGCTGGAACTGGCGACACCTGCATCTCTCCTCAGGAAGGAAGCCCCACTCCACCTTCCAGCAGCAGCCAGCGTGTCTGGCGTTCCCTGTTCCGCTGCTCCCGTCCTCTCCCTGGGGCAGCAGTTTAGAAACATTCAGCCGTTACAGGTGAGCGCCAGCCCCACAGGCCTGAGCCTTACAGGCTTAATTAAGGAGCACTTGTTGGCACTGTTCGATCAGCACCTCTCCCAGCTCCAGCCCACCGGCCGGAGAGGAAAAGGGCAGAAAACACAAATCTCACTCTAGAAACATAGACACACACCCCCTACTACACAGATGATAAAGTCCCACAGTCTAATCTGTGTTCTGGTTTCTGGGTTTTGAACTGGAGCAGAGGTTGGAAGGGATTCAGGACTCTCCCCCTTCTGCTTAACATTCACATCAGGAAAAAGAAAACAGAGTTGCCCTTTCATCTTCATCTAATTTCAGAGGACACCTAAGGCAGACTGACCCAGCAGTGGGGCTTCACCTTCGCTCCTGTACTTCTCACCCTACAACCATTTAGTGACGGGAACTGTGGAACGAACACACTAGCTCCAGGGCTCCAGGTGGCCCCTGTCTCCCAGGAGAACCAGCCGCCCCTTCTAACTGGGCAAAGGAGTTAAACAGAGCATCATCACCACCTCCCTACTGGTTTTTGGCCTGTCTGAAGGACAGAGTACCCTCGGAGCTGGCCTGGGCCCCAGCCCTACTGCTGGGCCTGCCTCCTGCAGTAGTTGCTATAAGCCTCCTCGAACATGGCCTTGCAGGGGAAGCGGGCCTTTAGCTTGGAGCAGATGAGAAAGGAGCCCCCCATCTTCCTGTGCAGGGAGTAGGTCTCCTCAGGTGGGGGGACAAGACGGTGCCTCAGCATGACGGGAATCAGGTTGTGGATCTTCTCGGTGGTGCTCTGGGTGCCAAAATCAAAAGGCTCATCAGAGGCAAAAGCCTCCCCCAGGATGAGGATGGCATCCAAGTGGGCATCTTCCATGACCTGGGGCAGGAGAGGAAGGGTAAATGGCGGTGAGACACCAGAGGCCTCCACCAGCCTGGGTTTCTCCCATGGTGCCGGAGCGCTGCGTTCTTACTCAAAGCTCTGCTGTAAACGATTACATCACGGTAACAGGCATAAGCTCAAACCTGCAGGGGCCGGGATCCCCAGGGTAATGTGTGAACTGGGCTGATGCAATACAAAAGGGAGTGGTGCGGCCTATGGTACAATGCAGGGGATGAGCCTGCCTCCTGGCCCTCATTCAGAGTTTTAAAACAACACTGTTCTGGCCAAAAAACAGTCCAGCCCCGACTCCAAGCCCTAGGTGGGCGAGAGAGAGAGGCAGAAACGGGAGCGTCAAAAGTCCAGAGCCCCCAACTCACCGGCTCTCAGAAAATCTCACGCACAGAGCACAGGGACATGACCGTGCACAAGGAGGCCCAGGCTCTGGGGGCCCCTCAAGGGCAGCTGCCCCCTGTGCTGACATCCTGGGTCCTGGATCAGCAGGCCCAGGGGAGCCTCCACAACCCTGCTCACCTTGACCTCATAGCCGGTGAGGAACTTCATCTCTATGGATTTTGCCCGCACAGTCTCCCTGTCCCTGTCGGCAGCAGCCCTGATGATCTGTGGAGAGGCACAGGAGGAGACCCGTGGGCAGCACGGAAAGAAAAGCTCCAATATCCCAGGGAGCCAAGTGCCACACCCGGACCCACCCCACCCTCTCTGTGCACAGGGCCCAGGCCAGTGCTGTGACACATCTGGCAGCTGCTGTCGCCAGACCTGAGCAACAGGCAGTGCAGATGAGGAATGAGGTCAGGACCCCAGTCATTCCCCCTACCCCGAGTCCCCCAGCATCCTCTCCCAGCCTCGGAAAAACATGGACCAAGGTCAGACCCCTCTCCTGACCTTACCTGAATGTAGAGGTCGGTGAAGGACCTGTCATATTCCCGTGTTGCCCCAAAGTCCAAAAGAGCCACCTGGAAAACAGATACCAGGAGAAGGTTGGCCCTGGCGCTCTATGGTGGGGCTGTAGGGCTGGGGAATGGTGCAACAGAGGGCAGTGAAGACCCTCACTCCCAAACCTTGAGTGCTCTGCTGACTCCCAGGATGAGGGGCAGGCTAGGGCCTCACGCACCCCATTCAGAGCTCTTAGGCCTGGCTGCAGGTGCCCCCACCCTGGGGCTCACCTTGTGCTGCTGAGGGTCATAGAAGAAGTTGGACCAGTTGGGGTCTGTCTGCATGAAGTGGAACTCGAACAGCTCCCTCAAGCACAGAACCAGGATGTTGTAACAGATCTGGGGACAGCACGAGGGGCCTGCGTCAGGCAGCACCACACTGCCTGGTGCCCTGGGAGTCTGGGGCCAGAAAAGCCTCTGCCTCCTGTTTTGCCCCCCCCCCCCTCCAGGGACTGTTTGATTCCCAGCGTCACTTGGGCCAAGGAAGGCAGCAGCTGCTCTGTGTTGCCCTAAGTCCCACTGGTGCTACTTCACCGCCCCTCACCCCTAGGGAGCACCTCAGGGCTCCAAGGCCATGTCTCACACCATTAGGTCACCAAATAGCCACACAGCAGGGCCACCCCGGCCCCACCTGTCTGCTGGCACAGACGCACCTCATTCCGAATCTCCTGGCTGAGCCCTTCGGCCTGGTCCAAGGGGAAGCCGGATACCAGCTCTGTGGTCAGCACATGTGGGCTGCAGAGCTCGTCCACGATCTCAGGCACATAGAAGAAGGGGTGGCCCTTCAGCAGCTCCCTGGGTGGGGCGGGAGGTCACGACCTGGCCACAGCCCCTCCACACCTCCCCGACACACATACACACCCCACCAGGCAGAGGGCCCTTCATCCCGGGGCAGGGTGTGGCCTCGTCCCGGGCTGCAACCTGAGCCCTCTGCCCCTCAAAGCCAAAGGGGCCTTCACCAGCTGCTGAACGTGGTGGTCCCTTCTGCCTCCCTGGTGGAAACATGCAAGGGGCCCAGTCAGGGGCCACACCTGAACTTGCGGGCGCAGGCGGCTTCCCGCTGGTAGTCACACTCCAGGGTCAGCTCCCGCCTCAGCACATCGATCAGGTGCTCGGGGAACAGGCCTGGGTGGGGGAGCAGGGCATCAGTGTGGAAGGCTGCTCTGCAGGGAGGCCCCACCCTGGTCCCCAGAGCCCAGTGCAGATTCCTGCCACCCATTCCTGCCCTTGACCCAGCTGCCCAGCCTCAGACCTTCTGGAAGCATGTTGCTCATGTTCAGCACAGCCATGAGATTGTTGACGTCGCTGTTGATGCTCTGGGCCACACCAGGGTACTGTGGGGTGGGGGCAGGGCAGGGGAGTTAAACCAGGGAGACGAGTGGGCCCTGCCTGGGGCACTCCCACCTCCTGCTGGCTTCCCAGCTGTGTCCTGTCCCCAGCCTACGCCCTGAAGAACCAGAGCTAAGACCCAGCCATGCTGCCATGACCCCTGGGCCCCATCACAGCCTTAACCACCTTCTATTCCTGCCTTACTCCACCCCCAGGAACAACTCAGAGCCACCCTCCCACCAGCTCCGGCCACAAAAGGCAAATCACTTGTTCTCTGTCCCTGCCCATCCCAAACCAAGCTTGCTGGGGGCCCCTCCGTGCCCCCAAAGTTACTCATTTAGCAAATACTTCCCAAGCTTCCCATCCCAACCAGGCACCGGGGCCAGAGAATACCACACATGGCCCTGCCAGGAGACAGGGTGTCCTTCAGGGCATGGGGTGCAGAGGCCCCATGAGCCAGGCCCCGGCTCTGCCCCCAACAAGCACTGTGCACCACGCCACCTACCTGGATCTTCATGGCTACCTCTCGACCCCCCTTCATGCGGGCCAGGTGCACCTGCCCAATAGACGCAGCGGCAAAGGGCCGCTCCTCAAAGTACTCTAGCTTGTCCCACCAGTTGGAGCCCAGGTCGTGGTTGAGAGTTTTCTGGAGGGCAGGGCAGGGAAAATCTCTGAGCACAGCCCTACCTGGGTCACCCAGGGAAGCCCCAAGCCTGTCCCCTCCACCCAGTGGGGACTGAGGACCCAGAGGGCAGGCAGAGCCCCTGGCTCCTCACCATCATCTGTTTCAATGGCATGAAGTCTGCACTCTGCCGCACCCGCTCGAAGATCTTGGCCAGGTGGGGGTTGATGAAGGCGTCGTCTGGAAGGCAAGAGAGTGTCAGAGGGTGAACCTGGGGATGAAAACCAGTGGCCAGGAGGGACACCGGGCCAGCAGGACCTGGAGAGGCACACTCCTGGAGTGCTCTGGCCACCACACCCTCCCCACCAAGAGCACAGGTGAGGCCAGACAGACAGGAGCCCTCACAGGCACCCTGGGCCACTCGGCATCCCCAGAGCCCCAGCCTCAGTCCAGCCACCTGAGAAGGTGGGCTTTTTGGCGTGCAGAGTGTTTCATAATTGAAAGAAATTTGGAAAATGAAACAGTAAAATGTTGAGACCGCCTCCAGAGAGTTTTTCCTCTCTGCTCTTTTTCCCATGTGTTTTTTGGAGCCAGAGCCACCTGCCTAGAGACCACGCCTATTACGCACCAAGATCCCTCCCCAGCCCACACACATCTTGCCCACTGAGCTTTGGTGGGGCCACTGCTCCCGGCCCTGGAAGTTGACCCCAGCAGCAGGCCCTGCACCCACTCACCCTGGATGCTCAGCATCTGGCCCAGCTTGAGCGCGGCGCCGCGCACCTTGCAGAGCGTGCGTACAATGCGTTCAGCATTGGCCTCAGACAGGAAGGGACTGGAATCCAGCACAGCCTTCTTCCCTGCAGGCGGGTGGGCGGGAGGGGTCACCATGGTATTGAAGGGTGGGTAGGGGCTCGGGGAGTGGGATGGCAAAACCTCGGACGATGTCTTCTCTCCCAGGCATCCATAAAAGCAGCAACACAACTTTAACTACTGTCCCATGTCCACCTCCCCAAGCCTGTGTGAACCGCATCCCCAGGCCCTAGGCCAGCGCCTCTCAATACACACAGGCATGCACACATACATGCGTATACATACACACACACGCACAGAAGGCCTCCCCTTCACATGGGGACCTGGCAGGCAGGGACAGGGCTGTGGTGCTGCCTGTGGCTGGAAGGTACGTGGGAAAAGGCACGATCAGCTGGAGGCGGGGGCAGGACCAAGAGGGAGGGAGGGACCCCTGGGTCCAAGCCTTTGCCCTGTGCACCCCCACCCAGGGCACCGCAAAGGTCCTCTGCACCCATGGGGTCAGCATGCATCTGTCACGTGGGGCCAAGTGGCTACAGCCAGAGCCCGTCGTCAAGGGAGGGGCACTCAGGTCAAGGGCAGCACAGCCCCCTGGTGCCCATCTCTCCCCTCCAGCCAGCTGACCAGTAATAAGCATGCAGTGACCTCAAGGGTGCAGTTGGGCTTTTTCCAGTCCGCCGGGGGGAAGGCTGGAGGCCATGACTCAGGAGCAGCAGAAGGCTGGCTGAGTCCGCTGCCAGCAGCCGTGTGGCCCAGGGTGGCTGGGTCCCCTCTGGTTTCCGCCCCCTCCTGGGCCATCAGCTCAGCACTGCCTAAACGTGGGGGTGCCCCTGTCCAGAGGCGCAAAAAGGCCTGAGCAGGAATCTGGGGATCTGGGTCCTTCTGCCTTCCCTGAGCTCCTATGGTCAGGCCTCTAGCCCTTGTGACATTCAGAGCTTCTCCTGCCCTCTGTCCAGTGAATCTAGTTAGATCTGAAGCCCCAGGAGGCCACAGTGCAGCTTCCTCCTCTCTGGCTCCCATAGCACCCGGCACTTGCCTCAGCTCAAATCATTTCCGGCCTGGCACAGTGCTCAGGTGGCACAGAGCCGGGACCCCTGCAGGGGAAGAGAGGTAACCGTGCCACTGCCCCCTGCCCCGGAGCTGAGTGCAGCCTGGCCCCTGAGAAACCACGGTGGGGTGGGCCAGCCTAAGAATGGAACAGGAGCCTCAGAGAAGAACCACATCTGCCCACAAGTGCAGGCACCTGCATGGAAAGGGGCCGGGCTCACTCTGGGGTCCCAGACAGCAGGAAGGGCCCTGGGAAGGTGGGAGATGTTAGCCCCATGGGAAGAGGCTGAGCTGCCCTAGCAGGCGGAGCTATGACCCATGGGCAAAGCCAGTTCAGTGCAGAAGGAAAGGCAGTCAATGTCCCCTCTGGCCCCTAGCCCTGGGGCACTTGGGAGCTGGAGGCATGGGCCTTGGTCCCAGGGGAGGGGCAGGCAAAGAGGGAAGCCGTGGGCAGAGGCCACTGTCAGGCCAGAGGAGGGAGAGTCTCTCTTCATAGCACTCCTGAGAGATGGGAACAGTGCCTGGCCCAATCTGGGCTTTCCCAGGTAGCCCGTCAGCAAAGCTGGCCAATCCCACAAGCTGGAGGCATGTCCACCTCCCCCCCAGGCAAGGCTGGCTATGAGGATGAGCCAGCATGGCCCAGGCTACGGTGGCGTGGCCCCCAGCTCAGGAAAGGCCCTTCCAGGGCAGAGCTCAGCCAAGGTGGCTGGTCTCCTCCAGGCCAGAGGGTGCCAGGGCCTGGGCAGGAAGCTGGAGCACAGTTTGGGGCGACCCAGGGCCATCCCACTACAGCCTAAGCCTCAAGCCCCACTCTCAGAGCTAAGGACACCCAGGCCCCTTAACCTCCAGCCTGGGGCCACCACTGTCCCTGACAAAGGACACCAACTGTAGGTGTGGAGCCAGCCTGGCCTCTTCCCTGCTTGGACAGGGTAGTCTGGAGAGCAGCCAACGTTGGCAGGAACAGTACGGGACAGTAGGGGAAGGCTGACTTCTCCTTCCAGAGAAACGCAGGTTTTATTTCCCAGAGGGTTTCAGCACCAACACTAAAAATACCCTTGCTAAGCCCTCTGTCCTTAGCCCCTTCCAAGGACACGCATGCCGCCCATGTCCCCAGGACTCAATTGAGGCCTATGAGATGGACTGGTGCCCTCGCCCCAGAAGGGAGTGTTGGTGAGTGGAGGGGGGCTGTCCAGGGGGCGGGAAGGGCCTCCAAGGAAGGCTGGCACAGGCTGGCAGGCAAGGCTGTGAGGGCTACAATGTGGCCAGACCCTGGGTGTCACTGGGGGTCCCCATGGATGGGGGTGGAAGGGCGAGATACCAGAATGAGCTCACATTCCCTGAATGGGCTGGGGCCAGGGAACTCGGCCCAGAACTCCAAATGCATTTAGGGAAATCCACCAAGCAGACAGCTCCCTCGGCACTGCTCTCCATACCCCAGGCCCCGCTAACAGGAAAGCCCCTACTGGGTTGACCTGGCACCTACCTGGCCCTCGCCCACGCCTGGGGAGGCCTGAGGACACCCTGGCCTGGTGCTCACAGGCAGAGGCGGCGAGAGCTCAGTGTCCCCCACCCCTCATCAAAGCCTCAGTGTGGCCCATCAGCAGAACCTCTCCACGGAGGGCCCAGCCACAGCAGGCCACCAGCCTCAGTGGGAAGAGTGTCCTGACCTGACCGCCTGCCTGACCCTGGCTGTGACCTTCACCTCAGGGGTGAGGAGGTGCCTCTGCAGAGGCTGCAGCCTCCCTAGGTTACTGAGCTGGTGAGGAGGAGCCTTCGAGGTCTGCACCAGGAATACACACCTCCCCGCCCCCAGCCATGCCTGACCCGGCCAGACCAGCAGGCCACAGGGGCTCACGGAGAGTAGGGCAGCAGCAAAAAGGGGGTGTGCAACCAGGGTGTGCATGTGCAGGTTGCAGAGGGTGTGTAAGGAGGTGTATGGGTGTGTGGAGGATGTGTAGGTGAATGTGTAAAGTGTGCAGTACGTGTGAGGGTAGGTATGTAAGGGTGTGCATGTGACGGGGTGAGCGGGTGTGCAGGTGTGTGGAGGAGGGTGGGAGTGAGCAGAGGGTGTGTAAGGTGTTCAGTGCAGTGCATGTCAGGTGGGTGTGTCGGGCTGTGCGTGTGTGCAGAGGGGGTGTGGGGTGTGCAGACATGTGGAGGAAGTGTGTCAATGTGTGGGTATGCAGGCAGACAAAAGGAAGGGTCTGGGTGGCCACTCGGGGCTGGGAGGAGTAGGGGCCTCCAGCCTCACCCCCTCTAAAGCAAGTCAATCCATCCCTATGAACAGCCTCACCACCCCACGGGTGCCACTCACATGGAGCACCATACGAATGTGGCCCAACTGGCTGACGCTCCCAGAGCACAGGTGTGGCTGGGGGCAGACAGGCTCAACCCTCCCAGGGCCCACCCTGCCCCTCCCACTGAAGGGCCCAGCTCACCTGAGGGGTCCTCGGAACGCAGGCTCTTCTTGGCGACCTCTGCCAGTGCCCCGAAACCCAGACCCACGGCCAGACCTGCAAGGGGGAGGTGGCGGGCACTCAGTGCTCACACAGGGCTGGGCCACCCGCTCGCCCACCCACAGGGCCTGGGCAGCGCCACACAGACACCACTTGTGCCAGGGGCCCTCGGTCACAATGCCACATCAGCATTTTGAAAAGTGGGGAACAAGGTAGGAGATGCACACCTGTTGTCTGAAGAGAACATTTGGCTCTAGAGAGGTGTTTCCAGATTCATGCATCCCTACCCCACAACATCACCTTTGATAATCCACAGACTCGGGCACATGGACACCCCAAAGTAACGTCAGCTGGGAAGCACTTGGGAACCAGCAAAAATGGGAAGACAGACGGGGGATGGCCCACAGCCAAGGCCATCGTGACCACACAGGACACCCCCAGAACTAACCACCCCCTTCAGGTCTGTCTACAGAGCCTCCACTCACCTAGACTTCCCTAATTCACTGGCACAGGAAAGGCAGGCAAAGCACTTGGTAGTGAGAGTGAGAACACTTCAGGTCATCTCCCTAACCCACGCCCAGGGAGACTGGCGGGGCTCAGGCCAAGCCCTCAATGGGGAGGGGAAGGCCCTCTCGGCCATCCTGCCCTTTCTGGGGGGCTGGCAGGCACTGATATCCGACGACCGCGGGTGCCAGGCCTTCCCCTTCTCCTCCTTCACAGTCTTCCAAATCAAAGCCCACCAACACCTCATTTGTCCAAAAATCAATCACTGAATGATCCCAGCTGTTCAAGAAAGCTGCCCCCCATCTCCCAACCCCTGCCCAGGAGCCCAGCAGGTCCGCTGATGCCCATACCTCACACAGGGCCGGTATTCTCTTCCTTTATACCCAGCTCTAGCTGGCTTTCCAGGGCAGGCATGGGTAAGTGGACAGAGGATGAAGAGCACCTGGCAGCCCCGGGCCCACGCAACATCGAAGCCCCACAGCCCAGCAGCCTGGCAACATGGCAACATCACAGCCCGGCAGTCCCAAACCCTCGCAGCTCAGCACTCAGGCAATATCGCAGCCAGGGGCTGTCGGGGGCAGTGGGCTCCCACCAGGGCACTCTCTCTAAGGGGCAAGGAAACTGGCGTCTGCTTCCATGTTTCCAAATTCTCTACGGTGATTGTGGGTGACATTTATGAAAAATACAGAACTTGCTGAAAATTTAATGAAAAGTAAATTTTAAAAATAAAAAGATAATTTTTGAAAAAAATGTTTTTGCAATACATTTCACCCACCCCTGGGTAACCCTGCACCCTCCAGGTCCCCAGCTGTCCGGGCAGCCCCTGCCTCACAGGCTGCCGTGAGGGCTGAACACAGCATGAGTGCAGCGCTCACGGGGCGGGCACACACAAAGGCCACATGAGCTGCTGCCGCTGTTCTCGTGACTATTCAAAAAGGCTGGACCGGTGCAGACCAGAAGAAATAGAAGGCAAGCCACACGTGTCATTGTAACTTTTCTAGTAGCCACACTGAAAAAGGCAAGAAGTAGTATGCAAAATGAATTCTAATAGCATAATTTACTTAATATATCCAAAATGTATCATTTCAACAAGTAATCAAAATAAATATTAGCGAGATTTTACACTTGTGCCTGTGCGTGAAGCCTCCAAATGCCACATGCGTGTTCTACTCAGCACATCCCGCTGTGGACCAGCTGCACTTCCAAGGCCCCATGTGGCTGGCGGGTCTGTCCCGGACAGCGTCGGGCAGGATAAGCCGAGCCTCCTGGCCCTCAGGGATAACGACACACACATGGTACAGATGTCTGCTGTGCTGGGACAGGGGCCCAGGGTCTGTGACTGGCCGGTATATAGCAGCTGTTTCTCTCACTGTGGAAAGCGCCAGGCTCAGAGCTGGGAGCCACAGTCCCCACTTAAACCTGAACTCCCTGACACCTCCCACCTCGGCCCTGCCAGCACTCATGCACACGATCTGACGACTTAGCAAAGTAAACTAAGGCAGGCGACGTTAGCCTGCGCACTGCCGCGACCTTCACCAGTGTCTCTGCATCTAGATTTTTCTCTGCTTGGAGCAAGTCCAGAGACAAGCCTACAAGAGAGGCAGGTGGCTCCACAGGTTACCAGAGATGCCACAGCTGCAGGGTGGGCCACGCTGAGCCCCTCCTGCTGCAGACACAGGTGTGTCCCCACCACCCTCTGGTCAGGACACCCCTCAAACTGTTGTTCTCTGGCCACTTTTGGGCTCATAGCTCTCCACTGGAAAGGACCTGTTATTAAACAAATGACCAAAAGAACATTCCAGAGAGGAGGCCTCAGGCCCCACACGTCCCTCAGGATCAGCCGGTGCCAGGCTGAGGCGCTGCCCACTGATGGACAGACAGGCTCCATCAGCAGGCTCCCCAGGTGGCAGAAACCAGCTCAGCTGGCCAGCACCCCTGACCTTGGCCTCACAGGCTTCTGCACCAGTGAACCCAGAATAAACTGATGCCCTCCCGCCCTGGGCTCATTACAATGCTCAGGACCCCAGGCCGGGCTGTGCCCTCAGCCAGAAACAGTCAGCACCAGAGGCAACTCCAGAAGACAAGCGCCTCAGCCAAGATTCTCCAGGTCATGGGACCCCACTTGGCACCCCCACAGCCCTTGGGACACCTCACACCTCTCCCTGCTTGGATTCATGTTCTAAGAGGCCCCCCCGGCTCGGCCTACGTGGCCAGAAAGGGAGTCCTGGAGGAAAACTGGCCCATCGCAAGCTCCAGGCTCTAAAGCCTCTGTCGGCAGCCTGGCTTCCCTCCTGGCCCGTTCCAGGAAAGCTTCTGAGTGTTTCTCACAGGCAGAAGTTATGCAGTGAAGGAATAACAGGGGAGGGAGAAGCAGCTTCTCCCCCAGGCAGGAGCACAGGCTTCGGGCCAGTCTCATGTGACTTCTGGAGCCCAGTCCCAAAGTGGCCCCATCTTCCCAAAAGTCCCTCTGGGAGGTCATCAGAGACAAACAGAGCCCTCCCTTGAGCAGTCACTCGGCTTCTGCCCAGGTGGACACCAGGTGGCTTTAAAAAAAAAGCAAAACATCAAACACCTTCCAACAAACAGGGCCCTTCCTAGCAGGCTTGGGCAGGGATGAGTAAGTCAATGTTCCTCACGACATTGGCTTTTCCTGCCAGAAACTCAGGCATGTTTACAGAGAAGGGCTCCGGGGAGTTTCTCCACCAGCAAGGGGTAAAGATACAGCTAAAGATAAATGGCAGCAAACTACAAACCAGGTGCTAAGCCCAGGTTTTATTACGATATCCAACAACCCTCATCTGACAGACAAGTCCATGCAGAAATGCAGCAGCACAGCTTCCCTTTGCTTCAAGGTCTTCCTGACTCCCCAGTGATTCAGTCTTTCTCTATCACCACCTGGTATCCTCCGGCCCCAGGAGAGGACAGGGGCACTGCACAGGAAGAAGGGGCACCAGAAAGGGAGAGGAGTTCCCTGTGGCTGTTCTCACAGCTTCTCAGGATCTGGCCCTCTGTTCCCAGAACTGGACTGGTGGGGGGCAGGGAAGCCCTAACACAGCCCCTCTTGGGCCTAATTACAGAGCCTGGCCAGGCTCAGACTTCCGCGTGCACCACTGAGGTCTCAGCTCTAGTCCCAGGGATGTCACAAATAAGCATATGGCCCTGGGTGACCAGCCTACTTCTTGGCTCAGCTTCCTCATCTATAACAGGAGAGAATAAGAACCGCTCTCATCCCCAACACAGAGCTCCTGAAACACCCAGAAAGCCCCTTTCCAAGAATGCTCCTGAGAAGGCAGAAAACTATGCTCCCGCACTCCTGCCAAGGGTACACACTCTTGTATCTAGAACGCATCTATCTTGCAGAAGTGCGGAAGAGCGCTGCGCTGCAGGAAGCATGGCATGTGCCCTCAGCAAATTAGGCTGGCGTCAATGCGTGCCACTCGTCGCTGGCCTTGCATGCAGCCCTGTCAACAAAGGGGCATCATGCCATCAGGCTGAACCCTTTGGCTTTGTGTGCTGCCCGAGGGGGTCCTGAGGTCCCAGCCAAAGGGTCCAACAGCAGCGCCGCTGTGGGATGGCTCTCAAGGCCGTGGCAAGCCACAGCCAGGTCTCAAATGGTGTCCAGAAACCAAGTGACATCATGAGTCCTTCACAAAACTAATTCATTCCATTTATTTTCCTCTATCTTGAAGCACATCCTTCATACTTTTGCACTGTTAAAATGTCCTTTTGAAAAGATAAAGTGATAGGATAGTTGGTGGTGATGTTTTGTTTTAAATGTCCTTAACATGCAAAATTTTAAAAATAACCACCCTAAGCCTGTTCACCCAATGTTCATTTTAAATTTTACCACTGAGATGAGGGACACAGAAGTTTGGGGGCATGGGGCACAATGGTCCCGGAGAGAGCTTTGCTGCTGGTATATTAACAGTATCCCAAGTATATTGGGATCTTTAAGAAATTATGCAGCAAGAGCCATCAGCTTTGCCTTTCAGCCTAAGCAATGCCTGTTTTCTAACATAAGAGTTACCTTACCTCTTAGAAAACCCAATGGAGTCTCATAAACTATATTTAAAAGCAAAGTATTTTTCTGGGAGTAAGAGACACTTAACCTCTCACCTTTTAAAAATAGTAGGATACCCATGGGTCAACTCCCTCCACTCTGCATTCCCAGCCCACTGACTGACTTTTGCTCATACAAGTATCTCCTTGTTTTCTCAGGTTAAATTTCAAAATCCTTCCTACACAGAATCAAATAAGAAGCTCAGAAATTGCTTCCGATTTCTTCCTTTCTGTTTTCTGTCTTCCTCTCTTCCATTCTGCCTTAATGCTGTCTCTTGTAAGCTCCTGTGTGAAGGCCTCAGAACCAGCACAGAGCTATACACAAAGCAGTGCTCAACTCCCTGTGGCAAGTCTTCTCTAGTGCCTACTCTACCCCCAGCAAAGTCTCATTTCTGTGAGTGTCCAGTTCTCACTGTATAGTTACAGAGGAGGTAAGTCATTTTCTCTGAACCTGCAAGACTAAAGCATGCATGGAAAAAGGGATAGAGAATACAGAAAAGAGCACAGGAGTGTAATTGGAGTCCCGGAAAAAGAGGCAAGAGAACATTACAGAAACAATACTTGAAGAAATAATTAAAAATTTCCAAAACTGATGATACCAAGCCACAGATTCAAGATGCTCTGTAAATCCCAAGAAGGGTAGATACAAAGCAAACTACACTCAAGCATGACACAGTCGAACTGCTGGAGAACAAAAACAAAAAGGAAATCTTAAAAGCAGCCAGAGAAAAGAAATAAACCATAACTTTCAAAGAAGCAGCAATAAAACTGACAGTCACATTTTCAAAAAAATAATCAAAGTAATAAATAGAGGAATATTATTAAAGTGACCAAAGGAAACATATTTTCAACATGGAATACTCTACCCAGCAAAAATACCTTTTAAAACAAAGTACAATGACATTTTCACAAAAATAAAAACTAGGCTGGATGCAGTGGCTCACGCCTATAATCCCAGCACTTTGGGAGGCCAAGGCAGGTGGATCACCTGAGGTCAGTAGTTTGAGGTCAGCCTGGCCAATATGGCAAAACCCCGTCTCTATTAAAAATACAAAAATTAGCTGGGTGTGATGGTGTGCACCTGTAATCCCAGCTAGTTGGGAGGCTTGAGGCAGAAGAATCACTTGAACTTGGGAAGTGGAGGTTGCAGTGAGCCAAGATCATGCCATTGTACCCCAGCCTGGGTGACAACAGCCAAACTCCATCCCAGAAATAAATAAATACCTACCTACATACATACATAATTCTAAATCTGTGGGCAACAAATAACATAACTTCAACCCATAGAAAGCACACAAGTCAACGCAGTAAAGTAGGTAAATTCACAATCATATCCGACTTTTTAATACCTCTCTGGATAGTTATTGAATAAGTAAACCAAAAAAAAAAACTCACTTAAAAATCTGTTCAATATGAATAATAAACCAGACTAGATAGACAGATCACTGCACTCCACATGAGTTATTTTCAGCTAAACATAAAACATTCACCAAAATATTCCCATTTAGCATTAATGGCAAGACCCTTATTTTACAAAAGAGAAAACCAAGGTAGGGCCAAAGGTCACACTGGAAGCAGAGCTGTAACTGAAGGCCAGCTATGATGATGACCCAAAGTTCAGTTCTGACCCCGTATCTAATATATGACCCTTCCTTTCACACCACTCTTTAAGAAAATCTAACATCCCCAGGTCATCCTGCCCATAGCATCACAGTCAGAATGTCCCATATGTGTTGGCACACTCTACGATGTTCACATGATGAAACTGCCTAATGACACACTTCTCAGACTGAATCCTTGTTGTTAAGAGACACATGAGGGCCAGGTACAGCAGCTCATGCCTGTAATCCCAGCACTTCAGAAGGCTGAGGCAGGTGGATCACTTGAGGCCAGGACTGCAGGCCCCCATTTTAGCATCAAAATGAGCCCCTAGAATTGGAAAGCCCTTAACTTCCACTTATATTCAACTGAATACCCACTGCTAACCTTACTAAGATGGGTCCCTGCAGCAGCCCTACCTCCCTGAGACCTGGAGCAATCCCTTTACTTCATTGCCACGGTGTAAAAACTTTCTACAGTCAGTCTGCACCTTAAAAACACCTTTCCAGCCAGGCGTGGTTGTGCACGCCTATAATCCCAGCACTTTGAGAGGCCAAGGCAGGCGGATCACCTAAGGTAGGGAGTTCGAGATCAGCCTGACCGACATGGAGAAACCTCGTCTCTACTAAAAATACAGGCATCGTGGTGCATGCCTGTAATCCCAGCTACTTGGGAGGCTGAGACAGAATTACAAACCAGAGGTTGTAGTGAGCCGAGACTGCGCCACTGCACCCCAGCCTGGGCAACAAGAGCAAAACTCCATCTCAAAAAAAAGAAAGAAAGAAAGGAAAAAGAAATACACCACCTTTCCTCCACGAAGGGAAGAAAGGCTGGAAGTCTTTTTAGGAGAACAAAGTAGAGCAGTGCTGCTGTAAACTGTTTGGACAATGACCCACTGGGAAGCTATACATTCCACACTGCAGTGAAGAACATACTTAAATAGTTTATGTCTCTGAAACTAAAATATCTTGCCATGTATATAGTTCTTTTGACGAATGTATGATATTCATTCTGATCTATTCCATTCTGTTTAACTTGTTTCTGTTTGTTTGGTTTTGTTTGAGACAGAGTCTCACTCTGTTGCCCCTGCTGGAATATAGTAACATGATCTCAGCTCACTGCAACCTCCACCTACTGGATTCAAGCAATTCTCATGCCTCAGCCTCCTGAGTAGCTGGGATTACAGGCACACGCCCCCACACCTGGCTAATTTTTGTATTTTTGTAGTAGGAATGGGGTTTCACCATGTTGGCCAGGCTGGTCTCAAACTCCTGAACTCAGGTGATCTCCCACCTTGGGCTCTCAAAGTGCTGAGATTACAGTTAACTTGTTTTTTATATGCTGATTCTGACCCATTAAATTGATTTCACACTTATCAAAGGGTCATAACCTACAGTTTGAAAGCCTCTAGGTGAGACAGAAGGCCCAGAATTCCCACTAGGGCCAGAACGGCACGTTCTTTCCTGACCTGGCTTCTGTTTGCTCCCATCCTGCCACCTTCACGCCTGAAAATCACCTGCCAATTGCTTGGGCAACAACATGAGCATCTGAATCATCGCTGTAGGCAATTATCCAGCACACAGACACCCACAGAAGGTTCCATCTATCAGGCAGTATCAGCAAAGGCTTGAGAGGCTTCTGAGGCTACAAAGCACCCAAGACCAGGGCTTCAACGCTGCTAACCCAGGCTCCTCTGGCTACCCATAATCCCCCACCCTCTGAGAAGAGCCCTCCACTTTTTTTTTTTTTTTTTCGCCTACACATCTTCCTATATACAACCCCTTCTCATCAGTTTCTGTCCTCCTTAATCCATCACCCTGAAGGGTCTGCCTGCTTCGCCAGGACTTGACAGTGCCCCACCAGATTCTAACTCACCATCAAGACTTTCATTCTGACCACTTTCCCAAACAGCCTGCATTACCTCCACCACTTCTCCCCACCCCACAAAGACTCCCACGTAAGGACTGCACCAATCCTGAAATACGTCAAACTCAGCCTTCTAGGGACAGGTTCACCAAGAGTCTGGATTGAAGGGAAGAGGGAGAGGACAGAGAAAAGCTACCAATGTGAAAGCAGGGTAGTTCCTGCCCTCAAAATCATGGGCGAGAAGACAGCCTCCATTCAATACTTTAACAAGAAATACTACATGTTATCCAATGACAAGCCAGTGTGCAAAGCAGGTAACATGCCATGTCTTCCAGGGGATAAGGACCATTAGAGGACACCAGGACAGTGATTCTGAAACTCATTCTGACAGCAGATCCCAAGAAGGTATGATATTCTACGAGGAACTGCTTGAAATGCTACTCCAGCAAAGGGAAATAAGCAATACTCTTGTGCGATCACATAGATGACACTTCATACTAATTATGAAGTGTCTACTTATTACCACACAGATGACTAATTATCATCACATAGATGGCACTTCATCCATGGCTAAGTAGTAGTGATTGCCAAATGTTAAGGTAATGATTATGAAAGAAAACCTTATAGTTGAGAAAATTCTATCCAGTTAACCAAGTCCGCTAGGCACCTTGGAAAGGGGACCAGACATCATTTACGGTCAGAACCCACACATCACCCAGCTTCCAGAATACCAGGCTCTCGGGGAGCACAGTACGTGAGCCTCTACCCAGAACCAGTCTTGAATAAGTAGGATGGGGTTTCCAGAAGAAAAGAGGCAGCAGCGGAGAACAGCAGGCATGATGGAGGCTGTATGGGAGGAGAAACAAAGCAGCCCAAGCGACAGGCAGACCCACAGGAGTGCGTCTCCACGACCAAGCCAGCACCAGCACCGTCATGGACCACTCAGACCTCTGCGGCCTGCAGCCCTGCCACTAACCACTCACCAAGGTCAGGGTCAGAATCAAGCTGCCAAAATTGAGGCTTGCATTAATTATATCACCTGGAAAACCTACTGAAGACAGCTGAGCTTTAAAGAAATGCAATCCAGCTGGGCACGGTGGCTCAAGCCTGTAATCCCAGCACTTTGGGAGGCCGAGGCGGGTGGATCACAAGGTCAAGAGATCAAGACCATCCTAGTCAACATGGTGAAACCCCGTCTCTACTAAAAATACAAAAAAAATTAGCTGGCATGGTGGCGTGTGCCTGTAATCCCAGCTACTCAGGAGGCTGAGGCAGGAGAATTGCCTGAACCCAGGAGGCGGAGGTTGCGGTGAGCCGAGATCGCGCCATTGCACTCCAGCCTGGGTAACAAGAGCGAAACTCTGTCTCAAAAAAAAAAAAAAAAGAAAAAAGAAATGCAATCCCAGTAACTAACTTACAGTGTACATGGCCAAGGACATGGCACTTTAACAGGAACATCTCAGCCAGCGAATTAGCAGCAGACATGACAAACATGATATCATCAGAGCAGACACAACCACAACTGCTATGAACCCTCACTAGAAAATCACCCTTCAACTCATATAAAAAGACTGCGCGTGCACTGGGCACAATGATTACTCAACCCCCCAAAGAAAAGCACACACAGAGCTCCCAACGCTGAAGTACACAAAACGACTTTAACCAGCAGCAGCTGGAGACCACGGCCTCTCATCAGTCCACTCATGAGCCGCAGGCCTGTGGGGACCCAGCAAATGGGCTCCCTAAATGTCTGGTCCCAAGGGAAAGAAAGCCCTGCTGAGTTGCTGAGCAGCCCCAGAGAAGAGCTTGTCCTCACTGCTCAGCCTCCTTCCTGAGGCCTCCAAAGCAGCCGACTGGTGGTGTCCTGAGGCAGGGGTGGAAAGGTATGTGGCAGACACCACCCCCAAGCAAGGCCTGACGAGCAGTCCGAGCTCAGCTCCCGGCACAGAGTCAACCACAGACCCACTCCCAGGGGAGAGCCATGCAGAGCTGGAATCCAGCAACCGATCATCCTCCCACGGAAAACTCTAGCCCCGCAACAGCTCACACAGGGCAGCCACTGCCACCCGCTCCCACAGCGCCCTCCCTGGGATATTGCCAGGTCCTCGCCTCCATGCAGACCTCAGTGTGGTTCCAACTCCACTTGGCAGGGCCTGGCAGGGCAGGACAGGTGAGGCGGTCACCTTACCTCCAAAGTTGGCCAGCCGCCCAATCCTTGTCACGGGCACCTTCCGCTCCCGAGCATGCTCGCTGAGCTGGAGGGAGACGAGAAAGAGACCTGTGGAATCGGCCAAGGGGACAGGACCAACCTTCAGAGGTCCCCACTGCCCCCACACCTCTCCACCCCACAGACATTTCCGCCTCAAGGCACGCTCCATCAAGTGGAGGCCTCCACGCTCCTAAAACCCCAGACCACAGCACCCAGGAAAAGTCCCTAGAGAAGGGCCCAAGGACAGCGCTGCTGTGGGTGGGAGCCTCGGCCTCCGGGGGCCTCCTAGACGCACCATCTGTTTGTGCTGCTTGTTCTCAGGGCGAGCCTTGGCCTGCCGGGCCTTCTCGATGTCCTCAGCTGTGAGGCCCCCCACAGGGGACTGGTCCTGGTGGAAGAACCTTCGCTGAAAGCCCATGGCAGAGAATGAGTCTTTGGGGTTTGCAAAGAGCCTCCCGTTTACCCTGCCCAGAGGGTAGGCGGACTGGCCGGGGAACCCAGCTTCCCTAAAGGGTCCACTGGCCACGTAGGCAGGAGCTGGGCCCTCGCTGTGGGCATGATCCAGGGGCGGAGCCGAGTGGCTGGGAGTGGAGGCTTCAGAGAAGTCTGTGGAGGCTCCGGCTGCCTGCGGGACTGAGAAGTGGAACTCCCCTTCTGGGCCTTCGAAGTTCTCAGCAAAAGATTCTTCACGTTTATCCTGACCCTGCAGGAAGCAAAGGCCGGCATGAGGAGAGCAAGAGTGAGCCAGAAGCTCCCCGCTGCCTGTCCCCTGCTGCCTGGGACAGTACACCACCAGCATCCCACCCTCTCCCCCTCCAGAGGTGACACAGTGCTGCACCCGCGGCCCCGCACCCTTCCCAGCCTGGGAGCCGAGCCCTGGGCTCCAGCCCTGCTTCTGTCGGAGCTCTGCTGTGTGATTCTAGGTGGGACAGGGAGCACCTGCGTGCCCAGCCAGAGCCAGGCCAGGTGCACACCACACCTGCAGCGAGTTCCTCACCTATAAAACGGCCAGGGAGGCCTCCAGGGCTTTGAAGAGGGTAAGTCAGGGCAAAAGCCCAGGAAAGCTCTGAGAGGTGAACACACAGCCGAAGGCCAGCCAGGGGTGAGGGAAGCACACCCGTGGGCCCACCTAAGCCTCACAGCTCTCTGCAGACACAGATGCCACCCGCCAGCCAGGGGCATGCATGTAAGAGAATCTCACTGGAGAGGTAGTCACAACCAGGACCAAGCCTAGCCGCCCCTAAGAGCTCAGGGTACAGGGAAAGTGGAGGGGGAGGGGAGACGACACACCACATTTTCTTTGTAATGGTCACCAAGGCCTGAGCTTCAGCCCGTGTCCTGCTTCTGAACCAGCAGTGACCTTGAGTGAGCTCCTGAACCTTCTCTGCTACGTCCTCATCTGAAAATAGGGCTCCTCACAGCCACAGAGTTACCGAAGGCCACAGACAGAGCCAGGAAACAGCACCCCAGGAGCCTATAATTAGAACAGCACCAGCTTCTGGAGGGAGACCAGTGGCCTGGACTCCCAGCATCAGCTGAAGCCAATGAAATGCACCAGCAGCTGCGTGCTGCCTGCAGGCTACGCAGACAGGAGACACAAGCCCTCTCACTCTGCTAAGACATCATAGGATTTGAAGGAGGAGAGAGAGGCTGTTAGGCTCACTTCAAATACAGAAAACGGAGGCAAAGATGGCTAATGTACTGGTGAAGGTCACCAGGCAGCAAATGACAGAGCTGGGATCCAAACACCCAGGCTGGGCCTGCTGGCTGCAGCACTCTTCTCAGAGTAAAAGAAGTTGTATTTAGGCCAGACACAGTGGCTCACACTTGTAATCCCAGCAGTTTGTGAGGCTGAGGCAGGCAGATCAGCTGAGGTCAGGAGTTCAAGACCAGCCTGGCCAACAAGGCAAAACCCCCATCTCTACTAACAATACAAAAATTAGCTGGGTGTGGCGGCGGGCACCTGTAATTCCAGCTACTGGAGAGAGTGAGGCAAGAGAATCACTTGAACCTGGGAGGCAGAGGTTGCAGTGAGCCGAGATTGCACTGCTGCACTCCAGCCTGGGTGACGGAGCAAGACTCCATCTCAAAAAAAAAGCAACAACAACAAAAAACACAGAAGATTCACAGAGCCCCTCCCAGATGGCCGGGGAAACCTTGCCAGTGAGGGAGCCCAGGCAGGGCCCTCTTTCTGCCCTTCTGCCTATCCCTCCCATGATGGCCCCTGGCCCTGTGCTATTAACACCTGTCAGTGTTGCTGAGGACGCCCAAGGGTAGTGGGGGTTCCCCAGGGCCCCGAGGGACCTGAGCTCAGTAAGTGCCTGCTGAATGGATGAGGGAACAACCTCGAGGGGCTGGAGGGAGGTGGGTTCCTGGGGTCCGCGACCTTCCTCCCCTCAGCGAGACGGGAGGCACCAAAAAGCGAAGCACTGAGGGAGTGAATGGCAGCACGCTGCGGGCAGCCACCCAGCTCCAGCGCCTCCTGGGTGGCGTGGCTCATCACTCACCCTACCTCCAAGTGGCTGAGGGGAGGCCCTGCCCCTTCCAGACATGCGGGAGCAGAGGGTGGGACAGTGCCTCAGCAGGAGGCCCTACTCCCCATTACGGCTAGGGCCTGCCCATGTGTCTCACTTCTGGGCGGGCCCAAGTGAGCTGGGCAACCTCACTTTCTGAGTGTCCCACCGGCAAAACACCCAAGAAGGAGTCCAAGGCCCAGCACTCCAGCGAACCAGGCAGGGGGAAGGCAAGAGCACGGAGTCCAGGCTGGGAGGGGACAAGCAATCTGGTCCTGTCACTCATCGTCATAGGTCCTGAAGCAAATTGTTTCTTCTCAGTTTCCTCATCTGAGAAATGGGGATGATGGTCCAGGCTGGCCCCCGTCCCAGGACAGTGGTGAGGCTTGGAGGACAGCACAGGTCTGAGGACTCCCAAACAAGGCAGGCATGCTCAGTGAGGGCCGCTGTATCGCCGCAGGATCCTCCCAGTGTGGCGGGGAAGGGCCTGCAGGTCCTAAACCTGAGATTGAGATGCCTAGGGGCTGCGACAGCTGCACAGCCTGCAGGAGGGCAGGCCTCTGTTCACAAGTCAGCCAACCACAGAACAGACATGGAAGGACAGAGGCTTCGACACAACCTCCAACACACATGCCCAAGCACACACACAGGTGAGTGCACACCACAGGCACACAGACACCCCCCGCCCCATCTCCTGGACTGTCAGGGAAGTTGCTGGCGACTGTACAAGGGGACATCATGGCGGGCAGTACTCTGCTGTAGCCAGCCCTGTTTACAGTCACCTCTCCAGCACAGGATTTCACAGAAAATCATTGGAGGTAAGACGTCAAGGCTTCTTAGACCTCGGCACAAAAGGTCATCTCCTCCCCCAGACGGCACAGAGATGAGAGAGAAGCTAGAGATGAAGCTGCTCTTGGCAGGACTGTGCCAGCTGCCACCCAAGAAAGGACAGCCCCTAGTCAGGAACCCAGAGACTCTCAGCAAAATAAAGGAGAAAAATGAGGCAGGGCTTTGGCGGAGCCTCAGCAGGCTCAGAGGGAAGTGCCTTGAAGGCTGAGCCAGGCTGATGGACACACGGGCCCAGGGAAAAACTGCACGTGTGTGTCTCCAAACTGCGCACGCTGAAACCCAGCCTCTAATGTGATGGTGTTGGGAGGTGGGGCCTTTGGGAAGTAATCAAGTCATAAGGATGGGACTGATGCCCTCACAACAGAGGCCCTGGAGCACAGCCCTGGCCTCCTCCCGCCCCACGAGGACACAGTGAGAAGATGGCCCTCACCAGACACTGAATCTCCTGGCACCTTAATCTTGAACTTTCCAGACTCTAGAACTGTGAGAAATAAATGTGTGTTGTTTAAGCCACCAGTCATGGAATTCTGTTATAGCAGCCACTGCCTCACACAGGTGCCCTGCCCAACCCTGGAAGGACTGTGGGACACATTAGCTGGTGGGCCCTCAGGCTCTGGCCACCACAGACCAGTTGCCATGGTGACAGCCCTTGGTCTCCCCGACAGCTCCAGGTCCCACCCTTTTCCCGCCAGCACCCCTCCTACTGCAGGGCCCCCTTACCTGCACTTTCCCCAAGAACATGCTAATCTGCTCCACAGCCGTGGACTGCAGGGCCCGGGCCGCCATGATCAGCTCCCCTCCGATGCCTAAGTGCTGCAGGTGGGTTTCCACAGCTGCCTGGGTCAGCTTGGCAAGGCCTTTGGCCACCATGATGGTGTCTCCCAGTATGGCAGCCATCCTTCAGAGCTGGAAGAGAGGAGACCAAGTCAGGAGAGGCTCCAGACCCACACTACCAACTCCACACCAAACTCTGGGCAGAAGGTCCAGAAGGCTGGTTTTTCCACTCATCTCCCCTTCTGCAAAAAAAAAAAAAAGGAAGGGCCCAGCACTCAAAGGAGATTCCACTTGATTCCGGACACTCCAGGGGAACGGAGCAGAATAAAGGCCGCTGAGTTGGTGGCATAGTGCCCTGGCTGCTTCCCACACATTTCGTCACCTGGGCCTCACAACCACCCTATGGAAAACCTGAGGCAGACAGGTGGCGTGATTCGCAGCAGAACCAGGACTTGAGTCAGGCGCACAGCCTGCTAGTCTAGGGTTCTTCCCTCTGGATCAAAATTGCCTGTTGAGACAGGAGCATCCAACTCCCAAAGAACTTCCCTGCAAGGTCCAGGGGCCACTCATGGCAGTGGTGCTCTGACCCAAACCCTCAGGGACTGAGGCTGCCTGTCCCTGCCCAGCTACTATTGCTCTGCCCAGTGAGGCCTGTGACAAGATACCCACAGACCAAAAGAAAACCAGAGCCCCTCCCTGGCCGCTCAGGGTCAGCCTACCCTCAGCTTCAAATATTCACCAAACCTGTGTTTTCAAACTGCAGTCCAGACCCACAGTGCAAGCAATTTGGAAGATCCTACCTACCATTCAAAAAAAATGAACTACCACCACCACCACCAAGCATCATCATCACCACCACTGCCACCACCACCACCACAATTACTACTACCACCACCACCACCAAACACCACCATCATCACCAAACACCACCACCAAGCACCACCACCACCACCACCACCAAGCACCACCACCACCACCAAGACCAATAGCACCAAGTACTACCACTACCAAGTACCACCACCACCACCAAGCACGAATACTACCAAGCACCAATACTACCAAGTACTACCACCACCTCCACCAAGCACCACCACAACCAAGCACCACCACCAAGTACCACCACCATCAAGCACCAACACCACCAAGCACCACCACCAGCAAGCACCAACACCAAGTACCACTGCCACCACCAAGCACCAACACCACCAAGTACCACCACCACCACCACCAAGTACCATCAAGCACCACCACATGATACAGAATTGAAAAGGAAGCATCAAGGAGCACTGTAGGTAGCTTTCTTAGTTCACATGTCCTGTTTTCAAAGTGGCAAATAAATAAGCCATCTTAAAAAGTACACTCTGAACAGTACTTAGTTATGCCTTTCTTCCTGCCTAAACAGTTGCATCCTACATATTCAGTGAACTCCCAGCTGGTGCCAAGCCCCACCCTAGACAGTGGGCGCCAGAGCCAGGAAGCAGAGATGGTGAGCTCCCACTCCGCTAGAAGGAAGGGCCCAATGAGGGGAAATAGCACCATAGATACACGGCCCTGCATACTGGGAGGCAAAACCTGTTCTTCTCAAATCAATAAACACAGTCTGCTAATAAACAGATGTTGCTAATAAACACAGTCTATCATTTGTGAGTAGATTAACATGTGGACTCATTTCAAAAACCACAGCCTGTACCCACCCACCTTTGACAAATATCACTGAGATTACTGTGCAGGGGCCACACCCACACCTCCCCTTACCATGCAAAGTGAACCCTTCAGACCTCATCAACACGAGGTACTTTTTTAAGAGAGGAGTCTCACTATGTTGCCCAGGCTGGAGTGCCATGGCTGTTCACAGGCAAAATCATGGCACCGTATACCCTCAAATTCCATGGCTGAAGTGATCCTCCCACCTCAGGCTCTCAAGTAGCTGGGATTACAGGCCCGCACAACCATGCCCAGTTTAACACCAGGTATTTTCCTGCAAGGGAGTCTCTGCTCTCATAGAAGTAGAAAGGAGAGAGAGGGAATAACTACCAGAAGGAAACATCTGTCCAGAACTTTTCTCACCTTTTTTCAAAAATTACATCTTAAAACCCTACTTCTAATGTACCACAATCGCAACATGCCTCATAATTCAATAATCCGACAATTTCACTGCAAATTCCCGCCAGGGGTGCACCAAGAACCATGCACACAGCTACACCAGGACGTATTTTCAACATGATTTTAAAGAAATAAAAGCCCCTCAAACACATGTAATACACAAGTGAAAAATCCTATCTGCACCATGACTTCATCTGCAAGTATCAGGCCCTCACTAGGAATCCACCCACCCTACTTCTTCCTGCTGCTCCATGAACAAGCTTCTGAGATCTCGCCTGTGAGCAACTGAAATGGTGTGTTTGGGCTCTGTGCCTCCTGAAGGCCTCCGTGCACCTGCCTGCTCTCCTCGGAGGAAGGGACAGCCAAGAGTGACTACAAATGACAAAGCTGTGGGGTGGGAGACAGGTGCTCACGTTTGGGACTGTCTAACATGAAACCAACAGAAAAAGTCATCTGGAGGTTCCGTCAACACAGGTTCCTTAACCTCTCCCAGTGCTCTGGGCTAGTCTCTGCAGGCCCCGGGTAAACCTGCCCTGGCCCGGGGCTCACAGCAGCATGTGATGTGCCTGTACCTCTACAATGGGCACAGACACCAGGGAGACGGCAGGAGGCCAACAGATGATGACACAGCAGGATCAGAGGCACAGTGGAAGAGCTGGACCCAGAGCCAAGACACAGGTCCCCAGGCCCACCTGCACCACCTGCCACCACCCAGCATGCCGCTCGGCCTCTTCCGCCCCTCCTCAGTAGCTCTGCAGGGAAGTGCTCTGGGTGCCTCATCAAGCCCCTTTTCTGGTCCTAAGGTGCTAACCTGCTCTAAGAGGCTTTTGTGATATTGACAGTCTTTTTTATTTATTTGGGTGGCATGATGGCTACTGGGGAGTATCCTGAAACATGAGGGTCAAGTATTGACATCTGAGGGGCTTTATTATTAGACTATTAGGAGTTGATGCTGGTTCAGTGAATAGCTGAGCACGACGGAGTGGGGATCACGAAATTAAGTAAGTAAAGATGGTGTCTAGAGAGAAAGAGAACTGCGATAAATGCAGCTTCCCAAACCCAGGGACAGGGGTTGAGAAAGACGCACAAGGCTGCGTTCCCCACCACAGGAAGGCATTTTGCAGCCAAACTTTCACTCTCTGGCGTTCCAGGGACACCATCTCACTCATGCTGGAGACGACGCTCTGACTCGGGCATCCTGACCTGCACACAAGCTGGAAATTATCTGGGTCATGGGGACCTCCAAATCTAGTCTCCAAAACTGAAAGACACTCTAGAGGGCTGTCTACCCAGTCAGATAGAGATATAGCAACAGGAAAATGAGTTGTGTTCTTTTTAAATGAATTCAACAGGCAATCCTGAAAGCCAGCCAGCAGATGAAAGCATCACACAATATCCACTCAGGACCCACCAGGAGGAAGGAATTTTACTCTGAGGGGTGGATCCCATAAACACTCCAAGTGTCCCATTCATACACAGAATTCACCATCTGTCACTCTTCTCCTCTATGAAAGCGGGCCAGGGACAATGTCACCGTTTACCATGCCGCTGTTCAATCTCCTCCATAAAGACAGAGCATGGTATTGCAAACCAGCTTCTCCCCAGCAAAGCATGGTGTCTGTTCTTGCTAAAAGCCAAGGGCCTACCATCCTCTGGTCTCCTGCAGTCACATCTGCCACAGAAGCCTAAGTATGACTGGTATAAGAAGCCAGAAGCAAGTGGCACAGAAAACCTTTGTCCCAAACAGAGTGGGAACCAGGGAGAGTGGAAGTCAGGGAGGGTGGGAGTCAGGGAGTCAGGGAGGGTGGGAGGCAGGGAGGGTGGGAGGCAGGAAGGGTGGGAGGCAGGCAGGGTGGGAGGCAGGCAGGGTGGGAGGGAGGGAGGCAGGCAGGGTGAGAGGCAGGGAGAATCCACACTGAGAAACTTTCCACAGGACAGCTGTCCACTGCAAAACTAGCACCTCAACCACCTACAGGTACCTCCAGCTCTGCCAGTCAAACTGACCTTACCACCCCCACCTCACCCTCCCAGGGCCCCTATCCTGAGGAATGGGCTACCCTCACTTCTTTCCAAGCTTCCTCCCCTGCCCTGGAGCATCTGATACTCCCGCTGAGTGACACAGAATCTCCTCAGCGTGGCTCCGGCCTTCCCTCCACTGCCTTTAGGTTCCAGTCCAGTCGGGCCCACGCATTCCTGGAAGCAGAGGGGCTTCCTGCCGCAGGCCTGTGCACAGGAGCCACGACTCCTCCCCCTCCCCCGGCTCTCAGCACCAGCATCACCTGTTCTAGGGAGGCTTCCTCCGCAACACGTCCCCCAGCACCCTGTGCCCACCCCCTCCAGCGCAGCAGTGACCACAACCTGAATCTGCCTCTCTCCCAGATCAGATGTCAGCCATAGGACAGGACCCCACCTGTCTTCCCCCTCTCTCCAGCACCCAACACCATGCTCTGGACTGCGCAGGCAGGTCATCAATATTCGTCAACAGAAATGAACTCTGCTGGTCCCTCCAAAGTTTGAGAAAGCCTGTTAGTCTCTGACCGGCTCACACCTGCTGGCAACTTTTACTCCACAAACGGAACCGAGGCCTCTCGGGAGGCTGGTCTGAGGCACTGGTCCTCAAGTGGCTGTGCACATCTCAGTCACCCCAAGACTAGTCCGGAGTGCCAGGCCACACCCCCACAGGTTCCATCTCTGCAGGCCTGGGGTGGGGCCCGGGAGTCTGCATCTCTAACAAGTTCCCAGGAGCTGCTGTCACTGGGTCCCAGGAACTTACCTTGAGAACCCCAGCTCTGGGGAGAGAGGGAAGGGGAGCAGAGGTAGCCCAGGCCTGAGGCCAGAAAGGACGTCTCCAGGGAGACCCTTTCCTAAGAGTCTCCACCTGCAACCCCCTTCCCAAGAGTCTGGCTTTGCCTTTAGGCGGAAGCCTTCCACCTGGCCCTTTTTTTTTCCCCATTATTCTTCAAGAAACAGAAAAAGGAAATCAAAAGTGAGTGAGCTTAAAGACCGTGACCCACAGAGCACACCTCCAAAGGCCCTCAGGAATGTCACTTCAAGGACGCTTTGGCAAAGACTGTTCAATGATATTCAGGACACCCTGAGGGCTGGCACTTCTGCTCCCCTCCCAGCCAAGAACTGTCTTTTTACTTTGGGCATGAACATTTTCGATTTCTAGCCTGTGTGGGCACTGAAACATTCCTTTACACTTGAAATTTTTCCTTTTTTTTTTTTTTTTTTTTTGAGGCGGAGTTTCGCTCTTGTTACCTAGGCTGGAGTGCAATGGCACGATCTCGGCTCACCGCAACCTCCGCCTCCTGGGTTCAGGCAATTCTCCTGCCTCAGCCTCCTGAGTAGCTGGGATTACAGGCACGTACCACCATGCCCAGCGAATTTTTTGTATTTTTGGTAGAGACGGGGTTTCACCATGTTGACCAGGATGGTCTCGATCTCTTGACCTCGTGATCCACCCGCCTCGGCCTCCCAAAGTGCTGGGATTACAGGCTTGAGCCACCGCGCCCGGCCAATTTTTCCTTTTTTACTCTTAGAAAAAGAATTGGCTATTTCCTCCAAGGACTCACAAGAATGCGTGTGTCGGGGCAAAGACTTAGAACTTCCGAACCAAACTCCATGAGTGGCTCTAGACGTAACCTTCACCTTGATCTTGAGGATCACACACCAGGGAGCATCACTCAAATAGCTCAGGCAACTCCCGGATTCTATCTCTCGAGGTCCGGCTTCAGGGGCTCTGTCATCAGGTGCGGAAATATCCTCACCTGCTACCAGTTTTCAAAGACAACTGAATACATGAGGAACCCAGTAGAGGAGAAAAAAGGAGAAAAAGCCTCCAGCCTTGCAGTCAGTGAGCCCCAGCACAGACCGGCTGAGTGAGGCCTTCACAGCAGGAGCCCAGGAGCCTGTACTCAAGAGTCTGCCCCAGGGCTGAGCTCACAGCGCTGGCTCTTCAAAGAGCACATCTCCCAGGGGGTCCCCTCCCTCCTTCTCTTCAGGCCCTCCCTGGCAAAACCTGTGAAATTACATTTCCTTAAAAATGGATGTGAACATTCCGCTACAAGAATGTAAACATCACAACCTTGCCTGAGACTGGTTAGGAGGGCATGCCACACAGCCATTGAAAATGACGCTGTCGGCTGGTGCGGTGGCTCACGCCTGTAATCCCAGCATTTTGGGAGGCTGAGGCAGGCGGATCATTTGAGGTCAGGAGTTCAAGACCAGCCTCACCAACATAGTGAAATCCATCTTTACTAAAAGTACAAAAATTAGCTGACCATGGTGGCATGTGCCTGTAATCCCAGCTACTCAGGAGGCTGAGGCGGGAGGATTGCTTGAACCCAGGAGGCAGAGGTTGCAGTAAGCCAAGATTACACCATTGCACTCCAGCCTGGGAAATAGAGCCAGATTCCATCTCAAAAAATAAAATAACACTGTGAAAGATATTTATTGACAAATGAAGTGCATTATATATTCCCAGGGGGGTAAAAAAAGCAGGTCACAAAACTATCATCTTTCCTTTTGGAGCAGGAAAGGAGAGAAGGAAGGGAGGGAGGTGTCTTTGAAAACTAGTAGCAGGTAAGGATATTTCAGGACTGCTTTTCACAGAATGTGGGAAGACGAATCTTTCTACAGTCTTTCCACCTGTATCTATATTTTCTAAAATATTCTACAAAGAACATGAACTACCTTTACAATAGAAAATAAATGTTATTTTTTAAAAATCAGGTTGGGTGAAGTGGCACGCGCCTGCAATCCCAGCACTCTGGAAGGTCAAGGTGGGACGATGCTCGAAGCCAGGAGTCTAAGACCAACCTGGGCAACAGAGGGACATCCCCATCTCTACAAGCCAAAAAATGTGCCAGGAGCAGTGGCGCACCTGTAGTCCCAGCTACTCGGAAGGCTGAGGTGGGAGGATCGCTTGAGCCCAGGGGTTCAAGGCTGCAGTGAGCTATGATCACACGACTGCACTCCAGCCTGGGTAATAGAGCAAGAAGACACTGTCTCAAAAAATAAGTAAAATAAAAATAATCTTAAATATCTTTTGTTAAAATTTTAAAAAGTAATCAAGCACATGAATGTGTTCCCTATCCCTTAAGTACTTGTCCAGAGCAGAATGGGCAAGGGTTAGGCAGCAGACTGAAATGGCATAAACATCGCCTCTGTTTGTTTACCCACTGTCCTTCATCAGAAGACAACTGCTCCTAACAGGCCACCAGGCGGATGGAATGTGGCACTTCCACTTTGGAGACAGAGGCTCAACTGCCCTTCTCGGGACAGTGCGGAAAAAAATCACTTGGTACAAGCAGCAGGTCTGCCTACCTTCCCTAATGTTGGCCCCCGGGTTAAAAGATGGAAATACTGAATGGGTGCTTAGCCCCAATCCTCAAAAAAAAACCAGGATCCTAGTTTAGAACTGGGTAGTAAATGCAGTGACCACATTTTCTGCACCAAAATTAAGACACATAACTAGTGTTCTTCTAGGGCAAGAGTTAGCAAACCATGGTCCTCAAGCCAAATCCAGTCCTACTGCCTGTGTTATTGTTAATAAAGTTTTATTGGAACACAGCCTGCTCACCCATTTATAGATTATCTATGGCTCATTCGTTTACCTATGTATTGTCCCTAGCTGCCTTTTTTCTTTTTCGGCTACAAGAGCAGAGTTCAGCAGTTGTGAGAAAGACCTAAGACCCATAAAGCCCAAAAATATTTACTATTCGTTGATTCATATTCTAGGGCAAGAGTAAAAACCACACCTGTCCCAGGACATTTGGAAGGTCACCAAAGTTGAATGAGAACAGTCCAATAAGGCTGGTGTTGGGGCGAGGACCCCCCATTACAGCTCTGCTCCTGACTCTAAGAGATGGGCTCACCTCGCCAGACACTGCCCAACACCCAGAGGCCCCCAGGTGAACCCAGACAAAGGCAGGCCACCTGTTCCTGTATTATCCACGGCAGAGTGGCCCCTAAGTGCTGCTCATGAAGGGGCAGGCCTTGGGGTTGGGGGTGTCCGATGCCAACTTCCTGTACAACTCTCCTCCTGCCGTTCCAGGAGGCTCACAGCCTAACTGCTGACGCCTGCGTTCCCTCTCCACATCGTCAGTCCACAGCTTGGGCTTGGGCTGATATAAATTCATCCACCATCTAATCATTCCTTCATCCCTCCACTTCCTCAGCCTCCTTTACAAGAACCCCCTTGCAAGGCAAGCACTGGCATGGGTGTGGGGTCATGGGGTGCTCAGGGGAAGACATAGAGGCAGCGAGGGACACACGCCGCTGCCTCCACTCCACGCCCTACAGAGCCCCTCCTGACTGCAGGGCCTCCTGGTTTGTATAATAATCCCCACTTACTGATGGGATAATTAAAGCTCATCAAGGCTGAGCAGTCTCCTATGGGCCAAAGCTGTGGGATGCTGGACCCTTCCACACCTGTCTGACTCAGGCTCCAGTCCTTTCTTCTTGCTGCCTAGGAAGCTGAGAAACAGCAGATAAGAACCCTACCCCAAATCAGTAACTCCTTTTTTGTTAAATCAATAGTCACTCAACATGAGACATAAACAAGGTTTACATCCTGAAGTGTGTCTTCCTGGTTGCAGAAAATTGAGTCATAAAAATCCTGGAGCCAGCTGGGCTCTCAAAGGCCGTCTGGCCAAACTCCCTGCTCTGCAAAGTTCCTCAACTGCCAGGACAGAGGCAGATATCCCACACTGCAGACCACCTCTGGGTGTGCAAGAGCTAGAAGGAGCCATCGGGCATGAGGCCCTCAGTCTTGCCACACTCAACACCGGCACCAGCCTTTATTAGCATCACCTCCAAATGTCACACACAGCCCAGGTGTGGATACACACACATCACTGGTATGGAGGTTAAATAAACAAGCTCTGCCCTGAGGTCACATGCAACCCTCAGGCACTACATGTGTATGCAAAACCTCAATAGCTTTTAAAATCACCAAGTTAACCCAGACAAGGAGAACCCTGAACAGACAACAACTACACACACAACCAGAAATAAGAAAAGGCTCAGTAGGGATCGAGGTGACCACAGGCCCAGGAGAGGTGGCCGTCTCCTCACTGATCTCCATGCTCCCTGGCCTGACCAGCCAGGCACTTCACTCTGGAGCCCCAGACACCTCTGCAGCGATCCCGCTCACCAGCTGCCGCCAGCTGCCTCCGTGCCCCAGTGCTTCGTCAGAATGGTCACCCCCACCAGCCCTGCCAACACACACAGGTTTTCCAGCTTCCACACCCTGCTCCCTCCTCCCTGTGGAATATCACTTCCCTGCTGGAATCTTAGCCACGCTGCTGGACTGTTAAACCCCCCATAGGCAAGTCATCTCCTGTCCTCCGAACTCCCTCTTCTCTTAATGGCCTAAGGTCACCTCGCCATGCCCCGTATGACTGTGTGTGCCTGTCCCATTTCCCTTATTGCCCGGTAACCTCAAGAGGAAGGGGCCCTCTCTTTCCCCGTTCTGTATCCCCCAAGGGGTCTGGCAATGTCCTAATATACACCATGAATTACTGTTATGAGTCAGTGAGGCAGGGCCCAGGCACCCAGGCTCTGTGGCTTCTTGAGTTCCCTCATCTAGAGCCCAGGACTGAAGAGGTCACTGAGGCTGAGCTTCAGGGGAACCTGAGCCACCTAACATGCACAGCCACAGAAACGGCAGCAGCAACTCCCTGTTCAAAAAGCGATTTTCACAGAGGCAAAGCCAGATGAGTTTTTAAGCCAGCTTCAAAATCCCGCTCATGCTCAGGGAGGCAGCAGGGGACGCAGTCACTTCTACTGCTTCCTTTGCTTCACCCCAGTCCCAGTCCTTGTCTAAGATGGGGATGGGGGAAGAGGAGGGGCTAGAGCCGGCAGGCAGCTGTTCCTCAGCAGGCCAATCAGCCCTGGCCCAGGAACCATGCGTGAGCACCACGCCGAAGTAACACAGCTGCAACAGGCCTGGCAGCCACACACTATTCAACCCTTGACCCAATGATGGCTGAATAAACACCCTAGGGAACAAGAGCCGCAGGCATTTTTTCAATCTCAGGAAGGTTAGAGATGTTTACTTAAGCACCTGTCAAACAGTAACCAGCGCAGCTTAGCAGGCATTGATTCTTACTTTCACCCTCTCTGAGCCTGTATCTGTGCCCAGCAAAAACTGTGCCAAGCAGAGAACAAACATTGGGCTGGGGCCCAGGCTCTGAGCTTGAACCTTAACGTTTTTTTTCATGTGGACTGTCCTCAGGACCTCTCAGCCAGCCCTGTGGACAGCAGGGACTTGCCACCAGGTCCTCTAGTTCCCAGAGGACACCGAATATATTGTGATGAGGGCTGACGGGGAGGGCCAACAGCAAGGCCACCAACCATGGGTGACTGCGGGCACACGGCTTCTCCTGGTGGGGCCTGCGTTTTCTCATGTCCTCATGTGTAAGTGAGGCAGCTGGCCTGGACAAAGCCTAGTTCCCAGAGGCTAGGAAAGGGCCAGGCATCCCGGAGCGCAGAAGCTCAACAAGGAGAGCACACGCAGGGCAGCTCTGCAAGCTGGGATGTGACAGGTCTACAGAGTAATGCTCAGAACAACGCGGATATTGATCCTTCTAGAGATTCTATGAACAGTGAGGGGTGAGAGGCAGGCCCACCCTGCTGTCTTCACAAAGGCAGAGAGGGGCCCTACAGCCTCTCTCAGGGAACACACCTCTGGGAAATGGAAAACTCCAGTGGACAGTGAGGAGGTAGAGAGAGATAAGGGACTGGGCCTTCCCACAAGACACAGAAGCATCTTCCTGCCCCCCTTCCCCACACACATACACACACACACAAATTCTCACACACACACACTCACACACACACACACACACACACACACATTCTGACACACATGGGACAACCAACTCCTCCAAGGGCGCTGAGGTACCTAAGGCTCTTCAAACCCCCACCCCTGGCCCTCCCACATTAAAGGCCCCCTCTCTAGCAGACCTTTGTTACTCCAGAACTGGGGCAAGCAGACGGGCGTGGCCACGCCTCTGACCCTTCCTCTGCCTCTGTCCCATCTCCTCCACACTGATCCTCCTCCTCCCTCCTCCAACAGGACCTTGCCCCTGACCTGTTTGTTTGTTTGTTTTGCCTTCCATCTCCTTTTACTGCCCTCCCCTCCAGCCTACTCTCTAGTCTCCTGTACCCAACCTTTAAAGAAAACTCCCACAGACTCTGCTTCTCCTCCAGCACCTAGACATGGCCACCATCTCCCAAGGACAGAGTGTATTTGCCCTCTTCCCTGCTCCCTCGGCACACAGTCTGTCCCCACACCCCAGCTGCCCCTCTGTTGACACCTGAGGGCTCAAGCCAGTGGGTCTCCTCAGTTGCCCCCACCCCACAGTGTTTCCTGCTGGCCCCACACTCTTCCCAGAAGCCCTCCCTCTCTCCTCCTCCCTCCTCCCTGGTCTCGCCTCCTCAGCTTCCTCCCACTACTCTAAGGTCTGGGAGTTCCCAGGCTGTGCCTCCATGATCCTGCCTCCCAGTCACCTGCACTGGCTCCTGCACTGCCAGAGCCCCTCCAAAGGCTCTGCACTGATGCCTCCCCACCCTCAGGCCAGGCAAGACTTCTCAACCACAGAACTCGGTTCT
The DNA here is from genome assembly GCF_048565385.1 of Saimiri boliviensis. Taxonomy (NCBI): domain Eukaryota; kingdom Metazoa; phylum Chordata; class Mammalia; order Primates; family Cebidae; genus Saimiri; species Saimiri boliviensis. Next base: position 77,353,684 of record NC_133462.1, on the reverse strand, counting down.
AGAACAAACCGAGTTACGCACACATACCGCATCACTGCTTCAAAGACCCGCAGGCAACTGGAAAGGGACACAGGGAAATTTCAGAGGGTGATGAAATTGTTCTCTACTTTGATTGTTGTGGGGTTATGTGACTCTGTGCGTGTGTCAAACTGTGCAGAACTGCACACCTAGAAGGATGAATTTACTGTATGCAAATTATACCTTAATATAACAGGATGGGAAAAAGTCCCATAGGCTCCCATCATGTCTAAAATTAAGATGACCACCTTCTCCCAAACCAGCTCTTCTTCCATCATCCAGCTTCTCCCCTGGATTAGAAATCCCAGACATATATCCAGCCAGTCAGTCTAGAAATTCCACTTGCATATATTCCCTTGAATCCATGAATTCAGTTTTATCTCCCATTGGAGACTCAGGCCATCCTCACTTCTCACAAACCACCTCTGTGGGCTCCCCACCTCCCGCACCCCCCACCTGCCAAACGTGCAACTCCAGAAAAAGCAAGACCCTTGAACTCCCTCACTCCCACCAGCTCTCCTTTGCACTGGCTCTCCCGAGTTCCTGGCTGTTGCTTAATAGGAATGACGGAAGTATCTCCAGATGCCACTGTCAAATCAAGACAACTCTCTATCTAAATATTCCTGTCTAATTCTGCACACAGCTCTTGTTTCAACAGACAAAGATAATGACTCAGTGTCCATGGTTCTTACTGGAAAATTATCCTGCCAAGTTTTGAGCTTCCCAATAATAGACTTCCTTAAAATTCTCTTTGAGAAAGGAGAAGTGACCTTCCTTCCTGATCCTTTTCTACCGGCAACCAAGGGCACCCAAAAGATCCCTTACTGACCAAGGAGTGTTATAGGAAAATCCCAATGCATCCCCACAGGATCAATTAAGAGCAAGAAAGAGAAATTCACTGAATAGACTTGGATGGTTTTCCTTGCCCTGTGCAAGAAATCACTGTTTCTCAGCTTTTCTGCAAACCTATCAGTTTGGGAATTAGAAATTGAGGCATAAATTCTGTATTACACTGAAGGCAAAATTAAGACTTAGAATTAAAGCACCTTTCTCTGCACACACATAAAAATGTCTCTTTGGTGAGCAGGCTGACCAAGGAGAAAAGAAAAGGCTCACCGACTTTGACACTGATGCTTCAAACAACAACAAAAGAATTCCATAAATTATATCCATGTCCAAGCTGTGCCCTCAGACAGTATGTGTAAAAATACACGTACATTTGTTTGAAATGCACCCACTCCTTGCAGATGTGGGCCTGGCCCCTTCACACATCACAAGACACAGAGACGTCTGAGCAAAAAGTGAGGATAAATAAAGCATCTCCTTGCAGAACGAATTGCGGATACCCGAGTTAGCCTTTGTGCCAGCACTCAGCTTGAACGTTTGCTCTTTAAAAACTGGCCTATAGTTATTCATGTGCAAATCCCCTAGTCTTGCAGTGTCCCAAAAAAACTACCAATCTTCCAATTCCCCAGGACCCCTAACACAGCCAGCCAGTCACTGCCACACATCTAGCAACCATGGTACATGCCCATGGGTGTCTACCTCCTAACTTCCTGCTGGCAGGTTTTGCCCTCCTAAGTGCACAGGTAGCCCAATCTACATGGCTTCTACCACTGGGTTAGGGCAGGAGGCGCAACACGACTCTTTCCCTAAACCTCTCACCTACTCATGGGCAGGTCCCAGAGGGGCCACTGGCAGCATAGGAAAACTCTTTTTAGAGTCTTACCTCAGTGGTTCTCAATCAAGGGAGATATTGTCCTCCAGGGGACATGTGGCAATGTCTGGAAACATTTTTGATGGTCACAACGGCTAGAAGGGGCGGGGAGTGGTGCTAGTCTAAAATACAGAAGCCAGGGATACTGCTGCACATCCTACAGTGCATAGGCCAGGCCCCCCTACGGCAGAATTATGGGTCCAAAACGTCATTCGTCCACAGGCTGAAAACTTTGTCTTAGATAACACGCTGGCTCTGAGGGAGGGGCCCAGACTGTCCGGTTTACTTTTCCTTTGAATCGCCCAACATTAGGCCCCAAATCATGAGGATTCTGCATAGTCTGCACTGTTTGCAAGGCTGAGCAAAACACTCAAAGTCATCGCCTGAGTCTTTTGTTTGTTTGAGTTTTTTAACATTGAATCTTGCTCTGGTTGCCCCGGGGGGAGTGCACTGGCGCCATCTTGGTTCACTGCAACCTCCGCTTCCCGGGTTCAAGCGATTCTCCCATCTCAGCCTCCGGAGTAGCTGGGATTATAGGCGCCCACCACCACATCTGGCCAGTTTTTGTATTTTTTTAGTAGAGATGGGGTTTCGCCATTTTGGCCAGGCTGGTCTCCAACTCCTGACCTAAGGGTGATCCACCTGCCTCGGCCTCCCAAAGTGCAGGGATTACAGGCCTGAGCCACCACGCCCAGCACCTGAGTCTTAAAAACGCTGCTCCTGTAGCTCCCCTTTTGTCTCTCCTCAGGTGAAAGGCTTTCCTCTGAAAGAAGAGTCTCCGAAGAGCCCTCCTGCCAGGGAAACCCACCCATCCACGGCGTGACAACTGGCAGGCTGGCATCAATGCATGTTCAAATCCTTTGGCAATCAGGTAAGCCTGGCATGACAAGCTACCCAGTCATGTCACGTGGACAGATCCAAGGCCCAAGTGAACGTGCACCAGTTTTTCAACAGGCTGCAGGCCCGACTCAGGCTGGAAGCCTGTACACAAGCCTCTCACCCTTCAGGAAGCTGAAATCTTGCACCCAGATGGGGAATCCCAACACCCAAACCTGCCCCTGCAGCATTCCCCATCGCCCAAGGCGGGTTTGGCAGAGGTTTGTTACCTCTGTGCCATGGGTAGGAATGAGCCTTGGAAAGGCTGGAGTTTAGGGCAGTAAGCACAAACCACTCACAAGACCCCCAGTGCTTGGAGAAAAGAAAAGGCCAAAGAAAAGCAAAAGGAAAAAAGGATCAAAAAGGACCCCCTGTCCCAAGTCCACCCCAAATTCCCACCTGTGAAGCCCAACAGCTGGCTCCAGTCAAGGAAGTCAAAGTTCTGACCCAAACCTGCAGCCAGAGGCAGTCAGAGCAGCAAGACCCACAGTGCAAGGGGGTCTGGGAGTTAAGAACAACATTAGAAAGCGAGGCAGGAAAGCTGTATTGGCAACCAAAGGGCACGGGCAGCGGGTGATTAGCAGCGGGAAGGCGGTCGGGCAGGCAGCGGGCGTGTTCCAGGGACCCAAGGCTCTGCAGGCGGCCCTCGTCTCCTCCCCGAAGCAGGACCGAGGGGTGAGGTGGACACAGGGACGGGAGACGGCTGCAGAGGACCCACCCTGCACCTGAGGCGCGCCCACTGCGTCCGACCTGAAGCTCGCGGCCCGCGAAACTCGCTAGGGGAAGCCGTGCTGTGACATGAAGGGAATGCAAGAAGGGCTCCGGTGGGTGTTGAGCCCAGCTGTGGCCGCGGCCAGACGGCGCCCCGGCACGCGGCAGGCCGGCGGGTGGCAGCCTTACCCGGCTGCAGGAAGCTGGGATCCGCGGTCACCTTCTAGCTGCCTTTGCGCGTTTGCAGCTGCGCTGACGCCCACCACGCTCTCCGGATCTATTTATCAACTGGCTGGCGCCTGGGGAGGCCCAGCGCCCAAGCCCCGCCCCGCAGGGCGCTCCCATTGGCGGCGCCGCGGTCCGCCTGCCGAACGCCGCTCGGCACGTGGGAGCGTGCTCGGCCCGTGCTCCGGGTCTGTAGCCAATCGCGACTGAGGGCGGAGCAGGAGACGCCAGTGGGAGGCTGTCTTAGCCGACAGGTCCCCTCCCTTTCTCCGCTTCCCTACCTCCCAGCTACCTTTCCCGCTAGTTAGCAAATCCTGGCAGGAGGCCTGGCTTTGGAGTTGGTGGCCTGCGCGCATGCGTCCTAAGAACGGGAGCCTTTTATACATGCGAAGCGGTTTGCGCGGCCGAAAAGGCCGCGCGTGTGCTTGTGGCCTCCATGCTGGTGCTTGCTGGGCCTCCGCGCGGGCCTGGAAGGGCAGGCTGATGGACCGAGCAGACGCGTCTGCGGGGCGTGGAGGGTGCCGCAGCTTTAAGGACCGGGCGAGGGCTGCTGTTTGCTCCACTCTACGTAGCCAGAGCCGCTTTCCCAGAGTCCACAAAAAGCACTTTGAGGCGGGGAAGCGCGGCGAGCAAGGCCGATCGCACTTCCGCCTCCGGCGTCCGGGCCCTTCGGGCTGATGATGCTTGTTTTGTGTGGCGCCATCCTCAAAACAGGAAGGCACTGCCACCTGCGTCCCGAGGATAGAAAGACAGGGCCCTCACCTGAGTCGCTGTCTGCCTGCTGGTCTAGCCGGCCTGCCGGTGCCCGCAGTCGCTGACCGCCGGGGTTTTCGGGGGCGCGCAGCCAGCACAGGACGGGGCTCGGGTCCAGCCGTCGGCGGCCCCGCGGAGCAGCCCTGGGAGGCACCGCCACCACCAGCACGCAGATTTGCCCCGTCACTCCCTCCCTAACGAGAAAAGGAACGTAGGAGCCAAGTTCGGCCCGACAGTTCCCACTCAAGTGACCCCTAAACACTGGTCTACAGCAATGTTAGTCGTTCTGGTGGAAAAGTGAGAAAAATTTAGTAAGTTTTTCATAAAATGAAATATTCAAGCCAAAGGATTGTTCCTTATTCTGAGCCTCACCCCTCCCCTGCCAACTTTTTTTTTTTTTTTTTTTGGTATTGTGAAACGAAAATTCACTACGCCAAAAGGAAAAAAATTAAGCTGAAAGCTGAGTCATGCAAGCAATGTTCCTAAGCAGGTAGCTACAGATTAAAGTATCTCCATTTTATGGTCACCTTATCTTGTGTAAAGTGCAGATTTACTGAGCGCTGGACAAATAAGTAATTGGCTGTTTCCCTGCCTACTCCTTTTATCAAAACATGTGGATTCAGTAATGTGACCACACCTTCCATCTTTCCCCTCCATACTGCTTTTCCCCTTTAAATACTGAAGCCCTCAAAATCATCTTTGGAGAAAGGCACAGACCTGTCTCCTGGGCGCGAGTCCTTCATCTTCGCAACATAAATTTCTAAACTGATACAGATACTTTTTGGTTCACAGTACTGACATTTAACTTTATTCAAAGTCATTTGTTTGATATTATCACTTGGAAAAATTTAAAGTTAGCTGTTCTAGGTTGATGCCTAAACTTAGGGCTGCTTTATTATAATGAAATCCAGAAGTGAACCTAACTTCCCAGTTCCCCATTGACCACTTGGGGCTTGGCTTCCCAGAGGTCTGCCTGAGTCCCCAAGAGCAGAATTCCAGGTGTGTGTGATGTGGGTGAACACAGCTTTGTGTCAGGCTCTTCTTCCTAGGGGTAGGGGAGGGCTTTCTTCCAAGGAGAATGGAGACGGTGCCCTGAGGCGGCTGTGGCTGGGCACTGGTCAGCTGGGTGGGTGCTCCTCTCTGCACAGACATTGACATGCCCTCCCCCATCTTCACCACACTAAATACAAAGTCCATTTTAAAGGAGAATTAAGGAGTTATTTTGACTAAAGTTTCAAGTAACTGCCCCAAAACAGTTCACAACTTGCCTTGATTAAGTCAGCTGACTCCCTTTTCCCACTCAGGGGAAACAGACCAAGCCTCAAGGCCTTTAAAGGGTGGCCGTTGCTTCCTCCCTCATAACTGTTCTCTTATACTGCCTGCTTCCTCCAAGCCTTCCCAGCCTAGTAACCCACAGGACAGCCCACGGCATAACAGAGTTCCTGGTTCATTCCTTCCTGTGTCTTACAAACTCTACACCATCAGATTTCAGCTGGATGAGAATGTGATTGTCATCAACTCCTGCTTCTGCCAAGTGTGGAGAGGATGTGGTGCTTTAGTTTCACAAACATGGGGCGGCAACTGGCTGCTTCCATGCTAGCTCACTCCCACTCCACCAGCAGTTAACAGGCACCCACCACCACATCTGGCTAATTTTTGTATTTGTTTAGTAGAGATGGGGTTTTTCTCCAGCTTCTCTCCAAAAGTACCTTGAAGACAAGCATAACCCACCACCACAAACATTAGTTTTTCTTCAAGGACTGCCAGTCTGGCTTACTAGAGAAATGACCTCCCGCTAGCCTATGTAGACGGGATCTTCCTCAAATTAATACAACTTTGACTTTACTCCCTATGAAATAATGACCTCAGCTTTATTATGCTAAAGACACATTTCTTTCTTTCCTGACCCGGTTTTTAGTGCAAAGATTTTCCCTGCAAATTATTTTTCAGTTGTGATAATGGGATTGTAGTTAGGTTTTTTAAGAGTCCTTATGTTTTAGAGATACACATTATCAGATGAAATAATATTATATATGGGATTATCTTCAAAATATTACAGGACTAGGGAAGTGAACAGGCCATGGATTTCTTTATATTACATGCCTATGTGACACAGGTGAATTTCTACCCTGGCTTACCTTTAGGACAGGATGCCTGTGGTCAGAAGGTGCCCCTCATGACCAAACACTGGTGAGACCCAAGATGGCAGCTCACTTGACCTCTGAAGAAATTCTAACTTCATTATAATCTAATTTTCGTGCTAAATGACACTCCCACCAGTACCATGACAGCTGATAATCATCATCACAATGACCAGAAGAAACTATAAAAGACCAAAAAAAAAAAAAAAACAAAGGAAGGCAGCATTCTGTTGAGAAGTTCTCTACCCATTCCCAAAAAAGGCATGAATATCCCTAGCTTTTTTTTCTTGAGACGGAGTCTCGCTCTGTCACCTAGCTGGAGTACAGTGGCACAATCTCAGCTCACTACAAGCTCTGACTCCCTGGTTCAAGCGATTCTCCTACCTCAGCCTCCTGAGTAGCTGGGATTACAGGCAGGTGCCACCATGCCCTGCTAATTTTTGTATTTTTAGTAGAGACGGGGTTTCACCATGTTGGCCAGGATGGTCTTGATCTCCTGACCTCATGATCCACCTGCCTTAGCCTGCCAAATTGCTGGGATTACAGGCGTGAGCCACTGCGCCCAGCCCTCCCCTAGCTTTTAATGCCCAATTCCTTCATTAAAGCAGTTCTATATTTATGACTCCCTGACTTTCACAAGCTGAGAAGTTAATTCGTGAACCAAGCTCCTGCTTCTCAATTCTGTGGCCATTCAATAAAGCCTGCACTGCTTGACACTCTTTTGTTTTTGCAAATTGGCTTTGGGACACCAAAGTGGGAAAGACTACATTTTGAGGGGGACCAGCTTCATTGGTTACAAGTTGACAATAGTGGAAGAACGATGAGTTTATTATATTATTGTCTATATATGTTTTCAATTTCCCATAATAAAAAGTTGTTTTTTTAAAAAAGTTTTTTTTTTAAAAAAGGGTTTCTGCAAAAAGGCCCAGCCTGAAGATAACACTAATAATGTGGGCAGGGTGAAGAAGAAGAAAACAGTGAATAACAGTCATTACTATTATTCTTTGTCAACCTCACTACAAGGCAAGGGCAAGGATAGATCTAACTGTGGCAGCCTTTCAAATTTTGAATAAAATCCAAAATTATCAGGAAAACATTTGAAACATAGATTTCATTCATGGGGTATCTCACTCTGATTGTCTGGTGTACCTGAAAGTATTAGTTAATGATCATATGCTGCCATCTTAGTTAAGACATTTAAAAAAAAAATGTATCTGTGAGTACAGTATTATGTAATATAAACACTCTCTTTCTCCTTCGGGGACTCCCATTATAAGTATATTTGTCTGGTTGATGGAACGCACAGATTTCTGAGGCTGTGAAAAAAAAATTTCATGTTTTTTCCTTCATTCTTTTTTTTTTCTTTTCCTCAAACTGGATAATCTTACTTGACCCATTTTCAATTTTGCTTATTCTTTCTCCAGCCTGCTCAAATGTGCTGTTGAGCCCCACTAGATTTTTCATTTCAGTTATTGTATTTTTAACTCCAGAACATGTTTGATGACCTTGAAAATAATTTGTTTTTATTGATATTCCCTATTTTGTAAGACATCATTCTCATACTTTTATTTTTTTCTTTAGACATGGTTTCATTTATCTCTTTGAATATATTTGAAGTAGCTGACTTAAAGTCTTTGTCTAATAAGTCCAACGGCTGAGACATTATCTATGTTCTTACTGATTACATTTTTCCCCTATGCATGGGCCATGCTTTCTTGTATCTTTGCATGTCTCATACTTTTTGGTGAAAACTGGACATTTTAAATAATACAATGTAGCATCTCTGGCAATGAGATTCTCCTCCCTCCCCAGGGTTTGTAGTTATTGCTCCTTGTTGTCGTTGTAGTTCTTTGTTTAGTGACTTTCCTAAATTAATGTGTAAAGTCATCGTTATGTTACTGCCCCATAGATAATATGTATGTGAAATTCTCACGTTTTGCACACCCAAAATCCACTAGTTTACTTTAATAATTTCATCTTTTACTCAGAAATGACACATCAAATATAGTCTTCATTTATAATACTTAGAAAATCATTTCATATACTGGTTGCAATAGTTTCACATTAACACTAGATTATAAAGTGGAACCACTGAATATTCTATGAGAAGTTGATTTATCACAGTTTTCAGATCTAGAGAAAAAGTCCTGAGGCATATTTATAGAATAATAATTTTCATGTTCTACATTACCTAGCTGTGTTCAACGGCAAGATTCTTTTTGATTCCTTGATCATTTGGAGTATTAATTAAACATGGTTAAGAATAAAAACAGGCCAGGCACAGTGGCTCACACCTATAATTCCAGCACTTTGGGAGGCCAGGGCGGGTGGATCACCTGAGGTCAGGAGTTCAAGACCAGCCTGGCCAACATGGCGAAACCCTGTCTCTACTGAAAATACAAACAAAAAATGAGTCAGGGATGGTGGTACAAGCTGTAATACCAGCTACTCTGGAGGCTGAGGCAGGAGAATCACTTGAACCCAGGAGGCAGAGGTTGCAGTGAGCTGAGATCATACCACTGCGCCCTAGCCTAGGCAACAGAGTGAGAGAATCTGTCTCAAAAAAAAAGAAAGAAAAAATAAAAGATATATATATATATATATATATATATATATATATATGCACAAGAAGAAATGTTTTCAAGCAGAAAGATGCCAAAGCAACCAAGTCACAGTCTGGACACCTGCTCTCCACGGCTATCTGGTGTGTCCACCCCACACCCCTGGGGCTCTCAGAGAGTTTTGTCATAATGGGAAAACAACTGCTTAAAAATTCTTTTATGGGCCAGGTACTGTGGCTCATGCGTGTAATCCCAGCACTTTGGGATGCCGAAGCAGGTGGATGACCTGAGGACAGGAATTTTAGACTGACCTGACTAAAATGGTGAAACTCCATCTCTACTAAAAATATAAAAGTAGACAGGTCTAGTGGTATATGCCTGTAATCTCAGCTACTTCAGCTACTTGGGAGGCTGAGGAAGGAGAATCACTTGAACCTCAGAGTTGGAGAATACAGTGAGCCAAGATTGTGCCATTGCACTCAAACCTGGTCAACAAAAGTGAAACTCCATCTCAAAAAAAAATTATGCATGAACATAAAAAAGTAGGAGTCAAAATAGATTCCACTATTGCTTTATTTTATTTTTTGAGACAGGGTCTCACTGTCACCCAGGCTGGAGTGCAGTGGCACAGTCATGGCTCACTGCGGCCTGAACCTCTTGGGCTCGAGCAATCCTCCTGTCGCAGCCTACCGAACAGCTGGGACTACAGACAAGTACTACCATGCCCATTATTTAATTTTTATTTTTATTTATTTATTTATTTTTTGTCAAGACAGAGCCTCACTATGTTGCCCTGGGAGGTCTTGAACGCCTGGGTTCAAATGATCTGCCTGCATCTGCCTCCCAAAGTATAGGCATGAGCCACCAGGCCCAGCCCACTATTGCTTTAAATACACAAATTTCCCATTGTATCTTTACAAACCAATATTTGGGAAATGTTAGATTATATGATCACTGGAATCCTACTTCCTCTACAACTTTTTTCTATTTTTAAAAACTCTTGTCCATTTTAATTAATTGATTTCAGTCTTTCATTGGGTAATAATACATTCACTTGAATATTTAAAAATCCATTTCAAAAAGATTTTGCAGTGAAAAGTCTTCCCTAATTCCATCCCTTTCCCACCCACTTCCCAAACCTCCTGCCCACAATTCCCTTGCCCTCCCACATAAACATCTCCTCTGTTACCAAGTTTCTTATCTCTTTTTAGTTTCTTTATACATAAACAAGAAAATACAAACCTATACTCATATTTTATACAAATGGCCTCACTGAGCACTCGGTTCTACTTTTTTCATGTAACAGTATAACTTGCAGCTCTTTCCAGATCAGTACATGGAGAGCATCCTCATTCTTTTTTTCCGTATTACGTTATATGGAAGAACCATAATTTATTTAATCAGTCTCCTGTCCTGCACTGTTTCTATTATTTTGCTATTACAAACAGTGCTGCAGTGAATAATCCTGTCTGTTTTCAAAATATGATTGACTTGGACCTAAGCGAGGCTGGATCAGAATGCTGAGAGTGGTATCAGTGCAGAGCCCGAAGTGCTCTTGCTGTGCTCAGAGACCTGACAAGCATGACTCACTGGCTCCATGATTAGTCACATCCCTCACCCCTCAAACACTCTGTGGTGAAAACCCAGCACAAACAGATCATTTCTGGAGCCCCAGGAATGCACCATTGCAGGCCACAATCTGAGGAAGTCACTAGATGCAGGAAAATCCAACCCAGTCCTGTTAAGAGAATGACAGTTCAACTCTGTTGAACTAAGGCAAGACTTAATTACTATAATTAGCTGACTGTACAATTAGAAGTGATTAAGCACATTACAGAAGAGGCTCGGCTCCCCACAACTGGAAAAATCCCAGCTCAGTCCATTAACAATGTCTTCGGCTTTTCTGTTTTCATAGCTGATGCTTGCAGTACATGTCTACCTTCTCAATAGGGCATTATTTTTCTTTTCAGCACACTGTAGCATATGGACATTAGCCAAGTAGATCATAATCATTGGTTTAATTTTTCTATGCTTAAACTGAGATATAATTTATATATGGTAAAATGCACAGATCTAAGGTCTATAGTTCATAAATTTTTGCAAATGAAAATATCCTGTAAACCTTCATCAAATATAGAACAATTTGGCCAGGTTCAGTGGCTCATGCCTGTAATCTTAGCACTTTGGGTGGCTGAGGCAGGAGGATCACCTGAGGTCGAGAATTCGAGACCAACCTGATCAACATGGAGAAACCCTGTCTCTACTAAAAATACAAAAATTGGCTGGGTATGGTGGCTCATACCTGTAATCCCAGCTACTCAAGAGGCTCAGGCAGGAGAATCTCTTGAACCCCGGAGGCGGAGGTTGTGGTGAGCAGAGATCACGCCACTGTACCAGTTATTTTCCCTTAATGGAATCAACCTAGAATAGTTGCCTGCAGAGAGGGAGCTAGGAGGCAGAAGCAGGGTGAAGACAGTGCAATTGTGAAGGGGAATTTAGAAACAAGAGTCACCACATATCCAAAACAGACAGCGAGGCTTAGTTCAGAGCCTGCTGTGGGCAGGAAATGCTGTCAAGGCAGGGTCTAAGTGGCTGCTAGTAAAAGAATTTCAACTTCAAGGTGAGGACGGACCAAGGACCAGATTTTGCCAATGAACAAGAAGGTTAAATGTTAATATGAACTTTTGTGGGTTTTTTGTGGTTTTTTTTTTTTTTTTTTTGAGATGGAGTTTCAATCTTGTTGCCCAGGCTGGAGTGCAATGGCGCAATCTCAGCTCGCTGCAACCTTCACCTTCCAGGTTCAAGCAATTCTCCTGCCTCAGCCTCCTGAGTAGCTGGGATTACAGGCATGCACCAACATGCCTAGCTAACTTTGTATTTTTAGTAGAGACGGGGTTTTTCCATGTTGGTCAGGCTGGTCTCAAACTCTTGACCTCGTGATCCACCTGCCTTGGTCTCCCAGAGTGTTGGGATTACAGGCATGAGCCACTGCACTTGGCCAATATAAACTTTTTTTTTTTTTTTTTTTTTGAGACAAGTCTTGCTCTGTTGCCCAGGCTGGAGTGCACTGGCGTGATCTTGGCTCACTGCAACCTCTGCCGCCCGGGGTTCAAGTGATTCTCCTCCCTCCGCCACCCTACCCTGTCTCTACTAAAAATACAAAAATTAGCCAGGCATGGTGATGAACTTTTAATAAAAGAGCACAGGAGGGCCTAGCTCCCTTGGATGAAATAAGCAATCCTGGAAGAAACTAAGAGGTGTGGACCTAAAAATCCGAGAACAGAATCTCCCAGTGGTGTCTGAACTTTGGGTTTTACTTTCTTTCCTCACACCAGTGAGAGAGATGTCAGTGTCCCTGGTCATGGTAAGGTATTTCAGACAGGTGCCTCCATCCCCACAAACCCCAGGGGAGTGTGGCAAGGGAAGGGTACACAAGGGGGAAGCCCATGGTGGGGGTTGAGGGACAGACAATTCCTGGGATAGTTGCAACATTGATTTTACAAAATTTCACACTGTAAGGCTTTTGGTAACAATTACCAATACATGGAACTAATGTCTTTGGATAATTTGTCATTGTTCTGTATTAAAAACAATTCATAAGTTTAACCTGAATTCTTAAGAGTATCTCAAACTCTGGAAAGTGGTGATTAATTATAAAGTCTTTTCTGACATGCGGCATGAACCTGACAGCATCATGTTACGAAGCGATGGGGGCTGTGGTGACTTGTGGGATCAGGAATTTCAACCTAGAGAACCGAGCAGAATGGGAAATCAGCAAGATGAAGCCCTCTCCCGCTGCAGGCACCTGTCTACCAACAGCCTCCTGTGAGAGCAGATTAGTGTCTATCCAGAAATTAAGAGAGGTTGCCCATAAAGGTGACAAGCTACTATCATTTCTAAAAGGTGTGTATGTTGATTCCAAAGATCCTGTGTCTTTCGTGCAGGTAAAAGCTGCTGAAACATGTCACGAGCCAAAGGAATTCAGATTGCTGAAAGGCCATCACTTTGATATGATAAATATTAAGAGCATTCCCAAAGGCAAAATTTCCACTGTAGAAAGATTGACACTTCTCAATAACCATAAGCTTTATCCAGAAACATGGACTGCTGAGAAAATAGCGCAAGAATACCATCTAGAACAGAAAGATGTGAATTCCCTTCTTAAATATTTTGTTACTTTTGAAGTCAAAATCTTCCCTCCTGAAGACAAGAAAGCAATACAATCAAAATGAAGAAAGTCACAAAAATGTCCTATGTGTACTCCTTACCCCTCATCCTGTATATTTTCTCATTTTTTATTAAATTATGTTAATTTACCAAGTGTTTAATGCTCTCATTGTGAGAGCATACTATTAATATTTATTGAGCTCCCTGACTTTTCAAGATTGCCATAGAATGTATTTTGTTTTCTTTTAATTTGGTTTAGGCATATTTCATACGTACATGTCAGCATGACTAATCAGCACATCTGCACCTTTAAACAAGAGTTAATTTGTTATTTTAGGCATATCAAACCCACTTTTAAATTGGTCATATGACCCCTTGGGAAATGTCCTGAATCCCTCATTTTAAGTTTTACTTTCCAAGTTCGATGTTTAGTTCATTCTTCATATGTGATAGTGAAAGTAAAAGCTTTCCTGACTCTTAAGACTGACATTTTCTGGTTAGGGAAAGAGACTTGGTAGCAAAGTAGACTAACAGTGTTTCTCAAATAAAGGCACACAGGAGAAAATAATAAATCAATAGAATCTAACTAAAATTACTACTCCAGGGAATAAAAAGTATTGAGGATTCATTTTATTTTGAATTGGCTTTAAGTATGGAATAATTGTCTTTACAGTTATAAAAAGTAATTAGTGGTGTTTACAAAATGTTGGGAATTTCTGCTTTGGCAAACAAATAGGTAAGTCCCATTGGCCTTCAGAGAGGCAGGCAGCAGTAGAAACTTTTGAAAAAGTAACATTTCTCTAGATTTAACATGGAAATAGAAAAATTTTAAGATTAAATCAAAAAACCATGGTAAATGAAATTTGGTGATTATATATAGTTTTGGATGTTAACACTAGTTGAAAAAGGAGAGACAAAATAGCAAGTAGAAGCAGAGAACAGGATCATTGGAAGGGACCTGAGAAATTGCTACTTCATCCATTTCAGCAAACTTACTAGCATGGCATGTACTGGTACTAGGATCTTGAGTGAGAGTGTGTGAGTTTAGCTCTGCCTAATATATTACCACTTGTGGGATCTTTGGGAGACTATATCCTCTTGGAGACTGAATTTCTTCTATAAAATGAGCATAATGCTACCTTACTTAAATTTAAGGGTTATCATGAAGATCAGTGAAATAGTAAAGAACTACAAAGGACCAAGCAAATATGAATTATTTTTTGCCGCGGAGAAACAAGCACCTGGGTAGAATACATGACCTAAGGTTTCTGTAGTGTATGACCTACGCCGGCCCAGAATTTAGTCTTTCAAATCCTAGTCGTGTGTTTTTTCTGTTGTGCCAAAAAGTGGCACACATCAGAGAAGAGAAAAGGTGTGAATTGTGGGTATATTGGAGTTATCAGTGTGCTGAGGAAAGACAAGCATCACTACTCCCAGAGATGCCCTGGAAATGATATAAAAGGTGCTGAACAATTCAACATGATGACAGAATGAGACATTTGAAGTAATGCTGAGAACAGAAAAATGGACAAGTGGAAAATTTGGAGGCATGTCCTCGAGTATATATTTGTTATGTGAACAAACTACCTAGTTTATTTTTAGTTCAGTACAATAATTGTTTTAAGAAAACATGAAATAACCACTCAATATAAAACACATTTTAAAACTCCTGTAAAAAAATTATTTTTCTTCAAAAAACTAATATATTGTTTGTGACCTCTTTATTAGTATTTAAAATAATGAAATCCACTTTTACCTTAATGCGAAGTTCATATTTTCAACATTTTCCTGAGAAGGTGAAACGAGGTTCTAATAATTGGAAGGCGATACTGACTTTTCTTGACTGGTTCCATGCCTTGACCTTATTTACAACTTTGTTTCAAGATTTTCCAACCTGTTTGTTTACTTGCTTCTTTGGCAAGAGTCTTTTCTCTAGGGGCCTAGCTTCTTATAAGCTTGGACTAAGTCTTGTGCCTCTTTCATAACCCATGTCCTGCCCATGCCATGCCGAGTGCAAGAGCTTACCAAGAGCTAGAGGACAGCCCATGGAAATTTCCATAGCAGCTGCTCAGCCCCAGTCTCCCCTCCCCAACTGGGACCCGGCCTGCAAGTCTTACCAGCCCAAGGACACTGGACCTGGCTCTGGGTCAGGCTCTAGGTCTATTTATGACTTTTTATCTCAGGCTTTGTGCTTTGGCACTCTGCACTCAGGAAACCTCCTCCTGTCCTCACCAGTCAACACACAAACACACATCCTTATCGGAACAAGAGGAGAATGGTAGGTCAGATCCACAGACTCCTTCTCCATAGCTGCCCAGATGGTCCCAATGTCTCACCACCTTTAGTTCATCCTTCTGGTTTGAGGAGTAAATCTTTCACGGGAACAAAGATTTAGGCCTTCTGCCATCAGATAAAATATCTTTATGACCAATGATGAACCTATTAATTAACTTATTTCTCACATGCTTCCCCTTATTAGGAAAAAACTGCCTCCAAGGTAGTAGGAACCTCACTCCCCCAATATGTACCCCTGAGCTCAGCTCTTTGACAGAATGAGTCATTGATAAAACCAACAGCCCCTGTGGGAGCTGCTCAAGGAAGAGCTGAGCCCTTGAGGGCCCAGAAGCACCTGGTGCCTGAGGAGGGGGGTGAGGAGCTACCCTGCTCACTGCGCTCTCTTCACAGGCAAGGACTGAGGACACAAGGAATGGGAGCCAGAGAATGTGGGAACAAGAGCAGAACGTCCCTCAGGCACGCTGTGTAACCTCTCCGGCCTCGGTGTTGGAATGGGCCAAATTCCTGACCTAACTACTTAATTCCTTATTTTTGTGATAGTAATAGTAGTAGTATTTCACTAGTGGCCATGTTTATTACATAATTTGGATGTCAGTGGGAGCCTCCCTAGTTAAGATTGGTTCAAACTTCTATTCTCCACCCTTTGGAAGTATAAATTCCTTCTCGAAAGTTTGGCAAGTTCTCAGGAGGCAGGCCAGGGCAGAAGGTGGGCAGAGGCTCACACATATAGTCACTGCTGGTTCTCAGCCCCTGCATCTGGAGAATTCAGCTTGTGGACTGTCTCAGCATCTGTGTGCTGTCCCTGTCTGAGACCTTGATCATGTCTGTGGGTCCCTGTTCGGGCACCAGCTGTGGCTAGTGTCACATCGGGTCACCTCACATGGGGTCCCCCACACAGGGTACCACCTGTGACCTTGTTCACATGGGGGTCACCACCTGAGACGACGCCACCTGTGGAGGTCTGTCCCGCAGACCCTGACTCAAAGACGGATGAATAAATACACTCTCACACCTGATTCAGTGATTCAGGTGGGTTAGGGGGTCGTCAGCTGCTTACAGAGGGCAATGGCAGTCAATTGACCAAGACTCCCTCTCCATCCTCACATTTATTCAGTATAAATTTTGTAACAGAGGTTTTTAACTAACATGCTTGTGGATAATTAACATGGTTAAAGGAGTTGTTTTATGAATGATAAAAGCTTTTGGTTCCAGGGCCCAGAGTTAACACTGTTAACGGGCAATTCCCCTTTGACATCTCCCTGAGAGGGCCATCAACACACAGTTTATATCAGCAAACACAATAGAGTAGAGACAAAGGAATGTGGGGTAAACAGACTGAGCTGGGGAAACTTTATTGCTCTTTTACCCTGTGACTTACAGTTCTAACACTGGCTGCTGTCAGCCTGTTCCATCAGAACTTTTGGCCTTCCAAAAGGTTTGAGACTATAATCTTCTAACTTTCCTTAATATTTTGCCAGCCACCCAAGTGAACCCCAATGCCTGTCCAGCCCAGTACCAACCCCTCAAGGGAGTGGAGATCTACGCAACAACTTCGAATGAAATATTAGACACCACTGTTCTCTAAAGCTCTTGAGCCATCCGGTCCCATGAGGATTTTAGGCTGGTTCCCCTTATGGAGTGGTCCAGCCTGCTCTCCTCATTCTCCCATCTCTCCTCCTTACTCCTTCCCTTTGGTATTGCTTCCAGAACTCCAAATCCTTCCACCTTTATTCTGCAGAGTCATTTATTTCTCTAACATTCCTTTTACTGAATTCGGCCATTTAAACCCACCAAGTAGCAGAGAAGGATGTTCCATTCAGCAAGATCTACCTTCATTACATACCAGACAACCGTGGCTATGAATGTTTTTTCTCAATTCTATTAAAATTTCAAATACCATTTCTATCAAATTCTTACCCAAATGAAAATTCCACTTCTCAGAAAGCAGAGAAAATCATGAAGAGAAGCACCATTTTGGATCTAATTCTGCACTGCTAGGGGAAACTGTAAGATGAAAGTGAGAGAAAGCTCCCTGTCATCCAGGAGCCTGGGACAGCTTCACTCTGTACCAAGAGTTCAGAAGGAGAATCCCAAGGTATTTGGAGAAAAATTAGGCATGCTTGATCTCATGATCTGAGATAAAGGAAGGACAGCTCAAGCAGAAGCAATGAGGTTATAACTGCAAACGAGCCCAGAGTGGCCAAAGAGAAAACAGGTCCACAGTCAAACACAACTGTTGAGGGTGAGTGGGTCATCAGGGTGCTCCTCCTCCACACTGCCTGACAAAAGCTCTGGCCTCTTCATCATGTGACTTCCAAGGTCTCCCTGGGTGTCATCTCCACGTAGTGTAGGGATCATAATGGCCAGCCCGACAGAGGCACACATTACTTCTGCCCATGCTTCGCTGGCCGGACCTCAATGACATGGCCACACCTGGCTGCAGGGGAGTCTGGGAGATGTCCCCCAGCTGTGTGCCTGGGAAGTAGAGGAGAGCATGAATTTTGCCCAGCGACTGACACTCTCTGCCACACACTCCTTTGGTTTCCCTTATTAAAGAGAGTTATGGTCAGGGTGGAAAGTTGAAGAGCACTATTGGAAAGAGAACTTGAAGCTCCAAGTACAGAAGGAGGCAGTAAGAAAGCACCTTGCCGCCCCAGAACAGCTCAGGTCTTCTGACCTGTATATATCATATTCAAGGGTACTGAGGGAGCTCACAGATCAGAGACTTCATTTTTTTTTTTTTTTTTTTTTTTTTTTGAGACGGAGTTTCGCTCTTGTTACCCAGACTGGAGTGCAATGGCTCGATCTCGGCTCACCGCAACCTCCGCCTCCTGGGTTCAGGCAATTCTCCTGCCTCAGCCTCCTGAGTAGCTGGGATTACAGTCACGCGCCACCATGTCCAGCTAATTTTTTGTATTTTTAGTAGAGACGGGGTTTCACCAAGTTGACCAAGATGGTCTCGATCTCTTGACCTTGTGATCCACCCGCCTCGGCCTCCCAAAGTGCTGGGATTACAGGCTTGAGCCACCGTGCCCGGCCAGAGACTTCATTTTTAAGGAAACTTCATCAACAGAAATATTTCTGGAAGACTGATGAGGCAGGCAATGTCTTCCTGATTTTCAAAAGGGCTAAGAAATTAGTATGTAAAAGTATATAAAAGTGAACTTGACATTAATATGGATGAGTGGCTGAAAGAGAGGATGAAATGGATGGCCTTGAATATTCAGAAGGGAGAGAACTGGCCACAAAGGACCAGCATGTGGTCCAGGATAATCTTATTTCCTCTTTCAGAAGAGTTAGCCTTAACAGTGTTCACATTCTTAGATTTAATAATACCCCTTCAGGAAGTATTATTACATTTTCCACAAGAAGATGTTTAGCACAGTTTTATTTGAAATGGCAAAAACTTAGAAGCAAGCTGAAAGTAGAGCAACAGGGGAATGGCTATGGAGATTATTAACCACAGATACAATGAGTTGTCATACAGCCTTCAAGACTGTTTTCAAAGAGTATTTAATAATGTGAGAAATATTTGTAAAATACTCTTAAAAATTTAAAAATAGTAAAGAAAATGTAAAAAGCAAAAAATTATAAACAGCACTACCATATAACCTGCAAGCCCACTACTATAATATATACATATACAAATAAAATAAAATCAGTATGTTAAAGAGGTATCTGCACTCCCACATTCATTACAGCATTATTCACAATGGTCAAAACAATGGAATCAACTTCAGTGTTCATCAGTGCATGAATGGATAAAGAAATTGTGGTATACACAGTGGAATACTATTCAGCCTTAGAAAAGAAGGAAATCCTGTCATTTGCAAGAACATGGATGAATCTAGAGGCATTATATTAAGTGAAATAAGCCAGGTACAGAAAGACAGATACTGCATGATCTTACACGTCGAATCTGAAAAAGTTGAACTTGTGCAGGAGGCTGAGGCAGGAGAATCACTTGAACTTGGAAGGTGGAGGCTGCAGTGAGCCAAGATCACACCATCGCTCTCCAGCCTGGGCAACAAGAGTGAGACTCCATCTCAAAAAAAAAAAAAAAAAAAAAAAGTTGAACTCATAGAAGCAGAGAGTACAATGGTGGTTGTCAGGGACTGGGAGGCAGGGGTTGGAGAGGTTTAGTCAAAGGATACAAATTTCAGTTAGATAAGAGGGATAGGTTCAAGAGATCTATTGTACAACATGGTGTTGTTGATGAAAAGAGTCAAATTCTGTAAAATATTTGAAGAGATTTATCCTGAGCCAAGTATGAGTGACCAATGACCCATGACACAGCCTTCAGGAGACCCTCAGAACATGTGGCCGGGGTGGTTGGGGCACAGACTAGTTTTATAGATTTTAGAGAGACATGAGACACCAAAACATGTAAGATATACATTGGTTTGGTCCAGAAACGTAGGACAACTTCAAGTGGGGGGACTTCTAGGTTATAGGTAGAATTTAAATTTTTGATTGGCAATTGGTTGAGTTATGAATAGAAAGGAATGTCTGGATTATGATAAGGGGTTGTGGAGACCAAAGTTTGATCATGCAGGTGAAGCCTTCAGGTAGCAGGCTTTGGAGAGAAGAGATTGTAAATGTTTCTTAGTAGACTTAAGGTCTGTATTGACATTGAATGCTGGTTGGCTTTTCCTGAAATCCCAAAGGGAAGAGAGCATAATGAGGCATGTCTGACCCTCTCTTCCCATCATGGCCTGAACCAGTTTTTTAGGCTAACTTTCGAATGCCCTAGCTAGGAGGAAGGGTCCTTTCAAACGGTTGCAGGGCCTTAGAATTTTATTTTTGGTTTATATAACTGTAGTTAATAATAATTTGTTGTATTCTTGAAAATTGCTGAGTAGGTTTTTGGTTTTGTTTTGTTTTGTTTTGTTTTTTTGAGACGGAGTTTCGCTCTTGTTACCCAGGCTGGAGTGCAATGGCGCGATCTCAGCTCACCGCAACCTCCGCCTCCTGGGTTCAGGCAATTCTCCTGCCTCAGCCTCCTGCGTGGCTGGGATTACAGGCATATGCCACCACGCCCAGCTAAATTTTTTTTTTTTTTTTGTATTTTTAGTAGAGATGGGGTTTCACCATGTTGACCAGGATGGTCTCGATTTCTTGACCTCGTGATCCACCTGCCTCGGCCTCCCAAAGTGCTGGGATTACAGGCTTGAGCCACTGCACCTGGCACTGAGTAGGTTTTAAGTGTTCTTATCACAAAAAATGATACATGTGAAGTAATGTATGTGCTCATTAACTTGATTTAGCCATTCCACAGTGTATACATACTTGAAAACAACATGCTGTACATGATAAAGAAATACATTTTTGTCAATTAAGAATTTTTTTAAGGATTTTTGAAAATTAAAACAATGTAACAGAGAAGGTATGATTTCAGTGATGTGAAGAATACCAACAGAGAAAAAAGCTGCAAAAAAAATGCTGAAATGTTAACAATAGTTATCTCAAGATGGCAGAATTTTGGTCATTGTTAATTTCCTCTAGGTACTTTCCTGCATTTTGCCACAGTAGGCATGTATTATTTCTACAAATAGAAAAAAAGAAAAGTTTTCTAGGAAAATAAATCATGAGGCTGGTAGAGCAGGGCACTGCCATATACATCTAGGCCATCTTGCTTTTTACAAGGCACTTGACAAAATCCTTCACTGATACTTATATGTGCTGGTGGACAAAATTGTGCACCAAGTTATTATAAATACAGGTGGTTGATAATCCTTGAATGACCATCCCCAGTCCAGAGTTTGGACTCCAGTGACAGAAGCAGGTCCCTGTTCTACTTAATATTTTTACCTGCATTTCAGGTGAACATCTAGAGCTATAACACTGTCCACTGTGATGTCTATTAGCCATATGGGACTATTTAAAGTAATTAAAATTAAAGGCGATTTAAAATTCAGTTCTCGGTTGCACAAGCCTCATTTCAAGTGCTCAAAAACTGCGTGTGGCTAGTGGCTACCACATTGGACAGCACAGATCTGGTATATGTCCATCTTCATAGAACCTCCTGTTGGAAAGTGCTGCTCTGGGGCAAGTTTATCAGTTTCACAGAGGACACAGGCTGAGGGAGAATGATCACCACTCCCAGATGATCCACACAGGCTGAAACAAGCCAGACCTAAACAGATGAACTTGAACAGATGTTAAGTATAGTATCCTGTCATGTGGGCTCCAAAGTATAACTGCTGATGTATAGCAGAATTGGAGAAAATTAATTTGGGTTGGAGACAAGCTCCATATGTATATATAGGGTAATACAGGTACCCAAAATAAATGAGATCCTGGGCTGAACTAGTGAAGTATCATGTTCAGAACAAGGAAGGTGATAGTTCCAAGCTACGTTGGTCAAACCACATTGAGTATTCAAGTGTTTTTCTTGCAGTGGTATTTTCAGAACTAGAATTGGCTATAATGAAACTGTTAAAATGGAAAGCACTATTTGCATCACTAGGAATTGCTGTTGGTTACAGATTGTAGTTAGGAACAATCACAGTGTATGGGGGAAAGCTGCTGTGAATAGCCCAGCTACTTGGTTTTAGTGGCTTTGTGCTTTGTTTACTAAACAAGGGAGACAATTAGTCATAAAAGTAATAAAAGTAGTGCTACTGGTGAGAAACTGTTAACAATGTGCTGCTATGGACATAAAAAAATTTAGTTCTGGCAGATGTAGTGGCTCATGCCTATAATCCCAGCATTTTGGGAAGGCGAGGCAGGCTGATCATGAGGTCAGGAGTTTGAGACCAGCCTGACCAACAGGGTGAACCGTGTCTCTACTAAAAAAGCAAAAATTAGCCTGGTGTGGTGGCAGGCACCTATAACCCCAGCTGCTCAGGAGGCTGAGGCATAAGAATCACTTGAACCTGGGAGGCAGAGGTTGTGGTAAGCTGAAATTGTGCCATTGCACTCTAGCCTGGGTGACAGAGCAAGACTCTGTCTCAAAAAAATAAAAATAGTTCTTATATGTTTTTATTACGTGTGACTTCCCAAAAATGCAAATATCATGCTATAAGAGAGCAGACAGAATTGTGTTCAGTTTTGAGCTGTTTAATCCAAATGAAATGCTGAAGTATTTGAGCAAGTCAAGAGAAAAAGGAGGCCAGGTGAGGTGGCTCACACCTGTAATCCCAGCACTTTGGGAGGCCGAGGCGGGAGGATCACCTGAGGTTGGGAGCTCAAGACCAGCCTGACCAATATGGAAAAACCCCCTCTCTACTAAAAATACAAAAATTAGCCAGGTGTGGTGGTGCATGCCTGTAATCCCAGCTACTCAGGAGGCTGAAGCAGGAGAATAACTTGAACCCAAGAGGCGGAGACTGCAGTCAGCTGAAATCACGCCATTACACTCCAGCCTGGGCAACAAGAGTGAAACTCCATCTCAAAAAAAGAGAGAGAGAGAGAAAGGAACAGAATAAACAGAACTCCAGAAACAACAACAAATAAAAAATATTTGGAATTGAAACCATATATGTTTCACCATATATTTATGTGCACCCTAGAGAAAGCGATTGGAACTAGAATTGGATATCAACTCAATACAAGGAAAGACTGTCCAAAAGTCAGGGGTGATGCAGTAGGCTGTGGAAACTGTACAGGGTGGTGGCAAAGCTGAATTCCAGAGCCAGGCCAACCTGAGTTTTCATGCTGACAATTTCTTGGTATGTAACCTAGGGCAAGTTACTTAGCTCTTCTAAGCCTACGTTTTCATCTGTAAAACATGGTATCGCTACTTCTTAGTGTTATGAATAGAGTGAGATAATACATGCCTTGTGCATATCACAGTGCCTGACTTACAGCAAACCCTCCATAAATGTTATCTAGCATCTGTTATGATTCTCAGTGATGGTTAATGGTGATTGAGCTCTGTCTACCAGCAACCTGGAAGTTAAAAAGTGATGTGTGGGCCAAGCGCAGTGGCTCACGCCTATAACCCCAGCACTCTGGGAGGCCGAGGCGGGCAGATCACCTGAGATCGGGAGTTTGAGAACAGCCTAACCAATATGGAGAAACCCCGCCTCTACTAAAAATACAAAATTAGCTGGAGGTGGTGATGCATGCCTGTAATCCCAGCTATTCAGGAGGCTGAGGCAGGAGAATCGCTTGAACCTGGGAGGCAGAGGTTGTGGTAAGCCAAGATCATGCCATTGGGCAGCAAGAGCAAAACTCAATCTCAAAAAAGAAAAAAAAAAATGTGATGTGTGAAGAGAGTTCTACAGTCAAATTCATTTGATAAAGATCAGAATAATCAAAGTTCAACAGGTTTCTTTACTCTATGGCTTCTCTGAGACTTTAATATACAACCCATCACATTGGGCCACAGAACCCTTTTTCACAGAACATCTTGAGGGAATTGAGTGTTTTGAACACACTTTGGAAAACACTGAATTACAGGACTTCTGAAATTCTTTCTTACTTTAACTTTGAAAAAGTTGTAAATTTCAAATGCAGTGATGTTGATAACTGGTGTTTATCGAGCACTTACTATGAGCCAGCTATTGAATTAAGCACTTTAGAAACCTAATGTCATATTCTCTCAGCAGCCCTGTAATATTATTATCTGCTTTCTACAGTTGAAAAGATTGAGACTCAGAGAGGGTAAGCAACTTGCCCAAGGTTACACAGCTAATACATGGTGGAACCAGCAATGTTACCTTGCCTATCCTTTCAAAGCACTTCTTAGCCAGTAGGCCACTTTATCAAAGACTGCTGATTTTTTATGTATCATTGCATTGACTCAATACAATGATGAGTATTTCGGGGGTAAAACCAAAGTGAAGTTGGCCTTATAGTAAAGGGGAAAGAGTATAGACCAGGAGCCGGGAGGGTTGGACTTGAACCCTCGTGTTGTGACTTCAGAGCTCATGCCCTTTCTAGTGACTAGCATTGAGCCAGCTCCTTCATGCCAGGTTGCTTTAAGATTGTTGGGAGAAGTTGCAGGGCCGCTGGCTAACAGGATATAGAGATTGTGTCTATGTTAAGTGACTGCAGAACTCTGCTTTCCATTGCTAGAGATGTCCATGACTGTTCTGATTTAAAAAAAAAATAAAGCCCTAGTTTTGGGAAAAACTTCACATATGCCCTTTACTTCCACCTTAATCCAAGACTAGATAAAACGTACCTCCTCTCCCTTTCCCACTTTACTGCATGCTCCTGAGCATTAAATATTCTAGGATGCTCTTTCCCTGCAGGCAATGTCAGGAAGGACTAACCCTTCCAGGTTAAAGCTCAGGATCTGGAAGACGAAATTCTGTGCTCAGCTCTGCACAACACGGAGGTAATAATGTTCATTCACCAAACATGTCAACCCTGTGATATGCTCAGGCCCTGGCTGGGGCCTCTCTGCTGGCACCTGGGAGGGAGAGCACAGGGGGCCTGAGCCTCCCACAGAGCAAGGACCTGGTTTGTCATCTTTGCTTCTCCAGTACCACCAGCCAGGGACTCGGTGGTGGGAACTGGATGCCGGAGGCCGACCTGGTAAACACCTGGGCTTGAGGCCCCCGCAGGCCTCAGGACGGAATCGGCTGCCCTCATGTGGCCACACTGGAGTGGAACTAATAGAAATTCAAGGCAAATGGAGGAGACCCTGGAGACAGGAAGGGAAGTAACTGAAGGACAGCAGAAGTGTAAAGCCACCAGAAAAAAGCCGTAGCCTTCTGGAGGAACAGTGGACCTCAAACATTTTGGTCTCAGGACCCTTTTACACTTGTAAAACTTACTGAGGATTGCAAAGACCTTTTGTTATGTGGGTCAATTCTATCCTATTGAGAAATTACAACTAAGAAATTCTTTTTAAATTTATGTGTCAACTTTAAAAAAAAATTTCATTTTAACATAAATAAGTTTTTGAAAATAGCTATAATTTTGCAAACCAAAAACCTTTCATGAAGACTGGCATTTGTTTACATTTTTGTAATTTTCTTTGTTAGAATATATAGAATATCGTAATAGAAGACAGCTGGATTCTCATACCTGCTTCCATATTCAATCCCTTGTGATAACACATATCATGCAGCTTCTGGACAACTCCAGTGTACACTTGTAATAGAAGGAGAACGGGAAGGAAATGTAGTTTTATTACAATACAATTTTGACCCCATGTGCCCCTAGGACCACATTTTGAGAACCACTGCTGCAGAGTTTAAGCTAAGAACTAATTCTGGCTCAGGGTCCTCCTCCTGACCTTTTTTTGAGAGAAAAAAACTGTCCTAAGATTCATATGGAATCTCAAGGGATCCCCAGTAGCCAAAACAATCATGAAAAAGATTAAAGTTGGAGGCCTCACACATCCGTTCACAACATATTACAAAGCTATAGTGATCAGAACAGTGTGGGCCAGGCACAGTGGCTCACGCCTGTAATCCCAGCACTTTGGGAGGCTGAGGCCAGCAGATCACTTGAGATCAAGAGTTCTAGACCAGCCTGGCCAACATGATGAAACCCCGTCTCTCTAAAAATACAAAAATCAGCAGGGCGTGATGGCACACGCCTGTAGTGCCAGCTACTCGGGAGGCTGAGGTAGGATAATTGCTTGAACTGGGGAGGCAGAGATTGCAGTGAACTGAGATGGTGCCACTGCACTCCAACCTGGGTGACAGAGTGAGACTCCAATTCAAAACAAACAAACAAAAAAGAAGTCCAGAGGTGGCTGAGGGAGCTACTTAAGGAAGTCATCAAGTCCCCAGCCCCTTTGTGGTTTCCTTCTCTATCATACATGCTTTGCCTATGGCTTTCACGCTAGTGGTCACTAAGTGCCTATGACATCTCAAAGCATCACAACTGTGTCCCATGCAAGGAAAAAAGGCAGGTCATGACTGAGGCACCCCTCCCTCTTTTAAAACCAGGAAAACAGTATCTTTCTAGAAGACCCAAGCATTAGATTTTGGCAGAGCTGAGTCACATGGCCACTCCTAAGTACCCAAGACCCTGGGAGGTGAGCAATGCTAAATGTGCCTGAGGACACCCTGAGCACAGCAGGCTGTTAGGAGGGAGAGATACTGGGGAAGGCAACCTGCACGTGAAAGCCACGTGAATGGATAGGATCATGCTGGGGAGAGAGGAGCAGCAAGCTGCGAAGGGGAATCAGAACTGAGGCCTGAAAATCTCCTGCATCTAGGGTAAAAGCAGAGAAGCAGATGGAAAATGGCCAAGGAATGAGCAAGAGGAGGGAAGAAAAGTAGGAGGAAATTATCAAACAAAATAAAATTGGAGCTGAGTGCAGTGGTTCATGCCTAAATTCCAGCGCTTTGGGAGGCTGAGGCTGGATGATCACTTGAGGCCAGGAATTCCAGACCAGCCTGGGCAACATGGCAAGACCCCATCTCAACAAAAATTAAAAAAATAAAAAATTAGCTAGGCATGCTGATGCATCCATGTAGCCCCACTTGAGGTGGGAGGATTGTTTGAGCCCAGGAACTTGAGGTTGCAGTGAGCTATGATTATGCCACTGCACTCCAGCATGGATGACAAGGCGAGACACTGTCTCTAAAAAAATTAAATTTTAGACACTGGATTTAGTAAGGAGAGACTTTATTCAAAAGGATTATTGCAAGGATGAGAAGGGGAAGAAAATGGGACCGTTGCAATAGGGAGGACCTCTGACTGTTAAGATCTTCCAGAGTCTCAAGATCTAGGCAAACAAGCTTTTTGGTTTTGTTTTCTTAATAGGGGAGTAAACACTAGAAAGAACAGATGTGGGGAAGTGGAATGGAAGGGTGGCAAGATCAGATAGATGAGAGATATCTGCCTCTGGAGCCCACCTCTTCTCCAGAGGGGCTGTCTGCCGGCTCAGGAAAGTTTAGGGACCTGGGGAAAAGAGGGAAGTTTGGTGAATGAGCATTTTGTTCCGATTAATCAGTGGGGAAAAGAAGCTCAGATGATCATTTAAAAGACCAAGAATGGGAATTTGGAGGGTCTCTGTGTGTGTGTGCTCTTGTCATAATTAAACAAGAGAGGCTTCTAAGAGGCCTGGTTAGGGAAGACGGCTCTTTGCAGAAAGCTGTCTGCTGGAACACAAAGCACGGGGGGTTTTCTCAACCTTAGCTGTTTCCAGGAGCAAGGGCTGAGACAAAATCCAACATTTTCAGAACCAGTAGAGAGTGGGTGTCATGAAAGCCTTAGAGAAGAAAGTATTTAAAAATCAAGACCAGCCAGGCGCGGTGGCTCAAGCCTGTAATCCCAGCACTTTGGGAGGCCGAGGCAGGTGGATCACAAGGTTGAGAGATCAAGACCATCCTGGTCAACATGGTGAAACCCCGTCTCTACTAAAAATACAAAAAATTAGCTGGGCATGGTGGCGCGTGCCTGTAATCCCAGCTACTCAGGAGGCTGAGGCAGGAGAATTGCCTGAACCCAGGAGGCGGAGGTTGCGGTGAGCCGAGATCGCGCCATTGCACTCCAGCCTGGGTAACAAGAGCGAAACTCCGTCTCCAAAAAAAAAAAAAAAAAAAAAAAATCAAGACCACCTATCGTTAGGGTAAATCATGCTAGAGTAAAACAGAAAAATCAAAAAATAAAAGAAAGAGTGTTTTAATATGAGACTGTTACAATTTTTAAAAAATTATTTTGATAATTTCAAACCTAGAGAAAGGTTGAGGAATAGTACAAAGAAATCTTCCTGATTCCCCAAATATTTTACTACATTTGTTTCCCCATGAGTACGTTCAGCCTCTCAGGTTTTTGTTCTCCCCCAAGTAGGCTCTGGAGTACTGGAGGGTGGGGCAGGCACAGGAGGATGGCTCTGGGTGGCCATCTGGGGTCTCCTGGCCATCCAGCTCTGCTGGCAGCTGTAGGCTCTGCTGGCAGAACTCGGAGCCTGGTCTCTTGGTTTGGTTGTCACAGGTGCTTGCAAGCCAGCCCAGCCTCCCAAGCTCTCACTGACAGACACCTCACCCCACTCCACTGCAGGCCTCAGAGAGGGACTGCTGGCTCTCCGCCTGGGGACCTACCACTTGCCCACTCAAGAATTGTGGGAATCTTCTGTCTCGTGCTGAGGCTCAGAGAAGATAACCCATGCCTACCATCCAACCCCACTGAGTTCCCTTTGGAAGGTGGTGTAGAGTCAGGTACTGTTGAGCCTGAGACCTGACTTTCTCTGTGAGTCCCAAATGGGGAGCAAGGGGAGAAGGTCTTCCCTGCCTCCTCTCTTCTCCCCATCCTCCCCATTCCCAGAATACCCCAGGGCCCAGGGTAAGCCACACCTTTACTTCCTCTAAATCAGTGGTCCTCAACCCCTAGACCATGGACAGTACCAGTCTGTAGCCTATTAGGAAGCAGGCTGCACAGCAGGTGGCAAGCGGTGGGAATGAGCATTACCAGCTGAGCTCCACCTCCTGTCATTCTCATAGGAACTCGAACCCTATCATGAACTGTGCTTGCCAGGGATCTTGGTGGCATGCTCCACATGAAAATCTAACGCCTGATGATCTAAGATGGAACAGTTTCATCCCAAAATCGTCCCCCAACCCCTGTCTGTGGAAAAATTGTCTACTACGACACTAGTCACTGGTCCCTAGAGATTGGGAACTGCTACTGTCAGTCATATCCTCCTCCTCTCTCCATGGATGGGACCCCTTCCCTACCTCTTGGGAGAAACTCTAGGAAGTCTTCTGGATTTGAGTTTTTAAACCTGCCACTCTCATTAAATAACCCAAATCCCTATGTCTCCTGCCTTGAGGTGCTAAGACTCTTCCTTGGCCTTCCTTAGAGGAAAATTAAAATGCATGGGTCATTTGCAAATTAGTAGCTGGGTACAACTGTACTTTTCCCAGAGGCCTTCTCTTCAAAAATTAATGTCCTTATCCCCCTTTTTGGTCATTTAAAAAGTCTTTCTCATGGGGAAATCTTTGACTTTAAAGTTTAAAACTTAATGAAATGTAACAAAAGAAGGTATCTGACCAATAAGCACATGAACAGGTACCCAGCATTATTAGTCAGCATTAGGGAAATGCAAATCAAAACCACCAAGAGACATCACCGCACACACACGAATGGCTAAAATCAGACTACTTTTTTATTTTTTGTAGAGATGGGGTCTTGCCATGTTGCCTGGACTGGTCTTAAACTCCTGGGCTCAAGTGATTCTCATGACTCAGTCACCACAGTGCTGGGATTATAAGATTATACTTTTTTTTTTTTTTTGAGAAAGAGTTTTACTGTTGTCGCATAGGTCACAGTGCAATAGCGTGATCTTGTCTCACTGCAACCTCTGCCTCCCGGGTTCAAGTGATTCTTCTGTCTTAGCCTCCTCAGTAGCTGGGATTACAGGCGACTGCCATCAGGCTCAGCTAATTTTCGTATTGTTAGTAGAGATGGGGTTTCACCATGTTGGCTAGGCTGGTCTCAAACTCCTGACCTCAGGTGATCTGCCTGCCTCAGGCTCCCAAAGTGCTGGGATTACAGGTGTGAGCCACCATGCCTAGCCTATATTGGGTATTTTGAGTGTCCTCGACAGGAAGATGGCAGCCCATGCTTGCTAGCAATTACACACTGCAGGAAGGACCTATTTCTACCAGTCAAGAGCACCTATTCCACAAACCACATGCCATGGGTTACTGTACCAACTACTCCCTGCTTGATCTTGGGGAAGTCAGTCATCTCTTTGCCTCAGTTTCCTCATCTATAAAATGGAAATTGGAATAGAAGTTACCTCCCATT